>NC_046328.1:3404294-4023044 GCF_009819535.1 Lacerta agilis
GGCTACTGGCACAATGGAACACCATGACAGAAACCAGAGTGCATGGAAACGCCGTTTACCTTCCTGCTGCAGCAGTACCTATTTATCTACTTGCACTGGCATGCTTTTGAACTAGGTAGGGCTAGGAAAGGGTCCCTATCTGAAACTCTGGAGAACTGCTGCGAGTCTTCCTAGATGTTGCCCATTGGCCTCTGCCTGCTAGACAGCAGCTCCCACTGAGGACTTTGGAGGTCAGCTGAGCTGCAGGAACCCTCTCAGCTTACAGTGCTTGCTGTTTCATTCAAATGGCCAAACTGTGGTTTGTACCTGTCAAACCATGGTTTTATTACTCTGGACCAAACAGCAAAATATGTTTTTCTCTAGACTTAGGATTAGTAGGAAGGAGCACATTCACCAAGACTCATTTAAAAGTAAAGGGACCCCTGACCATTAGGTCCAGTTGTGCCTAACTCATCTCATGTTACTGGCCGAGGGAGCTGGCATACAGCTTCCAGGTCACGTGGCCAGCATGACAAAGCCGCTTCTGGCAAACCAGAGCAGCGCATGGAAATGCCGTTTACCTTCCCGCCGGAGCGGTACCTATTTATCTACTTGCACTTCTGACATGCTTTCGAACTGCTAGGTGGGCAGGAGCTGGGACTGAGCAATTGGAGCTTACCCCATCGCGGGGATTCGAACCGCTGACCTTCTGATCAGCAAGCCCTAGGCTCTGTGGTTTAACCCACAGTGCCACCCGCATCCCTAAGACTCATTTACATGGTCCTAAAATTTAGTTTGGTATTGTTTCTGAAGAAGCTCATGGTTTCTGTGACATGTGGATTGCAGGGGTTGGATCACGTGGCACTTGGGATTCCTTCCATCTCTAGAATTCAATGGTTCTATGAAGTGGGAAGGAGTGAAGTCTCTCTTAAATGTTAAGACAAAATAAAAAATAAAAAAATCCTTCCAGTAGCACCTTAGAGACCAACTAAGTTAGTTCTTGGTATGAGCTTTCGTGTGCATGCACACTAGAAGAAGTGTGCATGCACACGAAAGCTCATACCAAGAACTAACTTAGTTGGTCTCTAAGGTGCTACTGGAAGGATTTTTTTATTTTTTATTTTGTTTTGACTATGGCAGACCAACACGGCTACCTACCTGTAACTTAAATGTTAAGCACAAATCAGGACTCCTGGATCAGAAACAGAACAATCCCATTTGGTTACTGAAATGAGGCATGCAGCAAGGTTTTTTGAATCCTAGCCAAGCTAAATAGGCAGTCATTAGAAGAGCAGGAAAGCACCCAAAGTTCTCATTTAGATTCTTGGTCATCTTCATCTAAAAAGGAAATTAAGTGAATTTTGCAAAATTGAATATAATAAAACAGTGAGGGGGCGTCTGCAGGATTCAGCTGCCCTTTTGGCTGTTGCCATTTAAGCTCATTTCTGTTTCTACCTCATCCAGTGAGCCATCTCCTTCTCCAATCCTCTCATGGCTTGTTTTTGCTACAACACCGACCACAACTACAAGATGTGCAGAAGATACTTCAGCATAAAAATTAAAATAAGCAGGGCATGTGGATTTATTTTTTTCCACATAAAAACACATTTGTGTGTGTGTCTCAATTAGTCAAAATGCATTTTCTTTGCATTATTTATTACCTGTGTTACAGAAGCAGCCGCAGTATATCTGTCCACAAGCAGACTGAGGAGATAAATTCACCTCTTTAAATAAAAATTTTAACGATTAAGCAATGTAATTTGCCTCCCACTGAAGTCAATAGGAAAATTACCATTAGCCATAATGGGGCTAAATTACACTCTAAATATATTTAATGGGTATTAAAGAAACCCATTCTCTATTCCCAGAGACTATGGGAAAGTAACAATATTTTTAAAATTATAATGCAGTATTTATGCATAACAATGTCAACCTTTGGCTCTGTAGGTCAAAACTGCCTTGGAAGTGCTGTGCTGCCTGTTCTCATATTGCTGCCCTCCAGACCTCTCATGGACGAGGCACGCAAAGAAGGGCCTCCGATGATGATTGCAGGGTCTGGGTCAGTTCATGTGGGGAGAAGTGGTCCTTGAGGTACTGCGGTCCTGCGCCGTTTAAGGCTATATAGGTCAAAAGCAGCATTTTGAATTGTGCTAGGAAACAAATTGGCAGCCAGTGAAGTTGGGTCAGGACTGGTGTCGTATGCTCAAACCATCTTGCCCTGGTGAGCAGTCTGGCCGCCAAATGCTTCACCAAGTTTAGGATCAGAGTTTTCCTTCTCCTAGAACACCTCCATAGTCGAACGTTTCGGAACTCGAACGCTGAAAACCCGGAAGTAAATTCCTCGGTTTTTGAATGCACCTTGGAAGTTGAACAGGAAAAGTGACTTCCATAGAATCATAGAGTTGGAAGAGACCACCAGGGCCATCCAGTCCAACCCCCTGCCAAGCAGGAAACACCATCAAAGCATTCCTGACAGATGGCTGTCAAGCCTCCGCTTAAAGACCTCCAAAGAAGGAGACTCCACCACACTCCTTGGTAGCAAATTCCACTGCCGAACAGCTCTCACTGTCAGGAAGTTCTTCCTAATGTTTAGGTGGAATCTTCTTTCTTGTAGTTTGAATCCATTGCCCCGTGTCCGCTTCTCTGGAGCAGCAGAAAACAACCTTTCTCCCTCCTCTATATGACATCCTTTTATATATTTGAAAATTCCGTTTTGAATTTTCCGTTTTGAGTTTTGGAACTTGAACGGACTTCATGGAACGGATTACATTAAAAAACTGAGCTACCACTGTACCTTCCCAGGTTGATGAACCCCACCCACCCCTCACTTCCCTCTATGGAAAGTGCATAGACTGCCTTTTGACCACTGGACCCACTCTTGGTCTCGTCTGCTCCATCTGCCAGAGCCTGCCTTCACATGCAGGGAAGCTCCTGCTTGCAGACTTCTCAGTGGCGCATCTGGTTGGCTGGTGTGCAAACAGGATGCTGGACTAGATGAACTACTGGCCTGATCCCGCACACTCTTCCTATGTTCTTATGTCAAATATTTATGTAATATAAAAGATAAGTATGTTCAGACTTTTTGTTTAGGAACAGCGATCACATAAATGTTGGTTAAATTATTTCTCCCTGTTGCCACCTCCTCCCCTGTACTTCTAAACCCTTTTAAAATTGTGTTGTGTCCAAATTTCATCCCCAAGCATAGCTGATTTTCCATCAGTTGCCTGGGTAGAACTCCCATGAGGATGTTGGGGTTGTGAGGGCAAAGGAAGCAATAAAAGTCTTTTAATGGGAAGGGGGGGGGGGGACAGCAAGAGAAACAATATTGCTTTTTATTTCTGTCCGGTGGGGAGCAGATTGTTTCAGACTAAAGTTTGTTTGAGTGAAGATGGTGCACACCTGCCTGCCTCAGATTTTACTTTGATTGAAATTTTGTTCTGGCCTGCCCAATTTATGACCCAGCAAGCCACTGACAAACTATGGGTGGTGTTAGGCTTCCAAGGGCTGAATCAACCAGCTTGTGCTATCCTGACTGGGGAAAATAAAGGCAGGTTTTTGTGACTGAGCATACAACAGACACAGCGAAGTGAGTTTGTCTTGGTGCATTGCACAAGCTGCCAATTTGTGTTTCAGCTAGTGGTAGAGAGGGTGGCATAGTGCAATAGGTAGAAGCTGTAGCTCCCATCTGCACTGTACATAAAGCAGGATTATACCACTTTAAACAGTCACAGCACTATCCAAGGAATCCTGGGGGTTTTGGTATGTAAAGTGTGCTGGGAGTTGTTAGGAGACACCCCCCTCTTCAATTCTAATCAATCCCTCTTCCTAAGGAATTTTGGGAATTGTAGTTCTGTGGGGAATAGGGATCTCCTAACAACTCTCGGCATCATTTACAAGCTACACTTCCCAAATTCTTTCCCATGATTGCTTACAGTGGCATGGTGCTACTTTAAGTGTATAGCGCACCTGGTGCCTTAGAAACCTACTCGTGTGACAGGCCTGGCTCATATGCCATGGTAAGCCAAACTGTGCGTTATTGCAGGTTAACGTCATGGTTAAGGCAGAGAGGCCGTACTCACAGTCTCAGCTACCACCCTGTTCATTGCAGGGGGTTGGACTAGATGACCCTTGGGGTCCCTTCCAATTCTACTCTTGCCATGGAGGAGCAAAGTGGCCATGAGATTCTCTCTGGGAGTCTGCACATTCACACTGTTCCAGTAAGCCTGGGTTTGTACTACTGTGCTGTATGAACCAAGCCACATTGTGACTTTTGACCGTGGCCCTAATGAAACTTGCCCTTTGATTTTAAAGCTATTTGTTTTATTATTATCTGCCCTCTTTCCCAGCAGTTTGGGGCTGTGGGTGTGGTTCTCTCCCACCCCCACCCCCACCCCAGTTTATCTTTGAAACAACCGAGTGAGGTAGGCCTGGCTGAGCTATGTGGGTGGGAGGACAAGGTCACCCAGGAAGTTCTAGGGCTGAGTGGACGCTGGCATTCTTGGGGTGCTGTATTCTCCACCCAATAAGTTCAGATCCCACACTTGTGGGCTACTTGCATCATGGTAAGATCAGAGTGAGAATCGTAGGCCTGCTTCATACGCACCTTAGGACAAGCAGCTGCCTGTCTCTCTCTTCTGAGGCAGAGTTTCTTTGAGCTAAAGGTCACAATCTGCTTCTGGATTGCAGCCCAAAAAAGGTCTCTCCTTCTTTTGTTTGCAAACTGTGGTTGTTAGAGCTTGTCCAGCGTGATCTCAGTCCCTGCACCCACCCTGTTTCTGTCCCAGGTACCAAGGTTTTTTTTTCCTGAGTAAAGACATTCACCTCCCTGTTTCATTAGCAACAGAAGGAGGTTGGACTGTTGTCATTGTTTGAGCAGGAAGTACTCTAATTCTCTCCCGCTCTGTCAGGGCTTCAACATTCTGTAATCCATGGCCTGAGGCAAACTACACATCCCGTTAAATTCATAGGAACAGAGGAATTTGCTGTATATTGAGTCAGACCATTGTCCACCTCAGTATTTGCTACACTGGCTGGCAGCAGCTCTCCCGTGTGCCGCACAGGGATCTCTCCCAGCCCTCTCTAGAGGTGTCAGAGAAGGAATCTGCATACTCTCCAACATTTTTCTGATGAAAATAGGGACAACCTAAAGTGGGGCATTCTGGGATCAAATCAGAAACTGGCACAGCCTCTGTAAATTTGGGACTGTCCCTGGAAAGTAGGGGCAATTGGGGGGTCCGAATCTGTGACCTTCTGCATTCAAGGCAGATGCCTTACCACTGAGCCACAGCCATTAGAATCATAGAGTTGGAAGGTACACCCAAGGGTCATCTAGCCCAGCCCCCTGCAATGCAGGACGGCTTTTATCAGGGAGGTGGAAGGGTTTTCCTGGGGATGGGGAGCTTTTGGCCCTCCAGATGTTGATGGACTTCAGCTCCCAACATCCCTGACCTTTAGTCATGCTGGCTGGAGCTGATGTGAGTTGAAGTCCAACAGCACCTGAAGGGCTACAAGTTCCTCATCACTGGATTGTTCTCTGCTCTCCCCTCCATTTATGCCATGGTCCCCACATGGCGGCACTTCCAGACTGTTGCAGCTTTTGGGTGGGATTCAATCACAAACCCACAAATTGGTGGTGATACAGGAGAGGGCCTTTTCAGTGGTGGCTGCTCCCAGACTTTGATACCCTAGAGAAGTTAGACTGGCTCCCTCCTTGTCCTTCCGCTGACAGATGCAGACTTTCTTGTTCCAAAAGGCTTTGGGGAACTGACTGCTTTTAATGATGTGGCTGTTTTTATTGTAATTATTGGTATGGTTTTAATAGATTTTATACAGGGTGAGTCCTTTAAAAGAGGCCCCATGGATACAGAGTACACATGTTCCACAGGGCCTCTTTTAAAAGACTCACCCTGTATAGTTTTAATTCCATCAATGTTTAGTTGTTTTTTAAATGATTGTTTCCCCCCCCTACGTTTTAGTGGTTCTTATTTTCATCTGTAGGTTGCTTTGAGTCCTGTCAGGGGGGGGGCAGGGTATAAATAATAAACAAACAAACAAACAAACAAAACATCCACAAGTGGGAGTTTTTGTGATAAAGAAAGTGATGGGAACTTGCATTGGAAAGTGTGGGGTAACAATTGCTTGACACTTTGCTGTCTAACTTCACTGGAAACAAATCAGGATGAATGCCCAATATGCAAGCTGCCTGGAAGAGACGTGAGACTGAGTGCGCTCAGGCCTCGGGACCTTTTCAGACACTGAAGGGAATCTGTGTGATGCAGCATCTTTTCCAGGGATGAGCTGACAACAGGAAGCCTTGGAATTGACCAGGCCTAGCAGAAATGTTTTGACCCTATCCTTCTCTCTTCTGCTAGCTAGCAGAGCCTCTGCTGTGTTTCAGTTTCAAGTGGAAACACTTAGATCCAGCTCAGTGCTCTTTGGTCTCTCTTGACTTTAAACTGTAAGCTGCTTGGGGCAGAACTCTTCATCTTTTTGTGCTTGTACTGCAGAGCGCCATGCATGACATTGGCACGTACTAAAATAACATCTGTAAAATCAATCATTCCTTATTTAAAGAGGGAGGTTTAAAACCGCAACAACACCCAGGTAAAATAACCTTCCCATATACTTGAATTTTTCATTCTTATGTTCCAGTTTTGCTACTCTTTTCCTGTTCCCCCTTTTAATTTTTTTACTTTGTCCTCCCCATCCCTGTTTTTTAATTGTGCTAGGAAATTCTTTAATTAAAAGTTTCATTCTCATTCTGGAACAACTTGATATTAATAATGCATATCCAATTGAGAGTATGTAATTGCTCATGGTTTTATATATATTCTTCCTTGAATTTTATATATATTTCCTCCAGGAATATTATCACTAAAGTCTTGCTCTCTGCTTCAGTGGGGTTTGGTGCATATGTTATGCTCGCTTTTGGAAAACCTAAACTTGCAACCTTGGGAATGCACACTCCTTCACCTTTCTGAGCCACACATTGCCCTCTCCCTTCTCTTTTTGCCTTTTCAGTGGCTTTTGATTCAATGCTAACCATGCTTAATGCTAGCCATGAAAGAGGGACGGGGCAGGACCTTAGTGCTGCGTCTATTTGGAGAATAGGCTTGACAGTGATCCCGCCCAAGAAGGACGTAAGGGTGTCGTGACCATATGTGGGTTTCAGTATGGTTGAGTAAGAGTGGGAGGTAGAGGTACTGGGTTGTGTCCAACTAACATTTATTCTGAAACAGGCCTAAGTTATTTATGTCCATTAATGTCAGTTTGTCTACTCTTAGTATGAAGTGGTGAATGCGGTGGTCATGTGGGATGGTGAGATGGGTGGTTGTGTGAATAGTGGGTTTTATGTTGGTTGAAAGTTTGTATCATGCTGCCTAATGGTTTTCACTAACCATATGTTATTATGGTTATTGTGTATAACCAGAGGTATCACTGTAAAGGTAAAGGGACCCCTGACCATTAGGTCCAGTCACGGACAACTCTGGGGTTGCGGTGCTTATCTCACTTTATTGGCCAAGGGAGCCGGTGTACAGCTTCTGGGTCATGTGGCCAGCATGACAAAGCTGCTTCTGGCGAACCAGAGCAGCGCACGGAAACACCGTTTACCTTCCCACCAGAGCGGTACCTATTTATCTACTTGCACTTTTGACGTGCTTTCGAACTGCTAGGTGGGCAGGAGCAAGGACCGAGCAACGGGAGCTCACCCCATTGCGGGGATTCGAACTGCCGACCTTCTGATCCACAGAGCCACCCGCATCCCATTTATATGATTAGATTTACCTTAATGTAAATTATCTGAAATTGTGGTTATTGCATCTCCGTGTATTTTAATTTTCCTTCCTGTAAACCATTTTGAAATTTCTGTGTTGCTAGTAGCCTATAATCGACTTGATGAGGATGACAATGCCTCTGATTGCCAGTTGCTGAGAATCCCAAGAGGGGAGAGATGCCGTTGTGCTCAGTTCCTGCTTTCAGGCTTCTCAAAGGCATCTCGTCAGACACTGTGAGAACATAATACTGCACTATGATGGGCCAGTGGCTTGACCCAGCAAGCTCTTCTGATGTTCTTATAGTAGTAGTAATAATAAACAATATGCTGCTTTGAGATTGGCATTCACAGAGGGGCACTGCAGTGTGTGTGTGTGTGTGTGTGTGTGTGTGTGTGTGTACATGTGTGAAAGGACAGATCTCTTCCAGCCTCTACCCTGGCTACAATCCAATGCAGGCCACCATTTGCAGAAATCTGATCTTGCGTCTGCAGCAGGGCTTGTTGTGGCCCAGAGGTGGGGGGTTTGGGGTGGGGTGGGGTGGGGTGTTGGGCTCAGAACCCTGCCTCTGATGAAACTTTAAAACACAGTCCCCATGTTCCAAAATGTCATTTTTAAATTGCCCATGCTTGTAAGAGAATTTTGGGGTTCAGAGCTGTCACTTCTGGAGGATGGAGAATATGAATATAGCTGCACCGCCACATCTGATGGAGGTAGAGGGGGAAGACCATCTGTGTGTTGTCGATCTAGTTATATATATTTCATCCCCCCCCAACCTTTTGTAATTAGCAGCACGTTTGGGCTGAAGATGTTCTGAGCCATGCACAGGCTGTTGAAGATGTTACACCTCCCTGCATCTTGCTAGCCCTAATCTTAGCTGCAGATGGCACAACTCATGCTAACATTCACCCACTCGGGTTTGCAGCTTTTGAAGGAATTGGCAGATCTGAAATCTTTCACACACATATTCAACTTGTCATGCTGCTCAGCTTGGTGTACATGCTTGCAGGTGGCACCGTGTCATGCTGGCCCAGGACAATTTTTGCACGGCTAGGCATTTAATATTTAAGCAGCATGCTGCCATATTGGACAAGCCCCAACCCCCAGATTTTTCAGAATACTGAGGTAAATTTATTATTGAACAGTTCATTCATTCTTTCTGTTTTTCTTGTAAACTAGCTGGCCCGGCCACGCATTGCGGCGGCTTTTTTGTGAAATGGAAAAGGAAGATCTGTATATATATAAATGTAAACTGTCCATGCCCACAACTTCTCCCGTTGAATTTCTGCCTGCCTCCTCTCTGTCTTTCCTGTTTCTGACTGCCTCCACAAGCTTCTCCCATTGAATTTCCGCCTGCCTCCTCTCCGTCTTCCCTGTTTCTAACTGCCTCCATACAGCTTCTCCTGTTGAATTTCCGCTTGCCTCCTCTCTGTCTTCCCCCCCATTTCTGCCTGGTACCTTCCCCTCTCCCGCACTTTCCCTGGTCACCCTGAAACTCTGTTGCTTACTGCTGTATAATTGCAAATGGAGCTCGTGTTCTGGAAAGCGGCTGTCGATTGCTGTGGCCTGAGAAGGCGCGCACGCAGACGGCTTCTTCGGGGGTTGGTGGCCTCCATTTTTGCCCCGCGTTACCATAGCAAACAGGCCTCGCAGCGCCACCTGGCCTCAAAGCCCGGCTTCTCTCCTTTCTCTTGAGGTTTGGTCGTGTAGTAGCAGCTCTATCGCCCCCCACCCCGCCCCCCCAGCTCTCTGCAAACAGCTGCCTGCTTGTTATGCGTTGTCGGGCCCCTTGAGGTGGCGGCTGAAAGTTAGGCCACAAATGGCGGATAGCCGTTTGAGGTGGCGGCTGAAAGTTGTCGTCTCAGGAATTGGGTGGCGCCTTTCTATTGGTTGCTGGTTGTGATGTCAGTGTTGTTGCTGGTGACATCTAATAGGCGCGCCAATTTTTTGCGTTTATTCTTTATTTTAGGTATGTCAGGTGTGGTTTTTTTGAAATTTAATTATCCCATGTTATTCCCTGATGGTCATGGAATGCTGTGTCCTAATTTGATGCTGTTTGGTCCAGCAGTTACGGAGCAAGTTGGTAACACCCATGCATGCAATGGGAACATTTTTATATATATAGATAAATATCCTTTCTGTCTGATAAGCTCTGACAAGAATAATTTCCAGTGAAGGAAAAGTCTTTACAGATGTTTAATTGCCTCCCCATGCAACAAACCATTAGTGCAGATACTAGTAGTCAAGTGAGCTAGGAACTTTAGTGTAATTAATTTTAGTTGTAAAACTGCTTTAAATGTGAGGAGGTAAAAAATTACAAGTGTTGCATTTACATTGATTGAATTCAAATCCTAATCCAATACATTTGGTTCAGGTGTCTATACTCCAAACCATGATTTCTGTTTCTGTCATGCAGGCAGATCATGGTTGGCTTCACTCCTTCCTTGCCTTCCCCATGAACCCCCCAAATGATAGTCTCCAAGGGTGCCAACACCCCAAATTGTGATTTGTTGGTTCAGTTGCATCAACAAAGTGCAGTTAGCCTGTGTTGTATTACACAAGGCAGCTGAAAATCATGGTTGCAGAACCTGGTTTCATAGCCACTCACAAAGTATGGTGGTTTGGATGATGGTGGTTCAAACATTATGACAGACCATTGGTTTGGCATCATATCTGGACCATATTAATGGTTTTTCTGATGTAAACGTGGACAGTTCACTAGTTCTGCTCACATGTCAAGCCAAACCATGAACCATGGTTTATGAAGCTTGACCATGGTTTGGCAAGGCATCCCAACTGACAAACCATAGCTTGTGTTAGCTTCATAACTAATAATGGAAAGGTTGCAAGGACTCAGGCCAGGACAGCAATAAACAACAGTTTTCTCTATGTTTGTGGTTGAAAGTATAAGAAAAATTCCAGTTGTAACAATTGTTAATTCCAGGCATTATTATCTATCAGAAGATATAAGTTTAATTTGAGATTATTTATTGTTCCAGCTGATGAAGAATAAACAAAACAGGGCCTTGTCCTGGAGTTAACAATTGTTACAACTGGAATTTGTCTTATACTTTC
Source organism: Lacerta agilis (assembly GCF_009819535.1). NCBI lineage: Eukaryota > Metazoa > Chordata > Lepidosauria > Squamata > Lacertidae > Lacerta > Lacerta agilis. The sequence continues at coordinate 3,415,121 of NC_046328.1, forward strand.
AACCACAAACATAGAGAAAACTGTTGTTTATTGCTGTCCTGGCCTGAGTCCTTGCAACCTTTCTACTTTATTTCCTGAATTCTCCAAGGACTCCAATTTTCTAATTAATCATAACTAATAATGGACAGATGCATATTTCTGGACTGTGCCATTTTTGTAAGTGTTTCATCCTGTTTCTGCATTAAACTGCATTTTTAATTTATGAAATATATACTTTAACCCTATTTACTCTTAAAGCACCCATTTCAAAAACTGCATTTTGATACCTTTTTTTGAGCTTAGAATTGTGCTAGAAAATTCAGAAAGCACTAAAGCCACTGGATAACTAAATTCTGACCTGTTCATTAGTCTGGGAAGTACAGGTCAGGTCAATTAATTTTGAAATTTGCAAATATCAAATTCTTCAAACACCCCTAATTTGAAGTGGGATTTGCAAACAGCATTTTTTGATGCATATGGTTTGCTGTGTTATTCATGTTGGCCAATTATCTCTCTCAGCCCTAGTTCCTTGTTGCAAAATGGGAACAAAAATAGGTACCCAGTTATAACAGAGGACAATTTTTTGCAGCTTTAATTAATGGGGTAAATACAGAATTTCAGCCTATGTAACTTTCCTTTCCTCTGTGGTGCCTTGACATGGTAAGCTACACTGGCTGAAACTGCTGTTCTCCATGACTCTTCAAAAGCACAGCTGTCAGGGAGGCTGGGCTTGCATAGTTGCTGTGAGACTGAAATACTGTATATAGTGGTTGAAATGGACTTTGTACGTAAAGCACTGCAGTCCTTATGGGGAGTCAAGAGACTGAAGTGATGTAAAGGCTCCCCCCTTCTAATCCCAGGGTGTCAAATCAATAAAAACCAGTCCTAGTGGTATTCTGTTTTGTGTTCCAATTTTGTGTGTGTATGCGAAGACAGCTCGTTTATTTAATTTAAGGCCTGAGTACCGTATGTAGTCAGTTCTTAAAATTAACTGATGTGCTGTTGACTTGTCACCCCGTGAATAAAACCTCATTGCTTTGTAATTTGCTTGACAGGGTTCTGTCCTGTTGACAGTGTGCTCATTACAGGGAGAATATAACCCAGATGTTGGATCCCTGTTCTCTGTTTTGCATGTGCCTTTCTTTCATTTGTTCATTCTCTATCTGTCTGTTAATCTGTTTATGGTGCAAATTGTGTGCCCAGCCTCAGAGTCCCCCTTCCCGGCATGCCTAACTAACTGCTGAGTGTAAAATTAATGGATACAACAACTGGGATTTAAACGGGCACAGCTTTATTGATTGCTGACATAGGAAGCTTTGGCATAGGCCAGTGGTGGCCAAACTTGGCCCTCCAGCTGTTTTGGGACTACAGTTCCCATCGTCCCTGACCATTGGTCCTGTTAGCTAGGGATGATGTGAGTCGTAGTCCAAAAACAGCTGGAGGGCCAAATTTGACCACCACTGGCATAGGGATTGGGCGTGTATCCCTCTTAGCCTCCCTGCTGGAGGACTGAGGCAGGACAAGGTCTATTCAGGGGTGGATCCATCACCAAATGTAGGTTTACGCGGCTGGCCCACAAACGCTGAGGGAAGCTCTGTGGCCCGCTAGCCCTGCGCACTTGGCTTTATGGACAGAGACTTTCCTCCAGACCCCTCTACCCGGTAATGGGGTACCCTTTTAATGCCACCACAGGGAACAGGGGGTGGATGAAAGGCTATAGGATTCCGCCCAAGGCCTAAACCGCCAAAGTTGTGACTAGTGCTACGGAGAAGGAGAAACCTGCAGAGCAGGGGAAATTCCTTCCCGGCTCTGAATACTGTAACTGCCAAAAGACCTCAGCAAAGCGCTCCTAGCTGAAAAGGAAAGGGTTAGAGCAGTAATCAAGTATGAAGGAAGGGAAGGGAAGGGTGGGTGATGCTTCCAGCCGACTGGATACTGCGCAGAGTGGTCGGCCGGGCTAAGTAAATGGCCATGCCATGTCCCCTCCAGGGCCGCTGCGGATTAACTCGTTTGGAGGACGGGTTTGGCAGGAACCCGTGAGCCTCCGCGGCAGCTGGAGTGGCGGAAAAAAACATTCCTAAAATGGCACCACACGTCCGGGTAAAAGGGGAGGCGCTGTGTTGGGCCGCAACAGCCACTCATTGTCAAGATGGTAAGCGGCCATTCCCAGCTCTGCTTTTGTTGAACAAATAACAAAACGTTTTATTAATATTTGGGGGGGGGGCTTTTATATACTGTCTCTGTGTCAAGATATGGCCACAGTCAATAAGTGTCAAAAAGAACAAAAGAAACTATAAAACATCAACAATATATTTTGAAAAGTTATTTGTCCTCTATGTGTTGGCCACCTCTTAAGTTATTGTAACCAAAATTTGCATGATAGTTCCCAAGGTCTAGGATGAGGTTTTCATCTCTCTTTGGGAACTGTTGGACACAATTTTGAATAGAGATGGCAGACAGAAGTTTTCAGAACTGCACTAATTTCAGGGGCAGACTGCCCCATTTCTGTCCTGTTGAGAAACGGGAAGTTGCTGACTCCCCCTCTGCCATGGAAGCCTTCCTTACCTGGGTCAAGCAGCCCACAGAATGGTGGTGGCAGGTTCTCACAAGATCTCACTGGATGCCACTGCCACTCCTTTTTTGCTGGTGGCAGAAGTGGCAGGGTGGGTGAGGCATCAATGGCACACCACCTCTTGTGGTTCCACCAGCCAAGGGAGCTATCTCATCCTTCCTCATGGGCAGGCCGGCCCTGACTGATTTTAACCACTGATTAAAAAAAATTTGAAACTAATTTTTTGGTTTTGTAGAATTCATAGAATTCCTGAGCAATGCTGGGATATTATAAACGAAGGCATTGTAGACAAAAAACCATTGCAAAGTCTGGTTGCCACAGCAGAAAAGGTCCTAACCTTCCTAGGGAGGCAGCCTTATCCCAGGTCAAACTATTTGTCCACCCAGTCGAGCATGGTCTACTCTAATTCAGAGCAGCTCCATGAGGGCATTTTACTATTTTGTAAATTCGATACTCCCTGTATCATTTTGAGATTGTGCTCCCTTTTTGGCCAAAGCCTTCCTGTATGCCATCTAAGTTGGTGTTTTGCACAAATTTTGATGTTGTTTATTTTTTCTCCTGTTTTGATGTGTCATTTAGTTGTTGACCAGTTATGATTGTTGGATGCCACCCTGGGAAGGAGTTAAAACTGAAGTGCAGCATATAAAGGTGTTAATTTAATTGACTGATCCAACCAATAGTCATCTTCCCCCTGCATTACACAAACACAGGGGATTGTTGTGGTGTCGAATCGGAGTCTGTGCACTCTAGAATATGTCTCAGAGTCCTCTGAATTAGAACACAGGGTGACCTGCTTATTGAGCATTGATGCTGACTTGTTTGCAGGGAGAATAAATGCTGTTGGTTCAAAACCAGTATTACCTCACATTTCTGGGTGTTTCTGCGTCGCTTTCCTCACTGCGAAAAGTCGGATCTTTTACGGAAGCGCAAGACTTCCCAATCATGCATGCAAAATCTTGCTCTGCCACTGCGCCTTGGCACTTTCCCAAGTGTGCAAGGGTCATGCAAAAGACGCTTAGGGTTTATTGGCTGAGGAATCAGCATTCGTAGGGTTTCCTGGGGTTAGGAAGTTTGCCCCGCACTGTGAGAGAGCAGGAGTTACTGAAACTGCCACAAAGATAAGCTATGGCTGCAAGGATTAATTGAAGATCACACAGCAATTGCCTTTTCATTAGCTTACTTATTTGGCCCGGAGGAACAAGAATGGTCTGACATCATTGTATGGAAACTAAAATGCAATTTTGTGTTTCATTCTTTGTGATTTAAATGCAGGAGTGTGCAGGCAGTGTGTTTTGTCATGTTTAACCATGCAGGCATGAAGTGGCTCACCTCAGGCTCCCTGCGGCATATGAGTGGCATGCTGCTCCTTTTATATATTAACACTGCAAGCCACATGCCTGTTCTTCCAGACCCTTCAAGTGTGCCTCCATTTTCTAGGGACACTCCTGGATTTACAGAAGCCGTCCCGGTTTTTTATTTTACCCTGGAATGTCCTGTTTTTCCTTAGGAAGTCCCTATTTTAATCGGAGAAATGTTGGATGATATAGAGTTATGCGACCCCCAGGCCAAGGAGATAAGTAACTATACAACCTTTAGAAGACATTGGAGGGTAGCCCTGGATAGTTTTACTATGATTTATATATGTTGGAAGCCGCCCAGAGTTGCAGGGGCAACCCAGCCAGATGGGCAGGGTATAAATAAAATATAATAATAATAATAGAATAGGATATTCATATTTTCATCAGAGAAATGTTGGGCGGTATGTTCTTCATTTTTGTGGTTGACTTCTTTGAGAAGGGAGAAGGAAGCCATCCTCCACACCTATGCTTAGCATCCTGCCAGCAAGTCTTCCTGATGTAGCTGCCCCAAAATTCAGTTCTGGGGTGGCAGCTGGGGAAGGCTGGCTGATTCTCTTCATAAGAAGACATAAAGCCACTGGCCTCCCATGGACATGGAATTGGCCACTGTGAGAACAGGATGTTGGACTCGATGGGCCTTTGGTCTGATGATCCAGCTTTTCTTAAGCTCTGGAAGACATGCCTGTCTGCAGTTAGTGGGTAAGGAGACGCGCAAGTGACTCTTAGGTCTGGAAAATCAGATCCGTGCCCTTGGGTTAGCCTTCCCTGTGTCTGAGTGAGGCTGGGCAACAGCTGGATTCCGGCCTTAGCTATTTAAGTATTCTCAAATTTCTGCTCTCCTTGCAATGTGCTTATCTATCCCTCAGTGCCTCACTTCCTCCTCCAGTTTGGTCCTCCTTTTAAGTTCTGCTGCAGTAGTTCCTTAAGCACACAGGATCCATTTGTGGGTATCACCTTCTTTTTCAGTTTATCCATTACTACTGGGCTCCACCTTAGTGCACTACCCGCCTGACCATGGGGTGTTAAAAAAGGGTGGAGCAGGAGCATTGGGGGCTGCCCCCCCTTGACTCTCCCCCAGCAAGATTAGGCTCCCACAGTGGATCAGAAATGAGCACCTTGATGTCTGGCTGTACCAAGAACAAACCTCCAATCTTCTTTAAAAAAAAAAGCACAAAACTTCAGCTTCTTTAGGTTCAGCTGGGTTATGTTTTGCTGGGGCTGATTTTATTTATTTAGTTCTTTTGCTTTAGTACTGTGGTTGTTTTGCTCTGTTTTTTAACCTTTTCACACACTTGCTTGTTTTTAGTGGTTTGTAACTTTTTATTATGAACTGCCCAGAGGACATTGTTAAATGGGAGCTATGCAAATAAATAAAATGAAGCAATACCCACTTTCTTCCACACTATGTCTGATAGTAGAAACGTTGCCCTCCCTTTGTCATCTCCCCACCCCTAACATTTGCAAACTAGTAAAAAGTCCTATAGGTGAAAAAGCAAAAGGCGTCCTTTTGTCATGGGCAGTGGTCCAGATCTTTGCACCATTTGGGGCACTGTTCCATCCTTCCAGCCTCTTGTTCTTGCAGTCTGGGACTCTTTTTGTTTCTGACATTTCCTCTTTTGCTGCCTGCCTTTCACTCAGGATTATTCCCCTGCAAAGTGGTGTCTTTGCAAGCCGCCTCAGAGTCTCGCTCTGTGCATTTTCTACAGCTCCCCGCTTCTCCATGGCAACATAGCTTAGTGTTCCCTGCTGAGGAGAGAATCCGTTTTTTATTTCTCGTGTCTTTCCCCCCCTTCCCTTCCCTTCCCCTCCCTTCCCCATCCCTTCTCTTCAACTGGGCTTTCCTGTCCACAGACATGGATGTTTTGCTGGGCTTTGTCTGTCACCAGAGTGTGCAGTGATGAGACCGGTGGCCACGGCAGTTCAGCAAGGCTTCTTAGTGAAGGATGGCAGAACGAGGGAACGCTTTGGGAGCCAGGGTGAAAAAGAAACGCGATCAAACACCGCTCTCAGTTTTTTCCCAAAAGGTAATTTGCAAATGCAGGGTGACAACACGGTTGGTTTTTGCCAGCTAGTAAAACTAAGCATCAGGGGTGGCACTCTTGCTTTCTCTCTTAAACCAGCGGCAATTTTGATAATAAATATCTACACACCTGATTCAGAGGTGGAACAATAGAGGTTGGCCTTTTCAAGAGGAAATTTTTAATGGGCTAGTATTGTTCCCACCTGTCCGGCAGGTGAGTCATTGGTAACCAAGTGACTTGTACGTATTTTACTTCTCACTTATTGCTGCCTTGTAACAAAGGTGGCTCTTATTTCAACAGTTTATGGGGACGACTGTGAAAATATAATATGGCTTAGGGCAAAAATGTATTTTTACATGTTGGAGTAATTTGATAGCAACGTTGCTACCCTTGTAGTACAGGTTAGGTGTATATTGTTCGTCCTCAGGGTTTATTTTTCAGTAGGTGGGGATGGATGGATTTGCAGGTTTTTGACACAGTTGTGTATCAACTTGGGAGCAGCTAGCTGCAAAGAGCACCTGTTGGGCAATGCCTCCAACCTCACCAGACCCTGGGGCCATCTTTCATGGTTTATATATGCTTTGTGATTTCTCCTCTCCCCCAGGAAGGTGAAAATGGTAATGAATACTGTATGTGCCACTTGTAATACATTTATTATTATTTTATTTAGCTATAAATTTATTTATGGGACTTATTTTAGGGTATATGCCTTGGAAGGCAGCTTAAATATAATAACACAAAAATAGAATGTTACAAACAAGAAAAATGTAAAAAAAAATTAGATCACAGTGTTGTTGTTTTAAAAACTGGCCAGTTAATCCAAGCATTAACAAAACAGCAATGAGTCTAAAATATAATGAATAATATTAAAACATTTTAAAAACATCTTTTAAAAAAAGCCTTCCACAGGTGGTTTGGGGGTGGCCATGGGAGAGTGGGCCTTTTCTCTCCCATGTTAGGCCCACCAGGCACCAACCTTGTCCTCATTTTTATGCCAAACAAATAGATATTTTCCTGGATTGCATTGTTAAAACCATTTTTAATATGTTGATGTGATTTTATTGTATTTCTTACTTGGTTGTAAATAGCTGGAGGAATTTCATAATGGGATGCAATACATACATTCAATGAACCTAACTTAACCTCTTGATGGCTTATTGCCCCATGGCTTATTGCTTGCTAATGTCTGCATAGCAACCTAGTGCATCTCACACTGCTGTTGTGGTTGTTGTTAGTTTTTATTATTACGTGTCTCCAGGCCTTACTCTCTCAAAGGGGTTGTCAACATATTGCCCTCCAGTCGCTGTGAACTACAACTCCCATCAGCCCTGGGCCATTGGCCTTGCTGGGGCTGCTGGAAGTTTTGTTCCCCAGTATCTGAAGGGCATTCTGTTGGCTTCCCATTATATAGATGAAGAAGCCTAGCATGATTAACCTTGAACCTAATTGGCCCTGTAAGTGTGTCTGCAGTGTGTCTGCCTTGGAGAAGTTTGTAGTAGCAATTCTCTTTGGTGGTTCTGTGGAATTGGGGTGTGTGGCTTGCAGATGGGGAATGAGTAGCTGTGAGAAATCACAGTAGTCAGCCATCCATCAGGGTTGGCACTCACTTGGGTCTGCCGTAATTTTTCAGATGCCAGTGTATGACACAAGGGAGCGTGTTTGGGATGTATTGAAAGCAGGTAGGCTTATGGGAGTAGTGCTTGCAGCTGAGATCTGTGGAACCAGGGAAGAAGCTTTGATGATGCTTTCATGTTGATTGCATTGGGTAATATGAGTCGTCATTTGTAATCTGGGTTGCTCAAATAATGTGGTTGGAACACAAGACTGTTTGCTTCAGTCGAAACCAGGGAAGATCCAAAGGCCCTCTGATGTTTGACAGATGAGAACAGGAAAACAAGCTTGCAGAACCCCTCTTTTTGTACCGAACCAACTTCATAAGCACCCGTCCCCCAGCACTGCCACCACTTTCACACTTTGTTCAGGGCTCTTGACTACCTGCCTGTATTCATTTACTCAGTAGCAGTTTGCCATCTGTTGATTGAAGAGCCACAAAGAGTGTGTGTTTGTTTTTAGGGTTAAATATGATTTGGGGGGGCAAGTTTTCCTTCCTTATCAACAGTTCAAAGCAGGCCTTTGAAAAGCAGTTCAAAGCAGTTGCAGTGAGAGATGGGGGAATCTGTCAGTTTTGGTTTCTCTCTCTTCCTCACTTTGCCAGCCTTAAGTTCAGCACAATAGATTTTCCACATCAGTTTGTGACTTTTTTTTTTAAAGAAGTCCTCGTGAAAATTCACCAGCATTTTAGTATGTATTTTGTCTAATGTATGCATTTTTGTAAGCCATTTTTGTAAGCTATTCGCTCAGCTATAATCTGTATTTTTGTATGTTACTTTCACTAATATATTATCGAAATTTACTATTTGTTTTTACCTTGCTCTTCAGCCAAAAACGCTCTCAGAGCAGCTTACTGACCAATAAAGAAAAAGAGCAGTTCCTCTCTTAGGGTTTTAGTCTAAAATACATGACACAAAAGTGATTGAAGGGATAGCTCAGTTGGTAGAGCATGAGACTCTTAATCTCAGTGTTGTGAATTTGAGCCCCACTTTGGGTAAAAGATTCCTGCCTTGCAGGGGGTTGGACTAGATGACCCTTGTGGTCCCTTCCAACTCTACAATTCTATGAAAAGGAAAGTGCTCCCTCTTCCCTCCCCATCCCCCTTTTCTGATCAAGCCTGACTCGCCTGAAATCACTTGGTGCTCCTCATTGACTTACCTTACTCCTCCCATTTTCACAGATAGAGCTCAAAATACCCAGTTACCTTTTTGGTCTGTTCATCTTCTAAGATAGCAATCTTCCAATACATAAATTTGAAAGCATAGCCCTATAGTTATGGTGTTATTATTTTTTGTTTAGTTTCGGATAGAATTTTTAACTAACCCTTTCCTTTTAACTTTGCCTTTTTTAAACCTTTTCAAACCCTTTCACAGTGTGTGAAATACTGTGTCCTTAAGTGTTTTTGTTTTGTTTTTTGTTTTGTTAAGGTGGGGATTATTGCCCCTTCCCATCACAGGTGTGTGCATAAGGGGCGTTGGCTGGGCCCGGGCCCACCCTAATATCTAAATAATAAAAAGTGGCTTTGCAGGTCCCTTCCTATGATCAGTTGTAGCAGTGCATTGTGGTTAACAGGCTGCTGCTCTGCACCTTCCAGTGAGCTGCATCCTACACCCCCATCCACAGGGCTGGCCCACCAGTGGGCAGGGGTGGCACCTTCCCGGTTTGCCTCAAGTAGCAAAATGGGATGGACTGCCTTGTTTGTCCAAGCCATGAGCACCATGGTGCATACAGGCAGAAGAGGCATGGGAGAGCTGTCATTGCAAGAGTGGGAGCACACTTTCGCTGGCTTGTGAGGAGCCCACCACTTTTTGTGCAGAGAGGGGCTGCATTTATGGTGCGCTTGCATGTGGCAGCCCTGCATTGCTCATCACCTTGAGCAACAGGGCGCACCCCTCCAAGCAGACTTAAGGATGTGCTTGATTTGACGCACCTGAGCACCCCACAAGCCGTTCACCCTGAGTGCTTTTGCAAGATTCCCTGGGTTTCACACCCTGATGGAATGTGCTGCTCATGCCTATGCTAACTATATAGCTTTGTATGAAAAAGGTAACATTGAGCAAGGGGAACCAGTGGTTTGACTCAGCATAAGGCAGTTTGTTCATATCTGTTCTCCTTGTGCCACAATCAGGTTTTTTTTTTAAAAAAAAAAAACAAAAGCTTGGGCGGTGGAGACGGGAGAGCTGGCATAAAGCCCCTTGACCATTAAGTCCAGCTCTTGGGAAAACTCGCTTGGATGCTCCAAGCACTCAAGTGCAGTTTGGTGCTCACCCAATTCCTATCTTTAGGATTTTTTTGTATCACACATAGAAATTTAGGCCTTTTCTACAGTTGTAAGAAAATGAGGTGGGAATGAGGTGGTAGAAATTGTAGTATTTTAGTCTGCAGGTGGAAGGGTTGCATTTTGCAAAACTCCCTTGTGGAAAAAACTCTGGGGTGTTAAAAAAAAAAACCTAGCCAAGCAGGGAGCTGCCTGATTTAGGACTTTTCTCCTTGATAGGCTAGTTCTGTATTTTCCAAGGTGACTTTGATTTTGTTTCTTGCTTTACATGAGGAATATTAAAAAATGGGGTCACTCAACAGCAGCCTGAAGTTTTCCCATCCATCTTACCATCTCAGGGTCCTGCCTTTACATTTTGAAGCATGTTTATGAGACAACAAGTGCACCAAATGTCAGCTTCCTTCCTGCAGGAGGATAGCTTAGCTGCTTCAGAGCACAATTAGATCCCACTTTTTAATTGATGTTGTTGATGATGATTTACTATTTATATTCCGCTTTTCCGAAACAACAAACAGCTCAGAGCGGCTGATAACGGTAGCATTTAAAATTAACAAACATTACAATCACTATAATAATAATAATAATAATAATAATAATTTTATTTATACCCCGCCCTTCCCAGCCAGAGAACCGGGCTCAGGGCGGCTAACATCAATTAAAATCACAACAAAAAACATAAAAACGATCAATTTAAAATAACAGATTAAAATACAAATTTAAAATTCAATTAAAACTGCAGGTCTCAATTTCAAAATAACCCACCAATAAAAGATGAAGCATAAATATTAAACAGAAACCAACCCAAAGGCCAGGTGGAACAGCTCCGTCTTGCAGGCCCTGCGGAAAGATGCCAAATCCCGCAGGGCCCTGGTCTCCCGTGATAGGCTGTTCCACCAAGTCGGGGCCAATATTGAGAAGGCCCTGGCCCTAGTTGAGGCCAACCTAACGTCTTTGTTGCTCGGGACCTCCAAAAGATTATCACTTGAGGACCTTAAGGTCCTACATGGGACATACCAGGAGAGGCGGTCCCTTAAATACGAGGGTCCCAAACCGCATAGGGCTTTAAAGGTCAAAACCAGCACCTTAAACCTGATCCTGTACTCCACCGGGAGCCAGTGCAGCTGGTAAAGCACTGGATGAATGTGGTCCCGCGGCAAAGACCCGGTAAGGAGCCTCGCCGCGGCATTCTGCACCCGCTGGAGTTTCTGGGTCAGCTTTAGGGGCAGCCCCGCGTAGAGCGAGTTACAATAGTCAAGTCTGGAGGTGACCGTCGCATGGATCACTGTGGCCAGATCAGGGCGAGAGAGGTAGGGGGCCAACTGCTTAATACGGCGGAGATGGAAAAATGCCACCTTTGCTGTGATTGCAACCTGTGCCTCCATAGAAAGAGAGGCATCAAAGGTTACACCCAAACTCTTGACGGAAGGCGCTGGCACTAGTTGGGCCCCCGCAAGAGATGGGAGTTGGCCTCCCAACCCCATGTCGTCCCGACCCAGCCAGAGGACCTCTGTCTTCGAAGGGTTTAACTTCAACCGGCTCCCACGCATCCATGCAGCCACAGCCTCCAAGCACCTGGCCAGTGTGTCTGGGACCGAGTCAGGGCGGCCGTCCATCAACAGAAAAAGCTGGGTGTCATCAGCATATTGATGACAGCCCAGCCCGAAACTCCGGACAATCTGGGCAAGAGGGCGCATAAAGATATTAAAAAGCATCGGGGAAAGGATTGTGCCCTGCGGAACTCCACACACCAAGGAGTGTCGCGGCGACAATTCCCTCCCTAGCACCACTCTCTGTCCCCGACCTGAGATAAAGGAGCGCAGCCATTGTCGGACTGTGCCCTGAATCCCCACGTCGGCAAGGCGGTGGTCTAAAAGATCGTGGTCGACCATATCGAAGGCTGCTGACAAATCTAAAAGAATCAGCAAGCCCGAACCGCCTCGATCCAGCTGTCTACGAAGATCATCTGTTAGCGCCACCAAAGCTGTCTCGGTCCCATAACCAGGGCGGAAGCCGGACTGAAACGGATCCAGAGCCAATGTTTCATCCAGAAATCCGCTAAGCTGTTCAGCAACCGCTCTCTCAATTACCTTACCCAGGTACGGAAGATTCGAAACTGGGCGGTAATTGGATAGATCTAAAGGATCTAAGGATGTTTTCTTTAAGAGCGGACGCACCACTGCCTCCTTCAATTCCTGTGGGAAAGTCCCCGTGCCAAGGGACAAATTTATGATCTCACCCAGAGGGGCCCGTACCTCGTCTGGACACGCTCTAATCAGCCAAGATGGGCACGGGTCAAGGGGGCAAGTGGTGGGCCTTCCAGCTTGGAGGAATCTGTCTACATCGGCAGGGAGTATCCGATCAAAGTGGTCCAATATTGGACCCGAGGACAGTCGAGGGGCCTCCAGTTCCATTATTGTATCCAAATTGGCAGGGAGGTCACGGCGGAGCAGCAAGACTTTCTCCGCAAAAAAGCTCGCAAATGCCTCACAGCTATGAGTCGAATTTGTATTTAAATTTGGTTGTCCCTCTAGGGTTGTTAAAGACCTAATTATTCTAAAGAGTTGTGCTGGGCGAGAGCTAGCAGATGCAATGGAAGCTGAGAAGTAAGACTTCTTTGCCGCCTTCATTGCCATCTCATAGGTTTTCATAAACATCCTATAAGATGTTCTTGAGGCTCCGTCGCGAGCACGCCGCCATACTCGCTCTAGCCGTCTGAGCTCCCGCTTCATTTTCCGGAGCTCCTCAGTAAACCAAGGGGTCCGGTTTCGGCGGGGTCGCAGAGGGCGCTTAGGTGCGATCTCATCAATGGCCGTCAAGAGTCGGTTATTCCAATCTTCGACAAGGTCATCTAATGAGTCGCCAGGGGGGGCAGGGTCCCGCAAAGCCTGACGGAATCTATCTGGATCCATCAGCCTTCGCGGGCGAGCCAAAATAGGCTCGCCACCCGAGCAGGGGAGGAGCGGAAAGTCAATCTTGGCTCTCAGAGCGTAGTGATCAGACCATGGCACTTCCACAGAGGGGAGCATGATCACATCTATGCCAGCACCAAAGATCAAATCCAGTGTGTGGCCTGCTTGATGTGTGGGGCCCAAAACAAACTGGGAGAGCCCTAGTGTCGCCATGGAAGTCACTAGGTCCAGAGCCTGTGAAGAGGGAGTGTCATCGGCATGGACGTTGAAGTCTCCCAAGACCAGTAGATTTGGGAACTCCAAGGCCCAGCCTGCCACCACCTCCAACAGGTCTGACAGGGTGGCTGCTGGTGCGCTGGGTGGTCGGTACACCAGCCAGACAGCCAAGTTCTCCTTGGAACCCCACACAAGACCAACACATTCAATACCGGAGATCGCCGGTACTGGCAGAGCTCTGAAAGAGCAACCCTCCCGGATTAACAATGCTACTCCTCCCCCCCGACCCACAGTCCGTGATTGGTGGAGGACGGAAAAACCTAAGGGTGCTATCTCACGTAGGGAGACTACTTCACCTTCCCGCACCCAGGTCTCCGTCACGCAAGCCAGGTCAACCCCCAGCGAGACAAAGAAGTCACGCATGGTGGCGGTTTTATTGCCAATGGACCTGGCATTGCACAGCACCAATGACGGAGGTGGATAATCCCTGCTCACCCTACCCTCGTCCTTCGGGATGGGGCGTAGATTGGAAGGGGTTCGAGCATTATTGCATCTCAAAGCCCTTCGCCCGTAGTGATATCTAGCCCCACCGCCATACCTCCCTAGCCCTTCAATAGTGGAGATCCCAAGCTTCATGTTAGCCTCCCCAATAGGGGGTAACAACACCTCGCTAATAAATCATCTTTGGGCCAATGGAGGGGTGAGTATTCAATATGGGAGATGTGTCTAAAAGATAAACCCCAATCAGCCACACCCCGGCTGGGGCAGACGTTCACCCCGTGATTCTCTGGTTGTCAGTCCCTCTCTCCCTCCTGAAGAGGGTGAGGTGCTGTTGGATCTGTCTGTGATTGTGGGAATATTAATGCAGCATGGGCTATAAAATGAGGATCGCTAGCCAACAGAGAGCCAACTTCGGGTTCAGAAGGCCTGTCTATTCTGTCTCGCCAAAAGTGTAATGGAGAAGGTCGATCCTTCTCACAAGTTGTTAAAGGTCCAGGTTGAATGCTGGATTTCTCCAGGCTGTCCATGGCAAGAAGTTCTTTTGGTGTTATTGTCGTGCGGATATTGGAGGGGCCAATTTCCTCATCTCCAGTAATACTTGAAGGGGAAGCGTGGAATTGCCCTGTTGTCTTATTGCCCTGTTGTCTATAATACTATGGAACATGCACTAGCATATAAATAAAGCAAAAAGCAAATGCATCAATGCAATTCAATACAAACGCATAGTGATTTGCGGTATCAGAAATAGCTGCTGAGCATCAGCCCTGTTCCAGTTGAGATAAACTGGGAAGAGGCTTTTGCACTAGTTCATCAGCAGGAAGACCTTTCCTAGTAAGAATATGAGAAGAGCCTGCTGGATCAGGCCAAAAGCCTCTCTCGCCCAGCATCCTGTTCTCACAATGGCTATCCAGAAGCCCCAGAAGGAAACCTTCAAGCCGGACCCAAGCACAAGAGTCCACTTCCTTCCTGTGGCTTCTAGCAACTGGCATTCAGAAGCATTGCTGCCTCTGACAGTGAAAGTAGACCATAGCCATCCTGGCTAGTAGCAATTGATAGCCCTCTCCTCCTACATGAGTTTGTCTAATCCCCTTTAAAGCTGTCCAAGTTGGTGGCCATCTCTGCCTCCTGTGGGAATGAGTTTGTAGTTTTACTATACCCTGAATGGGAGGATTATGGGGTTGTGTTTGTTTTTATTATGTACAGTGGTACCTTGGGTTAAGAACTTAATTCGTTCCAGAGATCCATTCTTAACCTGAAATGGTTCTTAACCTGAAGTGTGCTTTTTCTAATGGGGCCTCCTGCTGCTGCTGTACCTATTTACGTTCTTATCCTGGAGCAAAGTTCTTAACCTGGAGCAACCACTTCCTGGTTAGCGGAGTTTGTAACCCGAAGCGTCTGTAACCCGAAGTGTCTGTAACCCGTGGTACCACTGTATTTTGTGATTTTTATATTGTGATTTTATGTTGTGAACTGCCCTGAGAGCTACAGGTATATAAATTTAATAAAGAACAACAGCATTGTCTTTTCTTTAGTCTGTCCTGAATCTTCAACATTCAGTGTCACTGGGTGTCCACAAGTTCTATCCACTCTCTACCCAGCATGCATCATCTTACAAACTTCTGCCAAGTCACCTCTTGGACACCTTTTTTCTAAACTAAAAAAGTCCCAAATTCTTCAACCTTTCCTCCAAGGATAGGTTTTAGTCTTAGTTTTTAGTATTGATTTTTTTTTCCACTTTTGAAGAGAGGAATCAAATTATTTCTATGTTGTTTCCAGAGGGGTGGGTAAACAGGTTCCATAAAGGGGAGGAGAATATTGTTGTTTTGTAAAGTTTTTCTCTGATTTTTCCAATAATTGGTTGCACATTTGACTACTTGTGTATCATTTCCATACTCCAGCGGACTGTCATTTGAGGTCAAAGTGTCTGAAGCTGTTGCATGCTCCTGTCACATTTTGTTAGTATGCAAACCCTCTTTTATGGTCATGTTTCCATACTTCAGGCAGGGCCAGTGCAGTAAGGCATTGACATTCCCCTTTTGTCAACAGAGGTTGAGTAGGACAGAAGCAACTGGCTGGCAGGCTATGGACTAGTGGCTAAAACACGGTTTTCATGTTTCCTGCTGAGTTAACTTGAACTCATTTGTACAAAAACAGGGTACTTCCAGACAGGTGTTTGTAGTGGGACAAATGCCTCGTGCATGAAAGGGTGTTTTTTGGGGGGGTTGGGGGGGTCACCCATATTCTGCTTCCCCTTTAATGCAGATTTACCCTATCCAGGGAAAATCAGATAAGTAAAAGAAAAAACTTCTGTTGCCAGTGACCCTCTTGCAAATATCTCAATAACCCGTTTGGAAAATCAACCCTCCATGTGTAAGCACACTTGGAGACACATAACAAAATCATTCATGGGTTGCCTCAAGACTGTTAGCCCTTTTCAGGAATGATTCAAGTGCGCACTGGAAAAGTAGGTTTGTGCAATTAAAGTGGACTGAAGTGCTCTGTTGCCCTGGCACAACGATGTTTTTTAAAAAAACAGCCTGATTTTTTGTGGTTGGGCAAGTGATGGGGAAACACTGAAAAGTGTAGGATGAACAGTGTATTAATGGGAAGGCACATAAACACCCCAGGGGCAAATCAGGATGAGTGCTCATTGTTACATAACCCCCCCCCCCAAACAAATCAAAAGCATTCTCAGTAAAGACCATTTGAAGTCTGTCATATTCCCTGCATAACATTTGTGCAAACAAATCAGGATAAATAGATTGTTGTTGTTTGCTTGTTATTATCTAAATTTCAATACAGTACTCCCCTTCACCCGAGGAGCACAGGGAGGTTTACAGTATACAAACACAAAATGCACACCATAGTAATAAATAAAAATAATACCCCTCCATAGTTCAAAAGGCCATAGATTGTTTAATTAGCCAAATGCCTGGGTGAAGTTTTTGCTTGCTGCCTAATGATATTGACCACGGGATGTGTACGTTCGGGTTACGCACCGCGGCGACCTGGAAGTAACGCAATGTGTTACTTCTGAGTTTGGCGGTTCGCGCATGCGCAGGTGCGTCAAATGACACCACACGCATGCGCAGAAGTGCCAAATTGCTTTGCGCACATGCGCAGATGTGGGGCTTCATGATATGGACGTCACAGGTTACAAACGGGGCTCCGGAGCGGATCCCATTCATAACCAGAGGTACCACTGTAAAGGTAAAGGTACCCCTGACCATTAGGTCCAGTCACAGACAACTCTGGGGTTGTGGCGCTCATTTCACTCTATAGGCCAAGGGAGCCGGCGTTTGTCCGCAGACAGCTTCCGGGTCATGTGGCCAACATGTGTCGGGATAACCAGCTTCTGGGATAACCAGTCGTCTGAGAGCCTGCTCCGGCTGGTTATGATGGGTCCGCTGGTTATGAAGTTTTCCTGAAGGTCGTGAGGTGTTTTCGGGAGTTGCAAAGGTTCTGAAGAGGATAGGATAGGCAGCAAGAAATAGAGCAAAAGGTGTGGCCGAAGGCAGGAAAGAGGCCAAATAGAAAAGAAGACTGCAGTCGGTAGTTTCAAGTGCACTCAGTATGAGTGAGCTCTCTGTCTCTCTGTCGTTCCGCTCATCTTGTCTCGCTGGGCTTGTCTCGTGCTACTCGTTGCGGAGCTAACAGGAGCAGGGCTATTTATTAGCAAATTATACAGCGTCATAACATAAGCATTAACCAATAACAGCATTGCAATAGTCAGTGTTTCCGGGCGGGAAACAAGTCCTGTGACCGTTACCAGGAGGCTTCCTGGCGCGCTTTCGAGCAGGCGCGGAGGGATTCAGGCACCAATCTCCGGCCAGATCTTCTTTCCTTCCGTGCAGTAGCGCGGAAGGATAAGTAAAGCGGCAAATGCGCGGGAAAACCCAAAACGTATTCCCACAAACATGACTAAGCCACTTCTGGCGAACCAGAGCAGTGCACAGAAACGCCGTTTACATTCCCGCTGGAGTGGTACCTATTTATCTACTTGCACTTTGATGTGCGTTTGAACTGCTAGGTGGGCAGGAGCTGGGACTGAACAACGGGAGCTCACCCTGTCACGGGGATTTGAACCGCTGACCTTCTGATCAGCAAGCCCTAGTCTCTGTGGTTTAACCCACAGCACCACCCGCGTCCTGAAAAGTTAGCAGGTGCCTAAATCTGAGGCCCTCTTTGAGCTTGGGGCAGTGGAGTGTGGTTGCTGGTGGCCTCCAGCTCTGCTCTGCTCTGCTCTTTCTGCTTTGTAAGTATACTGGGTGCTCCAAAATGCCAACCCAATACTGCTGCCCCTTGAACTTCTCACTGCTCATGCGATGATAATATGGTGCACAGGGGAGGGACGAGGGAGGTACTAGGATGTTGTGGTACCCATTTGCTGTGAGGGCTGCTTTAAAGAGAATCTGCCACTGGGGAGATGCTGGATCGTTCGCAGTGTTACCTGGCAGTTCAGTAAGAGAACTGGAGGAGGATCCTTTTGTAATGCGGGTTTAAAAAAACCTCATCTGTCTTCTTGTAGATCCTTAAATGACTTGTTGCTTGGGAAAAGTAAATATAGCCAGGAGAGCAGATGGAGAGCTTCTTGCTGCAGCTTGCGAGTTGAGGTTTGTTAACAGATGTTTGTGACATGTTTTTTTACTCTCTTTTTTGTATTTTTAAGTACTGATAAAGAAATGTTTGCTTTTTCATCTATTGTCACAATTTTTCTCCTCTTTTTAAATGTCTCTGCTAGATTGCAGTCTTAATACAGTTCCCCATCCAACTCTTCAGAAATATAGAAAGCTGTTTTGTACCAATTGCGTCTTGCTCCATATTGTCTACACTGACTGGCAGTGACTCTCTAGGGCAGGGGTCAGCAAACTTTTTCAGCAGGGGGCTGGTCCACTGTCCCTCAGACCTTGTGGGGGGCCAGACTAGATTTTGGAAAAAAAGGAAGAAGAACGAATTCCTATGCCCCACAAATAATCCAGAGATGCATTTTAAATAAAAGGACACATTCTACTCATGTAAAAACACACTGATTCCCGGACCGTCCATGGGCCGGATTGAGATGGCGATTGGGCCACATCTGGCCCCCGGGCCTTAGTTTGGGTACCCCTGCTCCAGGGTTTCAGACAGGGAGCCTCTCCCAGCCGTACCTGGAGATGCCAGTGGGGGATTGAACCCGGGACCTTGTGCATGCAATTCAGGTCACATATTCTACAGCTGAGCTACAGGCCTTCCCCCCTCCCCCCCAGCTCTATTTGATGGTACAGTGCTTTCATTTTGGAAAGAGCATGGCTTTCAGTTTGCTTTCAGAAGTAAAGCAGGATTTGTGCCCCCCCATGCACTTTCCTCTCACATCTGGCTTTTAAAACAGACATTTCTGATAAGTCATAATTGAAATAAAGAGGTGTATTTGACAGTGATTTCAATTTAATGTCAAAAAGAAAATTGCATTAAATATTATGGTTCATGGTACAGGGGAACAATTATGCGGGGCTGATGTCAGGCTTCTCTTAATGGCCTCAGCGATAATTCCTATGGGACCCTTTGCTCATGTCCCCCCAACTTCAACTGAGAATTCTCTCGGAATCACGATTCTTTAAAAAGGGAGGAGGGGAGAATGATAGATCTTCCTAGCTAGATTTACTGTCTGAACAGCTTTTCTGTGATTTTTTTCACCACATGTCCTGCCCTCCCATCTTAGACCTACGGCACGTTGAGTGTTCAGTGTTATCAGTTGTCCCCTCTCCCGTTAAGTGAAACTAAAAATTAAAAGGAGAGGGAGGAGAAGCACTGCAGAAAAATCAATCTTTTTATGGTAGGAGAATCCGTGGAGTAAGAAGCAGCACAGCAGGCGGCTGAGCAAGATTGTCGTTTTTATATTTAAATACATTCAATATCAGTTTGGGGTCAGCTTGTGTGAGGGAGGGCTAAACAGCATTATATGTCAGCAAATGTTGAACTTCTGTAATGTTTTGAAGGAGGTTTGGAACCCATTGTTTAAAATGTATTTGTCATTATCAAGTTTTGTGGAAACAGCGGGTTTGATTAAATGAAATCTCCCCCACCCCCAGTACTTATTTAACAATGAATAGCATGTCTGGCCATATGGGTTTTTAAAGGTCAGATCTGAGACTTCTGGTTCTGTGGTTCTCATTGTATCACTTCCCCAGCAGGACAAATGCATGCATTGTAATTAGTTTCCTTCCTTTTCAGATTCTGCTCTGTGTGTTTTTCTCATACACACACACACACACACACACACACACACACACACACACACACAAAAACATGCACACTGCATGCACTGCAATGATCCATTGCTCTCTTTTTTTGGAGGGATTCTGTTTCACTTCTGTTGTTGAAAGTGTCAAAAAATCAAGGAAAATATGAGGTTCTTAGACAAACTGTTTCCTTTTAGCTGGTTTTTTGGTGGGTAATATATTAAATGCATTGTTGCAACAGCCCTGCATAGGGGATAAGTGCATTTTCTAAAACTCCTTATTCACTTTTAGAACATGAGCCAGCCCAGAGAGGAGTTAATAATGACTCCCACTGGTGTTTCCTTGCTTATCTTTCTGTGGATTAGAAATGTGGAAAGAATATCTACCTTAATAACTAATGACAGGAAGACAGGACTGTTTCTTCACTACAGGGTTTGGGGAGGGTCATCACTCTTCCTCAGCAGATTGAAGGAGGTTTATTACTGGAAGTCGGTCGGGTTGCAAATGGGCTGAGGGCTGCAAGCCTGGGCGTGTGTTAATGATTTTTTGGTTGTCTCTCCTTCTGCCCGGCAGTATTTTGGCTAGTGCTGTTCAGTCAGCCAGCAGGAAATGACCCTTCCTAGGACTGCATGAGCGACAGAGATGTAGTTCACAATGCTGTCTTGCGTTACTTGGATATGTTGTTGTTGTTGTTGTTGTTGTTTTTAAAAAAACCATTGCTTCAGAAACCGGCAAAGGGCTTTAGTCAGTTGGATGGCAACTTGGTTGGAGATTTAGCCTTGGATCTTCCAGGGAAGTTAATCAGAGTTAAAACAAGAAAGCCTGTTGGGGTTAAGGTGAGTAAACCAGATTTCTTTCTTGTCTGTCAAAGGTGAATATGATCTAAAATTTATTGTGGTTGTTGTTTATGCCATCCAGGTACAAATATAATGAAAGAATGCAGGATACTGCCCCAAGGAACCTACAGTATACATTTTAGCAGAGAGAGAGACAAGGCTAAGAAAGTGATGAATATCAGGGTTTAGCCTTTCTTTTAGCTGCGGATGGGTATTGTGGGGTTAAAGACTTGGGTACTTCTTCTTTTTGTATTCATCTCCCTCCTCCCCACTTCTTAATTTTCACTTGCACTACCTTCTAGGGTGCTGCTATCCAGAAGCAACTATTTGTTCCCTAGATGAACGGGCAGAGGTTCTTGCATAGGCAGCTGTCTCCTGTACATACTGTCTGTTGTTGCACGCAAAGATCTGAGGATTTTGATAGTAAATCCTACATCAGGATTAGGAGAGCAGGATGGCTGATTCTGATCTGAAGAGTGATGTAGAGGGAAATGGCGAGAATGCAAAGCAAAGCAAAGCAAAACAGCTGTTCTTCCTGAGCTCTCTTTCCCCTTTATGACATGGTCACAGGGCAACTTGCAAACTAAAAACACCATAAATGCATAAAGACACCAAACTAAACATTGGGATGATGGGGGCAGTGATGGTGCTGTAAGAAACCCTTCTGGTGGGTCAGTGCGGGTTTCCTTCCAGGGTCTAGCCAAGTTTTTGGGTGACAGAGAAGAAAGATATCTGCCTCCAGAATGAATCCTCCATGGAAGTATGTGCTCCTCTCCAGATGCACCACATGGTTTAAATACCACTGGGTTAAGTCAAAAGCTTAATAAAAAGGGGGAGCTTTGAGAAGGGAGGCAAAGGAGAGGGGACTTTAACCAGTGCTGTTTTTCTAGAAAAAGAGGTTCTGGAACTCACCATGAACGCCTCTCTTGTTCTCTTGTAATGGCAATGGGCCCACCTGAGAAGTGCCAGAACTGAGTTCTGGGAAGTTCCGGCTAATGAAAAGCCGTTGCTTTAACCTTTGTTAGTGCCTATCTCTTTCCCCTGTTTGGCTCTCACAGCCAAACATCAGGAATTTTAAAACAAAGGATTGAGGATTGAAGTGATCATTTTGTGATATTATGACTGGACAAAGCTGTATTGTAACTTTAGAATAAATGTTTTAATAAAAAACAAAGGGAAAGGGTGCATCAGGATGTTAGTGAAAACAATGAAGAGCTTTGTGGCACCTGAAACACTAGCTGAATTATTGTGGTAGAAACTTTTGTAAATATCCTAAAGTGGCATAATATTCTTTAATCATTCTTTGCTCCGGCAAATTAATTTAGCTGACCCTCTGAAAACAGAGCATTAGATCACTACTTCTGAAGACTTAGATTAGTTTCCTTTCTCTGCCACTGACTTCCTGCCTGTGGACTTGGGCAAATCACTTACTGGTTTGTTAACTGGCAAAACAAGGGAAGACAGGATTTAAAGCAGGTTTGGACCAGTGACTATCCATAGCCCTTGGCTTGAAAGGGTGATGGGTCATAGGGCTTGCTGCACCGACAGCTGTCAACTTTAAAGTCAGGTATATTTATTTTTTCAGCTGGTTTTTTTTTGGGGGGGGGGGGAAACCAACACAAAATGGATAGTCTGGTCATCTCAGATAACTGACCTGTTTACTTGCTTCAAAGGAAAGAACTGCGCTGTGTCTAAATAGATTTTTGATCTTCCATTTGGGAAGATGCCCAGAATTATTGATGGAAGGTCCCTTGTTACTGCCATAGAACTACGATTACCCTGGGGGTAGGAGCGCTCTATAGGTGCTGCAGAAGACCAATCACATGTGGTCTGAAAAATAGGGAGGGGTGGGTTGAGCACCCCTTCCCTAAATGAAGCTGCTGGTTATAAAGCTGATAGTTTAAAAATTAGGCAAGCTTTTGAGTTAAGCAGGACTCATGAGATTTGTGTTTCCTGGAAGAAGAGTTCAGTTGAGCTCCAAAGCTCACACACTATTAGTTGGTCTCAATAAACGAAGCCGCTGGGTTTCCAGCCTGACGTCATTGTTCTCGTAAGGGCAGCCTTTGCATAGAGAGCAGAGTGATGGCAGCGAAGGGCGACTGGCAGAAGTTCGTAACTGCTACATTGCTTTGATCGAAAAAAATTCTGGTCCGGCCTTTGTGATACAAGGGATAGTAAAAATATCTCTCGCAGCTAGAAGCGTATCTCTTGCTTATGACACATGATGGTTATTTTCGGCTCACTGGGGCTATTTTTATGCCTGATGCTTCTCCGTTTGAGTTTCTATGGAAACAGTGTTATTGGTATGGGTGCAGAACAGTGACCCTGGCAGATGTTGACTAAAGTGGAGGTCCCCCCCTTTCTTCATCTCCCCCCGGGCATATATTTGGGCTTGCGAGTTGCACAAAGCAACAGCTTCTTGTTGGATGCCTGTGGGGCGGCGGGTGGGGGGAGACGGGGACGTGGAACTGAGTCATTGCTGCATGTGCGGAGATGTTAATTTTTTATAGCAACTGCTGCCATAGCAACAAGGTGCTTCAATTATCAAAATTAAAACCATGAAAAGTTACCTGCATCTCCATGAGACCTATTGTTGCATGTATTAATTATGTGAGAGATAATAATAGCAAAACACAATGATATTGTTGCTCTATTCACACACCCTGAATTACAACCCTTAAGACCTGGGGCATTTCAAGAGTACAGTACAGGGTCTGGGATCAAGACTAAAGTCCTTTATCTGAAGCTGTGCTTCAAAAGCGTGCTGGGAGTAGGGAGGGGCAGATCTGCTCATTTTGGTTTCAATTTTTTTTCCATTTCCACAGCAGTTTCAGAATATATCCCATTAAATCCATCAGCATTTTAGTGTACATTTCTCCTAATTCATATATTTTGTACGTAGTTTTGCATAACATAACACATTTTTATAAACTGCTTCCCCCCTAATTCAGTGGTGTATTTTTGTATGTTGCCCCCACCGATATGTGCGATTTTATGCACACTTTACCCTCTTAAATGCATTTTTGTTCATGGAACTTGGCTGGAGATCAGCACTGGAAGGTTTGTAAAAGTCTGAATTTCAAAGGAGGCCTGCATTTCTATTCATGTGTTGTTTCAGAAAGTGCAAATTTGGTAGGTTCGCTTTTAAACAGGAAATAATTGAATTCATCTTCCACCCCCAGCTGGGAGTCTCACCTGCCTAATACAGGTTAACTGGCGTGGGGGTGGGGTGGTGGTTTAAAGCCACTTTGCTGTAAGGCTATTAAGAGCTTTTGGAACAGAGGAGCATCTGGATCTTGTTATTCCAAGAGCTCTTTGGGGTTTGGTTTTTCCTGTACCGCTGTTACTGCTTCTTGACCCTGTGCATCCCAGAAGAGCAACCAGGCCCTGGGGAGAAAACAGGTGCCCAGCAGTGCAGCTCATAATCATTTGCCTTGCACAAGAGAATTCCTGACACGTTGCCCTCAAATGTTTTCTCCTGACTAAATGGAACCTCATTGTACCGGAACAGGGTACCCCTAAATGCCAGTAGCTGGAGGACAATGAGGTGCGCCATGCTTGCACACTGCTAACACAACGCCATTGTTCAAATCTGCCATGTGATTGACTGCACTTGGGAGTACTGTGTACAGTTCTGGTCACCTCACCTCAAAAAAGATACTGCAGAGCTGGAAAAGGCCACCAAAATGATAAAGAGGTGGGAGTAACTCCCTTTTGAGGAAAGGCTGAATCATTTGAGGCTTTTTAGTTTAGAGAAAAGCCAGGAGGAGACAATATAGATGCGTATAAAGTTGTGTGTGGCGTGGAGAAAGCGGACAGAGAAAAGTGTTTCTCCCTTTCATAATGCTAGAAGAAGCTGGAGGTTGGGAAAATTCAGGGCAGGTAAAAGGAAGCGAGAGATAAATGCAATTATCCAGCAAAGTAAGATAAGTAATAGACAGTGGCGTAGCAAGGTCAAGTGGTACCCGGTGCGGAAATTTTTTTGTCCCCCCCCCATTGAAATTGAAATCTGTCAAAGAGAGCTGCGCAGGCCATCGTGATGCAGATCCTGCCTTCTTCCCCTTCCTTCCTTCCTCCTGGAAGATCTGGAGGGTGGCAATGTGAGAATGGACCTTTTCAGTGGTGACTCCCTGCTTGTGGAATGTTCTGGCACCATCATTATATAAAAATCATTTTTAACCAGGCCTTTGCCTCTTAATTATCTTTGGCTCTGAGTGGGTGGAATGTTTTAATCCTGCCTTTTAAAAATATGATTTTCCTTTAGGGTCTTTATTTTTTCTTTTATGCTGGTTTCAATGTATGTATTTGTATTGAAACATACGTATATTGAAAGTTGCTTTGAATTACCTTGGTAAAAAAAGACCAATAAATTTTAATAATAATATTAATAGTTCACTATGTCTTTTTGAACAGAATGATACAGAGCACACTTAAATACTGTGCTAAGCTAACTGTCCCAGAACCACGTAGGCCTAATCCCTCAAACTGGATTGTATGAAAATAAACTCTGAGCATAACCTCATGTAGGCCCTGTTCTAAGAGCTGCCTTGACTGCCAGTTCATTTCTGGGTCCAGTTTATAGTACTTACTTTAGTGTTTTAAGCCCTAAATAACATAGGCCCCACATAACTGAAAGACCTCCTCCTTCCCTGAAGAACCTCACAGGTGTTAAGATCAGCAGAGGGGGAGAAGCTCTTGGGATTTTCACAGCCCTCAGAATGGGGGGGGGGGCAGGCAGAAGATTGTATTCTCTGTGGAATCCCCTAAATTGTGGGATTCCCTCCTCCTCACAGATATGTGCCTGGCTTCTTCACTATTCAGCTTTTGGCAAAAGATGAAGATGAACCTCTCCACCTTGGAGATGTGTGTTTTCAGGGACCACTCTATTCCTTTGATTGTTAACTGTTTTAACTGTTTTAAATTGTAACCCAACCTGGGACCTGTTGGTAAAGGATGTGCAATTAATGATGAGTATAACTTCAGGCGCCAGGCAAAAACGTTCCTCTACAACCAGGCCTTTGCCTGACTTGATCTACGTCTTATACCCTGTTTAAAAATCTTTGGTTTTTTTTAATTGGGTTGCTGGTTTTGTTTTGATTTTATGTATTTTATATTTTATGTGAACTGCCCTGAGACCTTCGGGTATAGGGCAGTATAGAAATGAAAACAAACAAACAAACAAATAATACGATGACGACAACAACAATGTGAAATAGTAGAAATTGCTTTAGGAATGTGCATTTTTTTGTCACTAACACTAGTAATCAAGAGGAAAGGAGAGCAAAATTTTCGAGTTCGGAGGTCATCATGATTTCCAGCACTTATTTCAGCCCTGATACCTATGGTTGTTGTTGTTGTTGTTGTTTGGGGGGAGGCGGGAGGTACCGGTACTTTATTCCCATGAAAGCAGACGTGCTTCAAGAGTTAAACAACAAACTACTGACAGGTTTTTTTCATTTCCACCATACTTTTCTGCCAAACAGGCTCTCAAAGCAGTTTACAACACAAACGCAATCCATACAAACAGCGGATTATTTTGAATAAGCTGATTATTTGGATATTGTGTTTTTAGAACCAATTACTTGGTGAAAATGTAATACATCGTCTTTAAATATCACATTCTAAGAAGGCCCAGTCCTTCCTTACTCCCCCAAGAATCAATGGGATGTCACTTATTCCTGAGTTGCACCATATACAAAATAACTTAAGAAAAGCCTGTTGCACCAGGCCAGTGATCCACCTAGTCCAGCATCCTGTTCTCACAGTGGCCAAGCTCCCCTCCTGCAATTTCCAGCAGCTGACCTTCAGAAGCACAATACCAATAAGTACCACTCCAGTTTAGCAGTTTGAAAGCACGTCAAAGTGCAAGTAGATAAATAGGTACCGCTCCAGCGGGAAGGTAAACGGCGTTTCCGTGCGCTGCTCTGGTTCGCCAGAAGCTGCTTAGTCATGCTGGCCACATGACCCGGAAGCTGTACGCCGGCTCCCTTGGCCAGTAAAGCGAGATGAGCGCGCAACCCCAGAGTCGTCCGCAACTGGACCTAATGGTCAGGGGTCCCTTTACCTTTACCTTTACCTTACCACTACACTTAGGGTGACTTTACCCTATATAAGAGTGCAAAGTTTTTGAAACGATTTGGTCATCTTGTCCAACCCCCCTGCAGTGCAGGAATCTCAGCTAAAGCATCCATAGCAGATGGCCATCCAACCTCTGCTTTAAAACCTGCAATGAAGAAGAGTCCCCCACCTTCTGAGGTCATCCATTCCGCTGTCAAACAGCTCTTTCTGTCATAAAGTTTTTCCTGATTCTTAGTTGGAATCTTCTTTCTTTCCGAAAGTCTGTTCCACTGTCGAACAGCACTTACCGTCCGTTTTCATGAGGAGCTTTTTTGGCAAACTTTTTCTTAGAAATGTGGAGAACTGAACTTGTGGCTGGAAAAATGAGAAACTGAGCGAAGCCAAAATTGACAGATTCTCCCATGTTTTGGTCTGTTTACATGTCACAGCATAGTGACTCATGTCAGAAATAGGGACCCTGAACTGTTGAAGAACCTTTTCCCTTCCCTGCATCTTCCACGGCTGGATTTCCTTGGTTTGGCAGCTTACAGAGAACATCTTACGGAAGACGCTTTGCTGTATAAATGTGGGTGGCTGTTACGAAAGCTGCTTTCTCCTGCTCAAGGCAGGGCTGAACTTTCTGAGAAGCCTGGGCACAATAACTGCTATGGGTGCACCCAGACATAATATTTTGCTCCTTCTAGAAAGTGAGCATGTTGAAACCCTGTAGGCCCAGAGCTGAGATCTGCAATTTGTAAGCAGAAAAGGTCCACCTGGCGTACCTGTAACTGGGCCATACTAATTCAGGCTGCAGGACAAAGTTCCCGTGTTTGCGTCACTGCAAATATTTCCTACACAGACAAATGTGGAGGGGGAAGCCTAGCTTAATATTCTCTCCTTTACATGCTGTTATTGCAAGACCACAACATTTTGATCTGCTTGATTGATTAAACTACTCTTCTTCTTTTACTTAAAACGCCTCCCCAATTAATTAGTAATATTTTCTTTGGAAAAAGAAAACTATTTTCAATATTAAGTACTGAATATGGCATGCACCTTCTTGTTTCTTTGTTTGTTTGTTTGTTCAGTGGTCCTTGCCTGACACAGGCCAGGATTTTTTGAAAGATGCTAAGAAGGCTTCCAGAGCCTCCTGAAATTCTGCCCCTGTGGCACCTAATCCCCTTAGGCTCTTTTGAGAATCTCTGCTTTTAATTGGTAGGAGGCAAAACTAGGTCAGCTCCTGAGCTAAAGAAGTCAGACCTAAAATAGGTTTTGTCCTGTTTCCCTTCCCCCTCTCCCTACCCCTTGAAGGTGACTTAAAGGCCCCAATTGCATTGCAGGATAACTTGGTACAGTAGTTGGTGTGGGTTGATCAAGAACCACAACTCATTTGTATCTTACTGCTTTTCTTTCTAAAGCCACAGCCCTCGCCAGCCCAGCTTTGCCTGCTAATTGTGTGTTTTTGCCTGGCTGGAATGGGTCTGTGGCCTGTGATGATGGCTCTTGCTGGCCTGGGTGCTGAATGGAGAGATGCTTGTGGTGTGTGCATGCAGAAACCCCTGACTTTTGTGTGGCTGGAGTGTAACCTGCTGCACAAAGGTTCCAGGTAAGTCACGTCCCTTGCTCTGCCCGCTTTTGCCTCTGGCTTCACCCACCATTAGCATGTGACCCCAGAAGGTTGCCAATATGGGAATGAAGCCCTTGTTCTTGAAAAGTTTCCCTATTCCTGATTTGTAGTATACTAGAAGGACACGGGTGGCGCTGTGGTCTAAACCACAGAGCCTAGGGCTTGCCAATCAGAAGGTCGGCAGTTCGAATCCTCGCGACGGGGTGAGCTCCCGTTGCTCAGTCCCAGCTCCTGCCCACCTAGCAGTTTGAAAGCACGTCAAAGTGCAAGTAGATAAATAGGTAGCGCTCTGGCAGGAAGGTAAACGGTGTTTCCATGTGCTGCTCTGGTACACCAGAAGCTGCTTAGTCATGCTGGCCACATGACCTGGAAGCTGTCTGCAGACAAACGCCGGTTCCCTCGGCCTATAGAGCGAGATGAGCGCCGCAACCCCAGAGTCGGACACGACTGGACCTGATGGCCAGGGTTCCCTTTACCTTTACCTTAGAAGCAAACTCATCCTCCAGTTCTAGATCTCATGTTGCCATCTGTGTAGAAGAGGGGAAGAATTAGCAGGTTTGGGGGGAAATTAAAGGTTTGTTGATGTACTTAAAAAGTAAGTAAGTAAGTAAGTGGTAACCCCCACTCCACCCCAAACGGCTCAGTGAGGGGACTGAGTATGCAGTGACTCTCTCTCCCCCTCTCTCAGTGTGTGTGTGTGTGTGTGTGTTGAAATGAAACAGAGTATGCTGAAAAATGACATGTCTGGCTAGCTGGCTGGAACCTTTGTCCGGAGCACTCTAAACTGCAACATTTTGTTGCAGGTCCCAACAATCACATAAAATTTATATAACCTACTTTATAGAAAACCTGACTGCTGACTGTTCACTAAGCTGGGCTGGATCTAGACCAGGCATAGGCAAACTCAGCCCTCCAGATGTTTCGGGACAACAACTCCCATCATCCCTAGCTAATAGGACCAGTGGTTAGGGATGATGGGAATTGTAGTCCCAAAACATCTGGAGGGCCGAGCTTGCCTATGCCTGGTCTGGACGCATCAAAGAAGTGTTTCAGTTTAAAGCATTGTAAATTTAAACAGGGAAAACAGGTAGAGAAAAACAGGACTCCATGTCGCCATCTGGTGGCACAATGTTATATTGCACACACAACGCATATAAATCGCCTTTGCTTTTCCAGTCTAGCTGAGTCCCTGGTGTGGTGCCATGGTTCATTCATGAACATTCCAGCTTCTGAAGGGGTGGGGAGGATCAATCATGCAACACTGACAGAACTGCTCTGAGAGAAGAGTACAGTCAATATGGCTGGGAGCTTTGTTTTTTGAAGTTTACACTATTCTTGCAGACAGGAAGGGTTGTGTGCCGTAAATGCTTCCCTGCGCTTTGCCCTTCTCACAGGAAACTTCATGAGAAGCTGGCTGGGCACTAGCAGCTCTGAAGCTCTTGACTCACTATCTTCTCTTGCCCTGCGGGAGATGATCGGTGGTGTTCTTAGAGTAAGCCAGGGACACAGGGGGCTGGTGTGGTCCAGTCCTTGAGCAGGGATGTGGAGATCCAGTGGCTCTTCAGGTTTACTCGCAAAGTGGGGAATCTGCTGGAGGGTCCCGCTCCTCTGAAATGTGATAGAACTGCTGCCTTGATTTTGTGGTGTTCAGAAATCTTCAAGAGCCTTGGATCACAGATCCTGGACATTAAAATAAGACTCAAAAGGAGCCCTGTCAAGGACTATGCGAAAGTGCCCTCAAGGATGGGCAGAAATGAAGGGTGCAGTGATGGGTTCTTGACATCCAATGAAGCAAAATGACAGAAAATTTGAGACACAGACAGACAAGTGCATAAAAGTATGAAATTGTCTACTACAAGATGTACTGATGGCTGCTAGTAAAGGGGGGTTGGACAAATTCATGGAGGATAAAACTATCAGTGGCTATGGGTCATGATGGCTGTTTGGGGTAGGATCAGCAGGCTTTCTGCCCAACCTGGTTAATCAGGAGGCTTCCTTATAATACTGCTTGCCAGTTGCAAAGACCATGTTGCATACCTGTATATATTCTTTTTGTCTGTGAGGATGCACAGATCATGGTAGGTCATTTCAGTACGGTCTTAGTCCCATCATGAGATCCCAGGTCAAATCCATAGTCTCTGAGAGCTGCATTTTTGAAAAGCAAGGATGAAAAGCACCCAAGAAACAGCCCCTGGTGCATTTCCTTTTTTTCAGCTGTTCAAATACCTCAGTTGTGACGCCAGCTGCTTCAGGTGGGTTAGGATCATTGCACGGGATTTTCACCCGATGGCAGGAAGAAACAATTACCATGTCTTACTTGCCTGCCATCTTTCTGTGTGATGAAATTAAATTAATTATGGATGGATTCTTAACCTGACACAGTTCAATGAGTGTACTGTGGAGATAAGATTCTTGTAAATGGCAACTACTATATTATCAGATCTTGGCTGTACTGAACTGCATGCTTCAGAACTGCTTGTGAGTTTGCTCTCAAAGAGGTGATGATGGCCAACTTGATGGAACACTATCACTGGATTAATTAACTCTCTCCTTTCTACATGCATTTATTTCATATACAGTATTTGAGTGCCTGCCCATAATATAAAATTATCTGGGGAGTCTTAAAATAATTGAATATAAAACCGCAGTTAGAATGGGCTGGGGTCGTTGTACAAGGCCTTTGCAGAATTTGCTCCTAGAGGGAATATTTCTCTGGATGGGATGAGGCTGAAAAACAAAACGTTGCTTCCTATTTTCTCTTTCTTAGTCTACTTGGCAGAAAATTAAGAGCAACTGTAAAGCTATCCTTTAAACACACACACACACACAAAACACACACGCACTACTAATTAAAAGCGGAGAGGGATATCCCATCAACAATCAACAGCTGAAATCAAGGCAAATGCATCTGATAGAAGCAGCCTTTTTAATGTGCAACACTTCTAGAATATACTGCTAGGAACCTTTTTTATATGCTCTGAGCTGTTGCTCTAGCAATTTTTCAATTTTATGTTGTGCAATTAAGCTACAAAGTCAAATGAATGCTAGATTGATGACTTGCTGGCTCATGTTTATCCTCCTATAGCCGTCTTCATTTCATTCTTAGTCTTCCCCCTCCCGTGCTTCTTGCACGCAGCTCTGACAGCTCTGAATACTGGGAACTCAACCACTCGCAGCTCAAACACTTTTGGAGAGACTATTTCTTTTGCAATACTGTAGACAGGCGGCGAGGCAGTGAGCCAGCTTGGCAGCAAAAGGAGCTACTGGAAGCCTGTTCAGCTGGGAAGGTTCAAGTCACCAACCTGGATCCGACTCATGGTCCACCCAGCTCCATCTGCAAGAGTATCTGGCAAAGCCAAATGGCCCCAGAGCTCGTGTGAATTGGGTCCTGCCCCACATTTCAAAACCGGCGGGTGTTGTGGGCATCTGTTCTAGTTCTGAACACATACTAAAATTTCTTCCTCTGAACAAGGCCCATCCAGTTTGTCTCCAACAGTCGCAAACCAGAAATGTGCAACCAAAGTATGATCATTATTTTTATTTATAAAATCACGTTTGTATTGCTTTTCTGCTCTGCCAAAGCCCCAAAAGCAGCTTACATAAAAGAAGAAAGCCAAACATTGCCAAGCAGCAAAATTTAAAAATAAATCACTGAAATGAATAAAGGAGTAGGGTTAGTTTTTGCTTTAAAAAAAGACTTCAATCATATATTAACTACCATCAAAAGCTGTGCAGAATAATTATGCTTTCACAGCCTGGCCTCAATGTCATCAGGAAAGAGTCCAATATCACCTCCCATCAGAGGCTGGCAGGGCTCTGAGGAGTGGGTGGAAGAGGTAGTGGGGTCGGAAACTGACCAAGGGGAAGCAGGTAGCAGTTTACGAGTCAGGAGTTGGAGGATGGGGAGGGGTCTGAGCAGTTGGAGATGGGGGAGGAAGTGCAGGATGCAGGGGAGAAGTCGGAGTTGGAGGAGGGACAGGATGTGCTAGGAGCAGAGGAAAAGACACTGCCTGAAGGGAGGGGGCTGGCAGAATCTCCTCCCCCCCACTGCCCCCCAGGACCAGGAGGGGCTTGAAGAGGCAAGCACAGCAACAACATTCGGGTAGGAGAAGTCACAGGTTGCTAGCATTGTGCCTTTAGGTGAGGATGTTTGGTTGTGGCCACACCGTTGCTGCAACAGTCTGGCACAGAGCGCAAACCCAGGGAAGGGTGCCAGCTATCTAGGCACCAGAAGTACATGTGTGCATATTTAGCTCACCTCAGGAGCTACTGTAAGTTTGTGCTTTGTCAATAATTACCGGCTGTTTGTCCTCCCTAGGCTATGCTCAGAACACCTCTTTTGGAAGGCGATTGTGGAACTGGGATGCAGCTGTGGAAAAGGCCCTGTCTCCTGTTCCCATCACCCAATGCTTTTGGGTTGTGGCACAGCCTTTGAAGCAGTCTATCTCTTTATTGCAGCCATTGGCCAATATTTAGAAAGAATATATAAAATATATAAAACAATGCCACACCAAGCAAAGCAGAAGACCATAGCAATAAAAGGAACTAATATCATACTATAAAATGCCAGGCATAGGAAGCAAAATTATAAGTTTGCTAAATTTAATCCCTAGTGAGTTTTACATGCAGCAGCACAATATTCAGAGATGGATGTGTCCTGAGCTGAAAGGGGTAAAATTAGCATAGCAGGCATTCAGCTGTCCTGGGAATTGCCATAAAAAGGTGGTGGTCTTAGATATCCTGCAGCTTCTGACATGGAGGTTCCATTTAGCCATGGTGACTGATGGGCACTTGCTGCGTTTTATATCACTTTGCTTAGTCATAAATGTTTGCTTTCCATAGGCGCTGCGTGGTAGGAGACCACACACTACTGGTGGGGATGGATGCTAAGTGTGGTCAATGGGTGTGCAAATTGCATAAGAGGATCCTGTTGGATCAGGTCAAAGGCACCTTCCTCCTGACAGTGGTCAACCAGATGTCCCTGGAAAGCTCTCAAACAGGGCATGAAGGCAGCATTCTGGTCCCCCTCAGCAACTGGGATGCTGTGGTACATTGCCTCTGAACCTGGAGGCTCCATGGGGCTCTCTTCCTCCTCCTCCTTGAATGTGTCTAAGATGATGGCCCTCGGCATGCCTCAGGCGGGTGAGTTCCACAAAGGGATGTTGTGTTGTGTGAAGAAGGCTACTCCTTTGTTCATCTTGAATCTCTGCCTGTACATTCCCATAAAGTTCTAGCCTTATGAAAGAGGAAGAAAAACTTCTCTCCACCCAACTTCTCCACACAATGTGTCAATTATATAAATCTCCATCAGCCCTTCGCCTCTGAACTAATAAGCCCCCAAAGCATTAGCCTTTCCTCACAGAGAAGAGCTTTTCCAGCTCCGAGATTTCCTTCAGGAAATGGAGACGAGGTTGTCATAAAACCAGAGTGTTGATTTGCCTCTTTTTTTACAGCCCCTATATACCCTGGCCTCTGCTCCAGTGCCTGACGTGACCAGTTTTGTCTAGACTTCAACTCTCAGTAGTGACATTTCACAAAACTGCAAGATATTGATCACGTGCCTGCTATCTATATCTGCACAGCTCTCCTTGAACAAAATAAATAAATTATTTTTCTTCTGTTAAGGCATGTGATAAAAGCCTGGCTTGGATGCTCTCACTTTAAGGTTGAACCACATGAATCCCAAACATGACTAGAGTCAGCACCCAGAATCCTCAAGGGCCCAGCATCCTAAGTCTTCCCCCTTGGCTCCCTTTGATGGGCAACTACAAACCACCGTTTTAAATTTCCTACAATGCCCTGCAGCACGCAGTGTGGTATTGCTCTGGGTATTCTGGGAAATTTAAATTGGCAGTTGTCTGGTGCCCAATGACCCCTTGGTTCCCATGGAAAGAGTGTTGCAGCCACTGTGCTAGGAGTTCTGTTGTCTTGCCAGGCAACCAGCCCCACCAGATTATAACATGATCCAGTCCTCAAAATCTTCTGGGATTGTGTGTGCATATGATTATGCATCTGCCTTGAACCGACTATGCAAGTCGCTTAAACAAAGTGCCTCTTTCAGCTTTCCTGCTGGCTCAGTTGTCCCAAAGGCCTCACCTCAGACAGGGAATTTGGGGTGAGGGGACAGCTGAGGGGTGGAATATCTTGGACAACTGCCCGAGACAAGCTGCTCTGTGGTCCTCACCACCATCAAGCTCAGTGGCAAGTATTAGGGCCTTCCAAAATGGCTACCAGAAGAGCAGGTTTCCTAGAGCTGTTCCCTCTGGCAGACACCATTTTGTTTTCTTTGGCTGTACAGGATTTGGATGCACAACAGCATCTTGGAAGTTCTTTTACTGCCAGGGGGAGAGGTTGGACACAGGTGGGGATGTGAAGCTGCTGGTGCTGGTGTTGAATGAGCTTTTGCTCTCCAGGCAGCTAGCAGAGCCGAAGGCTGGCCACACTGGGCAGGATTCAGAATAATTTGGTGACTGACAACCCTGATCTGAAAGGGAGAGAAGAATGCCTTGAGGGGCAGGAAAGAGAAAGGAAGGAATAAATAATTTCAGGCAAAACCCTTCCACAATCAAATAACACCAAGCGCCTGTCTGCTAACGCATTTACAGCATCTCTGCAAATGCTGAGTGGCTGCTGTGTCTCTCTCTGGGGGGCTATTGGTGCCGCTGCCTTGTCTCTCTCTTGCCGTCATCACCCTCTGAAAAGAAAGCTGGTGGAGCTAGACAGCTGTGCCTCCCAGATGTCATGCCAATGGAGAGGAATACGTAGATGGCGTGCAGCAGTCTAATTACTGGATTTCTTGCTGCTCTCCCTCCACCCTGCCTTTCCCCCCATAAGGATCCAGAATAACCTCTGACAGATGGGAACCTGGCAAACAGTTCCACCCCTGCTCCCCTGTTTCCCCTTTATTTCAGGCAGATTGTATCATGCCTTGTAAGATTATTGAAGGGTATGTTAGCAACTCCATGTTCTTTCTCTGAGTGGGCAGGCTAATACATCTTGTTTTTTCTTTTTTTGTAACATGAACATAGGAAGAAGTCCACTCACCTTCGGTGGGCAGTGTTGCTGCCAGGCCTCTGACCTGTATCACTCTGACACAAGTGATACAGTGAGTGGCTGGCCGGATTGCTCGGCTGCCAGTTGATTGACCATAGCTGCCAGTCTTCCATGTGCATTTCCCTGGCGGTGGGCCCAACTGGCCAATGGGAGCACTTGGGCCCACTCCCAGGCTTACATAAGTGGTGGCCTGTCCAACAGCCTTCCTTGCTTTTCTTTGCCGGATCTCCCACCCTCCCTCCCTTGATTTTCTACCTTTTACTGGCTTTGACCTTGCTATGGACCAAGTCGGCCACCATTTGGGGGCTTTTTCTGTTTGGCAGATTGGCACCAGCTATTTGGTTTTCTCCTACCTCGTAGCAATTGTCACAACTTGGTAAGATGGTTAGGCATTGGGAAACCTAGCTCTTGGTCAGAGGGGAGGTTGTAGTTTCTGCCTGCCCCTCCTTGGAAAAGGGTATCCTGTTAAAAGGATCCGGGAAGTGTGGCTTCTGTCCGATGCCCAGACAGGGGTTAGTGCCATACCACTCCTCCAACAGGGAACCCACAGAGGGGTACCCCTAATTGATGCAGGTCATAGGGCATCCTCCCAAGATGTGTTTTACCCTCGTGTGCACTCCCAGCAGATGGGCTGGAGTGAAATAGCAATGCTCTATCCACACCAAACCATTTTCTACTCTTAACCAATAAAAGTTGTGGCCATATTCAAGTCAAAGACCCAATATGCTGTTGTCCAGTGTGGTTATTCATTTTCCTAGGGAAGTGTGGAGTCACGGGGTCTTGGCATGCAACCTGCAGCATCCTTTTCCCAAAGTGGCCAACCACATGTTCTTCAAAGGCAGAGCAGGAGCTGAGTGCCACAACCCCTTCCCACAGTTGTTCCACAGAGATCCTGGAGGCAGAATACAGCCATCACAACTTGTAGCTGCCTCTCCACCTCCCTGGGCTTCCAAGGTCAGGTGTGGGAATACACTTCGTGGATTCTTTGGAATCTGTGGTTATTTGTTTATATTAATGTTTATTATGCACTACTTTTCGTATCCTTCCGTTTAAAAGTGAAAGTAAAAGTAAGACTCAGTGGGCATTTTGCCATTGAGATTACTCCGCCTGAAAGTTTAGTTCAAGAGGTTTTTGAAGTTGTCAATGAACGTTTATTCTGCTTCCCGCCTTTTTCGGGGGCAGCAACAGCGTTTCTATTGGTAAATATATCGATCGTGATGTCACACTTGGTTATCAATAAAAGGCTGAGGCTCCCCGCTTTAGGTGTTCAGTATTGTTTAGGTCTTTCGCCTTTTAGTTTCACATCTTTAGTTTAGTTTAAGGGGTTTTCGGGGAGCGGGTTGGACGGGCTGGACGGGTTGGAAGCGCGTGTAGGACTTAGTTAGGATTTAGTTTGCGGAAGATCCTTCGGTAAAGGTTTAGTTAGGTTTTAGTTTAGCATAGGCTTAGATCGCGGTAGATTTCTCGGTGTAGTTTTATTTAGCCTTAGCATTGCGGAAGATTTGGCGGTGCAGGGACTGTTAGTCTAGGGAAAGCTTAGTATAGGGCTAGGAACAGTGAAGTGTGAAAGCCTATGCGGGTCAGCCAAAGCCATTCAAAGAAACATCTGTGTCTGTCTTTATTTAGGGTTGATTTAAAAATTTCGGGGTCTATTTAGCCTTAATGCTTGGGTACGTAACTTTAGCCAATAACTTAGGAGGTCGCAAGTGTTTGTAGTCACTTTCACGAGGCATTTTCATCTGAACCAACTCACGCACCTTCAGATTAGCCTGGCGGACAGCGGAACGGTGTGGGTTTATGCCCCAGAATTATCGGCTGCTGCGTTCGCAGGCTCGGCCGGCGCCCGTGCTTTATACGCATGTGAGGTGCTGGCCGCTTATCCCCGGCAACTGGAATCCCACGTGTAGGTGGCCTAGACTTACACGTGGGAAGCTCCAGCAAAGAATCTCCGCAGTCAGGTGCTTGATTTGCTAGGTGATCTCAAAGCGTTCCATGGCAGCCACTTTCTCATTGTGGTTCACCTCTATCAGCTCTGCCCAGTTCCCAGTATCCCTTGTTAAAGCTGCCCAGAATAGTTGCCCTTGCTACATCTTGAGGTTTAACTGCAGTTTAACCATGTGCTATTTTGTGTGACCCTTATAGTATTATGAGAGAAGGAAATCCACTTTCTCTGCATTATGCATAATTTTATACACCTCTATCATGTCCCCCATTTCACCTGCCTTTTTTTCCTAAACTAAAAAATCCCCAAATGAGGCATTTGCTGTGTGTTCCTCTTTAATGGAGAATTTGCTTTTCTGCCTCCAAAAACTGGACACAGAGTCCTATCTGGGGTAGCCCCCTCACTCCTCAGCAGGATCTTGCCCTCTGGTTGTAGTTAATGCATTCCAAACCCCATCGCTATGAATGAGTAAGCAACAATGTCCTATTCAGGCCATGCTGAAATTTAGTTGGGGGGGGGGGGGCAGGCAAAATTTCTTAACCCACACTTCCTATTTTGTTCAAATGGGCTTGTTTTATTGCACATTTTAATTATGGGTGTGCATATGTGAATGAGTTTTAACAAGTTTATTTTATTGTGTATTTTAATTCTGGTTATGTTTATATTTTAATGATTGCGCAATTGGTTTTTATACTTGTAAGCCTCCTTTGGCAGTAAACAGTAGTTTAATGTGTTTACAGTTAAATGCCAAAACAGACTGCAAAGAGGTAACTGGCAGGACCTGGGACAGCTTCCCAGAGACGCCCAGCTCAGTCCATATATTCCCAAGCAGGACCTGCTGAGTATTCACTGCCAAGCAAGACTTTGGGCGGGTGGCAAAGGTCCAGTGTGCCACATCCTGCTTCTCTTTTTTCTCTAGCTTGGTCATTGCTTGTGCGTGGAGGATGCTGGCTGAGTTCTCATCCTGATGCAGGCCTGGTGGGACATGTGTTGGCTCCCATGGGGGACATAGGGAAAGGAATTGAACCATGTTTCTGTCGTTTGATGGGAATCTCATATGATGAGATGCAGGGAGAGTTGGTAGGGAAAAGCAGGGAGGCGAGTGTGTTTGTACTCCCAGTTTGTTTAATAAATTTCTACGTCTAGTTCATTCTCCCCTCCCCCACAATACTTTGTTAGACCACCCTCACATTCTTGAGCAGGTGGCTTGAATATTCCTCCTTTTCCTTTTATTTTAAATAGAAGGGGGGAAATGCATTGTAGTATATTTGTTTTGAGAACTCTATAAACGAGGGATTACACAGGTTTTGCCAACCCAAAAGATCGGCAGAGCCTATTTCAAGTAAAACCTGTGCTCTTGCTTTGACATTCAATGTAGCGTTATTAATGTGGGGCCTGACTTATTTTGCAAGGGTCTTGGGGGTGGGAAACTGGCACAGTGGTTTCCTAATCCCAAGAGGAGCTGTAATCAAACTATAGTCTCCCTTCCCTCAAGTACTGAACCCCCCCCCCTCTTTTAGCATTAGCCAGCCAAAAATAACACACCCACACACACCCACCCACACCACTCACAGCTGCCAATTTGCTCCTAAACTGGAGTTTGAGGATTTGATGTCTTAAGAATTCATGCTGACATGCTTAGGTTACTAATGCTATGCGACTGGCCTGGATTTCAAGTTAATTACATTTGATATCATGCTTTGATTTGCAAGGAGCACACATCACATATCTGTCTCTGGTGGAGGCTGCTTAGTTCTGGGTGAACAATCCCAGGTCTTGCCAGGTCTGAATTTTAAACAAAAAATGGGCACCTAGACATTTGCAACTGTTGTGTGATTGCTGAATAAAGTGACAGAACTACATTTCTCTCTCATAACATTTAGTAATACTAATATAAATTGTGTATCAGGCTGTCACCTGAATGAATAAAATTCATCAAATGTGCTTTAATTGATTAATTGATTGATTAAGCCTGCATACATTTACATATGATGAAAACGATAATTTTGAAGCGGGGGAAGCATACTTTGAGTTTGGAGATGCTGGGTTCATCCCTTAGGCGGGAATGACTCTTCTGTGTGAGTAGGGAGGGTGGAGAAATTTGATTCTTGGCATTCAAAAGGAACCCCACCTAATTTGCACTTTGCAAAACATCAAATGAACTGAAACATAGCCATCCTTTGAAATTCTCAGTGTAGCTCTCCAGCTAAGTAAGGTTTACAAAAAATGCACATACTATGGTAAAATCTGCATAAAAATGCATACAGTAGTGAAAAAGCATACAAAAGGAAATGGCTTTGCAAAAACGTGTATTTGGGACAAATTTGTGCTACCAAAATGGGTATATCTGGAAAAATTCACATTAAGTTGAATTTTCATGAAGTATTTGTACTAATTAGCTTTTTGAAAGTGTGATGTCCAACTTAACCAGGATACCTTCAAATCTTTCCTTGAATTTTATCTAGCCCAGGCTCAAAAGTAACAATCACCTCTGGGCGAAGAGGCAGGAAATCTTTTACAAAGTGTGCCCCACCCACCCACCCACTGCTGCCCATCCAACTGCTCCATTCACTTTTGTGTGGCTTATAGGCCCTGTTTCGGTGTCCTCAAATTGCCTCACTTTCCTGTGGTTCCCTAGTCCTGTAATAGGGTTGCTTTGCTTTGGGTGCAGTCATTTGCATCTACAGTTTCTATATTTGGAGTATTTTCTCTCTCTGATTTGTCACTGTGCATGTGCCTTTCCCCTCCAGACAGTTTGTTTATGCAAAAAGAAAAGAAGAAAAGGAATATACACAGCCAGTACTTTGCTAGATTTCCAGAATAGTTCTACCTTTGTGTTTCCTCATCGTGCAAATGGGGAAGGAGGAGAGTCCTTTAGCGAATACAAGTTTAATGGAGAGGCGAATGCTCTGCTTGTGTGTAAAAAACAGTTTTTTTTGAAGGTGTAGGCAGCTCAGTGATGCATCACAGACAGTTCCTGCTTTTTAACACAACTCAGCTTTTTTGTAGTCAATTATTAGTCATGTGGGTAAAATTAATCTGTTGGGTTGGCCTGCTTCATTCTGCTGCGACTCAGCCCTTCCCAGACCTTCAAGCTGAGCTCTCTCCCAGTCTCCAGCCTTCCTGTACTGGGGAAGTGGATCCTTCCGTGGCCATTAGCTTCTTCCAGCAGCATTGCTCAGCACCAGTGTTTTGGGGGCTCTTTGATGGCTCACTTTGATAAAGCACCTGCATTTTTTAAAACACTTGTGAATAATCCAACTATTAGGGCAAATGGTAAAGTCAAGGCAGCTACCTAGATGTGCTTTGAAAAAAAACTGCTTGCTGCTGTATAAAGTGAATTTCCAGCTTTCAAAGAGCTTTCTGCAAATTTATATTCCACTGGGAAGACAGATGATACTTTTGAAGAGACTTGAGAATGGTTTGGGAGTAAGAGAGATGTCGCTTCCCACTTCTGCACATATCCATCACCTTTGGTTAAACAAATTTTGCAGGTTTTTTGAAAGAAAGTATAAACCTACAGCGCCTGTTTGTCAGTAGGATGAATATACACACTATGGGCAGAGATTCATTCCAGCAATCTAAAACACCTCTAGCCTATATAAATCATAGACTGCATCTGCACTATACATTTATAGCACTCTCCCAAAGCATCCTGGGCAGTGTAGTTTGTTAAGGGTGCTGAGAGTTGCTAGGAGACCCCCTATTCTGCTCACTGAGCTATAGTTCCCAGAATTTCCTAGGAAGAGGGATTGACTGTTAAACTACTCTGACTGTTAGTGGTATAATAGTGCTTTCAATATGAGGTGCAAATGTGGTCATAGTGTCTTGACCAAGCTTTGCACACCTGGTGATGTTCTGAACTACAGTATAATTTCCATCAGTCCCAGCCAGTAAGGGGGGGAAAAATCCCGGCAGTCTGTATCTCCTTTGTCCCTTTCACCACCATCACACATGGATACCTAGGTCCCATCATCCTTAGTAGGGTGAGGTGGGGTGTTGCCCCCCCCTTTCTTGGATCAGTTTTTACTATTCAGAATATTCCGACTGCAGGACATGATTCTCTTCTCTAGAACACGTACAGGTAAATCAGAGCTGACATGTCTTCCCTTAGGAATAAGCAAACTTTATTCTAAACACAATACTTTCTCTTTTGTTTAGTTAAAGGCTGACTTTCTGCCTGCTTTTCAGTCTATGCTGTTGTTGATAGTCTGTCTGGAAAGTCAGATGGGGAAATACTTTTTGTTGAGACAAGGCTGTTTTGCATCAGTCACCAGCCGTGGCTAGGCTGGGGGAAGAACCAGACTGCAGTTGTGTGCTCAAGTCATTGCCACAGCTGTCAACAGTACCCTGCTAGGCATAGAGATCGTTTCGAGATAAATGAACGAAAGTCCCTCACAGCCAGCAGCCGGCCAGCCGTTTTTGATTAATCCCCTCCCCTGCGCTCATCATTAATGGGAAACGAAACTAGTTGAGACCTTTTCAAACCTCTGAGGATGGTTTTGGATGTACCACCTTTCTTCATCTGGGCACGTTTTAAAGGATTTTTGGTTTGGCAGAGAGCCTGCAGAATTTCTATTACCTGCTAAGTCCTCTTGGTTTGTTATCCAGTGATTAATGGAGAGAGGCCTTTGGAAGAGGAGGTTTTCCCAAGGCTGCGTCCAGATCAATGTTCTCATTGCGTGTGGTTTTATTTATTTCTTTTTACCTCTGTACTAATTTATAAGCCTATCCTTGTTCATCCTTCCTTCCGCAAATAATCAAGCCACAACCCCCCAAACTATATTAAAAAATACAGGCATAATTAAATAACAAATGACAAACAGCAGATAAAAACTCATTAAAAAGCACAGTACACTAAAATTAACCAAATGCAGGTTGAAATAAAAAAGTCTTCATAAAAGCCTGCAAAGAGGATGCCATATGTACTTGCCTGGGGACATTATTCCAGAGATGTGGAGCCACCACAGTAAAGGCCCTGTGCCTTGTTCTCTCTCATCTGGCGGCTCTCACTGATGGACCAGAGAGCAGGGTCACAGATGCTGAACTTAAAGCTTGAGCAGGCTTGTATGGGAGGAGGCAGCGCTTTAGATAATCTGGTCCCAAATGGTTTAGAGGTTTAAAAGCTAATATGAGCATCTTCAGTGAATGAAAGAAAGAAGGATGAGCTCACCCTAATGGGGAGGAGAGGGTGCACTGTGTATCTGTACTGGTTCTTCATAACCTCTTCCATTTTTCAGCTTAGCTTAGATGCACCAGTTTCAGGCAAAACTAGATGTTCCTAGATGCTCGTGCTCTGTGTCTCTAGTCACGTCC
Source organism: Lacerta agilis (assembly GCF_009819535.1). Taxonomy (NCBI): domain Eukaryota; kingdom Metazoa; phylum Chordata; class Lepidosauria; order Squamata; family Lacertidae; genus Lacerta; species Lacerta agilis. The sequence continues at coordinate 3,457,615 of NC_046328.1, forward strand.
AGTCTCGCCCTGGAGCCATGCTGGTTCCTTAGCCATTTGCATGCCTGATAGGGCAACAGTGAAACTGTCTGAGACTTAAATAAAAAATGCAGGGGTTTTTTTTTTGGGGGGGGGGAGGGAAGTGCTGTTTCGAGCATGGCAGAAGACAAGCAGACACACCCTTACAGATGCATGCTTTGACTTCTTTGCATCTATGTTTTCAGATGAATGTGCCTTGTTTTGTACACCAACCAGAAGCAAAACGCCATGTTGGCTCAGTCCTCACAGTGCCTCTTGCTTTGCTTCACAGCCTGAACATATTCTGGAAGCCTATAAATTATTTAGAAGCTATTAGAGTCTGGATTTAATGTCAGTGCTGGGGTAGATAGTGATTTGCAGCAGTAGTGAGACCAAATCATGGTTTACAAAACAAAGAAAAGGGGGGGGGGGAGAGAGAGAGAGAGAGAGAGAGAGAGAGAGAGAGAGAGAGAAGTTGAACACACCGTTGAAAAGGAAATGAGGAATCTGCAGGATCTGAAACTGTATTGGAAACTGATTTGGAAATCTGGTCTCAGTTGCTACGAGATGCTTCTTTTCGTTTTCACTCGATCATTTTTGAATGCTTTTATTCATGGATGTGGTGTTGCTAATCTGTTAATGTCAGGCATGAAGACACAGATATTAAACATTTAGACCACTGCAGCGAAATTGGGCCCTTGCATTGAAACACCAATTAAATTATGTGAGCATTCATTACCCTCAGTGATTTAATAATTGGAGCGTTCTCTTCCCCACATTTATTTTGCCTAGCTGAGAAATCAGTCTTGAAGGGTGCTGGGCAAAGCAAATTAAACAAACAAACAAGCAAACAAACAAATACCATCCTCTAAATCAGGGTTAGCCAACTCAGTGTCATCCTGATGTTTTGCAAATCCCAGCACCCCTGACCATTAGCCATGCTGGCTGGGGGGCACCACATTGACTACTCCTGCTATAAACCTCCAGAAGCGTATTTCTGAAGATTCTAATTCATACAAATTCCTTCAGGTGATACTGTTGACAGAAAGCTTTACCCAGAGAAGATTCAAAAGTTATTACACGCTTGTAAACAGATGCTTTCCTGGGTGAGTAAGAACTTCCTCAAGGTGACCACATAAGGATGAGAATTGATCCCTTAAAACTCTGGTCTTTTCCTGAAAACTTTGATCAGCCTCGGAGTCTACAGAATTCTCCTATCTGTGTTACGTGCACATCCATTTTTCTTCTTAGTGCTTTTTCAGAGCAACCTCAGACAAAGGGAAATAATAGGTATAATAAGTAGTTACTTTGCACCTGTTGACAATTAAAAGGCTATTATTGGCTGCAATAATAATGCTTTTCTGTCTTGCATCTCCAAGAGAAAAGACAGCCAAAATATCCTTTCCCTATTATATATAGAGACAGAAGGGAAAACATACGTTATGGTATGTTCTTTCTTTTTTTAAATTGTACACCATTTGCACTGTTACAAGACATGTTTTTAGCAGAGTGATATTGCTTCATTTGGCTTTCTTGGCTAAAAGATAAACTGAACAAGATAAATTTTGCCACCAAACTGAAGTTTTTAGATGTGTTTGTTTGGGAGTAACAACACAGCAACATTTCCATGTCTATGGAATGCAGCAGTGTCAATCAGTGTCCTCTTTACTTTACATGCTAAGCCAAACGTTGCTTTAACAAGCCAAGCTAAGTGTGTTGTCTGAACCAAGATCTGCGGTTAAGCTTTCTCCACAGTATTCATGAGCTATAGCCAAGGTTTGCTCATGGTAGGCTATGGTTCCTAGGTTGCTAAACGGGTCCCCCCCCCCCGAGAAAAATCATTACATTATGAAGGTTTCCTTGTTGTTGTTCAGTCGTTCAGTCGTGTCCGACTCTTCGTGACCCCATGGACCAGAGCACGCCAGGCACGCCTATCCTTCACTGCCTCTCGCAGTTTGGCCAAACTCATGTTAGTAGCTTCGAGAACACTGTCCAACCATCTCATCCTCTGTCGTCCCCTTCTCCTTGTGCCCTCCATCTTTCCCAACATCAGGGTCTTTTCTAGGGAGTCTTCTCTTCTCATGAGGTGGCCAAAGTACTGGAGCCTCAACTTCAGGATCTGTCCTTCTAGTGAGCACTCAGGGCTGATTTCTTTAAGAATGGATAGGTTTGATCTTCTTGCCTAGGTTTCCTAAACAAAGCCATATATAGCACAAGTTTCTCTATGTGGTGTTTTTGGGACATCAGAATAGTTTGGACAACAAGAGTTCATATAAAAAGAGAACGATGTTAGTGAAGAAGAAGAAGAGTAGAGAGCCACAAACATCTCTCTTCTTTTCAAAGACTGGGAAGTGTCAAGTGATAGCTTGACAGGCCTTTTCAAATGCCCACGATGGACACAGAACAGGTGGACCATGGAGGGTGTTCAGTATTTTGGTGGCGTTCAGACTGATAGCTTACCCAGATATAATGCATTAAAGTATACATTTTTCACAAATATGTGGATTTCTATGCAGACTTTACCCCCAGTATATGCATTTCTGCAGTTATTTGCTTGGTTGGTGAACTGCATTGCAAAATTCAGAGAAGGACGAATTTCAAAGGATGAGTGTGTTTTGGTTTGCATATTGTTTTGGATAGTGCTGCCTCCCCAAAGATACCTTTGGCAGGTGTGTGGATGGTGGTGATAGGGGAGAAACAATGGATGTAATAATGGGGTTTGTGGAGGAAACCCCTAGACAGAACCTTTCCTATTATTTCAGGAACAATTAATTTGTTTAAAAGTCTCCCAAAGGCCAAACTCATAACACCGAAGCCTCAGTTATAAATTGGCATTTCTGAGAAATTCATATATCTTTCAATTTCTCCACAGCTGGCACATGAAAAATCTAATCTTCCAAGGATCAATTATTGTATAACAGTAATTTTGGCAATGATTTGATTGCTGGGCTCACCATCCCATAGCTGCCAACACACCCTCTTCAAATATGTCCTTTTGAGTTTTTGCAGTGTCTATTTCCAGCAGATTCCTTCCCTGCTTCTTTGTTGTGGACTATTTTCAGCTCTCCCTACCTTCCTTCTTTTTCAGGGTTGTTCATGTATATATTTAACCAGGTATTTTTAGCCTCATGTTTCAGAAGGGCGTGGGTCAGGAGTACGATAGAGAAAGAGAATGATGGAGAGAAAAGAGAAGAGGAAGGTGGAGACAGGGAAGTTCGAAGGGAAAGAATTAGGGCATGTGAACAGATTCTGAGACCCTCCAGACTGTGTGTTTTTTTAAAAAAAAAAACCAAAACAAAACATGGTGTATTCTGCAACATGCCCCTGACCCAATAATAGTGTGTTAGTATTGGATTTATAATGGACCACACATCATTCTGCTTTATTAGTTGTTCTGAGATGCTTCCCCAGTGTTACTGCATTACTGCCGCCTGGAGTGCTGTAACGAAACAAAAGCAGGACAAAAAAGCGCCAACAACCCCAGAAGCACATTTGCCATATGAAAAGTTGCACAATTTCAGCAGGAAGCTGCGGAATGTGTGATTTTTTCTAAACATTACTTGACTGGAGAACTCAGAGAAGTGAACAGTTTAAAGGATGGCTTGCATACTGTTTCCAAAAGTGCAGATTGGGTGGGTTTGTCATTAAACGTCAACTGACTACTTCACAGGCAGCAAAAAGGTTTGCATTGGCTATGCTACTAGTGTATTCCATTCCAGTTGTGGGGAAATGCGTGGACTTCTTTAAAGCAGCTATTCTGTGTGGAGATTAAATCTTACTTGATTTTCCTCACTGCTCACCAACCTGATTCGTGACTGTGTCGCTTATATAAAGCAGGCTTGGAATACCCGTCACTCAGTTTTTGTTTCATTTCTTTTCTCAGGCACGGAATAACTCTCTATGTTAATTTTCTAGTGGCTATTTAGCTGCAACGTTTGCTGCCATTAAAGTTTTAAAATACCAATGTGGAGCTGGGAACATTACAAGGGGAGTGTGTGGGGCTGCCACATTTAATATGGCAGAAAAGGCCGAAATTCAATATTCTTTTTCCATTAATGTTGGTGGAAGAAATAAGAGCTCCTATTCGTGGGTTTCAATTAAAAACTGGTTTTTATGACTGTGTTTCTTCTTCTCTGCTGCTGCAAGTAGGTATTTGACTGCCCTGTGACCTGTAGCGAGATTTAATAACTACAGCATGGCTGTATGGCATATGGCCCGTGTCTATCCTTCTGCTGTAATTGATGTCTGCCTCCTAATGAGCTCTTAAATTCAGAAGGTGACGTCAGACTTCATCTAACAGCACAAAAAAGATTAAGACCCATAAATGCATTTGCTTCTTTTAGTGTGCTCTTGATGCAGTGATTCTTGTGTCTAACCAATTGCACTTTGTAGTTTTTGGTATCTTCGTGTGGTTTTTTGGTGTTTTCTTTTGTTAATATTCCTCCCTGCAATTTCCTAATTCTGTATGCAGGGGGTACTAATTGGATGGAGAAAATGTTCCTGGATGGTGACGTTGGATTTACACAGATTGCCGTGAAACAGTGCAAAGCATCGGGGCCAAGTCAAATGATGTTGTTCCCTTCTGTACCTTAATGGCTCAGCTGAACATGTCCTCGCCTTGCCTTGCACTTTGCTGGCTTTCTCTAAAATTCCTTGCAACTCAGATAAACATCTGTGCATTTTCGAGAGCAGATTCAGAGATCAGGGGCCACATACCAGTACTGCATCTGTAATACATTTCATCACTTCTTTTGAGCCAAACAAGGGTTTTTGTTTTTGTTTTTACTACAGAGTGAGTTTGCAGTAATGCAACACAATGCAAATGTAACATCTCCAGCCTCCAACTGTTTTTCAAGCATCAGCCCCCCAGGCTGTTCCATTCTAACTTCATAGCAGGGCTGACAATGAAACACACCATTTTCCAGTGCAGTGCAGTGTGTATACTTGCTCACTCTCTCTCTCATATGTGTGTGTGCATTCATTTCTGTACACATGATTTGACTGGAGAACTGCATGGCAGAGTTCAAAGGATTTTGAAAGACAACCGCCCTTTGGTTCATGTACATTGTTCCGGAAAGTGCAAATTTAGGAAGTTTGCCTTTAAATGTGAACTGAATTGAATTTATCCCCCATTGCCAACACAGACACACCTCTCACCACCTCCAGAGCCTCATGTTAGGATAATATAGGACCAACAATGCCACCAAGGGCACCCAAAAAGATTATATCAGGGCAGCACTAAAAATTCAGGTTGGCACCCCTGCCCAGCCCTAACACACATGATTCACAATGTAGTGCCAGGTCAAAAATTATGAAACCGATATCACGATATGCACATCAAACCAGTTTTGGGTGATATATTGATATATCACCCAGCCCTAAACATTCACCATCTTCCAATCTTTGAAAAGCAGACAGCTGTTTGTGGCTTTCCGTTCTTCTTCTTGATGAACTCTTGGGTATCCAAACTACTCTGATGTCCCAACAGCACCATATACAGGCAACAACATATTAATGCATGTTCAAATCACACGTGACCACACACACATCACTGCAGACCTGGAAGTGGCACTCAAAGGGGCAAAAACAGCCCCCCAAAGAGCACAGAAACAGCAAAAATGGTGTGAAAACAGCACCTAGAAATCCCACAAGCCATTGCAAGTGCAATCCCAGGAACCTTTGAGGCCTGTTGAAAGTTGGAGTTTGCGCAAGGAAGTTTGGAGGGAGTCTGGTAAGTGCTGCTGGTTTTTAAAAGGGGTTTTCAAGAGTTTCCAGATATTTAGAGACTTTTTGCAGGCTTTTTCGATGGTGTTTGCAATATATGCAATTTCACTTAAATGTGTGATGCCTCGGAACGTAACCCCTGCCTAAATGGGAAGTTGCTTTTATTGCCTTGTCTAGGAAACCTTCATAATGTATGGTTTTTTCTCTATTAATTATTACACCATCTCTTCCAATAGTGCTGATAGTTGCACTCTTGGTGTGCATGTAATGGAAACAGAGAGACTGTGAAATGCTTAATCCTCTCTTCCTGTACTTTCTCTTCTCCTGTACTAGAATCTGTTTGCTAAGTTTGAAAAAGTGGTTATAAGCCTTGTGATTCATCAACTTGCTCCTTTGAATTTTGACTCTTCTGTCTGTTACAATTGATGAGCTTTCATAATAAAAATATTCAATATTAATTTGATTATTTAAAGGATTTCACATACAGTCAGCAGTCCTTAGAACAATATTGGAAGGGAGGCATTCTTCTGTGTTGCAGAATGGGGACTGAAGTTGGGAGAGAACGGCTTGTCTAAGTTTACAGTGCATCCCTGTGAGAAGGAGGAGAGCCATATTGAGCACATATTTGCATTCAAAAGGTACCAAGTTAATTCCCCAGGTAGGAGGAGCAAAGCTGCTACTAGTAATGATGCTGAGCTAGATGGAAGGGGTGCTGGGCGGCGGCTTGGGAATGAGTGGTGTGGCGCCAAGTGTCACCCTCCCCCCAGGCTGGCACCCGGGGCGCTCCGCCCCCATCGGCCTCCCCCCCTCGGTACGCCACTGCCAAGGGCCTCATTTTATCTACTGTATGAATTCATGGCAGAGGTGAGAAATGAACCAGGGACTTGGTGACTCATAGCATTCAGATGTGGAAGCTCTATGCCCAGTTAGAACATAATGAGAAACAATGATTTAATGTTATGTGCACAGACCTCAGGCTTGTGCTGTCTCCCAACTTTTCCTCTGATGCCTCCATGAGGAAGAGATCAAGCCTGTTTCACCATAGTTTATGAAGCTGACTTACTTCAAGGCATAATAGCTAAGATTAACCAGCACTTAGTGCTGCAACACAACGCTTAACTTTAGTTGACAGAAATGGGAAGTGAAATCTTCTATTCAATTTAACTGTAGTTAAAACTAACCACGGTTTATCCAGGTTCAGGCGCAATGCTTAACTGCTGTTATTCTAAACTAGAAAAAAAAAATGGTTCTGAACTTTTCCTGGCCACACCAGAGGAGGAGAGAGCAGGAGAGGGTGTTGACATGTAAAGCTTGCTGCAGCTCATTCCTGGAACAATAAACCATCAAATGGTTTATTGCCTGAATAAAGCTATTGTCATGCATGCTAAAATATATGAAGAAGGTGTTAAAATAGAACTAGGAATTGAGGATAAATTAATTCAGTTAACATTTTAATGCAAACCTGTGTAATTCACTCTGCCCAAATCAACAAGTGAACCATAACACAGCAATCCTTTGAGATTTGCACATCTCCAAATTTTGTACTGCGACTGTGTGCTTAAAAAAGGCATATATTAGTGAAAATGTACAAAACTACATTATGTCAAGGAAAGTTGTTTGCTAAAATATGTATATTAGGCAACATTGCATATATTAGGGTAGATGTGAATGAAAATGCAAACAAATATTTGTGCCAACATCAAGGGGGAAATTGTAAATTGATGCAGAAATAGGGTAAATTGAACTTAAGGCTGGAAAAAAGAGCTACATAGAGAAGCCAAAATGGACAGAAACAAAAAATGACAAATCCAGCTATTTCTATGGACAGCACAGCGTTATATACATATGTGTACTATATTGAATATATAAGGCCAGTCTGTACATCTTGTGTGATCAAATGCAGTTGACCTGTTGTGCAGAGCAGCTCAGCAAAAGGGTTCGTGAATGTTATGATTTTGCTGTGTGCTTGAGATTGCAGAATCAGAGAGGTTGTCAAAATCTTGGCAGATTGCAACTGGTCACTGATGGGCTGCATTTGACTTGGTAGATAACAAGTTGTGCAGGCCTGCCTTGAATCAGGTTTAATCTCTGGCCACTTTAAGTGAAGTGTCTCTGTCTACAAGGGTGACATTCATATGGTCTTTTGTGTCAGACTTCTGTTGGTGCCCGATTGTGCTGACTCACGTAATTGAACACTGGGCATAGCCAAAAACTATAAATTACTAATTTGGCAGTAATGGAAGTATTTGGAAGTCCTAGTTGTCCCATTGGCAGCTTTCCTATCAATGTATATTACTTAGGGTTTATTGCTGAGTACTGTTGTTTCCAGCTTTTATTTCGTCTTAATCATTTGTGTGATGCTATTTTGAGAGAAATCAATGATTTCATGAGTTATGAACACTAATGTGGTTAACACACTTAAGGCCCTTTGATGCCGCTGAGGTATTGTTTTTCCACAGGTCAGCTGCACTGATAATTTAAAGGGTTATTTCACTTAATGTAGCATTAGGTTCCCCATAAAAATGTCTGCCCTCATAAGAAACACTACTGCATTTACTCAGAGTAAAGGAAATTTACTTACAAGACCCTATGTCTCCATGACAATCCTTTTAATGAGAGTAGCTTCCCTCTGCCCATTACTTTTAGAGGGGTTATGCATCTTTAGTTAGTGGCTTCCTATTCACTTTTCTGATTGTGGCATTCATGAATTGGCCTTTAATTTGTTGGTTCCTGCTCCCTGTGAGAGTTGTTGGTGGCAGGGATTTTAGTTTTAGTTTCTTGCAGCCAGAGCAATTTCTCATTAATTTTATCTTTTAAGATAGTGATTGCAAAATGAAGGCGGACACTCCTGAATTTCTATGGGGAATATAGTATTATATTAAGTGTGATATGCAACCACTGTCTTAATTCTGTTACCAGCTGATTGTGGAAAAGCAACTCCTGAGCTTGGGTAAGTTGTGGTGAGGAAGCAGCTACAAACAGCTCATTCCAGGGTATACATAGTTTTCACCTTGAAGTCTTTTGCAAAGACGCTCTGTATGGTTTTGGTCTGTGACAGCGTCTACATTAGAGATTCTAAATAGTCTGGGGAATCCACACATGTAGGGCTTTAGAACCACACCCTCCAAAGTGTGGAGCCTTTGGGCCAGGTGACAGGAACACAGTAGAGCCTGGGAGCAGAGCCCCCTGCCGCATCATGCAGCTCTAATTGTGTAATGCTTGAATGCCTGAAGAGGGTAGATTGAATGGTACTATCTCTGAAGGGATTTCAAACTTGGGTCCCCAGCTGTTGTTGGACTACAACTCCCATCATCCCTGACCACTGGTCCTACTAGCTAGAGATGATGGGAATTGTAGTACAACAACACCTGGGGACGCAAGTTTGAGAAACATTGATAAAGCCTTATGATCAGTATGAGGAGAAGTTAATTGAATTGAATTGCTGTAGATTGCTGCAATCCACGGCCTGTTTTGGTGCAAATTTCTTTTCATTTTTTTTAAGCACTCTCTCTACCAAAGCTAATACAGAATCGCACTTCTCCTGCTTTCACGAGTTGTGCTCATTGCAGGGTTTTTCCCCTCTAAGTCAAAAGCTTAGCCTTTATTTGCTATTGAAAATGGGTACAATAAAAGCTGTTGCACTAGTTCATGAGTAATGGCAAGCCATGGTTTGACTGACCTTGAGCTTGTGTGTTCCCCTCTTCACCTTGTGTGTTTCAATTGGAAGTTGTGGTTTGGAGGATGAGTGCAAACTGTAGTTTGCTGATTGAGATGGGATTGCAAGCTGTGGTTTGTCTAAACCTAGAAAGCAGAAAGGGAATTGGGACAGAGATAGAGAAGATGTGTGAAGTTAAGACCCAACAGCCAAATAAGACCATGGTCAGGCTGAAAACAACCATGTTTTGCCTGCATTGGAGTTTTGAAAGTGATGTGATGGAGGTGAGTACATGTGGTTCTTTTGTCTCGGTCTTGTAGTTGCACAGGAGATTAAGTTTTTAAAAACACTACAAAAAAAAACCTAGGCCAACCTGATGTGGTGGGCAGAAGGTAGATCTTGATGATTTGCAGTACATCAGCAAGGGTTTCTGAATCCCAATTGTTTAACAGCAACACATTTTTTTTTCTAAGTTAGGAAGTTGGAATACCTGGCCTGCTGCAACTCAGTTGTAAATTTGTGCTTATTTGTACACCCAGTTAACCCAGGAGGGCAACAGACTCTGCCTCCTGGGCCTTCGTTGCACGTGCCCTTGGCTGGTGGGTCTCAGGATCCTAATGAAAAAACAAAGTAGATTTCACAAGCCTGATGTTCTGCTGTTGTCTGTGATTGTGAGTTGAGCAGCGCACCCTATCGGCGTGCACCTTAAACATTCTGGAAAAAACCCTTCTAATATTAGCCTGACCTTTGAATTACACAGGTGAGAGAATTATATAGAGAGCTTTTATTTCCCCCCTTCAGCACTCCCCACTCTCAGCTTGGCCTTTTGGTCTTACATTTAAGACTTTGTTAGTGCTTTCTACGATCGTTAACTTCTTATTCTCTAATTATAGGGTTTCATTCCAAGCTTCCCGCAACCTTTCTTTTACAGCCCTAAAGGGGCCCCGTTTATAGAGACCCTAAATGGTAGGGGGTTTAATGCCTGTTTTCATTCTGAAGCACAATTTAGCTCTTTGGTTCACTATGTCTGTCTGAAAAATTACCTGTGTCACTTCATTATAAATGTGATATTTTTCCTTCCTCAGTCCCATGGTTCCTGTGGTTTTTATTGCTTTTAAGTTGATGGCCTATTGTTCTTCCCTCCACTTTTTTTTAATGCCCTTTAAAAGTCCAAATGCACCCCTTACTCCAAAAGAAACATGTTTGAATTGCTTCCAAAGTAGAATGAGACCAAATCTTCAGAAATAAACTGATTTCCTAAGGGGTGTAAACTATTTCCCCCCCGTTTGGGCTTGTGGGCCCATGATGTATGAGGAATTTGATTCATGCCCATTTTGCATACAAATATTATTGGCATGTTTGAGAATATTAATTAAGAACATCTTAATGAGATTATCCTTACCCTGTTCTGGAATGTTCTCTTGGTGGATTAGCCTGTCAAATAAATTATGTGGGTCAGCGTGCAAGGTTATAAACATATTCTGACCTGTATTTTTCCTGTTATGTTTAGGATTTTTATTGCTTAATTGTATGCATATTTTTGTGGTGGTTGTAGTTTTTTATTGTTTTGATATGGTCTGTGGACTATTCTATTCTATTCCTGGAGGTTTAGTCAGAGAAATTCTGTGGGTCAGTTTGTCAGGGGAAGGAAGTGGGGGATGAGTTGCTTTGAGAGAACTGCTTTCCTCACGGGTCAGTCACACCAGGGAAATTTCCTCTGGTATTTCTGATGGTAGGTATAACAGCAATTTAAAAGCAGTAAAAAGGCACGAAACAAGGTCTTGAAAACAAGAGGGGAAGAGTTGTTTATCATGCAGCGCCAGACAGCTAATTTATTTAGAGCTTCTGAGGGAGACAAGATAGGCTTGTTTTATTACTACTTTAATGAAAAAGACTTGAAATCAGTGTTAAGGTTGCCACGGGAATGCCACTAAAAATGGCATCCCCCTGGCAAGCAAACTCTGTCCAGCAGTGACATTGGTCAAGTAGGCTACTCCCCACACACTACTGTTCAGTTTTGATACCCCACGGTGGAGACAGCACACCTGATTATTTGCAACTATTACCAGGCCACAGAGTTGGTTTGGGCGGCATCCATGGAGCAACGATAATACATACTCCAACCCTTTGAGTGTTTATAATACTGGAAGAAGTTCCTTACTGATTATCTTGTTATTTTTTTTCTGTTGTTGGCTTTTACTGTGTTTTAGCTGGCTTTCATTTTTTTCTGCGAGTCAGTTTGAGAGCTTTTCTGGGGACCAGAAACATGCCCTGTAAACAAACAAACAAACAAACAAACAAAATTGTAAAACCTTAGCCCTCAGCTCTTCAAATATGAAAAACTGAGGTGGAAAAAAAAGTTTTGCTTTGCTTTATGCTCTCATCTCAAAAATGGCCACACTTCCCTATGTACACCATACACTGGTAACTGTTGGGGGCCATTTTCCACTTGACCTTGTTTTCTTTTTTGTGTTTTTTTAAGTGTGGGAGTGACCACATAGTGACTTCCCCCCTTGCAGTTTTCATGCCATAAATACTTTTGGTGGATTTGGCAGCGGGATGTATTGGTTTATCTTTCGTGTGAACTGTTTGCCCCTTTCCTGGGCAGCCAATTCTGAGAGTGGTGGAGCTACCATGAGAGTCCTCTCTGCAGCAAGTAATGCCCAGGAAGGTCAGTAAGGAAGGAGGTGCTATCTATCTATCTATCTATCTATCTATCTATCTATCTATCTATATCTATATCTATCAGTCAATAACCAGTAGAGAAGAAGGAAGGAGGAGATCTTCCGGGTACTTTAACTGGGTAATTTCCTCTGACTTCTTGCTCAGAATCAAGGCCCTAAAGAACTGCTCCTATGAAGTACCGAAAGTCTTCTGTGAGCTGTCAGCAAAGTGCTGGTTTCTTCTGTGAGCTGCAAGTACTTAGCACTTGGCAAAGGTGCTGAAACAAATGGGGGGTAGGGAACGGGGGGGGGGGGAGGAGAGACGGACACTTTTCTCCCAAGATGATGCGCTCCATTACTGACTTGTCACTTTGAGTGGGATTGTAGCCTTCTGAGGCTAATACGATTAACCGTGAAGGCTGGTGTGTAACAATCTGATCTTTGCTTATTTCATGGCTGCTCCTGTGACATGGAAAGTTATGAGGGAACTATACTTGGGAACAGAGCAAGTGGCATAGGACGAAAGCACAGGAATATACTGAGACTTTTGTTTATATAGTTACATTATGTACATGTAGCAGCCTAACAATCCTTTTCATTGTTGTTCATGATTATTTGTTCTCACAATCCTTCTTTCAACATTGTTTGCAAAGGTTTGGGGTTGGACGCACGGTTTCATTTTCCATCAGTGCATGCCCTATAGCTTCTTGCTGAAATCCTGTAACTTATCATACCACAAATGTTTGAGAGGATGGGTTCCTTCCCCCACTTTTCTTTTCTATTAACCAGGATGCACGAAGCACATTCTCCTGTCTTGCAGATTATATAAGCATGCCCAGCAACATTTGATTAATCCACTAATGGAAAATCTACCAGCTAAATCTGCCCAATTCTATGCCAAGTTTCTACTAGACAATAAGACTCAAGTTGTGATTTTGGCCGTTGCCAAGTTTCTGTCTGAGGTGGTCAGGATCAATTTGTATTAGACAAAAGTCAGAAACAAGCATAGTCTTATGATCTGTCCTAGTAGTTTGTGTGCTTTTAATGTATTTTATATGCACTGAATATCATATTGTGGGTCCTTGGAATGCAATAAAGAATTGTTGTTGATAATGAATAGTCAGGTGGATTGTAGATGTTTCAGTGTAATATGAAACCAGACATGTGTGGAATTTGATTCAATTTGTGACTTCCCAAAAGCTGAAGCTGTTGCTTTGGACACCTCGGCTTACCCTTCATTCCTCAAACAGGTGACCTCCTTAAGAGAGCGGGTGTCATTATTGAGCATAACACTTTGATAAAAGCTTTTAGGGATTTAATTTTTAAAAAAAGCCTTTTCACACCATCTACCAAGAGGAGATGCACAAGAAAACCCTTTGCAGCTAAGCCTGTGAAGTTCAGTGAGGCAGTTGATCATTGATCATTGTTTGGGTGGTGCACCAAGGCACCTCTGCAGTGACCAACCATGGCTCTGGGAAAGCTGGTCTAAGGCAGTGGTTTTCAAACTTTCTACCATTGTGAGACCCTTTTAAAATTAAATATAATCAGCATTTGCTGCTGTTGTTTTCAGTCCTCAAACTAAACTTAACAATATGTAATTGACGATCCCCCCCCATTTACACTGACATGAATGGTGCAGAATGATGCAATTAATTAACAGTACATAGCATTATGCCACAGCAGACAATTATGCGACATTATGTGAAGCAAACAATGCTGTTTTGTTGGAAGATGCACTGCAGTAGAATAGAAACAGTGCTGTGCATGTGATAAACATGGGGCAGAAAGGAAATCAATGCCTTCTTACATTCCTACATATGTTTCAAGTGGAATACTAACCAAACCTATTGGGTCCCTTCCTCACCCCTCATGAACTGGGGATGTACACTGCAAAATTTCATCATTAATCTACAGGTGTCCATTGCAGGGAAAGACTGATGTTGGTGGGTGAGTTACTTTATCGGAAAAGCATGACCACCATTACTGAGTCTCTCAAAAAGATTCCAAGGATTCCTGGTGTTGCCTGCTACTAACTTCCCTCCAGGTTACTCCTAACTCCATTCCTTTTTAGATGAGTGTTGGACAGAAGAAAGCACTCAGGAGTTGCTTAGTACTGATGGCCACATTCCTCTAACTCTTTCAGGTTGTGTATGGGTCTCTGTATATGATGTCCTGAAAGAGAGTGAACCCAAACAAAACTAATCTAGATTATACACATTTGCATGCTTCTGCTTCAGCTGTCCAAGGGGAGGAAGAAGGAACTATGAATAAAAGTACTGCTTGGTTCTTCTCCTCACCAGCAGCTTCTATGTGTTTTGAGGTTTTAATTCATATCCGCAAGGACTAGAAACTTGCAGAGGAAAGCTAAAAATTTGAGAATTTGATTTTTTTCACGCACACAATTTATGGATTGGCCTGCCGAGAACAGTGCCAGCTTCTAAATACATAGAGTCCCCTTTAAAAGGTGTGTGGTGGTTTCCTTCCCTCTATTGACTTCTCAACAACATTATGAATTGGGTTATTAGGCTGAGAGCGAGGGACCAGTAAGCTTCATGGGTGGGTGGATCTACCAAGACCTAGTCCAACATCTTAACCTGTGAGTAGCCAATATTGTGTCTTCCAAATGCTGCTGAACTACATCTCCCAGCATCCCAATCCATTGCTTATGTTGACTGGGCCTGATGGGAGTCAGTGTCTAAGAAGCACTGAACAGGCTATCCCTGTTCTAACCTTTTACACCACACTGGCTCTCACTGTGCTCTTCTCTCCGCCCCCTGCAAAACAAATTTACTTTCCTGCATTGTGACTGATGAGGTCTCTCTCTCTCTCTCTCTCTCTCTCTTTTGTGTGTGTGTGTGTGTGTGTGTGTGTCTCCCTACTTTGGGAAACACGTAATTTGGAATTTATCTCAGATCTCTGTCAGTGCTGTGTAATGGTTCTAGCCCTGTGATTTATTAGGAAATAAATCTGTTGTTTTGGGCTGCATTCCAAAGTGTAATTCAGGAAGTACTTACCCTTTGATTAATGACAGGTTTTAAAAAAGAACTTCATTCACAAAATTAAATGCACCTCTCTTTCTGTTTTCATTTCAGGGGGCATCGATGCATGAGCTTACTGTTATTTAAGCAGCCTCCAGGAAGCACCTCTGGCTTGCATTTCTGACCAGACCAAAGGGCTGCTTGGATTTCAAGATGCTTATAAAAGAGTATCGGATTCCACTTCCAATGAGTGTGGATGAATATAGGATTGCCCAGCTGTACATGATACAGGTTGGTTCACACAATTGTTGACATGCTGTCCCAGAATAACAGATCATATGGTAGAACCATAAATGGCGTGAATTTTCTTTGAGTCAGTGTGTAATCGGAGCAATGCCAGCTTCTGAGGTACACAGAAATCTCTTACCTCTTGGCGAGGGTGATTAACTGAGTGCATAAATTGATGAATGATTTTAAAAATAACATATGAATGTGGCATAAGTTTAGCACACAGTTTCTCATGGAGTCTTGTTCGTTTTTGCATGGCTTCGCGCAAATACGTTTTTTAAAAAAGAAAAAAAAATACTGATTATTTCCTCTTATTTTTTCTCTTCCCAGTTTCTATAAGATGTTTAAATATGTTTTGAAATGTTTAAATGCTGCTAAGCAGGGAGGAAGTGATTCTACAAAGAGGAAGCTATGAAAAAAAATAACTGGAGGCCCACAAACTTGTAAAGCGGAAGAGCGAGAAGGTGCAGATAGAGACAGACTCAGTAGCTTGTGTGGGTAGGGATAGACAAATCAGCTTATTTCCATCCAGTATCATTTCCTCCTATATAAAAAACTGGTCTGTGCCATCCCAGTTATGTATATATTTAAAAAAAGAATAGAATAGAATCATAGAGTTGGATGTGACCCTGAGGGTCATCTAGTCCAACCCCCTGCAATGCAGGAATATGCAGCTCTCCCTTACAGGGATCAGACCTGCAACTTTGGTGTTAACAGCACCACACAGTTCTACAAAAAATTAAAATCATATACTGATGAGGTGTCCAAGGACTGCCCTCCTTCTTTTCTAACATTTAGCACCTGCTTGGTTTTGCTAGTAACTTCACTGTGTCCATGCAGTCAATAAATATTTTTAAATGGTCCCAATGAAGTGGTTTGTTTCCAGGCACAATTCAAAGTGCTGGGTATGATCCTTTATAGATCCAAGCTATCGGAAAGACTGTATTCCCTCATATGAGCATTCTCAGACTTTGAAATCTTTGGGTGAGGCCCTTCTATCGGCCCCGTCACCCTCACAGCCACACTTGGTGGGGACACAGGAGAGAGCCTTCTCACTGTTTGCTCTCAGACTTTGAAACTCCCACCCTAGAGAAGTTAGACGGGCTCCCTCCTTGCTGTCTTTCAGCTTGCAGGCTTTTCGAGATGGACTGCTGTTAATGAGGGGGCTGGTGCTGTGAGTGAGTGAGTGTAAATCATTTTTCCCTCCCATGTTTTTAGCTGTCCTTTTATCTGTAAGTCGCCTTGAGTCCCTGTCAGGGAGAAAGATGGGGTATAAATAAATAAAAAATATAAAAATAGTATAACAGTTATAATGTGCAGTCCCTTCCTGAGGAGAAAAAGCTGGCTGCCCCCCTCTGCCTGTAGGAACAAACATTTTTTCCATGCAATGTCCTTGTGAAAATCAATTTGGTGGTTGGATTTGACTGGCTTGCAGCATGCTAGTTGGCTAATAGCTATGCACATGTTGTTATAGACCTTTGTAAGGCTAATCCTAGCCTTAGGCATACTTAAGGCTTGTTTGCACAATTAAAATTTAGAGGTTATTATCCTGAGGTGGCGCCCTCTGCTGACACAAACCACTAATTCTGGGGTGTTCCAGTTACACGGCCTTTCTGATTACCTTGCATTACCGGTACAGTATTTAGTTGCCTATCTTTTTTCATGCAATTATGAGAATTACACCCACCCAAATTTCAACTGCCAATGTTCACATGAGCCTTAATTTGGGCTTGGAGAGAAATAAGGCCAGAGCCTCCTGATATTTCCCTGAAGTGGACTGCAGTCCATGAAACATTATGCTACAGTGAAATTTATTAGTCTTTAAGGTGCCACAAGGCTTTTTAGCTTTGTTTGCTGCTGCAGACTCACACAATACTGGAAATCCGCTTACCTCTCTTGAGGTGTGGCGGCATTGCGGCCGGTGACACCTCTCCCAATGCATCCCAATGTGGCTGCCTCTGCCAGACGATCCTGGCTATTGGGGTGCCAGAAAGGTTCGCACATGGCAGGAGGTTTGAATGTAGCCTGCCTGCCAAAGTGGCCAATGGAAGGCAGGCTTAGGGGTGGGCATTCCTGGAGGGGCGGAACTGACAGAGCTGCAGGCTTCACTCAGGTCCACTCTTCCGGTATTTAAACAGGCCTGCCCAGGCCTTGGCACACAGATTGTAATTGGATCTTCTGCCCACCCTCCCTTTGTATTCTGCTCTCTATATTTGTCAATTTGTGTATGTTTTTGACCTTGCTGTGGACTAAGTTAGTTGCTGTATTCAGGGCTGGGTAGGAATTTCCCCCTTGGAGTAATAGGCACTTTCGGAGGGTTTAGCATACCTCATCACAGATGTCACAGCTGTGGGCAGTTTTAAGCGGGTGGCGCTGTGGTCTAAACCACAGAGCCTAGGGCTTGCCGACCAGAATGTTGACAGTTTAAATGCCCGCGACGGGGTGAGCTCCCATTGCTCAGTCCCAGCTCCTGCCAACCTAGCAGTTCGAAAGGACCTCAAAGTGCAAGTAGATAAATAGGAAGGTAAACGGCGTTTCCGTGCGCTGCTCTGGTTCGCCAGAATTGGCTTTGTCATGCTGGCCACATGACCTGGAAGCTGTACGCCGGCTCCCTCAGCCAGTAAAGCGAGATGAGCGCGCAACCCCAGAGTCGTCCGCGACTGGACCTAATGGTCTTTACCTTTCATGGTTGGAGGGCAGGTTACAAGTCTCTGCTTGCTGCTCCAAGAGAAGGGGTGCCTTGTTAAAGGGATCATGGAGGAGGTGCTTCTGTCCAGATGCCCAGGTAGTGGCTAGGGCAATAGTCCTAATAACCTCAAGGTGGTGCTCAAGGGGCTAAGATTATGATTGCTGGGTCCGGTACTGTTCACGTGGGGAGAAGCAGCCCTTGAAGTATTGGGGTCCTGAGCTGCATAAGTTGTTTTCCGTCAAAACCAGCACTTTGAATTTAGCCTAGAAACTAATTGATAGCCAGTGCAGTTATCTTAGAATTAGTGTTATATGCTCAGACCGTCCTGCCCCAATCCACAATCTGGCTGCTGAATTCTGCACCTGCAGAAATTTCTGAAACTTCTTCAAAGTTGCACTATGTATAGCGCATTGCAGCAGTCCACCTAGACAATACCAGAGCATAGACTTTTAGACTGTCTCTGTTCCTATAGGGCAGGCTTCCTCAGCCTCGGCCCTCCAGATGTTTTTGGCCTACAACTCCCATGATCCCTAGCTAGCAGGACCAGTGGTCAGGGATGATGGGAATTGTAGTCTCAAAACATCTGGAGGGCCGAGGTTGAGGAAGCCTGCTATAGGGGATCAGCTGAGCTACCAGGCAAAGCTTATGGAAGGCACTCTGTTACTGAGGCCACTTGAGCCTTAGTGACAATAATGGATTCAGAGGTATTCCTAAGCTACATACCTTCTCCTTCAGAAGGAGTGTAATGCCATCCACAGTAGTCCACATCTGCACCATCTGGTATAGGAAACCACCCACTAACAGTGTCTCAGTCATTTGTGAATTAGGCTTCAGTTTATTGGCTCTCATGCATTCCATAACGAAGGCAAAACATCAATCTAGCACATCCACTGACACACCTGCACATGTAAAGAAGTGTCACCAGCATTTTTGCTGATAGCATACTCAAAAAACTGCTGATGATTATTCCACTCATAGATAGATATAAACAGCATGGGAGATACTACTGTATCCTGTGAGACCCCACATTGAAGGCACATGGGGCTAAACAATATTCCTCAAGTTCTATCATCTGAAAATGACCGGAACTACCACAAAGTAGTGCTGTCCACCCTAACTCAGACAGCCATTCCAGAAGAAAAGCATGGCCAATGGTATTGAAAGCTGCTGAGAGATCAAGGAGAATTAACAAGGGCAAATACACACCCTGCCTCTCTCCCAACAGAGATCATCATACAGGGTGACCAAGGCAGCTTCCATGCCCAAACTGGGTCGAAACCACGACAAAAATGGATCTAAAAAAACAGTTTCATCCAAGAGAGCCTGAATCTAGCTTACAACCACACTTGCCCAAGGACCTTGCCCAAGCAGGGGAGATTAGCAGCTGGCTGGTAATTACTTAGATTTTCTGAATCCAGGAAGGATTTCTTAAGGAGTGGTTTTTTTTTTAAATATTTTTAAAAGATTTTCTTGCCTCTTTTAAGCAGGAAGGGACCACCGCCTCTTGCATTAATCACCTCTCTGGCTCAGCTGGCTGTCCCCTCTTTGCTAGTTTTTCAGCTCTGACGTTCAAAGGTCAAGAGCACTGGTGGTTACCCAGACCAAACCAAACACCTTTTCCATGCCCTCAAGCCTTACAAGCTCATCTAACACAGCAGGACTAGACTGTGCTTTGGACACCTCTTGAAACTCATCTGCTAGAGTAGTAGAGACAAGGTCGGGATGCAAGCAATTTTTCCTTCAAAATGCTTTGTTAACCAAGTTCCTTGGGGCCTTTCCCTTGAAGTACTTCATGGTAATGTGTGCTTGGATTTTATCTGAACAGCGCTGGAAGCCAAGAGAAATACTGTAATGTTCCTGTGCTGCTTCTGGTTTAAATTTAAAATTTAAAATAGTATGTTGTAAATGCACAAAATGGGTGGAGGGCCATAAAGAAGTGTGGAATTGGTCCTCTGTTCTGTATCACTTTGCTGTTTCTGTTCTAGAGGGTGTGTGCAATGAATCATCTTGTGTCTCTCACTTTCATGCATCGTTTCTCCTCCTGGAATCCCCTGCTGAGGTTTCAAGTGCCCAAAAGCTGAGGCTGGATTAATTGTAACCTGTGAAGTGCTTGTCACTGCCCTCCCCCACATCTCCCCAATTCCCTTCCCCTAGAGCTTTTATCACCTTGGCTGCCTGTTGTCCTGGTGGTTTGGCATTCTGCAATGAACACATAACAGCTTCCATCAATTAGAATTAATTTTACATTACAGCAGTGGACTTAATGTACCCTGGATTTGCTTGCAGATCAGCAGATGTGAACTTGACTATGCTGTCTTTATTAGATTTTAGACTCCATCAATACCAACTTTTCCCCGTCAGCTGCCTTCTTAGTACAAATGCAGTGTTGGAGAATTTGGCTTGGTAGCTTTTTTTGCCCTCATTTGCAGTAGAGCATTATGGACACTTGCTTGTGGTTTATTGTTTTCTTAACTTATAAGCCACACTTGGAAACTGAATTTGAACTTTAAGACAGTTTATAATTTAAAACAGTATTAAATATCAGAATAGTTAAAATACTAAAATTACTAAATAAAACACAGTAAATTAAAAAATAGAACCAGTAACGGAGGGAAATATTTAAATTAACCAGGAGCTTGTAAAAAGAAGAGTGAGCCTCCCTTACTGCCACACTGCTGATGCTTTGGAATTGTAAAAAGGAGTAGTTTATAAAGCAATTTTATGTGCAATTCCCTTTTTGTCATTTATTATAATGGGAAGAATGGGGATGCCTTTGTCAGGAAGCAGGAATAGCCTTTGTTTCATCCAATGTGGTTGGGCACACAGTGCCGTTTGTTCATCACTTTCTCTTTCCTTCCAGTTGAAGGCAGCCATTTGGGTACAAACCATTTCTAATACTGTCACTCAGAGATGTGAGAACAGAGTGATTCTGCCTATCTGCAAATGTCAGTTTTCAAACAGCAACAGGAAGTGCAGGGTGCATGTTGTTAGTCTTGCCTTTTCTTTTCTTTTCTGTTTTTATGATCACTTTATCATGGCTCTCATTGTAGCTGCTATGAAACTAAGAATGGTTTTTTATTTTTGTGGGTTCTTTTTTATTTTATTTTTTATTTTCACATCTTACAAATATTTTAACAAAACAAGAAAAAACCACAAAATCTCAACAAAATTAGTCTGCATTTCTTTCGACTTCCTTCCCCTACTTTCTGCGGTTACTTACGGTAGTTTGTAATCTTTTTATTACTGCATATCCAATTCAAAGCTGTTTACTATTTTCCCCTTATGTTCTCATTTAATTAATTCTTACTGCACGAGTTTATGTCAGTCCTGCTAATGTTTTAAGATATTTACAACATATCTTCAGGTAATCAATAAATTTTCCCCATTAAGATTTTTGCGGGTTCTTGGCAAGGAGGCCTTAACTGTCTTGGGGAGATAGTGGTGGAAGCAGTACGTGTGCCCAGCCTTCACTTTTCCTGGCAACTGTATGGACTGGCACAGCAGCTCTGCTTGAAGCAATGTCTGTGTGTTTGCCACAGAGACCGGGCATATTTAAACAGTATTATCTCATGCCTTCAGTAGAAGCCATGTGGAGGTGCCCACGAAGAAACATGGGATAGGTTGCCTCTCTGGAGTGGGTGTCTCCAAGCCCTCTCTACGTTCGGCCAATTGCTCTTTTTTGCTTTGTCTCTTTTAGAATCAACCTTTTAAGACATTGTAACCAAATTTTGCATGATAGTACTTGATATTAAGGACGCGGGTGGCGCTGTGGGTTAAACCACAGAGCCTAGAGCTTGCCGATCAGAAGGTCGGTGGTTCGAATCCCCACGACGGGGTGAGCTCCCGTTGCTCGGTCCCTGCTTCTGCCAACCTAGCAGTTCAAAAGCACGTCAAAGTGCAAGTAGATAAATAGGTACCGCTCCGGCGGGAAGATAAACAGCATTTCCGTGCACTGCTCTGGTTCACCAGAAGTGGCTTAGTCATGCTGGCCACATGACCCGGAAGCTGTCTATGGACAAACGCCGGCTCCCTCAGCCAGTAAAGTGAGATGAGCACCGCAACTCCAGAGTCATCCATGACTGGACCTAATGGTCAGGGGTCCCTTTACCTTTAGCTTTACTTGATATTAAGGAGCACGGTTCTCTCTCTCTCTTAAGTTTGATACACTTGGATGCAATTTTGAATTAAGATAGACTGAACATTTCAAAACTGTTCTAATTTTAACCACTGATTTCAAAACTGCACCAGCTTTTTTCTCATGTAATGGCAGAAGCTTCCTAGTAGTTCATATTAGTCCTTCCCCCTTATAAGTTAAAGCCTCTTCTAACTGATATCCTAGGAAACAGCTGAGCTGTTTCTCCAGTACCCATTTCTAGTCCTTATGTACCTACTATGAGAAAGTGTTAGAATCATGATTGATGGAGTGTTCCTCTTTTGTAACAGCTTAAGTTGGGAGGAGGAAGTACATGCAGGCAGTTTCTTTCAAATCTTTCGCACAATTTTTTTTGCTACCTTGTGTGCATTCTTCAGAGAGTAGAATGGACCTGAGCATGCTTCAGGTTTTCCTTGTTGCTACTCCAGACACTAGGGACACAGGTGGCGCTGTGGGTTAAACCACAGAGCCTAGGGCTTGCTGATCAGAAAGTCGGCAGTTCAAATCCCAACGACGGGGTGAGCTCCCGTTGCTAGGTCCCTGCTCCTGCCCACCTAGCAGTTCAAAAGAACGTCAAAGTCCAAGTAGACAGATAGGTACTGCTCCAGCAGGAAGGTAAACTCGCTGCTCTGGTTTGCCAGAAGCAGCTTAGTCATGCTGGCCACATGACCCTGAAGCTGTACACCGGCTCCCTCGGCCAATAAAGTGAGATGAGCACCACATCCCCAGAGTTGTTTGCGACTGGACCTAACGGTCAGGGGTCCCTTTACCTTTTTACTCCAGACACTACCAAACTCCAGTAAATCTTGTCTGGGCCCAAGTAGGCAGTGCTCTAAATGTCCAGCTACCTCCAAAGTTTGCATCCCCTTCCATAATATATCATAGCTTAATATTTTCATGATATTCTGCATTTTTCTGCCCCTGCTCCACAGAGTTGGATGCCAGTGCCCACAGAGTGGGAAACCCTGAGGCAGTGTAAGGTCAGGACATGAAACAAATTCCACTAACTAGGTGTGGCCAATGCAGCAGCATCCAAACATTGTTGGATTTCAACTCCTTTCAGTCCCAGCCAGCACAGTCAATGACCAACATCACTTGGAGATAGGGAGATTCATTGTGCGTTCAAAGCTAGATTTATCAAGCTTTCACTTTTCAAAACAATATGAGAAATGAAACATAATCACCCTTCAAGATTTGCACTTATTCAAATTTTATGATGCATTTTTCCAACCAAACAGTGCTTACAAAAGTGCACATATTGGGGGAAATCATATTAGGAGAAATCTCTTCCAAAATGTGTTCTTTAGACAAAAATGTATTTATTAGGAGAATTTTCATGAGGGTTCTTTTTTAAGTTCATAAATTCCTGCATAAATCTGGAGAACTGAATGTAAGGTCAGAGAAATGAGAAATGGAGAGAATTGAAATTGGCTGATCCATCTATCCCTATCTAGAGGGATAACTTCTATGTTAGTTATCCCTGTATTCGACAAGGGGGGCGGGAGCAGGACACACAGTTGTCATTTCCTGTGGTAACAGCATGTTAAGGGGATAATGGCTAACATTTGCTTTTTACCTCTGCCTCTTTCCCATCTTTATTCCTATAATGATGGCTATGTTGTTATCAAACTATTCCAGTCACAAAATTGTGGTAACAACAATGGCAAAAGCCACAGGTGAGATGTGGTTAAGTTTGAAAGCTTTTACTTGGCTAATGGATGCACTTACTACATCTTTGTATTTAGACATGTAATGTATCCCAGCAGCAGCAGCCCAGACTGGCAGTGTCCTGATACAAACTAAATTGCAGCAAAGCAATATATTTAAAAATATGTATTAAAACTATGGTGGAGGGATAGCTCAGTTGATAGAGCATGAGGCTCTTAATCTCAGGATCATGGGTTCAAGCCCTACGTTGGGCAAAAGATTCCCACATCGCAAGGGGTTGGACAAGATTACCCCCGTGGTCCCTTCCAATTCTACAGTTCTATGAATATGATTCCTTGAGAACATATGCTTTGAAATGTGCTAGTAAAAAATCTTTACTTGTCGAAACAAGCAAAAAATCCAAATTACCCAATGAGTGATGCTGCTCTTGATACACTGCAGTCTTGCTTGGGGGATACCTTTCCCATGGCAAAAAAATAATTGCCCTCTTGAGGGGTTAAATTAGCATAGTGAGAAAAAGAGCATTATCACCAGGGACTGCTTTTGGGAATACATTACTCTCTTATAACTTTGTACAGTATAGTTTACATAGAAATATGATGAACCTATTGCAAAATAGGGGAAGGGAAGGGTGATGTGAATTTGGGAAGTTGGATTTGCTTTGCCTATATGTTAGATTTTTGAAAGAGAAATATATATTTCACATTAGCATTCCTATCCTAAATAGGTTTTCCCAGAAGTCATGCTGATTTTGCTGGAGTTAACTTTCAAATAGTCATGCCTAGGATTGTGGCTCTGCTTCTATCTATCTATCTATCTATCTATCTATCTATCTATCATCTATCTATCTATCTATCTATCTATCTACAGTGGTACCTTGGAAGCCAAACAGAATCCTTTCTGGAAGTCCATTAGACTTCCAAAATGTTCAGGAACCAAGCCGCATAAGCCGCTTTGGACATTTGGGTTCCAAGGAATGTTCTCAAACCAGAACACTCACTTCTGGGTTTGCAGCATTTAGGAGCCAAAACGTTCAACTCGCAAGGCGTTTGGGATCCAAGGTGCAACTGTGATTTGTACACGGAAACTGCATTTTTCCAGTAACCACAGAACTCCAGCAATGGGCTTAGTTCTATGTCTTGGGGGACTGGGGTGGATGGGGCTCTCCTCGCCCTCTGACACTGCCTGTGCTGCTTCATTTGTCAGATGAAGTGAGAGTCCCTGGGCCATAATAACACTTAAAGATAAAAGCTCCATCTATCTCAGTGTTGTATGCAAGCACTGACTGCTAGTGATTCTCCAGGGCACCGGTTTTCAACCATTGCGCCATGGCACCTTGAATGATGGTCAGGGGTGCCATGTGAAACACTGGCCTCTGTCCCTCTTAACTTCCCTCCCTCTTCTGATGCCTCCTCGCATTTCTGCCTCCCAAAGGCCTGTGTGGCTGTTTGTTGCAGCCGCCCTGACTACAAGCTTCCCAGGTGAATGGTGCCTCTGGGCCTGGTCAGGGGGTGTTGGTTGCCAGGAGCTGAGGTGGCCTTGGGGTAAGCAAGCATGCAAGTGGGCAAGGGACCCCAGTCTGCCAGCCTTTGCTGTTGGGAATGGACAGACAAATCCCAGGCCGCTGTGTGGCAGTGTGATGAGGCACCTCTCTTTGGGGTGGGGTGGGGCAGCCCAGAGACCAGGGGAAGCTGCAGCAGTTGCCTGGAGGTCTCTCAAGGACAGGAGGCTGAAGAAACACTCCACTAGAGAGGGTGCTTGAAAAAGGGTAAGAAGCTGCCTGCTCTGCAGGCAAGGAGTGACATAACTGAGCTCCTGAGCCCCATGGGTTGCCACAGAAAGAATGTAGTTGGTCAAGGGAGCCATGGACTCAAAAACGTTGAAGAGCTCTGCTCCAGGGTTTTAGACAGGGATCCTTTTTGGCTCTATCCGGAGATGCTGGGCATTGAATTTGGAACCTTCTGAATGCAAATGTTATGCTCTGATGCTGAACCACAGCCCTTTGCTTCCATGAAAACTTAGGTAACCCTAAATTTGCTTGCTATTTAAGAACCCCATTTATGTCGGATGGAAACCCTGTTTGACCAAAGATGATAGTGGCACAGAAGTGAGTGTGCCAAGCATGAGCAATGATGGCCCCCTTAGTGCACCTGCAGGTCCCTGAAGCAATGAGCATCTGTCTCTAGCCTTTGAAAATGTGTTTGCATTTCCTCTCTGAGCATTTGGTGGTTGACACTTACTTGGAAAGTTCATCCCTTTTTCTTGTGTGTGTGTGTGTGTGTGTGTGTGTGTGTTTTCTTTTTTGAATGCTGATCAAGAAGCAATTGATCTTTTGGTATGCTCGGCCATCTGGAGAATGCACATTTTTCTTTTCTGTCTTAGAACACAGCGGGAGCTATATAATTAGGGCTAGTCATCTTTTTCAAAGAATCTGATACAAATTCCTGTGAATCTCTGCTTTAAAAAAATTAAAATCAGGCGTACCCGAAAGGTTCATAAGCATTTAAGTGCTCTATTTATTTCAGTGGGGTGTAGTGGCCAACCAACTACACCATGTCTTTGTAAGAGGATCCCAGTGCCTTTTGCAAAAACAGATCATGTGTTTACGAGGGAGAATTGGTTTGGATAGCAATCTGAAACAGAGAAATGGAGGCCATAAGGGTCAAGTATCTTTCCTCCCATTCCCCCCCCAGCTGCTTTTTTGCTCCAAATCTCTCTCTCTCTCCCCCAAAGCAGCTTCTCATTTTTTTCATTTCTCTCTTTCATCCAGTGACTACCAGGGGTGTCACATCATTCTGATGAAAATAGAAACATGAGTAGAAATTGCCAAAACTTGTATTTTGTGACCCATGTCTGGAATGGAAATCAAGCCATTGTTGCTTTCAGCCTGCAAACAAAATTGATTACATTCCCCCATCTCCATTTGCATTGCATTTCTTTTGCATTTGAATGAATGGGGTGGAATAACGTAATGACAGTGACATTTGCGTAATTAATTATGCAATTTACATAGGTTATGTAATTTCGCCGCAGAGTGACAATGACAAACGATGTAATTTTTGATGGAAGACAAACAGCAGCAGAAAAGTGACAGTGCTGCGTGCGACTACAGTAGAGATTTGAACGCCTTGTGAAGGACCCAGTAACAGCTCCGTAGAGCAAAGAAGCACAAGCTGCTAAATAAAACACTCCTGTGTTTTAGAAGCCAAGAGCTTCAGTGTATCAAATGGCTGCTTCTTCTTCCTTTGTGGCTTCCACAGGTCTCAGTTTGAACTGGGGCTTAGTTATGTGACTAGAGGTCCAAAGGCATTGCTGTGTCTGAGTGGGAAAAGCAGAAGGCTGAGGGAGGCAGGCAAGCAGGCAGGTACGCTGAGGAAGAGGTACAAGCGGGTTGACAGCAGCTTTGTCTTTTGCTCAGGAGATGAGTTGCTCAGGCTGAGGCCAAAGGCTGAGGTGTTGAGACTCAGTTGACCCCTTGGGTTCACAGTTAATGAGCGGCAGTAACACCTTTTGGCCATTTACTTTGGTGGTGGCCAAGTGCAGCAGAAAGCAAATCAGACTTTTTCTTCTGGTGAACTGACACAATGCTATTCAGGTCTGGCTGGCCAGTATCCAGACTGAAACCCCCTTGGTACCTTATTCTCAACCCCAGAACTGTTCTGAAAGCCGGGGCTCAGTCCTGGAGTATAAGAAATTATACAAAGAAGACATGGTCGCTGAGCATGTGCATGCCCATTAGGGTGAGGATTGTTTCTGAGGCAAGGTGAGGCGACCTCCTCAGGTGACAGAATCAACAGGGACAGCAGATCCTGATGTACATCATCATTATTTTTGAATTTATTTATTCAAAGTCTCAGGGCGGTTCTTACTCCCTTGTTCCTGATGTAGATCTTCACTCACCCCTTCTTCCCTAGCCGGGGCACCATTTTGCAGGTCTCCTCAGGTGCCAAAATGTCTTGCCAAAATCCCCAACGTTAGAGGATATAGCTTCCTATTGTTCTTGACACATGACATGCATCTTTACAGAAATAAAGATTTGGGCCTCCAGCTGTGTCCCCTTTCTCCTGTCCCCTACTGGCAATCATTTACTAATACATCTTTTCCAGATACTACATTTCCCCATGGGGGGAAAAGAATAAGAATTTCACAACTATTCAGTTGCTTTTCTGTAAGATAAATGACTGGATATTTTAAGGATTTGCATAATTTATGTTGCACAGACAATCAGGCCCTTTTGGCCACAGAATGCTAGTTTGTTGCCATTTTTATACCAACAGTCTTGCCTCTAGATAAGCACTGCATCGCTATATCTGCCTGAGTGCTGCTTGTTTGTATTCTGGGTGCATTCCTACAACTGTCTTGGAGCTGCCCGAGTTCTGCTGGAATTGATCTTGGTTCTCAGTTTTCCAGGAAACCCAGTCCAAGGCTCTCATCCTGGGCATTGGCCCATGCCCCTTTCCACAGCTGCTCTTTATTTATGTGTATGTAGAGAAACAGCAAGGTCTGGGCAAATGGCTTCCTCTCCTAACAGCTGTGTGTGTGGTGTGTGTGTGGAATATGTCCTTGTGAGGTTCTCCAGATGAATAGCACCGTATTATGTGACCATCTGTTATGGGCAGGCTGAAAAAGAGCAATCCCTGACGGTTGTTATTAGCAAGCTATCTCCCCCACTCTCTCATAACACTTTACACATGTCTTTGCCTAGCTGACTGTCCCCAGACAGTACACAATGCAGCTTAGTTTCCATTGGCCAGACTTGCCCCGAACCATCTGCCCAAGTTGTGATATGGGGAGAATAAGTCACATGGGCTGGGACCAAAAGAACAGTCATAGCTGCAAAGGTTGCATGGATTGGGCAGCAGATACACTAGTAACAAGCCTTTTGTGACCACCATAAAATCATAGATTTGGAAAGTATTTGGAAGGCTGCCAACTGCAATGTAAATAGAGTCTGACCACTGACCACGCCCTACATATCTATGGCTATCAGTTGGTTGCTAGATTTTACAACCTGACTCTCCCTGTCAATCTGCTTCGTATCTGTGTTGCAGAAAAAAATACTTTTTCATAAAGTAAGTGATTAATATACTGAATTTACTGTCAGAAAATGTGGCGATAGCTTAAATTGATTTAAAAGAGAATTGGTGAATTTTATATAGGGGATGGATCTTTCACTCCCCTAGTGGTATTCTTTTGTTTCATTGATGGTGTTTTATTGCACTGTACCATATATTTGTTTTAATATGCTGTTCACTGTTTGTTTGGGGGGATTTGGCTGTTAAACAGCAAAATAATAATAATAATAATAATAATAATAATAATAATAATAATACTCTTAATCAGTGCTTTTTGTGTGTAACAGTACTCACACCTCTTTTTTTCTTCCCATGACAGTCATTCTGTACTGGCACCCACAGCACTTTTATCAAGATATGAGTACCAGAACCTCATTTTTTAACCAAAAAAAGCACTGCTCTTAAAAAAGAATGTGAGTCAACAGACATGTACATGCTTTCCCCCTCTGCCCGGAGTCAGAGATTACGGTACCTTTGGGAATCTGTGAGTCATTCCTCTATTTTTCTGGCCTGCGCACTGAACCCAGTGGATTAACAATGGGATCCCCCCCCCCCCCCGATTTTTGTTAGCCAGGTGGTTTAACTGGGCTGGCCACACTGTGGATTTCACTTGTAACTAGTAGAAAGGGCACCAAAAACTGCATTAATGGATAACACCACATTATTTGAAAAATAAATAAAAAAGCAAACTGTTGGAAATTTTCAGCATTCATTTTAAGAACACCACCACCACCACAAAATGGACTTGTTTTGAAGTTAACACCTGATTGAGCCAAAGTTAACCTCCCACTACTCAGTATCATTTTCAGTTCTTGTTTTTTATTCAACTGATTTTAATCTGTCTGAAGATTCTGCAAACATATATAGAGAAAAGGTACATATAACAATACTGTAGCCACAGTAGAGATATGTTGGATTCATCTATAACTGTATCAAAGGGAATTCTGACATTATTTTTCAAGAGTCACCTGTTTAAGCATACTACCATTGTGTAATTGCCATAACTTTTTAAAATTGTAGCCAGATTAGTCTAAAATCTCCCTTTCTCAAGTTAAGCCCCTGTTTTTACTAAGTGACCTCCTTGTATTAATTACATTTTCTAAACTAATATATCATACATGGATCAAATGGAATCCAACTTAATTTTGTGTGTCGTGTGTAAAAAATGCATGCTTTGACTCTAATGACGTACACAGATCTTGTTTGTAGCCAGTGACATCATTCAGTTTGTTATTAGTGCTAGCAATTTATGTGCTATGCAGAAAACTGACCAAGGCTGGCCTGAACCAAATCCATTGGATTGCTGATGCAAATCCATTGCTATGGAAACAGATGCTGGAGCTTAAGGCTGCTTCTGTCTATAACAGGATGCTGGCTGGATAACTAAAACAAAAACAGGCTGGGGGGGCAGTAAACCTTAAATGTATGATAACTAGCAGACAAACAAGGAAATCCCCTTTAACGATTCTTTTTATTTATAAGTATCGTTTTAAATTCTGATCAGTATCTTTCTGCATTAAAAAGAGATGGAGTGCAATGAAACAAATCTTAAATTAGCTTTTGAAGGCAATAGAAGTGAATATTTTTGTATATTGTACTTTAGTTAGGTTTCTGGTTTTCTCTGTTCTTAGGACTCAGGGAAGACTACATAATGTACAATATGTATATGAAGACAAATTGAGTTGTGTCCAGTGCTAGTCTTATTCAGAATAGATGCATGGAAAAGTTAGTCTTGTCTTGTCTGCTGATTTCACTGGGTCTGCTTTGAATAGAGCTAACATTGGATGCCACCCAACATAGGTAGGTAAATAAAGGACCCCTGGATGGTTAAGTCCAGTCAAAGGCGACTGTGGGGTGCAGCGCTCATCTCACTTTCAGGCCGAGGGAGCCGGCATTTTTCCACAGACCGCTTTCCAGGTCTAAACCGCTTCTGGCACAATGGAACACAGTGATGGAAGCCAGAGCGCATGGAAATACTGTTTACCTTCCTGCTGCAGCAGTACCTGTTTATCTACTTGCACTAGTATGCTTTCAAACTGCTAGGCTGGCAGGAATTGGGACAGAGCAACGGGAGCTCACCCCATCGTGTAGATTTGAACTGCCAACCTTCGATCAGAAAGCCCAAGAGGCTCAGTGGTTTAGACCACAGCGCCTTTACCTTTACCAACCCAATATATTTCTATGTTACAAATAGAACATGCAACATTCGTTGAATATAGACTGTTGCGGCTTGTACAAATAAGGCAGCTTCCTTTGTTCCCTTTTCTTCCTTCAAGTTACCCTGTTTTAACTTCACAATAACTCTGTGTGAATTAGTCGGAGAGGCAGAGAGGGAATTAATCACCTTAGGAACAAAGAAAGCTGCTTTTTGCTGTGCCAGACTGTTAGTCCACTGAGTTTAGTACTGTCTACATTGATTAGCAGTAACTCTCCTCTCAGGCAGACCTTTCCTAGCCCCTTCTGCAAGTACCAAGGGTTGAACCCAGGCCCATTTTCGAGCAACAAGGCAAAAACCACCCAGTGGTGATGTGTTTTATGTCTAAGTGCGGATCTGAACTCCAGACTCCCTGAACCTCCAGTGTTTTATCCACTGCTAGACCACACTGGCTTTAGCCAATATCCTGGTGATGTTCCATAGGTGAGGTACATATCTTGGCTGCATAGTTCATGGACCAGTGAACTGACTTACCAGTAGTATAAGAGGTGTATCATATGTTCCTGTGTTGTGACTTATTTAACATGCACATTTATTACATATGGCTACTTGTTTGTAACAATAGCCTGTGAATTGACCTGGAATACAGGTGTTCCCAGGAAATAATTGCAGATTGTCCAAAATATGGGGAGGCTAAACCTGCTCCAATCCTCCCTTCAGTAGTGCCC
Organism: Lacerta agilis; assembly: GCF_009819535.1. Classification (NCBI taxonomy): domain Eukaryota; kingdom Metazoa; phylum Chordata; class Lepidosauria; order Squamata; family Lacertidae; genus Lacerta; species Lacerta agilis. The sequence continues at coordinate 3,489,388 of NC_046328.1, forward strand.
TCACTTTGATAATTCTGGAGCATTTCAAGTACTGGAAAATGGTGTGACATAAAGATAGTTGTCTTGTCATTGTCTCTATACCTGCATCAGAAAGCAGACAGCACTGCAGATGTATTGCTCCTAATGAATTGCATGTCAGATTGAATGATTCAAAAGAATTGGTTAATGATACCCAGGTCTTACTCACATCATGGAAACAGACAGCCCAGGATAAAACAGGTACTCCTATATGTGTGCAAATGACTGCTGCCTCACAAGTATGAGTTATTGTTATCTAAGAGAGCTTGCAGTGTAAAAACCAATTGAAAATCAACTGTGTCTTAGTTGCATGTAATTCAGTCAATAACTGTCAGCAACATTCTGTCTTTTAAGATTTTACTTAATTACAGCTCTGAGCAGCACAAGAAGCTGCAAGCCTAGCTGTCTGTTGTCATCCCATTTATTCGTGCCTCTCAAATGCTGCTAGACTTCACAAATCTTACTGTTGCAACAGGCACATACTGACTGGAGCGTTTGAGGCTGGCTGGTTGCTGTTTCCTTTTTCTCACACCAGCATTTCAGACAACTACAATACATTGAGCAACCATCTATCTATCCAGGAGAGGCAGCTCTAAAGCTCTAAATGGGAGAGGAAAGAAGGAGACTATTATTTCAATCTATCCTAATTTCCTTCAGTTTTCTGCTTTAATAGCAATTAGAAACTTCCTTGTGTTGCTCGGGAATTCTGAAAAACTAACAAATCAATGCAGCTTTGACATCAGTGGTTAAAATCAGTGCAATTTTGAAAGGCTCTGTCTTTCGAGCCTTATTGAGTCAAAAGGTGCCCAGTTGTATCCAAACATAGATAAAGACCTCCTCCTTGATCTCGGGAACCATCATGCAAAATTTGATTATGATATCTTAAGAGATGTCCATATGCATAGCCAACAGACCAAGCAACTTTCCAAAATATATGGTAGAAGGTTATGTGATGCTACTGTCCATACCTCATAGGATTCTATTACATGTATATCTGCACTTCAAGAGCCTGATCTGAAGATACATATACAATCACCTTGCTCAAGCAGAGCAGGTCTGGGTCTGGTCAGTACTTGGAATGGAGATTGCTTAGAAATGCCATGTTTGCTGCCTTAATTCTGCAATGGAAGAAAGATGGTTTCCAGGTGCAGGAAGTGTTCAACCAGCACAGGGCAGGACAAGGGAGAGAAATAAGACACAGGACATTGGTATTGGGTTAAAATAGACCATATCTTTATTAATTACAGGTGTAAGTAGGCTTTGGCGAAGGCATTGGGTGTGTATCCTGGGTCAACCAGCCCGCATGCTGATTGATTAATTGGCTGGGTTGGTCCTGGAGTAAGGGGTCGTCCTATGACATACACCAAACAGGGCAGTCCCACCATGGCCACCATTTTGGAGGGTTGCTATGGCCCATTGTCCCCTTTGTGGGCTCCTGGATAGAGACATACACACCCCAGACTCCTTTAGTATGGTACTCATTAGGCTAAAGACCCAACCCAATGCTTTATTTGCTACCTGAGCTGACCTCCCTGAGGCAGTGCAGTATACTGGTATATTAGTTCCATTGGATCCCAAATAGATAATTCTGGAATATCTGAACAAAATGGGTATAAAATAAGAAAGTGAATTTATTAGCCATTTGTTAATTGAAGCAAGGTGTTTAATAGCTGAGTATTGGCAGGAATTGGAAACAAATACTGAACATTATTAGTTAAAAAGTTAACAACATTCAATATAAAGAAGCAGAATAAGAGAGACTGAAAACTTAGATGTTTTAATTACCCCCCCCCAAAAAAAAATTCTGGAGTAAAACCAGAAGCACTACACAGCAGTGTTGGGTTCCATCCCTAGTTGTAGAGCATACTCTCAGTTCATGGGCTCCAGATTTGGAAAGCACCTTACACGTGCCTTAGAATGCTTCCAGATTTTTTTTGCAATAGACAGGGTGGGATTGGTGGCAAATGTGCAGCAGATGGGTCTGTGTGGGAAGAGTTCTCTGAGCAGGTTACAGGTTGGAAGTTTTCAGTGGCCAAAATGAGACTCCTAGAACCTCAGTGGTGATGAGGGACTCTTCATGTTATGAGGTACCTTTTTTCCTATTGTTCTCTCCTCTCCGCTCCCCCTCCCATGGCAGAACTGTGTTCTGTAATAAACACAAATTTGCCTATTATAGTAGACAGCAATTTATGGTACCCTGTCAACTCATTCACTTACACTGCAATTACTCAATGACAAAACATGATGATTGCATGTAAATATACAAGAGGGAAATGACTGGGGCTATAGAGAAGTGAAGCATCAAGGGAAAATATTTAGAAGCAGTACAAAGTTGGGTAGAAAGCAGGTAGATAGTCATGGCTTTATGAATTTTACTACCAATTCGACCTGGTACAAGGAAAATTCTTATGTTTACTCTGATAAAGGTTATACTTGTGTTCTGAAATGAACCTTAGAAGCTGGGCAGATAGTACCTTAGAGGGCAGATCTACTCCATACATTTGAAGCACACCCAACATACATTCAAAGCACATGCTTCCCCCAAAGAATTCTGGGAACAGTAGGTTCCTCGCACATAGTTTCAATTCCTTGGACCCTTAGCAAACTACAGTTCCCATGATTCTTTGGGGGGGGAGTCGGGTTTGTTGGATGTGCTTCAAATGTACAGTATGGGTCTGTGCACAAAGAAATGGAGCAAGGGTGAATTCAAAATGTCACAGAAGAGAACAGTCCAGTTTAGAAGTTCAAAACATGGGGAAGCAGCACTTACTAGTAAGAATTCAAGGTCAATATAGGAGATAACAAAGAGAGCATGAGTTAGCCATGTGCTAGTCATGCACTGCTGTAGCTCACAAGGCCAAGCCATCTGAAGTTGTGTCAACAGGAACATTGTTTCCATTATGTTCTAAAAATAATAGTACCGCCCTTATGCTCAAAATTCTTGCTCAGAAGTACAGAACTGTTATTTCCAAACAACTTTCATTAAATCTTTGGTTATTAATGAATGCCATACACAATTTTGATGGAGAATATAGCTTTAGCCCTTAGACAGGGATGTGGGTGGCTATAAGCAGCATTGTTGGCCTCAGGGGCCCCTTCCCCAGTTTTCTAGGCCTCAGTATTCCATGATGATGTGTACACACTGTGAGATGTGATCATGTCACGCACGCCTCGTGGTGTGCTCACAACACACCGTCACATTACGTGTCCATGCACAGCATGCAGCGCCTGCCCCCTCAATCACAGCGGCAAGCCAGCGCACCTGGTTGCCCTATTCACTTAGTTGAAAGGCCAACACAATGAGAAAGCAGCTGAAAATACATAGGCAGGGATTGAGGCTGGGTACAATGCAGAAGCAGCAGTTTTCTGAAGCAGCTGGCTACTAGCAGACTTTCTCAGTGACAGAGGTTAGCCTTGTTGGCAACAGCTGGCAATTTGAGGAAGGGAGGCAGGTAGGAACTGGCAGTCCAGAGGTCAGTGCTAACAGGCTTTGTAGGAACAGTACATTTAAAGCACATCCCCTTCCACAAAGAATCCTGGAAATGGAAGTTTACCTCTCACAAAGCTGTCATTCCCAGAACCCTTAAACTACAGGATTATTTGGCAAGGAGGTTACTTTAAATGTGGTTTAAATGTATGCTGTGTATGTAGGCATTGTGAATTCTTTCTGCTCTGAGGGAAAGATAGTGGTCTCCCCCTTTGCCTACTAGTTAACTCTCTTCCATTGGAATCAACAAGGCTTTAAAAAGTTTTTGATCTTTGGATTGACACCTTGCTTATGATTCTTGCACCGCAAGGACTTTCTTAGCAAACAGCCTTTATGTTGTTATAAGCAACAGGTTTTGTTTCGTGAGTATATTGCTGTCAGATTATATATCGGTGCAAGGCTGCAAGCGTTTCATTTGAAGCAAAATACATCTTAGCGATCCATGGAAACAAAAGTGCTGAGCTGATTGTAAATGTTGTCTAACTTGACTACCTTTGAAAGGTCGTTCTGTACGCTGTAATCTACAGTAAACAGGAGAACAATTATTTTCATCTGGTTTAAAAATCTAGGCAAATGCCTGGCTCAGCTATTATCTCCCCAGGTTTGTGCAGCTCTCTTTTCTTACAACATTTAAGTGCATTTTAATCCTAGGTTTCCCAAGTGACTTCCCTTCCCCTTTCATTTCTCCCTTACTTTGTCAAGTCTTTTGATTGTAACCCTGCAAACAAGGCCAGCATTTCCATTTTACAGGGTAGATCAGGTTTCCTGATTTTATCCTCCCATCAGCCCTGTGAGGTAGGTTTAGGTTTGATATAGCGACTGGGCCAGCGAGATTCATAGTTGAGAAGGGATTGAACCCAGGCTTCTCCATTCCAATAAACAATATCTTCTAACATGAATTCCTCTTTATCTCCCCTCCCTTAAATACATTTCAAATCTGCAACAACATGCAATCATTCCACCTATAATGATATAAATGCAGCTGTTTTCAGAATTGTCCTTAACCAGTTTGATGAAACCATAAAAATGTGGTGGTTGTGTGGAGAGAGCCACCTATTTCTTTAAAAGCTGGTTCTCTCCCTATATTTGCCACTATTGATTCGTCTTTTAACTGCTACGATCAAATGTCTATAATTTTTTTTTTCCAACACCATTAGCTATATTCCAGCAGCTGTGGTAGATTAGATGTTCAAACTCATCCTAATTTAATAAAAGTAACAATATATTCTTTATTTATTATAAACTACAAAGGTACGATAAGGCAAATACTATACTTCAATTTATTAGTGCTCCATTAAGACTTACATTTGTTGTAATAAGGTTACTATCTCTTTAGCTGACAGTTGCACAGGTTTGCGTAAGGCTACCAGATAAAACTTAGTTCCTGATCCTATTTAATTTAAAAGCCAATTACCCTTAGTCCCTTTTCCCAGTTAATTTTGGGGAAATGACTGCAACACATTATATGTGGCATTGTCTCTGAAGATGGTTCAGAAATATCAGGTACAGCAGACATGGGCAGCCAGGTTACTCACTGGGCAAGAAGGTTTGAGCATATAATCCTGGCCCGACTGTACAGGCTGCGTTAGTTTCTGGGCTCAATTCAAAGTGCTGGTTTTAATCTATAAGGCCTTAAATGGCTCAGGACCTCAAGGACTGCCTCTCGCCATATGAACTACCGCAGTCCCTGTGATCATCATCTGAGGCCCTTCTTCATATACCTCCCCCATGAGAGGTCCATTTTCATCCCCAAATTGGGACACCAGGAGGGGCACGCCTTCTGGTTCAGCACTTTCACGATTGTCAGCAGGGGCATAGCGAGCCGCTTTGCCGCCCTGGGTGGCAAAGTGGGGGCACCCCCCTGGGGATGGGGCGCTGCCCCCTAGCGCGTGTATGCCGTATCCCTGGTGGACTGCACAGTCCACCCAAGATGGCGGGCGCGACCGGCCAGCACACCTTCTGACCGATCTTGGGTGGTGGGCGTGAGTGGGCGGCACCCCTTCCATGCGGCGGCACAGCAAGTTTTAAGGCTGCAGCGCGTGAACAGCAGCACAGACACTGTACTGCTGTTCACACGCTGCAACCTTAAAACTTGCCGTGTGCCAACAGCGCCAATCACAGGGGCGGGGCACTGCCCCAAGTGTCACCCCCCAGGCCAGTACCCGGGGCGGCCCGCCCCCCCTTGCTCCGCCCCTGATCATCAGCAGGGGTGTGCCAGAGCACTGGCCCAGAAGACACTTTGGTGTCCCCCTGCTGAAGATTGCCAGAGTGCTGGACTGGAAGGTACTCTGACACTCATCAGCAGGGTCTTGCCAGCTCTGGTGCAATCCTGGTGACTTGTGCCAGAGCGAGCATATTTTGGTCCAGTGGAAATAATGGGACATTCCAGGATCCAAACAGAAGCCAGGATTGGCTTCTGTGATGTGGAGTGCCCCGCTTAAAATGGGACATTTGGTGGGTATGGAGGTCTAGGGAGTGGCAACATAAGAGCGGGCCTTTTCTGCAGTGGCTCCCCAGTTGTGGAATGCTCTCCCCAGTGAGGTTCGCCTGACTCCTTTGTTGCATAACTTTAGGTGCCATGCGAAAACATTGCACAGGCTCCCACACACAGAACATCTCCAATAAAGTCATATTTGTGAGAGAATTGTAAGTGCTTGTTACAGAATACTCGGGGAAGTTATTATACCTTACTAAATCTCTTTACAGAAGGTGTGTCATATGAAATTAACCATGTTGCCCTTAAGAAAATTTCCAAAATTCAGACAACCAAAATGCCACAAACAGTGTGCAAGTATTTGAGTTCTACTGTGTGTAAACATCCTGGAAAGCTGTAATTGGCAGCCATGTAAATTCTTTATTGTGCTTCTGCAATATACCAGAATAACAGGGGCCACTGGAACCCCCTTAGTGATTTGCCTATTTAATTGGGGTTCCCTCAATGACCTGCATATTTACAGTAGTTGGAGGAAAGGCTGAAGTGGATCCAAAAGACTATGACTCAGTCTGTTTTTGTTCAGCTGTTTGCGGCTTTTCATTTTCTGTTGTGAAGAGTTGGTGATAAACAGGGATGTGTGATGCTTCAGTGACATTCACCAGAATTGTTCTTTCCATAACTGCTTACACGAGGTCATGTGCTGTGTCCCATTCCATGTTTGTTCCCAGAGATTTATTTTAATAAGAGCCTTTAAGTAACTGCCTTTCTTGCTAATCATAGCGCATCTGCTCCTCCTGGTTCCCCGTTATGAGTAATTTAATGCTATTATTTTAGCCAGGATAGATCTGTGTCACCATCTGCCCTGGAAATCTTTTGATGGGCACTGGGAGGATGACTGGATTTTCTCTTATAATTAGAGTAGGTAGGCGTGATAAAAAAATTAGATGTAACTCACCTCTAACGTTTCCAAACTGGGTTTGCAGTTTGATGAAACCTTTCCCCTCAGGTTGTTTCAAAAAGGACACATTCTCTTGTCTCTTAACTTTGTGCTAGCTTTCTGTCTTTTTTATCACCACGAAGGGTCAACAGGAGTGGCAGAGCCAAGGTATGTATCTACCTGTAAGGACTCAATTTGTAGGAAAGCTGCCTTCGTCCTAGAAGCAAGAGAGGGCAGTCCACATACAGACCATGTCTTCCTCTAGATGGGGCAACATCTGATGGCACCAGCTAGGGATCCCAGGACTCAGGGCAGCAAAGTTATGGATTACGGCGAATTTTAGGGAGCAACTTGACATAACGTGAGAGAACCATGATTAGGGTTTCTTATGGTGATGGTGGTGGTGTTTTAAATTGATAGTAGCTGGTGGAATCATAGATCTCAGTACTAAAAGGGGTGTGAATTGATTATTTTCCATGAAACTTTTTTCCAATTAAAAGCAAGCTCCCCAGCGCTATGTGCTCCATGGAAGTAAAGTTACAGATACTATGCAGATATGTGTAATCTCACCCTATTGGGGCTAGTTGGTATTTAGAAAATGGAGCAGAGGGGGAGAGTTTAATTAACCTCCCCCAGCTCTACAGTCACTATCTGAATTGTTGTTGTTTAGTCGTGTCCGACTCTTCGTGACCCCATGGACCAGAGCACGCCAGGCACTCCTGTCTTCCACTGCCTCCCACAGTTTGGTCAGACTCATGTTGGTAGCTTCAAGAACACTGTCCAACCATCTCGTCCTCTGTTGTCCCCTTCTCCTTGTGCCCTCCATCTTTCCCAACATCAGGGTCTTTTCCAGGGAGTCTTCTCTTCTCATGAGGTGGCCAAAGTATTGGAGCCTCAGCTTCAGAATCTGTCACTATCTGAATGGATGCTTTAAAAACGAAATATCCACTCATCTGGGACTCCAGGTGGTTGGCCGTTGCCGCCGGGTGCAGCTGTGGTGGATCCATGGAGGCCACCATCTTCTGTCAGGCCTGCAGGTAGGGCAGGCAGTGCCCACTCAGCCAATCCAAGGCAGGGCTGAGAGCTGCCAGCAGCCCATCCCCAGCCTATTTAAGGGTCTGTTATCCTAGGATTTTCCACCCACCCTGTCTTCAGGGTCCCACCTGGGGGGAAAGCGGGCACATTGCCTATGGACCTTGCTGTGGTTTATTCGGTCACCGTATTCAGGGCCAGGGGGGAATTTTCTCCTGCAAGCAAATTGGCCAACTTGCAGGTTTTCACCTACCTCATAGCAACCATCACAACTTGGGTGGATAAGGCGCTGGGGTGGATCCTTAGTCACAAGGAGGGGTAACCCCTGTTAGGAGGGGTGACTCTGTCTGGGATTCCCAACGGCGGCCTGTGCAGGGTCGTGGCATCCAGTCCATGTTGGAGGCGACTCCCCAGCACAGGTTTGATCCCACCAGGTTCCTGTAACCAATAAAGTTGTGGCCTAATGCAACCCAACACCAGTCTCCTGTGTCATTCTTGTGGCTCCTGTGCCGGCAAAACCCTGGGAGACAGGAGATCACCAATATCTCAGGTAGTTTCTCCCTTATTCAGCCACCTGAGATTTCATGAGGCAGCACTTTGTAGCCTATCTTTGCAGCCCCTATGAGCTAGAAATTATCTTAAGGAAAATAGCCTCAGAAATCAGAATTTCCAGAGCTCTTTAACAATCAATCCTTCTTCTCAGGGAACTCTGGAAACTCTAACTTTCTGAGGGCAATAGGGATCTCCTGACCCCACCCCACACCAAAAAAGGTCCCACCACTTTTGCAGGACATGAATGGTCATTTTAAAAAGTGAAGAAGCAATATTCAACCTCACTCTAATGCACACACATTTACCTATAAACAAAAAACAAACCAACCCAGATCCTTGCCCCAAGGAGCTTACAATGTCGGCAATGGAAAGAGAACAGAGATGGTCAAAAGTAGGACTAACAATGGATGGGTGTGAACAAATACAGTTATGTATAACTAAATGCTTGTTGCAGGTGGGGATGAAGATGGGGGCAGGTGGGGATGCACAGCTAAACCAAGAGGTCTGCCTTGGTGATATGGCTAACTAAACAGCTCTGAAGATCTTGATTTACCACTGCGCTACCTGATGGCAGGTCTCGGTTGATTCAGCAAGGGGCAATGTTGAATCTGCTCACCCTGTTTTATTTTGTAATTTCAGAAAAAGAGCCGAGAAGAGACATGTGGTGAAGGCAGTGGTGTAGAGATTTTGGAAAACAGACCATATACAGATGGTCCTGGTGGCAATGGGCAGTATACCCACAAAGTATACCATATTGGTATGCATATCCCCAGTTGGTTTCGGTCTATACTGCCAAAGGCAGCTTTAAGAGTTGAGGAGGAGTCATGGAATGCGTATCCTTATACAAGGACAAGGTACTGCCTCTTATAAGAGCTTTTCATTTCTGTAGCTCACTTAACAGTTGACATTGGCTTGTATTCACAACAGCTCTATGTGGTAGATAGGCCACAAAAAGTCCCATTTTGTAAAATGGAGATATGAAGATAACAGGTAAAATAAACACCCTCCTTGTCGTTGTTTTAATTAACCTTCACCACACATCCATTCAAGGGCATGTCCATGTGTTGATATTTTGCTCATGCTAAAGGAGTTGTCTAACTTTGCCACAGGTAGCAGTGGTGCCTGAGAATGAAGGGAGAACTTCAATATTTGCATGTTAATGAGAAATTATCTAATTTGCACTTCTCAAACCAATATGTGATCCAAAACTCAATTGTTCTTCAAAATTCTCACTTCTATGTATTTTGTGGTACTGTTCTCCACCAAATATTGTGTACAAAATGTTCTTTTTGGGAAAGGTGTGCACAAAAGTATATACATACATTAAAGTAGTATATTGTCTAATATAAAGTAGTATATTACTATAATATAAAGCCATATATTTGGGGAAATTGCTTGCAAAAATGTATATATTAGTCAAAACTGCAGAAATTTGTATACTAAAATTAATTCCCTCTAAAATGCTGATGAAATTTCAGGAGGATTTCCTTTGAAAATACAAATTAATTGAAAATTGCTGTGGAAATGTGGAGAACTGAATTTAACATTGGGGAGTGGGGGAAGAACCCTGGAAAAAAATCAGAAACAGAGAAACCAATCCCTAGTGGTGCCTTTGCATGCCATCTCTTGAACCAGCATAGTTAATTATTTATTTTTAGGTATTTTTAGTTTACTGAATGGACATGACTAACTTAGGTTCATTCACTTCAGTGGGTCTACTCTGAGTAGGGCTTAGTTGTATACAACCCAAGATGAGTAAGAGGCAACATGATATAAAATATTCAGTGGATAGAGAAAAGTTTTTATCCCTCTTCCATAACATTAGAACACATAGACATCAAATGAAGCTGAATGTTTGGAAGATTCCAGACAGACACAACAAAGTACACAGCTCCAACTTGGATGATATTTAAGAGAGAATTAGTCAGATCCATGGAGGATAAGGCTATAACGGCTATGATCTGCTTCCACTGACAGATACAATATTCCTAGATGGACCACTGGGCTGATCCAGCACTCTCATCGTACGTTTTTGTTTTAAGTATTTATAACCTTCAAAAGAAGGGACGCGGGTGGCGCTGTGGTCTAAACCACAGAACCTAGAGCTTGCTGATCGGAAGGTTGGCAGTTTGAATCCCCGCAACGGGGTGAGCTCTCGTTGCTCAGTCCCTGCTCCTGCCAAACTAGCAGTTCGAAAGCACGTCAAAGTGCAAATAGATAAATAGGTACCACTCCGGCGGGAAGGTAAACAGCGTTTCTGTGCGCTGCTCTGGTTCGCCAGAAGCAGCTTAGTCATGCTGGCCACATGACCCGGAAGCTGTCCCTCTGCCTATAGAGCGAGATGAGTGCGCAACCCCAGAGTTGTTCATGACTGAACCTAACGGTCAGGGGTACCTTTACCTTTACCCTTCAAAAGACAGGTTCTAAATACTTCAATCTAACAAAATTGTGGTTCAAGAGAAGGCATGCAAAGACACTGCTGCCTGTGGCAAATTTAGGTGACTCTTTTGCAACTTCTTTTGACGGCTCTCATGTACTTTAGCGGTGGGCCACCTTCTCTTCCAAAAGAGCAAACAGTTGTATCTCAGAGTCAGCATTTGCAAGGCAGCAAGACTGACTGTTTTTTTTGCCAAGTTAGCAAACGCTGGATGTTCATCTTACGAAAACTAAGGTGCTAATGAAATCTGTGCTACACTATAAGTCATTGAGGCTCCCCCCCCAACTCTCTTCTGGAAGAAAAGCACCTGTACTTATGTGGGTGTTCAAATTATTTTTTGAAGCACTTTGGTGTGAAGAAGCTTTAGGTTAAGCTTCCCTGATGCTATTTCTTTCTCAGGTATACGTGCCCATTTGTGGAGAAATTCTCTATTGATATTGAAACCTATTACATATCTGACTCAGGAGAGCAAGCCAACGTCTTCAACCTTTCCCCTGCAGAGAAAAGGCAGACCGTTCTTGGTGAGTATTATCTTCCCACTCCCAATCTTTCATTCTGCCTACAGTTGCTTGTGTGTCCATGTAAACAACTATAGTGTTATTATTTGTATGGTGAGCCCTTTATATGTTTGGAGATGGCTATCTCCTCTCTTTTCCAGAGACAACATACCCAACTCCCTTAACCATTCCTCATAAGGCTTGCTTCTCAGACCCTTTATCATCTTGCTTGCCCTCCTCTGCACACGTTCCAGCTTGTCAATATTCTTCTTAAATTGTGGCTCCCAGAACTGGACACAGGACTCCAGGTGTGGTCTGAGCAAGGCAGAATAGGACGGGAGTATGATTCCCTTGAATGGGATGCTGAAATTCTGTTGATGCAGCCTAGAATAGCATTAGCTTTTTTTGCTGCTGCATCACACTCTTGACTCATGTTAAGTGTGTGATCTTCTAAGACCCCTGGATCTTTTTCACATGTACTACTGATAAGCCAGCTGTTTTATATTTGCGCAGCTGATTCTTCCTGACTAAATGACCTTAATTTTGTCCCTATTGAAATACATTTTGTTAGTGTGGGCCCAGTTCTTCAATCTATTAAGGAGAAGGCCATCTTGAATTCTGTCTTCTGTGGCATTAGCTACCCCTCCCAGTTTGGTGTCATCTGCAAATTTGATGAGCATTCCCTCAATTCCTTCATATAAGTTGTTTATTTAAAAAAAAATATGGACAGCAATGGGCCTAGGATGGAACCCTGCAGTTTTTATGTGTTTGTCTCATGAAGTTCTATTTTGTTATTTGGATTAAATGGATAAAATTCAAAAGAATACTTTCCAAAAATGTGTTTATTGGGATAAATAACATTAAAATGCTGAAGAATTTGGATTGGCGAGGAGTGTTCAGAAGGGCCAGGGAGAGAGGTCAGGGAACTGCATTCATCCCCTAAGCTTGAGGTTCCTCATTCCTAGATTGACCATTTGTTTAACTCAGTGCAGGGCATATTATAGTGCCAATGTGCATGGAGCTTTAGCGTATGCAAAAAGCAAGCCGCTGCCCTGAGGGGCAGACACATCAAATTCTACAGTGGAAAGTTGGGAGATAGATGGAAATGCCGAGAGAGAGGATGAGGTGACAAGGAATAAACATGTTTGTCACCATCTGAATGTTAATGTTCCCCCATTCTGGACATTCACTGTGTGTCATCCATACACATCAGAGTCATATTCAGCATTACTAGGTGACAAAGGTACCATTCTTGAGTGTCAGAACACAGATTTGGGAACTAGGGAATATGCACTTCATCTTTGGGCTCTTTCTTAAGGATTGCATTCTGGACCACCAAGAAAATAGAGCAAAGCTGGTGTTTGTTCCTGGACCTCAAACACATGGTGTTTGAGTGTGCCGGTGGCAGCAGATATCTTAATTAGTTTTGGTTGCAGTCTCTGCCATGCCAAGACCAGAACTTGCTGGCTGAGGCAGAGAGGAAGCACAGGGTCTGGTGATGTCAGTGAACTGCTTTGACTTGTCCAGCGTCAATATTTGGGAGGGCTGGTGCTTTTGCTTGGAGACTTGTAAATCCTCCTGGCACCCCTGAACTGTACCTCAATCCTTAAAGCATTTCTGCACATAATCAGGCAAAAGCTTGCTCTGGGGGTAGTGTTTGAACAGCCAGTACTCACCCAAATATCATTCCCTCTGTTTCCAAAGTTCTGAAGTGAGTGTGGAGCCTCACCATCCACACAGAAGCAGGCTTCAGGGAAACCCAAGATTATGGCAAAGGCGAGTCTCTGGAGCTAACTTATTGACTGCATCTCATTGTAAAGAAGACCTGATTAGCACTAGTGTAGCAATAACACCTCAGTCGTCCATGCACAGTTGATGGTGATGGATGTGTCATTTGGAACCCACAGACCAGTTAATTCTCTGAGAAAATTAACTGAAATGCTGAGGCGTTTTTCAACCTGAATTTTAAATGTACCCCTGACACCAGTTTCTGCATAAAGGTTTATTTAAGAGGATAGTTAATTAGTTCTACTACATTTGTATGAAACCTCTTCCCTTTGTTTAAGTGTTTGTTAAATAACTCTCAAGGCTTAAAAAGGCAGAAAATGTGAGCTGCAGGAAGACTGTGGTGGAGCATTAGCAAACAAAACAGTGTGTCTGCACTGTCTGTGGGGCTGCCAGCTGCTTTGTGTCTAATGCAGAAAATTTAAATGCCCCCCTTCCTTCTGTTAAATCAGGCATGAGGGAACCTGTTGAACTTCAGCCCCATCCTCCCTGACCATTGGCTGGGACTGATGGGAATTGGAGTCTAGCAATAGCTGAAGGACCAAGGGTTATCCATACCAAATAATAAGGTCATATCAACACTGTACATTTAAGGTACACTTATACCACTTTAACAGTCATTACTTCCCACAAAGAAGCAGTTCCCAAGCTGTTCTATACAACCTTCACCAACCTGATGCCTTCCAGATGTTTTGGACTACAGCTCCCACCAGCCCCAACCAGCATGCTCAAAGGTCAGGAACAACATCTGCAGAGCACCAAGTTGGGGACAGCTGATGTAGTCAATACTACAGTAGATGGATCAATAGTCTGGCTAAGGCAGCTTCTGATATTTCTAAATCCTAAATTTCAACCTGCTGTTAATGTCCTACAAGTCCTGACCTATATGCATGATTCTTGGAGCACACGAGCAACATGTTGTTTTTGGTCTGTTTGACCTTCATACTGTAGAAACTTGTGGAACTCCAGTTTAAATCGTCTGTATTCTACAACCACATTAGAAAATGGACAATTGATATTGATGTAGCCAATTTGTTTGTTCTATGATTTAAACCTCTGAGACATAGCATTTTTCAGAAGAGATGTTGTAGTCAAATGTTACAGAGAATTCTCTGATTGCCTGCTTCACACACACACATATCTGGAGTAAAGTTTCTCTTTGAGACTTCTTCAAAGAAAGGAAACGCCAGCCTCTGACTCACTTGTGTAAAGTGTTTAAATACCAGTTGTTTCAGTCTAAACAGTTATCAAAACAAAACAAAGCTTGGATGAAATTATGTTTAGAGTTCCATGCTCTTTAATGTTTTTGTTTAAACTACTTTTTCTGGACTTAGATCCCATTGATATTGTTAAAGATCCCATCCCTCCACACGAATACAAATCAGAAGAAGATCCAAAGCTATATAAATCAGTGAAGACCACAAGGGGTCCTCTGTCAGAAGACTGGATCAAAGAGCACAAGAACAACCCTGGGAGATACCCTATGATGTGTGCATACAAGCTGTGCAAGGTGGAATTCAGATATTGGGGGATGCAGTCTAAAATTGAGCGCTTCATTCATGATGTTGGTAAGTTTTTAACTCCTTGAGCTCTGCTCAGTATATTTGCTCCTGGCTCAGCCATTAAGAGGCTGACATTATGGAAGAATCTTGAAAAACTAGACTTCATACTGCCTGGGGCTGATGGGAATTGAACTCAGTTTGGAGGGCCACAGGGTTCGCCGTCCCTGGGCTCACCCATAGACCACATCTTCCTACTAAAGGCTGGTATTAGGAGGGTGCTGGCAGGGCATGGCTCCAGAGCCAGACCTGCGCTAAGCCAAAGAACAAAGTTCCAGTTAAATCTGCATGAAACTGGTTCAGGGCATGACCTGAAGGCACATGAGTCTGGGTCTGGTCAGTGCTTGGATGGGAGAATGCAAGGACTGGCCAAATACATTTTGCTGCCTGAGATTAAAGATAAGTTGAAACACACACCCATTCCACATACAGCCAGGCTAGCAATTTAACTTTATTCCAACATTGGTGATGAGACACCTTTGTCCACCACACCTGAGGGCAGCAGCTAGCTTACACATACAAGGCAGGCTCTGGCTTCCAACACATTTCCGCTGCCCCACACACCCCAGCACCCAGCACTGGGAGTGGCCGTCTCACTCTGCCTAATGGTAGGGCCAGCCCTGGAGACTGCATTGCAACTTTATGTCCTCAAGTACATCAGAGAATCCTTGCAGAACCCCAGGGAAAGAAAGCCAAGGCTAGAACTCCAGGCCATATGTTGAGCAGAAGTCTAGCTTACCAGAATGTTATGGAGGCATTCACGATTTATTAAGAAAAACATAAACTTTCCTAAGTCCATAATTCCAGGAGGGGAGATCTGAGTATGCACAGGAATCAGCGTCCAAGTGTAGCACTGAAGCTTTTGTTGATCAACAGTGGGTTGAAATGGGGTGATGCCCCCTAATGGGTGTTCTTATTAGCTAGATCAGTGGCCTGCTGAAATTTTTTGTGTCTCCCCGTCCCCAACCCCAAGGTTTGCGGAAGGTGATGGTTCGGGCCCACAGGCAAGCTTGGTGCTGGCAGGATGAATGGTACGGGCTTACCATTGAGGACATCCGGCAGCTGGAAAAGGAGGCACAACTGATGCTGGCACAGAAGATGGCCCAGTTCAGCTGCAATGAGAGCGAGCTGGAGCAGCACCTTCCCAAAGACCCTCTGGATGAGAATGATACGGAAACAAAGGCCATATCTCCATCCACCGAGGTGGTGGACACAGCTAGCAATATTGGTGAAGCCTTGCCAGGGAGAGTGCTGACCAAGCAGTGGTCGACGTCTTCCAAGTCTTCTTCAAAAAGAGGAGGTGAGTCACACCCACCTGGTTAGTTTCAAACGGAACACAGAGTATGTAGCTAACAACTTCTGAAGGTTGATGTACAGAGTCATAGAGTTTGGTTGTGGCATAAAGCTGAAAGGGTGATGCAGTGCCGTGCCACAGCACCTGCTTGTGTGTTGTGGTGGGTGGGGTGCTAGAAGCTGCCACTCTCCAGTTCCCTCTCTGTAAGGTGTTAATGGCTGGTTTCCTCCTAGAGGAAGCATTATGGAATCGCCCTGCCTATTACAGTTCCTTCCCTCCAAATCCCTCTGCATTGATTTGTATGTTCATTTCCCCCTAGTGTGTGCTTTTTTGTGAAACTTGATTGGTTGGAGAATGTCAGGGAACTGCCATCAGGCAGTGGGAGGGGGGCTGAGACTCTGTCAGAATACAGAGATCCCCGACGCCATCTGGACAGCAGTACCTCTTCCAGCGCGGGAAGCAGCAACGCCTCTAGTGGGGAGGAGAGGGAAATGGGCACCCTGGTGGGGAAAGGGCTTGGAGACCCTGCGGAGAGTCCCAGCGCCTCGTCTTGTCTGGTTGACCAGGAGGGAGGTATGACATTTCCGTTGCCCCAATTGTGCAGAGGGGTGAAACGCAAGGAGGGGAGGAGGAGACTTGGGGTTCCGAAATTCTTATGTTGGGGACATAGCCGGAAGGGGCCACTCCCGGATTCTCCTAGTAACTTGAGATGGACATGAACTTGTTTGCTCTGCACTGTAAATAGTTTGCACAAATAAAACCTGATAAAGGACAGGTCGTAGATCTGCCTCATTACTCGTGAGTAACCACCACAAGGATCTGACGGAGAACTTCATCAAAAAAATTCAGATAAGTGCAAATTATGAAGAATGGCTGCGTTTCAGTTTTCATATTGTTTGGAAAGTACAGATTTGATAAATTTGGTTTTAAATGAAAACTGAATCAGTTTCTCCCCATCACTAATTGCTAGCCACTCACCCCCTCAAGTTACTGCAGAGTTTGTTGGGAAGAAATTGACTACCAACCCCATTTTCCTTCAGTGGAGATATGCTTTGTATAGTGACCCTGGAAGAGATAGGATTTGATCCCACAATTCCAAGATCCAAGCCCAGCTCTGAAACCACTAGGCCATGCTCTCCAAAGTACACCTGCATCTCAGGACCCAGATAGGCCACTTGCTTTAACCAAGTCTGGTTTTATCCCAACCCAAAACGAGCATTCTTGTATTCCTGATGTGCTCTTCAAACAGTGAATGGAAGAAGTTTCCATGTGGACATGCCACAGGAATAGCCCTGGTAGAGCACAGCAGGCATTCCTTGGAGAGTTTCCTTTTAGTTCGGTAGAAGCTGAGTCTGTTCTGAAGAAATGTTATACTCCCTGACTGACATCAGTATGAATTCTTTATAGGTGTACAACCTAGAGGTGTTTCGTTCCTTTAAAAAGCTACAGGCCAAGAAAATGTTCCAGCGGGTCAAGTTCAATTCTTTGTTGGTGTTCTTTTCCAGCCATCCTTCATTGTGAGACAGTAGTGGATTTGGGTCCGCCCCCCCCCCCCGCCCAAGATTTGAACTGTATAATAGAGCTGTCGTGGTCTATAGTGTACAGTTGGTTCTTTTGCCTGTCTGCTAAAGATCTGGTCAAACAAATCTTTTAAACACTGCAAAAAAACAACAACACAAACCATATGAAGGAGTATAACAAGGTGAGTGTCCAGACTGTGGACAAGCATGGCACTGAATCAGTGGTGGGGAACCTGTGGCCCTCCAGATTGGACACCAGTTCTCATTAGTCACAGATCAGAATGCAGGAAAAAATAATTCAGGAAGAATTTAAACCTGATCCTATAAAATCTGCACTTTCTGAAACAATATGCAAACTGAAAAACACCTATCCTTAAAAAATCACACTGTAATTCCCCAAACAATGTTAAAAAAAGTCATATATTAGAAGACAGTTGTGCATGAAAATGAATATATTATTTGAAATACACTGTAACATTCAAAAATGCATTATATTGGGGGAAATTGCTTGCAAAAACATGTCCATTAGTCAGAATTGCTTCTAAAAATGTGTTTATTAGGAGGGTTTTGCACTAAAATGCTGAGGAATTTTTTATGAGGAATTGAAGAAAAAAAAGAATTTGCAAATTGTAGAGAACTGGATTTGAGACTGCAAAAATGAGACACCGAGAAAACAAAAATGTACAGATCCTTAGTCCCAGCCATCATGGCCAATGGTGAGGGATGATAACCTAACAATATCTGGAGGGTCACAAGTTTCTCATACTTGCTCTATATCCATCACTTTTTGAAACCACCAGTCTTTTTTCCACCACTGGAACACAGAGGAATCCAGATATGCCAAGTGCTTCTTTTAGGGTTGCTTTGTTTTGTCAGCCAAAATCAATTTGTGTCGCTGGTTAGTCAGGCAGCTGACGTTAATGTTTTCAAGATTATTTTACATTCCATTACTTATAAAAACTGTAGGTGGCAAGCGTTGTCTTAGAAGGGGCATTCTGTGATATGAGAGATAATGAGTAATGCCTCTTCTAAGATGTGATGACCCAAGGGCCCATCTAGTCCAGTCCTCTGTTCTCACAGTGACCAACCAGGTGCCCATGGGAAGACTGAATGCAAGCAGAAATGGAGGGCAACAGCTCTTTAGAACTGCTGTGTTTCCTCCCCTTATGTGCAAATGTATGCAGATTTAATCAATTAATTGATTAACCTACTAATATGATTCATCAGCTAAGATTACTTTAATTGGGTGACAGCCATAGCTTCATGGCATCAGGGTTTTGTCAGGGCACATTCTCTATCTGGCAGGAGGAGCAGGGTTGCACAGTGGAAAGTGTGGGTGATGGGTGGGAGCAATAGAAATGCTTAGTGATTTACCAGGCATGGAAACTTCTGCTGTGGCGTGACTGCCTCAGGCGATGTGCTTTTCCTGGACATGTGCTTGTCTAATGTGAAATGCTAGACATAAAACAAGCGACACTCATCCAAGAGGCTCTATTATTGCTTGGATCCTTTAATCCCCTGTTTTTGAGCTCTTTGGAATGCAGTGACCATAGCAAAGTTACCGCGCCATGTTTATACATTAAGGTGTTTCCACTATCAACACCCCCCCCCCCAATTTTCTCTCCAAGGATCATAAATTAATAAAACGGAGCTCAAACTGTGTTGCAAACTTGGTCTTGCAAGGGAGCATTTCTGAGCTCACTGGAGGGGGAGAAAGAGACAATTTAAAGATGAGATAGGATCCTGAGTCAACTGGAGCCTTCTCCCATTCCAATGTGTGATTGGAATGAATCGTCCCTTAGAGAAGATCATGCTAATCTATGGTGGATTTGTGGGACAAATTTTCCTTCACTGCCTCATCATATCACCCTAATTTGGAACAAAGAGCTGCTGTTTTGCTCTTAGGATGCTTCTCTGTGCTTAGTTATAGAACGGGGGGGGGGGGGTTATTTCTTCCATTCCACTTTTAAAATCAGTTATACATTAGTGCTCCTGATCCACAGATCATTGTGCACCACAGAGGACTGCAATTGCACACAAGGGTGCTTAGTGGGGTGGGAAGAGTCCAGGAACAACACATTTAAAAGGTGGAGCTCTGGCTCAGCATTTTTGAGAAGCACTGGCTTTGGTACCCAGCGGTCAGTCACTTTCCACAATTGCATGCATGCAGAAAGCTGCATGGAATCTCATACACACAGAGCAGGATGTTCACTACAGGACTGTCCTGCCAACCCACTCCTGGAAAGGCATATCCAGCTCACCCCTCTGCATCGTGGCCTTGTAGTTAGCCAGGCGCCCCCATTAGACTGGATCCGGCTAGTGAGAGAAGCGAATTGCAGTGAGTCAAGTTAGGGAAGCACATCGTGCGAGGCTTTTTAATCTCCTCCTCAGCTTTTTTAGGAGATGGCCACACATTTGCATGCATGACCACCAAGGGAGCTGCTCCTCAAGTTTCCTGCTGATGCAGATGAGATGAAAGCGGCTTCTTTTGTCTCCTGCATGAGGGCTCGATCAGTCTTCTGCTGTGTAAGTGAGACCCCTGGTGTAAGCGGGGACCCTTGTCGCACGCACGCCTGTATTATTATCTGCTCTATTTTTAGCAGCTGTTATGTGAGGGCCTTTGACGTCAGTCCAGTGTGGTTTAGCTGTGTGCTGTCAATCACTTGGCTCCCTTATTCCTAAAGGAATGGGGTGGAATAGTCAGGGGTGACAGAGTGAATGCTGAAGCCATAATTAGCTACGCAACTGATCCAGCGGCGGCGGCGAGGGTGTGTGTTACAGCATTGGCCTTTCTACATGACAATTAATAAAAGTAGAATCCAAGGCCATTGCCCGGCACGTGTGGCTACCTTCTGGTGGTACAATAATAAAAGGGTTTTTCTTCGAGCCACTACATGTCTTCTGGGTGGCTCCATGTGAATTTAATAAGCTAAAAGCTATTTGGCTGCCTTTATTAGATTATCTGTGGTTGTAGCATTTAGTGTGGATTCTCTGGTGTCTATTACGCAGCAGTGCCAACCTTCACTAAGTGGGGATAAAGGAAAAGGGGAACAAAACCAGGGTTTCCTCAGGGGAGTGCTGAGGTCAGATAAGGGCTCTGGCGAAATGTCCAGCACCTCAATAGCACTGCCATCCTTGGGGCCAAACTACAAGTGTTATGTCAATAGGGATGGATGAGAAATTCTGTTTTGTTTGCATTTTAATCATAAAGAATCTAATTTGCACTTCTTGGACCAATATGCAAACCAAAACATAACTATCGTTCAAAATTTGCACTTCTCTGAATTTTGCAATGCAGTTCTCCAACCAAATAGTATGTATAAAACTGCAAATATTAAGGGGAAATGTGGATTTAAAATGTTCATATTACTGCAAATAACATACAGAAATGCTTTATATTGGGTCAAATTGATTGCAAAAATGTATTGGTCAAAACAATGTAAAATAATGTGTACGTTCGGAGAAATTCACATTATAATGCTGAAGAATTCACAAATTGCTGCAGAGATGTGGAGAACTGAATTTAACTATGGAAGCATCAGAAACTTAGGAAACTGAGACTGAAAGATTTCTCAATACTCCTACAAGCCAGTGCTTGCCTTTTATTTTTATTACTCCTAATGGGTTTGGAGTTGGTTTGTTTGTTTTGGTGGTGGTTTTTATTGAAAGCTGTCTCAGAGGTAGCCATCAGGAGTAGGAAAAGTTGCTGCTAGCCCTTTCCTTCCTTCCATTTTTCCACTAAAAGCCACACTCAAGCTGCTTCTGTCCCTGCAGGGGGAAAGTTATAGGGCTCCCACAGAGAGGGTAATTTTGAGTGGACTGACAGCAGAGCGCACTTTAACCACTGGAGCTGCTCACTGCTCTTCTGCTCCTGATTGTAGCAGCCAAATTTGCCTTTCCATAAAACAGCTAACTACCGGGGGGGGGGGGGAGAGGAGCACAACTTAGTAGCACCCAAGATGTCAGGGGCAGTGCAAGAGAATTCTCGGTTTGCTTCTTCTGTTTTAATTGGACCACTAGGAATGCTTTGCCTGAGGAGAGTTTCCAAAATCCTGGAGCAAAAACACTCCATGGTGGCCAATGAGCACTTTTCATGGGTGGCACGAACTGCACAGCAACCCCCGCAGAGGTCACTTTAAGTTGCACATGCCTGTTCATCTCTTTTGCATCTCACTGTGTGGAGAAACCACCTTGCCTTTTGCCACTAAAATGTGGTGGTGCAAAGAGAGGGCTCTTCATCTGGTTGCAGGCCACTACCAACAAACAGCTCAGTTCATAGAGGCAACTGCCACAGAAAGCCATAAAATACGGCCTCAATCAAGACTCAGCAGCTGGAGTTTAAAGTGTGAATACCTTGACATGTGGTCTAACATCAGTCCCAGCATTGCCCTTTCCCTTCTTTCCTCCTTTCTTTTTATTTTTCAATATTCAGTGTGAGGAAGAGTCCTTTGTGACTCAAAAGCTTGCATATATACCATTGTGAATGTCTGCTTTCCTGATAAAAGGTATTTCTTGTGCGGTCCTTGTGATTTTTGAGGAGAAGACCATATACAATCAGGCAGCTTCCATTTTTTAATTGCCAACCTGTAAAACAGAAATGATTTTACACATCCTTCCGATGCTTATAAATAGCTGCTCTTTGAAAACAGCAGCGGAGGCTTGCAGACTGCTGTGGCGTCTCGGGGATGGGTTTTAAGAATCATAAACTATGCAGGACTCGGGGAGGAAAGTTTGATATCACACTGGCATCATTGGGTCTGCTGTGCGCCACACTTAGGGGACACATTTCCACCAAGACCACCGAAGTGTGCCTCTACCACAGAGGGCATGACAGGACCTCTCTTGCTTTTTCCTGAGCATCGCTGATTGCACAAATCCATTCTGTTTCTCCTAGCAAGCCCCTCGCGCCATAGCATATCGGAGTGGAGAATGCAGAGCATTGCAAGAGATTCAGACGAGAGCTCCGACGACGAATTCTTCGATGCACACGGTAGGTGGAGCATGGAAAGAGCAGCTGCTAAGCTGTGTTAACGGGTGTGTGAGTACCATGGTGTATACGTGCAGCCATTTGCATGAGAGAGAAGCTGTCTTTTCGCTGATGAAGCTGTGTCACTTCAGCGTCACTCCAGATGGAAGGCCTGGACTTTCCTCACTCCACCCTTTCTATTTTATTGTGGACACTTTTCAAGTTCATCCAGATGCATCTTCTGGGTTTAGACATGCATTTGTTTACTAGCTGAAGTGACCCACTCATCCACACCCACCCTCCCCACCCCTAGTGGTAAAAATATAGTAAAATGTTTTTTTAGTCATTAACAATTTGCTGCCCGTTAATGGTGTCCCAAAGTCTGTTCCCTGAAGTGAGTTAATCTACCATACCTAATGATTTACCGTAGCTATGATGTGCTTGCAGCCTATGAAACACTATGTTTCCCTGGGAGTGATAGTGTGGAGAAGGGAGGGAGGAGGCTATGCAGCAAGACAGACAGACAGACAGACAGACAGAAAAGGTGTGGCTGTAATAAACAGCTTGTCTAATTCAGTGTAACTTGATGTCACTTTGTTGTTGTTGTTGGCTTAGATAGATGGCAAGAAATAATACTTTTTAGAGATAGTGTTGTCCGGTATAGTCATTAGGCTATTTGAAGCAGGAAGGCATGGATTCAGATCTCCTCAACTAGGTGGCCTTGGATCAATTGCTGTCTCCTCCTTAGCATCACTTTCTTTGTAAAAGTGCCTGAAATAGTGGCTGCTGCACAATTATAGTTAAAAACTGTAAGACCCTGCCAGGAAGCTTGCAGTCTGAAAGTGTCAGCCTAAGCATGCCTCTTAGAATTGTTCTAAGGATAAAAAAGATAACCCCAAAGATGCCTACTGAAGCTCTTTGGAGCAGTAAGGGCTGGATCTAAACACATCAAAGAAGCGTTCAGTTAAACGTGTTGTAAATTTAAACAGGGAAAACAGGTAGAGAAAAATGGGGCTCCTCATCGCCATCTGATGGCATAATGTTGTATCACACATAAAGATAAAGGGACCCCTGACCATTAGGTCCAGTCACAGACAACTCTGAGGTTGTGGCGCTCATCTTGCTTTATTGGGCAAGGGAGCCGGCGTACAGCTTCCGGGTCATGTAGCCAGCATGACTAAGCCGCTTCTGGCGAACAGAAATGCCGTTTACCTTCCCGCCGGAGCGGTACCTATTTATCTACTTGCACTTTCGAACTGCTATATCGCACATACAACGCATATAAATCACAATCTAGTTGAGTCAAATGCAGTTCATTGAGTTGGGTTGTTATATAGCTTTCATATTTTGTTGATTCATATTGACTGAAGAGTTGTTGTTTTACATTCTTTACCTGCTTTTGGATGAAGGTTGTCTCCTTAACACATGTTTTCCCCAAGGGTACTTCCAAACCAGCCCCTCAGCCACAAGATGCAATGATGGCAACCAGCTTAGCTGGCTTTAATAATAGAAATAGATTGTTTCTGGTGAATCAATTGCTCATTTGGATTCTCCATCTGAGAGAGGCTCAGAGGGTGGTGGCAAGGGAGAGAGCCTTTCAGTTGCGGCTCCTCACCTGTGGAATGCTCTTCCCGTTGAGGTCTGCCTGGCATCTTCCTTGTCATCTTCAACACTGGATAAAGACTTATGTTTTTTCCAGGTTTTTGATAGACTAAGATGCTGATACTTGCATGCTACCAAAGCTTCTTGTAGCTGTTATGGAGGATGTTGTTGTTGCTGTTTTTATGTTATAAATGTATTTATATTTATGTTTTTAATGTGTTGTAAGTCACTTGGAGACTTTCAGGTAACAATCAACTAAAAGGTCTTATTATTGTTACTGTTGTTGTTGTTGTTGTTGTTGTTGTTGTTGTTGTTCAGAGACAGTTTGTCACTGAATACCAGATGCTGGAGAACAACAGCAGGAGAATGCTGTTGCCTCCATGCCCTGCTTCTAGTCTTTGCAGAGGCATTTGATGGGTCCTTGTGTGAAACAGGATGCCAGAATGCATGGCCCTTTGGTTTGAACCAATAGGACTCCTCTGGTGTTTTTCTTTTGACTGCTCTGCAAGCACTGCATGTGTCTTTGCCCTAAGATGTCCCTGGATGAAGTCCACCACTCTTCTATACTTGAGTATTGAGTGGGATTCTTGAGAGCAGGAGAGTCTTGTTTTTGAGTTTCTACCTTTCAGAACTTCTTGATCATGATACAGCAGGCACATCTCTTGAACAAGCAAAACTGAAGCAACAAGAGCCTCTTAAGTGAAACCACATATCATTGCTCAATAGCATTCTCATGCTGAGACAACTGATTATCCCAATGTTTTGGACTCCCCCACCCCAACCATTTGGATAAATGTAGTGGTAATTTATATTTGCAAGGGAACATGCTATGTTCTAATTGGTCTGGAAGACTTCCAGAATGTTCAGATAATCATAGGTTTAGTATAGCATTATAGTGACACAGAGTAATGTTCTTATTTCTATTCTGTCAACCACTTTTTTCACTTGAAAATGCTTTACAGATTTTACCAGCCTGATCCCATGCATATTTACCTGGAAGTAAGCCCTGCTGAATTCAGTGGAACTCCTCAGCAATTGTGCATAGGATTTTGCTTTTTTAAAAAACCTCCCAGGCACTCTTGATAGGTACATTGAAGGAGGTTTTTCAGTTCTTTACTAGAGGGAGAAGTGGCACCTCTCCTGTTTGTTGCAGCTCTCAAAAGCAGAGGGGCACTGTTTTCAATGTATTGGGCCATGTTTATTCCCATTTGAGGTGATTTGAGACTGAGATGTTGGAGGGATGTGAGTGACTTGCCTGTGACTGCCCAACATTGAATTGGCTCGGAAGTAAGCCTCAGTATTTCTCCAAAAGTTGTGAAATAGCTTCATCTGCTCCCTAGCTAATGTAACGTTAGAATTAAGCTGGGAGGTGAACACTGAAAAATGCTCTCTCCCACCCAGCCTCCCTCTCTTTAACCCAGCTACCCACTCTTCTCCAACCTCCCTCCCTGTGAAACCCACTTCCTGGCCAATGGCAGCAGCACCCCAGTCACAGGGAGAAGGAACAAGAGAGGTCTTGCTGAATATAGTTTGGTGGTTTAAAATCCAAACCAGAGAAAAATTCAAGGTTCCTAATGCAGAACTCTTCTTTGAGATGAGCATTACAAGCCGTGGAAGTACATGTGAGTAAGCAAACAAACCCCCGTGTTGCAAAATATGACTCAGCAATATTGAAAGCAACATGGTGGCCAGAAACAATTAAAGTATAGAAAACTTTATGGAATAATGCAAAACATCAAAACTATCAAACTGAAGTCTCTGAAAGCCTTTGAATAATTCACGGTGCCAGACTTTACCTGGCGGAGATCAAGCTTGTAAAGCTTTGTATAATTGGCAAATGTCCAATTCGGATGAATGCTCAATAAACAGGTCTCCTGGAAGTGACCAACAAGGGGCTTCAATTGTTCAAGCCTCTGAAGTTGTGTCTGGAAAATATAATAGCTACCCAAAAAGACCCCAGAGGAGCCAGGCATAACTGCTGTATAAGGCATCTTAATGTAGATGTCTGTTGCTCCTGCCAACCTAGCAGTTCGAAAGCACGTCAAGTGCAAGTAGATAAATAGGTACCACTCTGGCAGGAAGGTAAATGACATTTCCATGCATTGCTCTGGTTCACCAGAAGCGGCTTAGTCATGCTGGCCACACAACCTGGAAGCTGTTTGCGGACAAACGCCAGCTCCCTCGGCCAGTAAAGTGAGATGAGCCCCAGAGTCGTTCGCGATTGGACCTAACGGTCAGGTAGCCCCTTTACACTAGGAGGTCACATGCAAAATCCATTGTGTACTGTTTCCATGAGCTTCTTGAAAGAAAGTGGGCACATAACAAATAATATCCTAGCCATATCCTAGCTGTTTTTATTAGAGGCATGAGGATTGCATTATCTTCTCACAAAAGGATCTTGATCTTGATTGCATGCGGGAGGCACGTTCACAACCCGCAGCATCCATAACCCACAGTGCCACATCTGCGCACACGCAGGTTGCAATTCGCCGCTTCTGCGCATGCGCAAAGCACGATTTAGCATTTCTGAGCATGCGCGAAGCGCAGAACCGAGAAGTAGCTCATTCCAGTACTTCCGAGTTCAGCGCATTCGTATCCTGCAGTGAACATAACCCGCAGCGAGTGCAACCCGAGGTATGACTGTATATATATCTTGCAAGGCTTCTCACATGTTCTCAGTTGCTGGCAAAGTATGACAAACCGAATTATTAACACTGAATAACTGTTCCATAAAAATGCAAATAATGGGAGCAAGAACCCATTCACTGATCATGGTAAGCAGCAGTGAGAGAGCTGTAATTAAGTCTTCCAAGCAACTGGGTTCAATATTTAGATAAAGTAGCAGGGACAAGCCTGGAATGTAAATTCACTCCTCTTCGCTCTTTACAGTTTTGACAATGCATGCTCCCCCCCACCCTGTACATGACATTCGACAGATGCACCAGGCAGTGGGACAAAAGATTTGTTGGATTAATTCGTGCAATACTTTTCATTAATTGCAGATTAGAAATATGCATGTTGTTAATCATAGCCGTGAGAAGGGTGATTGACACCAGTGTACTGATGTAGGCAAGCTTTATCATCTTTTCATTGAACCCTGTTCTGACTATTTAATGATTTATCTTTGGCATTATCCCAGAGAAAGAGTTATTTTCCCCAATGCAAAGACTTCAGCAGTTGCTTGCATTTGTAATCTTCATTTTAGCTGGTTAATTAATTGGTAAACAGGAAGAGAGTTCAATTGTCTAGCTTCTCTTTCAGCAGTCAATAGCCTTGTTGGAGATGCAATCCATTTATCTACCCTCCATGTGCACAGTTGCTATCAGGTGTATTAAAAGGACAACAGGAACATAGGGATCTGCCTTAAACTAAGTCAGACTATTGGTTTATCTAGCTTGGTCTAAAGCCTCCTTCCCCAACCTGATGCTCTTCAGATATTGTTGGACTGCTTTGATGGTGTTTCCTGCTTGGCAGGGGGTTGGACTGGATGGCCCTAGTGGTCTCTTCCAACTCTATGATTCTATGACTGCAACTCCCATCCTCCTAGATTATTGGCTGTGCTGGTTGGGGCTGATGGGAATTGGAGTCTAACAACATCTAGAGGGCACCACATTGAGGAAAGACTGCTCTGACTAGCAGTGCCTCTTCAGGGTTTCAGATGGGGGGGGGCTCTCCCCATCTTACTGGAGATGCCAGGGATTGAACCTGGGACCCTTTGCATGCATGGGTTCTATCACTGAGCTATGGACTTTTTTCAAGTGTTCATCAAGTGACAAAAAACACCAAGCTGCCAAATCAGTTTTCATCAGAATCTGAAGCTCCATGTGCAAAGCTACTAGCTGTGCTCAGGAGCAGTGCTACCTGTGTTCCAAGGCTTGAAAGGCCACCTGTCACTTCAACCTCTCATTCCCTCCTCCAAACCTGTTCCAGAAAGTCACAGTACCCTCCGTAAACTGGTAGGTAGGAGAGTCCCGGTAGAGACCAGTGCTTTATTTCTATACCACCACCACCCCCATCTCACCACCGTTTGCCCCCTCACACCTTTGCCTGCTGCTGTTGTGACTTTGGGCTCATCAACACTTCTACTTGTCTTGCTGCTTTCCCCTAGAAAAACCTGCTCATTCCTGCTGAATTGGAGCAGGTTTTTTCTCTCTTTTTCTTTTCAATTTTTAATTTTAAAATGCAGTAAAATGGCTACATACAAATTCAATAAAACACAAAATACAGCACAAAGCAACACATAGTGTAACAATAGCAGTTCCAAAGCAGCTCAAAAAACCACTCCCAACATTAACCGTAGTTAAGATTCTGCTTCGTCAATACATGGTTTAAAGAGATTGCTCTTAAATTCTCTGTTAACACCTGTTTGTGTTTGAAACTGATAAGGCTTTTTTCTGTGATTTATTTTTCAAAGCCTCTGATTTCCCTGCCTTATGAACTGCTGTGGATTTTCTTAGCACCAGCTCTCCATGTCTGCCCTTCTAGCCTCCAGCTGTTAAGTGCTGACACGGTGTTAACAAAGAGCACATGACACCATATTCTATGTATGTATTTATGAACCTAATTGTTCTCTTCTCTCTCTTTAAAGAGGACTTGTCTGAGAATGAAGAGGTGTTCCCAAAAGAAATTACCAAATGGAGTTCAAACGATCTCATGGATAAGATCGAAACCCCAGAATCTGAAGAAGTACCAGGTAATTTTTTGTGTGTGGAATGGGATGCAGCTGAGAGTATTGTACAGTTACTCCACTGTACTCTTAAATGAATAATAGAAGACAGGTCCTTTAATAATGATAATAATAATTTTATTATTTGTATCCCACCCATCTGACTGGGTTGCTCCTGTCACTCTGGGCAGCTTCCAACATATACAAAAACATTTCTCTAATTAAAACATGTTAGCTTAGCCATCTTAGCCAAGTCCAGTTATTTTTCAGCCATTCTTCTATAGTGAATGAGGCTATTACCTTCCCAGGGTTTTTGGTGTGGTTGTGGAGGGGGACAGGTAGAAAACTAGAGTAAGCCTGCAGTGTAGTTGTGCACTGTTGGGGCTTGTCCATGCTTCCATTCGTCCTGCACTTACTTAGAATTTGCACTTGAACAATAGAACTGGTCCGAAAGCTTTTCATTTATATCCTGACACAGAAACACAACATGCCCCCCACTTTTTACCATCGTATCAGAACAAACGAAAGGCCACTTAAAACCCAAATAGAAATTAATTCCCCTTCTGGTCCAATCTTTTTTTCTTTCTTTTTTTACACCTGAACAGAGAAACACACACTTTCCCTTGTGTCTATTCTTTATTGGTTGTCAGGTCCATCCCCTCAGGAAGTGATAGTGGAACTCTTAGCTGATAAACATCTACAAATTATACATCTGGTAGCCAAATTTGCTCTGGCAGCTAAGAAGCTTCATTCCAGTTCTGTTAATGCACTGTAATTTTAAATTTTTATGCTGTGAACTTTTGTGCTATAGACTTTTATGCTGTAGATTTTTATAGACATTTGATGTGTGATTTGCCATCTGTGTTTATTGTGGGTATATGATAAACACTTTCCCCTGTGGCACAGTGTTGTGGGTGTTCCTTTTTCACCTCCACCACTTCTGTCTCCCCCCACACTTTGAGTAAAATTTGCCAATTTTCTCCAGAGCCCATTGCTGTGCACTTCTGGTTCTCTGCCACATGCTTTTTCCCCTTTCTGTGCTCATATGGGCATTGTGATCAGCTTGGTATATGTGAGCGAAAGTAGTTTCCCTTTCCAGTGCCAATGCGCGTTGGATGTGCAACCACAACGCAAGCATTAGGAATGATGGGGGAATGTACACCATCCAAATTAACCCCCTTCCTTCACTGCAGGGGCAGTCAGCGCCTCGTGCTACCACCACCTCGAATGTTCTACATTATGGGCTGTATGGGTGGTCTTTCTTTAATGGCAATTAAAGTACAGTCTGTTTTTCACTTGTGCTTGTTGCACACCCCTTTGGGGGTTCCAGAAAGCATATTGTGTGCAAGTGCACAGGAACACAACGGACTGAAAAAAGCAACAGAAAAGGAGGGCATGTGCAGCTGCACTGTGGCACAAGGGGACAGAGAAAGGGGTGGGGAAGAAGGAAGAAAAGTGGAACACTGCAATTGGCAGGATAGTGCTCATTTTCAGGGATGCCTCCTTGAAAAGTGTGGAGTAAGGCGTTTACTAATCTGCAATGCAACAAGTTGAAAAAACATGGGATAAATGTGGATAGTCACTTAGTAAGCCCCGCCCTCAACCTGTCTTCTCGATCTAGGTAACAATGGAAGATACTTCACAAGAAAAAGCTTTAAAAACTTTTGAAATTCACATCTCCTCCTGTTACATCTGTTCATACGTTTGGCCATTTTGTGATCTTGTTCTATGCAGATTTTCCAAAATGGAGAGTTGGGAACAATCCCCACCATGTCTCTCTCCCCTTTTCCCATATCAGCAAACATAATGGCAGAGTAGTGGCAGATACCCTTTCACATACTAAACCTTGGGAATTACTAGAATGTCTCATGGTCTGTGGAGGAAAGAACCCAAACTCATATGACCATACATCTTTCCTTCCAGACGATCCATGTCTTGAATCGGCAGCAGAGTATCATGTTGGATCCAGCGTGGAAAGGCTAAGCATCATTGAGGTACAGTGTCTAAATAAATTCCCTTCCCCGGCTTGTATTTTTTAAAGATGCAGCTTTTATGTGTGTTCTATACCCATGTTTGTCCCTCTGAGCAGAAACACTCCATACCTACAGCTGTGGTCTGGCAACAAAATGTGGAGTCTACCTGAAGCCTGTGGCCAGATATGACTCTTGAATTGATCTAAGCACAGTGTAATTCACACTTTTGCCTGGTTTTCCCTGCAAGGAAAAGAAACATTCTTTATCCTTTTTATATCATATATCACTTGCAGTCTGCCTCTTGGTGGTGGTGGGGATCTATTAGGGAACACATTAAACCAGGCCTAGGCAAACTCTGGGCCTCCAGATGTTTGGGACTACAATTCCCATCATCCCTAGCTAACAGGACCAGTGGTCAGGGATGATAGGAATTGTAGTCCCAAACATCTGGAGGGCCAGAGTTTGCCTAAGCCTGCATTAAACCCTCAATCCTGCCCCCCCACTGCACACATATACATTGCTGCATTACCATGGGGACATGCTCCACATTCTTGAAGCTGCTGGTTCATGCCGATTTTATTACAGAACTTTACAACATTATGGATAGGATGTAAATTGTTCCCACCCTCAGAGTAGTAGCCACCGAGTACTGTGATCTCTGAGAATTTCAGACACTGCCCCCCCCCCTGCTTTGATGGAAAAGCACCAGAAACGGATAGTGGGCGTATGCACACTCTGGTTTACTCTACATGCAATGCACTCCCACTGCAGGTCTGGGAAGTGGCATTATCCACAATCTGTATCTATCCTGTTGTTAGGAAATACTGCGTTTTGATGCATCTCCCCCTTAAACCAGCTCCTGTCTAAATTGCTGGGAAAGAGAATGACCTAGCTGCTCTTTCAGCCAGCAGTGTGTACACAGCCAGTGTCTTCATTGAAAACCTATTTCTTTACCCTGGGCAAATTTAGAAGGAATTCTAGGGATCCACCATCAATGAGAGGTAGTGCTGGATCCGGAGTGGATTCAATGAAAACCCACAAATCCTGCAAGCTCAGAGCACAATTGGCTGCTTTCTTTTTCTGTCAGGGTTGTCCTGCAGGCTCCCCTTTGACAATGGGTTTTTGAAGTAAACCTCAGTGCAGAGAAGTTGTTGCCTCCTCTGTTCTTAAGGCCATTGACTTCCTAGGGGATGAAAACATACCAGCCTGATAACCTAATTTTTAAAATTTAAACTTTATTGAATTTCATAATTAACTTGCAATGCCATTGCCCTTTTCGTCTTCCCTCCTGGCAATAACATTGTGTTGCATGAGAACGTCAGCTTTTATGGTGCACTGATGCTTAATTATAAAGGAGAATAAACGTGCAGAATCACAGTGTACAATTAAGGCAGAGGGATACATCAAACAGAACATAAAAGCAATCAGGAATTGAAAGAGGTCCAGGAAATTCATGTTTTGTGTAGCTGTTCCAGCTTATCCCTTTGTTTATATATCATCATCTCACATACTGCAAGTGCAGCCATTTAGATTGTCCAAACATCTACTGTTGGTGCTGCTGGATTCTTCCAGTAATAACAGGGGCTTTGACAATTTCAACTACCCTGCTTTTCCATAATACTGTACAGTCTAAAAGTTTCTGGTCAATTGATAATTAATTGTTCTGCAGCAGGAAGCACTTAAAAGAAGAAGAAGAAGAAGAAGTGTCTATTGGGTTTTCAAAACAACAGCGTGCAGACAGGGCTAACAATAAAGAAACAATGAATAACGGTTGTGTGGGGCACAGTATTGCAGTTACTATGCAGGCATCATAATAAAATAGATTCCACAAAGGGACATTTGGGAAGCAAGAGTCACAGTGAGACAAGGTAGCCTCACCACATAGAGGCGTATGTCCCTGGGGGCCTAAGTAATGCTCTGTTTTTATTTATGAAGCATAATAAAAAATTGAAGCACCTTTGATCCTCAAAGCCATATTTGCCATTATAAACTAGCCTTGTGTTTCTTGTTTTCTCTTTCAGGATGAGGTTGTGCCTCCACTAGTGCAGCCAAGCAAGATCCATGTCCTGCTCTTGGTGCTGCATGGAGGCAACATTTTGGATACAGGAAGTGGTGACCAGAGCTCTAAGCAAGGGGATGTCAACACCATAGCCACCGCCTTTGACACTGTCATTAGGGTCCATTACCCAGCGGCCCTTGGGCGCATAGCCATCAGATTGGTCCCTTGCCCAGCCATCTGCTCTGAAGCATTTTCACTTGTCTCTAAGTGAGTTACTGCTTAGTTTTCTAAAAGGGGCTGGGAAAAAGGAAGAAGGAGGGAGAACAAGGATGGATCTATGCTGCACATGAGAACCATGAATATGAGCATTGAGCTAGACATCTCAAACAGAATTTGCAGCATCTCACCTGGAATCACTAGAGGAAACCATGACTATTACGCTTTAGAAAACTCATCCTTTTTGTTGTGTAGATGTACCCTTAGCTTCATCTGTGATTTGGCAGAGAGGCTTCCTCAGTCTGTGTCTGACTGTTCTGTCTCTTCCAGACAGACCCTTTTTTACACTGCAGCTGCAGAGGCCCCCTTTGGACCAATTACGCTGCAATTCACATGGCACAGTTCCATAGGGGACATGAGAAATCTGTGAATCAATCAAGTTAGTCTAGACAGAGTCAACTACTTGCTTCTTAGAAAGAGGAAATGTTGACAGCAGTGTGGAAGCACCTTTGTGGTCCAGCCCTTGACCTTCAGCCTGAGTCCAGCAGCCTAGGTACCAAATCTATCCAGCCTCACCCCTCAGCCCCAAACCTGAGGCTCCCAAGCCAGACTTAGCATCTTCAAGGGCCTCACATGCCAAGATGCTCACCAGTGTAAGCATCATGTCCAGTGACATATAACAGAGAGAGGTGAGAGAGTATCCAGTTCCAAGGCAGAGGGCTGACCCTTTAAAGAACTCCAGCAAATAGGCGGGGCATAGGAAAGGCAGTCAGCCGAGGTGTAGTGG
The DNA here is from genome assembly GCF_009819535.1 of Lacerta agilis. Classification (NCBI taxonomy): domain Eukaryota; kingdom Metazoa; phylum Chordata; class Lepidosauria; order Squamata; family Lacertidae; genus Lacerta; species Lacerta agilis. The sequence goes on from NC_046328.1 coordinate 3,523,149, forward strand.
TATGGGCTTGCAGGGGGTCAACAACCCATTACAGTGGTGCCCCGCTAGACGAATGCCTCGCTAGACGAAAAACTCGCTAGACGAAGGCTGCCCCGCTAGACGAAAAAGTCTATGGGGCTGCCTTGCAAGACGAAAAATTTTCGTCTTTTTTGTTTTGTTTTGCGGAGCGCGGCTGTCATTGCCGCTCCGCAAGACGAAAAACCCGCTAGACGAAAATTTTCGCAGAACGAATTATTTCCGTCTAGCGGGGCACCACTGTACTATTTCTAAATCAGGGTCCCAATAGAGTCCCTGTCTCCAGTGTCCTAGAGCCATCCAATCAGCATCAAAAGGGAGCTTTATAGCCACCGAGAAGAACTTTTTTCTCCCTTTTTGCCATTCGAAGCCAGAGTGAAAGAAGGAGAGTTAGCTGCTGAGGATCAGCTCATAGGGTCACTCTGGAGAAGGTGTGTTTGACAAATGCAGAGGATTTGCCCTGTGTGCTCCAAAGCTAAGCATTTAGGAACACTGAAAACACAGCATGCTTTAGTTGCAAGAGAATGGTGTTCAACTTCTGTTACGTATGAACTTCAAGGAAAACACAGTTTAAGTCTCTCTGGGAGAAGATATTAGAGCACTCTAAATAATTTGCTGGTGAATGTGCACAGAAAATAGTAGACCTAGTTGAAAGGTAGCACAATCTAAATTATTGTTATTGTTGCATAATCTTAGAAGGTTGTATAATCTTAGAAGGGGCATGGCTGAGACTGTCATGCATTTTTTAATTTGCCACTGCACTACTAGCAGTAAGGTACCATATAAGCCAGGGATAGAGAATCTCCTCTGATGCCAACACCCACCTGCCCCATAAGCTTGGCCCATTGTCAGGAATGACCTAGAGGACCACAGATACACCACCACTAAAGTTCAGCTTGCTTCCAGGACTTGTTGAAACAAGTTGTCTCTTCCCTAGGACCTGTCCAGAGTCCTGAAGTGCCTTTCTCTGACCATTCTTGCTCCCCGATTCTGGTTGCTGGCCTTTTGGTTTGATATACAGCCTCTGCCTCTCAACCCCTGCTCTTGCGATTTGCTCTATATCTCTGCCAGACCTTTGTCCATGCTCCATTACAAACTCATACTCACTTAGACTTACTCATACTCACTTCCTTGTCTTCCTGTCACCTATGGTCTAATGGATGCCATTCATGTGAGTTGTAGGCATATTGGAGAATTTTGACAAAAACAGAAATTGTCCATGTTCACTTATTTGTCCCATGACCAGAATGGAAATCAATAAGTTGTTGCTTTCAGTCTTCAAATGATACTTAATTGAGTATATCATCCCTCCCCCACTTTGTATAGAAGTTAATGGGATGGAATAACATAACGACAAGCAAGATGAATAATAATAATAATAATAATAATAATAATAATAATAATAATTAATAATTAATAATTCATTCCCCACACATCTGGCTGGGTTTCCCCAGCCACTCTGGGCAGCTTCCAACAAAATATTAAAATACAGTAGTCTTTTTAATAGACTATTAATAGACTACAATAGTCTTTTTTAATAGACAATAGTCTATTAAACATTAAAAGCTTCCCTAAACAGGGCTGCCTTCAGATGTCTTCAGAATAATGTAGTATTTGACCGCAGCAGTATGGAAACAGTGCTGATTGCAGTGAAGAGAGGACAGAAGTGAGGATGATGCCTTCTTATGTCCCTAGCTGGCTGTATTGCAAAAATCATATGCAGCTCTTTTTAAAATGACTTTTCTGTCTCCTGCTGTACTCAACAGCGGGGGTATGGCTGAAATATTGGTATGTCCCTGCCAGCGGGTTTTATTACATGGTGATTGAGTAATAGCCTTGTGAGGCATGCAGAGCTATTTCATTCACCTCCTGAGCCATCCCCTTGGTCCTCTCCATCAGCTTCCAGCCTGAAATATCAGTATTACACAAGCAGAACTGTAGCAAACTAAAACCAATCATCCTCATAAGTCAGTGTGTTTTGTATGCTGTCGGTGGGTTCCTATTGCTGTCTTGTTGGGCTGTGTATGTTAGGGGAGCCATACTAGGGTGAAGGCATCCTCTTCTATTTGTCCCCATGTCAGTTTCAGTCTATTGGTTAGCTTTTCTTTATAATGCGCGTGATCATTAACAAAGAAAATCTTTAATAAAATAAAAATAAAAAAATAAAAAAAATCCTTCCAGTAGCACCTTAGAGACCAACTAATTTTTTTCTTGGTATGAGCTTTTGTGTGCATGCACACTTCTTCAGCTACTATGGCAGACCAACACGGCTACCTACCTGTAACTTTAATAAAATTGGTGTGTGTGTGTCGGTGTGTGTGTCGGTGTGTTTAGGAACACAGCCTGTGTAGGCCCATTTTCTCAATTCATAATGCCAACAAGGTCCATTCACCTGGTGTCCAGAGCTCACACTAGTAATTATCTGCTAAGCTATCCATTCTTGATCTCATGCATGAGTGTAATGAATGTAATGACATTGTACTTGGAGAGCCGCAATTGATTTGTTCAAACTAATCAGGTGAAGGTTTAAATGTGGATTTGTAGAGTTGTGTGGCAAGCAAGAGGCCCTTGGATAATAGCTCTCACTCTGTGACTTCAGGTATGAGAGGGGGGAAAGTCATTCTTGAGCCCTGGAAGATTTCCTTTAGCTGATGAAATTGTGGTTTGATGGAGGGGTTGATTTTTAACCTCCTACTGGCTGTGATTGGAGAGGGGGGGGGGAGAGGTCTCTTGCAATCTTGAATCATGCAGGGGTTAGTTGTCATGAGGTTCATCTGCACAGCAGGTTAAATTATTTCTGATTTGGTTCACTGCTTAAAAGATAATTCGTCTCATCGTCTGCTTCTTAACAACATTTCAGTATTATAAGTTCAAAGTGTGCCCTTCTATCAGGATGTTTTCCAGGGACGGCACATACTGGTAATTCCCTCCCCATTGAGACCTCATTTATTTCATTTAATGGGCCAGGCAAGAGCATTTCTGTTTCCTAGGCATTTGGGGTTTATTTAACTTAGAGCCGTTTACTTTTACACCCGTTAGTAAAGGTAAAAAAAGGTAAAGGACCCCTGGACGGTTAAGTCCAGTCAAAGGCGACTACAGGGTTGCAGCGCTCATTTCGCTTTCAAGCTGAGGGAGCCGGCATTTGTCCACAGACAGTTTTCCGGGTCATGTGGCCAGCATGACTAAACCGCTACTGGCGCATGGAGGACCGTGACGAGTGCCAGAGCAAATGGAAACGCCGTTTGCCTTCTCACCGCAGCGGTACCTATTTATCTACTTGCACTGGCATGCTTTTGAACTGCTAGGTTGGCAGGAGATGGGACAGAGCAACGGGAGCTCACCCAATCGTGGGGATTCAAACCGCCGACCTTCCGATCAGCAAGCCGGGAGGCTCAGTGGTTTAGACCACAGCGCCACCTGCGTCCCTAGGGCTGTTGCTACTTCCGTTCGTTGCGCTAGTGTGTACACTTAATTTTCAATTTCTACTTTTTAGATTTCATACTGCTCTGCTGGCTGCCCTGAGATTAGACATTCAACATGGGTTCAACATGCAGCATACAAATTATTTAAATAAGTTGAACAATAAGTCCAAACAGCTTGCTTTTCAATCACATCTCTGACTTCACTCATTGGCTAAAACTGTTGACACGCAGGAGCAGTCAGGTGGATCAAGTCACAGAAAATTCCTTTTTAGGAGGGCTTTTTTTAAAATGAAAGCTCAGAGTCTGGGTGAGATGGTTGGACAGTGTTCTCGAAGCTACTAACATGAGTTTGGCCAAACTGCGAGAGGCAGTGAAGGATAGGCGTGCCTGGCGTGCTCTGGTCCATGGGGTCACGAAGAGTCGGACATGACTGAACAACAACAACAGAGTCTGGGGTCCCTGCCTGCAGGCACCAATGAAGCCTTTGTGGGTGCTGCATTTGAACCCCTGGCTTGTTTATGTTGTTCAGTCGTTCAGTCGTGTCCGACTCTTCATGACCCCATGGACCAGAGCACGCCAGGCACCCCTATCCTCCACTGCCTCCCGCAGTTTGGCCAAACTCATGCCAGTCACTTCGAGAACACTGTCCAACCATCTCATCCTCTATCGTCCCCTTCTCCTTGTGCCCTCCATCTTTCCCAACATCAGGGTCTTTTCCAGGGAGTCTTCTCTTCTCATGAGGTGGCCAAAGTACTGGAGCCTCAACTTCAGGATCTGCCCTTCCAGTGAGCACTCAGGGCTGATTTCTTTAAGGATGTTACAGGTGGGTAGCCGTGTTGGTCTGCCATAGTCGAAACAAAATAGGAAATTCTTTCCAGTAGCACCTTAGAGACCAACTGAGTTTGTTCTTGGTATGAGCTTTCGTGTGCATGCACACTTCTTCAGATACTTCTTCAGATCTTCTGAAGAAGTGTGCATGCACACGAAAGCTCATACCAAGAACAAACTCAGTTGGTCTCTAAGGTGCTACTGGAAAGAATTTCCTATTTTGTTTCGTCTTTAAGGATGGATATGTTTGATCTTTTTGCAGTCCATGGGACTCTCAAGAGTCTCCTCCAGCACCCAGGGGCGTTCCTAGCCCCTTGGCTGCCCGGGGCGGGAAGGCAAGGGGCACCCCTGGGGGGCGGGGCGCGCGTGCGTCATGACGCACACACGCGCGGCGACGGCCCGGCATCCCCGGGGGCGGGGCGTCGCTGCGTGTGCGTCATGATGCGCGCGCGCAGCGACGACCCCGCCCCTGGGGTATGCCGGGCGGGGGCTTGGAGGCATCGGCGGGCTACAAAGAGCCCCGAAGCCGCTGCCATAGCGCAAAGGGCTGCCGGCTGCGGCTTCGGAGCTCTTTGCAGCCCACCGAGGCTCCGGAAGCGGCGGCCCGGCATCCCAGGGGGCGGGGCATCGCTGCGTGTGCGTCATGACGCACGCGCGCGCAGCGACGCCCCCGCCCCTGGGGTATGCCGGGCGGGGGCTTGGGGGCATCGGCGGGCTACAAAGAGCCCCGAAGCCGCTGCCATAGCGCAAAGGGCTGCCAGGCTGTGGCTTCGGAGCTCTTTGAAGCCCACCGAAGCTCCGGAAGCGGCGGCCCGGCATCCCAGGGGGCGGGGCATCGCTGCGTGTGCGTCATGACGCACGCGCGCGCAGCGACACCCCCGCCCCTGGGGTATGCCGGGCCGCCACTTCGGGAGCCAAGTCCGTGCAGCGCTGCTGCTCCTGGGGTGACGGAGGGAGCGGCGGCGCATGGGAGTGGTGGGACGCGCCGCCGCTCCCTCCGTCACCCCGGGAGCAGCAGCACCGCACACACCCGCCTAGGGGCGGCACGAGGGGCAGCCCGCCCCCACCGCCCCCACCCTACGACGCCCCTGCCAGCACCATAATTCAAAAGCATCAATTCTTCGGCGATCAACCCCTGGCTTAGGTCACCTGAAGCCTTAGAAAACTGTCAGGGCTTGAGCTTTCAATGGCCCTGCCCTCTGGGAGAGCTCTTTAAAGGAGCTGTATCCTATTCTGCAATTTCATGTTTCCTGCATGCTTGTGAAATAAACAAGGCTGCAGGGAATGGTCCTCAGACTCCGAGGGTGGTGGGCTCCCCCTTGAGTGGGGCAAGTGGGGCATCCTGTGAATCAGAGTCCCCCTTCGGGCCTACACTGGGATCCTGAAGCAGAGGGGAAAGCAAGTCTCAAATATCTTGTTCATCTGGATAGCGTCTCTGCTAAAAGCAGCTTGAAATAAATAGGTTTACAAAATGAATTTTGATTGTTGTCTGTAACATTACAAACAGCAGACACACAAACACACACACAACACCCAGGGCAATTCGGGGGGGGTTATAAGTTGAAGGATGTTTGTATATGTGCATAAATGCGCCCTTGAAATTGGTTTCTAAATCAAGTTACACAGCCTGCCTTACATATGAGAAGAGGAGCAAGACTAAGGGATGACTCACTCACATTTGCTTCTTGCTCTTCTGTCAGGGAGCTCTGGGCAGTGTACAGGTGTTTGTTTTTAAATTGTGAGGTACGTTTCACAGAGAAAATAAACAGTGTGAGTGGTCTCAGCTCAACCAGCAAGCTTTGCAGCCGAGTGAGGAATTTGAACCCAAGTCTAGCATTCTATGCCCCAAACCACATTGATTCTTTTGGTGCAGAATATGAAGAAGCAAAAAAGTGCATGGTGCTTTGTAGCAAATGGGAATGTGCAGAGAAGATGGTAAATTTGTGTTTTCTCTCAAAAACTAAGCTAAGCATCTTCTTCCAGTACGTCTGCATGTGACTGGGGGAGAGTGGAAGCAAGGGAACTACCATAAAATGTTTTTAGATTTCCTTGCTTTCTAAATGCTTTAGAGATTTTTTTTTGTTTTATTTTTAATTATATTGTTCTGCCACTTTGCCACCCTGGGCTCCTTTGAGAGAAAGAGCAGGACAGAAAATGTATTTATTTATTTATGAATCCCTTCCCATGCGGCCTCCTAAAACAATTTACAATGGCATAAAACCATATATAGAACAATTGCCTATATAAAAACAATTTAAAACAACAACGGGTGTATACAATCCATTCAAATCAAATACAGATACCAAGTGGGATAAAATCTCCACGTTGGAGTTTTGTTGAAGGAGGAGTATCTTCAACAGGCAGAGGACAATAGAGAAGGCAGTGCCAAAGGGCAGGTATTGCTTCTACACTAAAAGTCTGCTTCCTACATCGCGTGTTGCTGCCTTCAGAATTTGCTGAGTGATTTTATGAACCTTTTGGAATTTTGTCTATATGCTAATGAAGGTTTGAGATTGAGATTGAAATGTGTAGCTGCCCTCCTGCTAGGATGGTAGATAGAGGATGCCCCCTTCTGCATATTTCAGTAATCAGCTGGGTACGTAGCAGGTGAGACAATATATTATAATAGTAATAGCAATAATAATACTGTGCAATCCTATTGCTGTGCATCTCCACAAGTCCCCATATATTGTTATGATTACGAATTAAACTTATTAGTCACTCTTCTTTTTACCAAAATACAGTAGCTCAAAGCCGCAATATTAGCAACCAGCGCAGCTGTAGCTGACCCATGCAACACAGATTGGGTGTGTGTTCCAGAGGTTTCACTGCTCCATAATGCCCACAGAAAGGAGAAGTCCTTAACTATCTCTCTTCTTTTTTAGCCTCAGTCCTTACAGTTACGATGAAGGCTGCCTTTCCAATAGCCAGGATCACATTCCACTCGCAGCACTTCCTCTGCTGGCCACATCGTCCCCACAGTACCAGGAGGCAGTTGCCACGGTGATCCTGAGAGCCAATCAGGTGTACAGCGAGTTCATCAAATCCCAGGAAGGCGCCTCATTCAGCGGCCAGGTTAGTATGCTGCCTTGGTTGGTGGCAGTGAACTGGAGAGCAAGCAGAAAGCTTTTCTGTATTTTGTTTTTTTGGTGTGGAAGTTTATAAAACAAAACGTCCCAATTACCACAGGAGAATTAAAGTCACCAACTTGAGTGACTTTTAAAAGAGTCAGCAGGCTCTTATGTTCTTACAGCGACAGTGTATTAATGATGTTGATGATGATGATGATTACACTAAAGCTAATTACTTTGATGGCTGGGTCACTGGCCCGCAACAGTTTGAGGAGCTTGGGGGTCAAACACTGGCATCCGGCAAGCCCAGTCAACGGTGTGCAGTTCAATACAATAAAATGAATCTTAAAATATTGTCATGGAATGTGAATGGTTTAAATAATAAGGTAAAAAGGAATAGAATAAGACACGTACTACTGAAACAAAAACTAGACATTATTTGCTTACAAGAAACCCACATAAAAAGAGACCACAAAAGAATATTAATAGACCCAAAACTAGGAGTTGAATTTATTGCAGCGGATGAGAAAAAGAAGAGAGGGGTAGTGATTTATGTAAGAACCAGCCTAGAGCCACAATTAATTTATGTTGATGAAGAGGGAAGAACGGTTATTCTCAAGATTAATTATAGAGGCGAGCCAATATATATTATAGGAATATATGCACCAAACGGGAAGAAAGTAGAATACTTTAAGAAGATTGAATCTAAATTGATGGAATTTGCCGAAGGGAAAATGGTGATGATGGGGGACCTAAATGGGGTAGCCAACCCGCAATTAGATAGAACGGGGAAAGGAGATGGGAAAAACCAAGGAAAATTGCCACACACATTTTTTAGAATGATGGAAAAATTAGACATGAAAGATAGCTGGAGATTTCAAAATGAAATAGAAAGAGAGTACACATATTTTTCGAGTGCAAAAACAACTGCAAGTAGAATAGATGCGATTTGGTTGTCAATAGAATTATTGAATAGAATTAAGGAAATCAAAATAGAACCAAGGATATTTTCAGATCACAACCCAATGCTACTTCAACTGAGACCAGAATGGTCAACAGGAATAAGAAGATGGAAATTAAATAACGATTTGTTATATGATGAAAAAATTTTAGAAGGTGCAAAAAAAGAATTGGTGGAATTTTTCAAATTAAACAATGATAAGCAAACTGAACAAGGAATAATATGGGATACAGGGAAAGCATTCATCAGAGGCTACTTCATAAAACAGAATATCAGGAAAAAAAGAGAAAAGGAAAAAGAAAAAAAAAGAATAATTGATGATCTGAATAAAAAAGAAAAGGAATTATATAAGAGTCCAAAAAATGAAAAACTAAGAAAAGAGATAAATTTGTTAAAAACAGAATATAAAACCAAAGTAGAACAGGAGATGGATTGGAATTTAAAAATTTGGAACCGAAATAAATTCGAATTTGCAAACAAACCAAGCAAATTCCTTGCTTGGCAATTGAAAAAATGAAAAAATGATAAACAGAATAAAGATTGGGGATAAATATATAAATAAACCACAGATGATAGTAGATAACTTTCTGAAGTATTATGAGGAATTATATAAGAAAAAGGAAGAAGACAGTAAAGAAATAAATAATTACTTAGAGAAACACAAATTAGAGACTATTATAGAGGAAAAAGCGAAAGAAATGGATACCCCAATTACAGCACAGGAGATCAGAAATGTAATGAAGAAATGTAAACCCGGGAAATCACCAGGACCCGACGGATTACCGATAGAATATTATAAAAAAATGGAAGAAATAATGATAAACCCATTAAAAGACTTAATGAATCAAATACTACTTAAAGGAAATATACCAGACTCATGGAAAGAGGCATATATTACACTCCTACCCAAGCAGGATGCGGACCTCGACTTAATGAAAAATTACAGACCAATCTCTCTCTTAAACAGTGACTATAAATTGTTTGCAGGGGTGATTGCAAATAGATTAAGAAATGTAATTAAAGATATTGTGCACCCCAACCAAGCAGGATTTATACCAGGCAGACAAATTTCAAATAATATAAGAAATATAATAGACCTTTTGGAATATTTAGAGTTTAAAATAGACAAAAAAGCAGCATTGTTGCTGCTGGATGCCGAAAAGGCGTTCGACAACGTCTCCTGGGATTTTATGAAAAGACACATGGAAAAAATCGGACTTAAAGAAAACATGAGGAGGGCTATAGAGGCAATTTATAACAAGCAGAGAGCGAGGTTAATTATAAATGGGAGCGTAACGGATAGCTTCCAAATATCCAAAGGAACCAGGCAAGGGTGTCCTCTTTCACCCCTGCTGTTTATACTGGTATTAGAGGTCCTACTAAACAACATCAGAAAAGAAAGGAAACTAAAAGGAATCGTAGTGGGAAAGAATACCTATAAGGTGAGGGCATTCGCTGACGATCTAATAATTACGACGCAAGATCCGAAAGAGAATATCCCGATAGCATTAGAAATAATTAAAGAATACGGAAAGGTGGCAGGACTTAAAATAAACTATCAAAAAACTACCCTAATGACTAAAAATTTGGACAAAATTGAAAAGGAAGAACTGCATCAATTAACGGGGCTGGAAATCAAAAATAAGGCTAAATATTTAGGAATAAATATAACACCCAAAAGTATCAATCTCTTTGATGACAATTATAAAAAAGCATGGAGAGAAGTAAAGGTAAATATGGAGACATGGAACAAACTAAACCTTTCATTGTGGGGAAGAATATCGGTAGCTAAGATGAGTATCCTCCCAAAAATGTTATTTCTATTTCAGGCGATACCAATATTGGGGGGCATGAAAGTCTTTAAAGAATGGAAAAAGGATTTAGCAAAGTTCATATGGAACGGGAAAAGACCTAGGATTAAGTATGAGCTGCTGACTGATAGGAAAGAAAGGGGAGGGTTTGCCATGCCAAACTTGGAGTTATACCATGCAGCTGCAGCACTAAACTGGATAAGGGATTGGATAACACTAAAAGATTATGAACTATTAGATCTAGAGGGTGTGGAAAACAGATATGGTTGGCACTCCTACCTACTATATGAAAAGGTAAAAGTCCACAAGGGTTTTTTGAACCATTTAATACGGAAGTCACTGTATTTAATATGGATAAAATACAAAGGTATTTTGGAACCCAAAATCCCCTTGTGGACATCACCTATAGAAGTGATAACAATCAAAAAGACAAATATGGAGGGAGGAAGGGCCACTTATCGAATGTTATTGGAAGAAAAGGAGAACGAACTGTATTTGAAAAAATATGAAGAAATCAAAGAACACTTAAATGATTGGCTGCAATATTTTCAAATCTATCAAAGATTTACAATAGACAAAAAAGTGGTCTGGCAAAAGAAAAATCAAGATTCGAGAAAGAGGTACTCCAAAGCAAGGGGAAGTATATCTCAAATATTTACAATATATTGTTAGAGTGGGACCTAAAAGAGGAGGAGGTAAAATCTGTTATGGTGAGGTGGGCCCAGGATTTCCGGTATAACATATTAATGGAGCAGTGGGAAAGATTGTGGCGGGAAGACATAAAGTTTACCGCCTGTTACAACTTAAGGGAACATACATTGAAAATGATGTATAGGTGGCATCTCACCCCGGAAAAAATAGCAAAGATGTACAGGAATGGATCCCCATTGTGTTGGAGGTGTGGAAATGAAATTGGGTCATATAAGCACATGTGGTGGACGTGTCTAGAAATAAACAACTATTGGAACCAGATTTATGAAGAACTGAAAAAATTGACAAAAATTAACTTTAAAAAAAGACCAGAAACATTCCTACTAAGTATTCTACCAGAGGAAATTAAAAAAGAGAAAAGAGTACTATGTATGTATGGTACCACGGCAGCAAGAATGCTAGTGGCCAGAAATTGGAAAAGTAAGATTATACCATCCATAGCCGATTGGCAAAATTTAATGTTAGAATACTTACAGTTGGCCAAAACAACGGGCAAAATAAGAGGACAGATGATCCAGGAAGTTTGGAAGGAATGGAGGATATTTAAAGAATACCTAACGGAGAGTGGTTTAACTGAAATCCTAAAAGCAGACCTTGATTGAACCTAAAAGATTAAGTGGAGAATACGAGAAGATAGTAAGAGTAAAAGAACAAGAATTATAGCTGTATGTTATGTTAAAGAATTTAATTAAGAAATACAAAAAGGATAATTGGAAGTTTTGAGACTGAGTGTTATGAAGTGTTGTATGATAGGTGAGAATAAGTGTGTACACTTGAAGGATGTTTGAAGTACGAATGTAATGTAATGTAAATATGTAATGTATGTCATGTATGTGTGTTTATGTCTGAAGAACTTTTAGTTGTTATGATTTTAAATAATAAAGAGATTAAACGAAAAAGAAAAATAAAAAAAGAAAAATAAAAATCTATTTTAAGTCTTGATTAAATAATTCTTAATTGATTATGCAATGAATTTTAATAGATTAATCAAGTTGAATACATCTGCATATTTTGGGGTGTGAGTAAAGCAGTAGCTCTGGAGAAAAGGAGGGAAATCATTTGTTTTTCCAACATTGAATCAGCAGGCAATACCTCCAAAGAGGCGCTTCGTCTTAAATCAAGGGTGGGGAACCATTTTCTTCTGAGAGCCCCAGGGCCCAAATGGTAGGGGGGGTGGGGCCAGAGGCAAAACGTGGCAGAGCAATTGCCACTAACTTTTATCTTTATACAGTATGCTAGTTTGTATGCATGCTCAGCACCCCTCTCTGCACAGACAAGGAAGAGTATGTTCCAGGACACATTTCAGACACTCAGGGTAGGATGCAGGGCTGTGAGAGCGGTGAAATGGGGAGAGTTCTGGCGGCCAGTGAGAGAGGGGCTGAAGAGCCACATTTGGTTCCAAGGCTTCTGGTCAATTGAAAAGAACATTTCCTTTATTATGATTATAATGTTATTATTGTTCCCCTGCCCATCTGGCTAGATTTCCCCCGCCAGTCTTTTTACCTTTCCTTTACCACAGGTGACAGCTGTCTGTATGAGTGCTGGGGAGGAGTGAGCAAAATATAAGGATCTGTGTGATTTGTGCTGCAGCGCTGTCTAAATGGAATAAATTCTTCACCAGCCTTCCCCAGACTGGTGCCCTCCAGGTGCTCTGAGCTACAGCTGTGTACATGTTACCATTTACTCCAGCTACAATGTGTTCCCACCACTGGTGTTCAAAGCTGAGTACACATGGTGTTAGCAACAGTTCATATATATCCTGTATTTGACACATTTCCCTTCAAAGCAGCTTGCATCCAATTTGAAAATGCAAGCCATGGTTAAGTTGAAGTGCATACAGTTCAGACAGCTGTTGCACATGCGCAGATGCCAGATGCCTTGAATAGGAGAGCTGAAGGGAGTTGAAGGAAACAAATGAGGTAATGGATGTTGGGTGAAGACACACCACCCTCAGCAAATGCAGATGGAATTTGAAACTCACTGGTAGAGAGGGACGGATTGGCGACCTTGCTGCATTTTAAGCTGCTAACATATGCATAACCCAGAGCTCCCAACTGTCCCAGCTAGCAGGGAACTTCTAAATCCTGGAATTTGAACAATGAATTTTCCTTGAAAAAGAGCAGTGAATGGGTTTTTGTTTTCCCTTGCCCAGGTGTGTTTGGTTGGGGACTGCGTAGGAGGGATCCTGGCCTTTGACGCTCTGTGCTACAGCAACCAAACCATGTCAGAGAGTCAGAACAGTAGCCGGCGTGGGAGCGTTGTAAGTGTGCAGGTAAAGGCACCCACGGTGCTCCATTCTGGGACGGCAAGGAAGTTCACTGTTCACCGCAGAAGAATACTGAGCATTTATTTATATGGTGCGTTTCAAGGGTGCTCTGCCTATGTTGTCTCAATAATCCCATCAGCCTCCCTTCATTCCGGAAAAGAGGCAGAGACACTGCTTCATTTTTTCTTCTCCTGCCGGTCCAAGGGACACCTGACCTACACTGTGCTCTACACCTTCAGTGTGGACTCAGTAAACCCTGTGTTGTACGTTACTACCTGTTTCACGCACAGGGCATGTTAAAAGTACAAAAACACTTCCACTGAGTGAAATGCTGGTCTGTGTCACCACCATCTCTGGCCTCAAGTACAGTCCTCTTCTGTTGCCTCACATAATTCAGCGCTCCCCTGTTCTCTCTTTCATCTGAGCAGCTGACACCTTTCCTTAAATCCCTTGACTTCCTATCCATTTCCAGATCCCACACAAGCTTCTTGTCTTTATCTTCGAAGACTTCCATTGCTTTCTCCTTGCTGTAGCTTCTGCCTGTTACATTCACACATCCATAGCCTCCATCCTCAGCCATCTGAAGGACTGCGGCTCCATTAAACAGTGTCCCCCCTTTCTCTCTTGTTTCTCATGTACCCGGAACCGCCTCCCAAATCTCTTCTGTGCTGCTACCACCCCTCTTAAAGCCACTCCTCCAAACACACCTTTTGCATGAGGCCTTTGGCATAACCTCCACATCCTCAAGCTCCACTGCAGGGGTAGCCAAGGTGGTGCTCTCCACACGCTGTTGAACTACAGTTCCCAAGATCCCTGATGGGAGTTGGGAGCACAACAACATTTGGAGGGTGCCTTGTTTGCTATCCCTGCCACACTATAACTAAGGTTGCATACACACTGTATATTTGAAGTACATGACCCCTTCCCCCAAGAATCCTGGGAACTGTAGTTTGTTCAGGGCGCTAGGAATTATAGTTTTGTGAATTCTTTGGGGAAATTCATGGGCTTTAAATGTATGGTGTGTTCACAGCCTAAGACTAACCATGTGTAACTGAAATAATTGTGGCTTCTCATTCTTCCTTTGCCTCCGCTTCCTTCTTGTTCCTCTATTGTTTCCCCTGTGTTGAATTTTAGATTGAAAGCTCCTTTGGGCACTGTGAAGTATCATGCCCACTCTCTTAATTGCATCATCATCATCATCATCATCATCATAATTTACTACATTTCTTACTTGATTTATGCAAAAAGAAAATCTCAACAAGGTAAAATATGAATGGACAGTATCAGTTAAAATCCAGAAAAAGCAAAATGGTGTACAATACAAAATTCTTAAAATACTCATTGAACAAAACAATGAAAAGAACAGGTCCTGTGCCACCTGACTGAAGGATGAACACTGTGGAGGAGGCCTAGTTAATCTCCCAGAGGCCTGGTGCCTAAAAACTGATGGATGGTGGCACCAGGCATGTTTCCACAAACAGGGTGGGGTGGGGACACCATTGAAAAGTCACATTCTCATATGGCAACCCTCTGCACATCCCTTGGGTGAAACACGTGGAGAAGTGCCCGTAATGAAGCCTGCAGGGTTTCTAAGGGGAGAGAAGGATTGTGATCTGTCATACTACTAGAACTCAGGACATCCAATGAAGCTGAACGTTGGAAAATGTGGGACAGATAAAGGACAGTACTTCTTCATGCAGCGCCTAGTTAAAACTATGGAACTCCCTCCCTCAGGAGACAGTGGTGGCACCAACTTGAGTGACTTTTAAAAGAGTCAGCAGGCTCTTATGTTCTTACAGCGACAGTGTATTAATGATGTTGATGATGATGATGATTACACTAAAGCTAATTACTTTGATGGCTGGGTCACTGGCCCGCAACAGTTTGAGGAGCTTGGGGGTCAAACACTGGCATCTGGCAAGCCCAGTCATAGCCCACGGGGCACGTCTTTGGGCTGAGGGTCTTCTGTGCTTGCTTTCCGACGGAGTGTCACCGCGATTGCCCTTTGTCAGGGCTCTGACGCCTAGGCCTTGTGCCCTTCAAATTCCAGGACACTGACCTCTTGTCTCCTGGAATCATTGTGAACAACAGCTACTGCTCAGGGGGCTCCAGCCTGGAAGCCAGCCGCCACCTCAGCCGGAGCAACATTGACATCCCTCGCAGCAACGGGGAGGAGTCCAGGAAGCAGCTGCCGCGGAAGAGGAGCGACTCATCGACTTACGAAGTGGACACCATCAAGCAGCACCAGGCCTTCCTCTCCAGGTAGGTTTGCCAAGGGAGGGAAGAATGGCTGATTGGGACTGTTGCCAATAGAATGTGCTTTAAAGTATTGTTATAATTTTCATTTTCAGATTAATAGATGCTTCTGTACATTCTTGTGGATATGTAAGCCAGGTATAGAGGAACTTTTGGCCTTCCAGTCGTTCCTGGACTACAACTCCCATCAGCCCCAGCAAGCTTGACCCAGTGGCTCAGCAACATCTGGTGGGCCAAAGGTTCCCCACACCTGGCACGTAAAGAAAACAACCCATTTTACATACATACATACATACATACATACATACATATCCTTTATTCGACCGATAGTCAGAAAGAAAAAAAACAGAATTAAAAAAACATCAGAGGGATACACAATTAAAATAGGACAACACTAGTAAACCTCATACAGATAACCCACATCGAGGCATTCGATTTTGCGCTTCCGACACTTGAGCGCCAGGAAGAGGAATTTAGCCACAGATAAGGCTATTTTCCCAGTGGGCTTATTCAGCAGATATGCCACCTGCCTTTCTCTTAATCGAGAGCTAAACTGAGATAAATATGGGGCTATGAGATATTGCCTTAAATCGTTATAAAAGGGACAACTCACTAGAATGTGTTCTGTGGATTCTACCTCTCCTAAAGCACAATGGCACATTCTCTGATCATATGGAACTCCTCTAAATCTTCCCCTCAAAACCGCCGAATCAAGAACGTTCAGTCTGGCCGCAGTGAGAAGTCTGCGGTATTCCACATAGTGGATATCCGCCAGGTAACGGGCTGGTGAGGCCCGATACACCTGCTCCCCCAGAAACATCCCAGGTTTCACGCGGGCTATGTCCTCGTGTCTGGCGATATCCCCCAATCTCTGAGCGATCATCGCTTTAGCATGTCTATACGTCATAGATTCTATATAAAGGGAGGACAGTCCGCACTTCTGCACTTCCTCCAGAGGGGCCAAACCCACCGGTCTAAAGCATAACTTGAGCCATAGCCATAATTTCACTTTCAGGGCCACATACCTAAAGGTTTGGCAGCTGGTCTCTAATCTCAAGACCGCACCCGCAACGGAAGGGGGGATCCTGAGAATGGCCCTGAGGAATTGCGATTGGATAGATTCCAATCTTACAAAGTCTCTACGTGAACCCAAAGCAATGCCCACCAGTAGTAGTGGAAGGACTTTCATTTGGAAGAGTCTCAGGACAGCTTCCACTGTTTGTGCCTGTTTCTTAGCATACAGGGATCTAATCAGCAAGGCTGCTTTAGATGCATTTGTGGCTATGTATTCTCTGTGTGCCAAGAAAGACCTGGCCCAGGTATTTGAAGCAACTAACCTGTTCTAGAGGAATACCATTAATCGACCACGAATGGAGTTTCGGTCGAGCAGCAAAGACCATTATTTTGGTCTTGGCATAATTAAGTTGGAGCTTGTGTTGGATCTAGTATTCATGAAGTGCTCGAAGCATCCTCCTCAGCCCAATGGGGGAGATAGCTAAAAGGGTGGCATCGTCTGCATACAGGAGGACATTCAAAACCATTTTGGGAGCAAGTGTTTAACTGATCCCCTGATCTAAGTTGCTCTTCCCCAAAAGGGAGGAAGGAGAGAGAGTGAAATACTGAGTGGCCTTGAGCAATTCCTTATCTATCAGCCTCAATCTGTAAAAATCTATCAGCCTCAATCTGTGAAATGGGAGTAGCTGTGATCTGCCTTACAAGGTTGCAGAAGAACAGCTCTCTGTAAGAGAAATTTAAATGACACCATGCTGAAAGTTCCAGGAATGATAAAGAGATTGTGAGATGCTGTGTCCCACGTATTTGCTAAGCCTTATTTTAGAACACGTGAATCTTGGTGGGTGGAGAGGGGCACTCACCAAAAGCTTAACATGCAAACAAGCCTCACCCACAAATACTTTCAAGCATAGCTGCTGTGAAATTTGTGTTGTCGACTGTGCCCATAAAACTCTTCTCTCCAACCATGAAGTCATATATTTTATTTATCCCACGTATTTTCTGCAGGGAAAAAGTATCTCTTGGTAATATTAAAAAGATTTAGTGGATTCTGCAGCTTCTGTTTGTATTGCTCTTGGCACTAAACAATACCACAGGCTTGTGTCTTCACCAGTTCTCCAAAGGGAATTACATCTCCTTTTCCTCCAGACCCTTTCATGGTTATTAACTCTGCGTCTTGCTCTGTAAATCATGCAGATGGGGCTTCTGGTTGTTTGGAATTTTACACTACACTGAGCAGAGGCTGTGGCCCATGAAAAGGAGGAAATTCCCACCTGCCCTTAGGAGATTTGGGAGCTATCCAGTGGGCATTTTTAAAGTCAGGTGTGCTCTGCCACTAAGGGTGTACGTGAGAAGCTGCTGGGAGTCAATAGTTCTTTCAGACTTTTTTTACCTTTAGGGAACCTGCTGTGTTGATCCCTTGAGCATCAGTGAAGAAAATTCCTGCATGTCGCAGGGGACTCTGGGGAAGGTAGTAGGTCAAATGCACTTTTCATGGAGTGCACTGGCTGGGCCTTCTCAATTTTCCCATGTGCAAAGGAGGAGCACTGTAGAATATCCCTGATGCTCTCCTGCATCTGTACATTGCAAGGGAAGATTGGTGGCAGAGGTCAAGTTGTCTTTCAACTCAGTAGCTTTGTGCTTTGTGCATTGTCAGTAACCTGATCAGCTCCCACAGCACTCTGGGGTGCCCGACAGAACAGTTTGGAAGCCACTTTTTTAAAGCACAAGTTCCCAGCAGCCTGCAGCAGAGTGGCAAAGGCAGCAGTGGTTTGTGGCATTCCTGGTGGATGGGAGCAGCAGAGCCTGAGACCCAGCTATGTCACAGAGTCAGAAGTGCTTGATCAAAAGTCCTGCTACAACTCTGTTGGGAGTGATCTGCTCTCCTGTCCTTGGTAGGCTGTGGGCAGGATGCGTAGTGTGACATATAATCGATCATATGAGCTGCACAAGGCTTCGTATTACACGTGCTATAAATCAGTGACTTGATGCATATACATTTTGAGCTGGTCGATGAGACAGAGGCAGCATGCAAAGATGCAAGACTCCCTTCCTGCCAATTGTGATCTTTCTATTTCTCTTTCCTCTCTTATTGTTTCTTTTCTTTTTCTTTTCTCCTTTATTAATCCCTTAACACTTGTGTCCCAACAACTTCTTTGAGGAAGAAATAGGTAAGCACCATTCACAGCTTTCCATAATGTAGAGAAATCTAGAACATTGAAGGATCACATTTGGAAAAAAAAAGTGGGAATCTTGGGCTGTAATCCTCTGCATATTTACTTGGGAGCAAGCACCAGTAAACACATTGGCATTGACTTTCAAGTAAGCATGCAGAGCATTGCACTGCACATGTCTTAAGGAATATACAGTAGAATACATTTTTAAAATATAATGTTATTTTGGACCAACTGACTGCTTAGATGTTCTGCAAACTTTCAAACCTACTATGATTCCCCCCCCCCCCCGCCCCAATCATGAATGTCAGGAGAAATGAAAACAGCTTTTCTCCAGAATGTCTAGACTGGGGTGGAGGGTGGAGATAGTACAGTTCAAAGGGTTATAAATGAATGGAAAAGCTAGTTGGGCCTCGTAGTACATCATTTTTATGTCTCTTACATTCTGTGGGACCAATATGGCTGCAACACCTGGTGTTTACATGAACAAACAGTGATACTTCCCTTCATGACAAATACAAAGAGGATTGGTTTTTTTTTGTTTTTAAAGCAGCCTGGGTACCTTGTTTCATTTTGTTTTGTTGTTTTGCTGCTAGAAACAACTTCATAGCTAATCCTACATGATGTACAGCATCTTGCATAATGTTGGCACAAAATAATTCTTACACCATGTTAAATGTTCTTCCACCAATTTAAGTGTCCGCAGTCCAGCACTGAATCTACAGTTGTCCAAACAAACATGTTTCCTTTTGAGCATCATCCTGTGCGTTCAGAACTCTTAAGAACAGCATGCAACATTAACCCCAGCATGATACGCATTCATGGTTGTCTGTCTTGTAGTTTTGCTTTATTCGCTGTTGCTTACAGTCTGTTTTCTGCTCTCTCCAGTTTACATTCTAGCGCTCTAAAAAACTATGCGGGATCAAGGACATCAAGCAGTTCCACTGTGCTGGATGGAGGAAATCTTGGAAAATTTGAGTTTGAGATCACAGACTTCTTCCTGTTTGGATCTCCTTTGGGGCTGGTCCTCGCATTGCGAAAAACCGTCATTCCAACTCTTGACAGTAAGTTTTCGTGTTGGATAAAGGGGTATTTTAAAATACTTGCAAAATATTTGTACATACTTGTAAAATAATTGTTAAAAGGTTTTGTGAGCAAAGAAGCAAATATGGAAAACTCAAACTATAAAGCAGACAAATGTATAGTTTTCCCCCATATGCCCAGAGACTTTGCGCCTGCGCATTGGGGGACATAGGAAGCTCCAAACACATATTTTTTAGATGTCCCTTTTATGATGAGGCACATAGAGATACCATTGACCCCCTGCTGGTGAGGCTTGCTGACCTCCCAGAAAAGCAAAAATTTGGTCTTCTCCTGTTAGGAAAAGAACACAAAACGACCCGGATGGTCGCCAGTTTCTGCGCACAGATCTGTAGGCACAGACCATCCCCCGATTCAAACTAGTTTGTTAAGAAAATTCCCAAACTCGGATCTACGGGCAACTTTGGGTCATTTCTCTATGGAAGCTTATCTTAAAGTTTTTATGTGTTTATACGCCTATCACATTTTAAAACTTTAAATCCATTGTTGTATATTGTTTAAATGTTTTGTTTGCTTTTGGGATTGTAGTCCCATTTGTGTTTCACAAGCTGATCTCCGACCGTAATAAATTATTATTATTAATATTATTATTATAGTTTTTAGAGCAGTGAAGCTATTTTGAAAGCACTGTAACTGCTTCCAAATGTATCTTTTTCTCTCTGTGGCTGAGTTCTGAAAATAATGAGCTATGTAAATGTTCAGCAAACCTGCTTTGGCTAGTGTCCATGTTGTCACCATGGCACCCGCCTCAAACCCTTCAGCATCTCAACTCTTCAAAGTGATTCCATTTTAAAAGGGTGATAAATGAGATATGGCACTTATAAATTATTCTAAGGCAGGCAGTTTGCTTAAATAATGAGGGGTGGTGGAGTAAGATTGATTACCAAAAATATTGTGTCAGCAAGCAGCATCATAGTGTCTATGTCCTGTGAAAACACAGGCATACTGCGTTTCATTGCACCTCGCTTTATTGCGTTTCACAGATATTTCTCCTTACGAGGATGTGGGTGCAGTTGCAGGCAGCCTGGCTGCTTCCAGGGGAAGGAATCCCACTGCCACCACTGCCCCTCTTCTGGCCATGGGAGTGGAGCTGGCTAGAGCTGAAGCTGGGTTTTTGCCTTCCCGCCCTAGCAGCTGGGGTGGGGGTGGGGTGGGGAGCAGTCTGGCTTAAAAGACTACAGTGTAGTGTAATCATAACTTATATATGAACTGGGAAACCAAAAAAAGTTGTGTGTCTCTCTTTATTGCAATATTCGCTTAATTGCGGTGATCTGGAACCGAACTCACAATATATTTGAGGTATGCCTGCATAAACAGGCAATGTTGTCAATGTGATGTGATTAGCAGTAAGATGGTAGATTCCAGCTTTAATATCTTGTCTGTATCTTCCACCCCACCTTCCCTTTTCTATTGCTCAGTCTTCCAGTTGAGACCAGCCTGTCAGCAAGTCTATAACCTGTTCCACCCTGCAGACCCTTCAGCCTCACGCTTGGAACCTCTTCTGGAAAAGAAGTTCCACATTTTACCACCCTTTAATGTCCCACGCTACCAGAGGTTTCCTCTTGGGGATGGCAATTCAGCCCTCCTGGGTAAGTCAGCTTTTTGACTCCAAAAGCCAAAAGGCATCTATGGCCACATTGAAGTGATAAGCCACTTCGGCATTCAGGTTGTGGAGGGATATGAGTGAAAATCCCTCCACATAGAAAGCCAGCGAGTTAGGAAGAAGGTTAGGCTAAGACCTTCCTTCCCTCCAACATCTAGTTTTCCAAGTGGAGGGATTTTAGTTTATTGAAAAAGTATTTAATCATGGGCACCCTTGTCTGCTGTCTGAAGTTGTATATCTCATGCACTGGTTTCTCACCTCAGTAAGAACTCAGCCTAAGATGGCACACACAGTTACGGAGACCAGCGGGCATTTTGGTTGTAGGAGCAGTGTTTGAGTTAGCATTAGAGCTGCTGGGTTGAGTATGCCTGGCGGCTAGGCCACCTCACTGGATTCTGCAGACCCGCCTTCTTACCCCAGAAGTGTGTGATCTGGCTTTGTTGACTCAGTGCTAAGGGAGAGGCACTTTGCAAAGTTCAGAGCTCCTCCCCTCTCCCCACCATGAGCCCACAGGTACAGAGCAAAAGAATCCCAGCTGATGCAGGGTGTGTGTGTGTTTTCACTACAAGTTTAAGCCTCTCCCAAACCTATTTTGCTGACATGAGTCATGATAACTTCCCAACAAAGTAGCCTGAGAACTGTGGTTTTGAGATGGAGATAAGATAGAGTTGCTAGCACCCTCCCAAACTACGATTCCAATGGTTTTTTTTGGGGGGGGGGGACATTTACATTTTTCAGTGTGTTCTTTTGCTTGTTGGAGTCCTTCCAGATTGGGTTGTTTGGTTCTTTTGCGGCTGTATTCTGCACCAATAATTATTGATGCAATAACAGTGCTTTAATGGTGGGCTGTATCTGACGGTCCTCACATTATTCCACTCATCTCAGCTGTTCTGTGATGCTTCCCCAACACTACCACGTCGCTGCCTGCTGGAGGAGCAGGACAAATAATAAATTGGAACATTTGTGGTATAAAAAACCCTAAGTCTCAGAGGTCTAGCCTTTTCATCATGATCCAGTCCCACTGGAATCTCTTCAGATTTATCAACAACCATATTCGCTGCACTACTGAAATCTAGAAATGTGCCTTGTTGAGCAAGGAGAGTGGGTGATTCTGGTACCTTGAACTTTACTTAGAAGTAAAGTGCATTCATGTCTATTGATTTTTTTTCCAAGTGAGCGTGCTTTAGCTCATACCCAAAAGACACCAAAATTGCATGCCACTATGTGCCCCAATTGTGTTCCACATGGCACAGGCAAGTACAGATGTGAGTAACCCTGACTTGAACATTCCTTGTGGTCTAAGTATATGTGATGTCAGCAGATCTATGTTACAGAATTCTGGTCGCAACTGAACAGGTATATAAGAGTTTGAAGTCATTTCATGTGGAGGAGCATGTGAAAGAGGGTGCTGAACCCTTTCCACACACCACACTCCCACCCCCTTGTAACTACTCCCCACCCCTTGTTTGTCTCCCATTTAAACTCTGACTGGGGAAAAGCCTCACTAGGGGCTAATACCGTGTTTCTCCTAAAATAAGACACCGTCTTATATATTTTTTTGCTCAAAAAAACACAGTATGGCTTATTTTCAGGGGATGTCTTATTTTAACCGTGTCACATCGGTACGCTGCATAGCCATGCCTCCCCAGGCTGTTTTAATGGGAGGTACCACATCACTATGGCTTATTTTCGGGGTATGGCTTATTTTTGGGGACCGGCTTATATTTCACAAATGCATAGAAATCCTGCTATGGCTTATTTTATGGCTATGTCTTATTTTAGGAGAAACAGGGTAATAGTAATAATAATTAATAATGATTTATTATTTTTATTTATATGCCACCCATCTGACTGGGTTGCCCCAGCCACTTTAGGCAGCCTCCAACAAATTATAAAGCCACAATAAAGAGCCCATTGCCCAGCCCTTTCTGGCTCGCTTTTGTGAGCCAGGTTGAAATTGATCCCATGAACGTGACTAGACAGATTGCTGGCACCCTCCCACCCCAGCCCTGCTCCACAGTGAAGTCTGCCTCCTTCCAAATTTGAGCAATTTTATCTGCAAAAGACTTTGCTTTGTCTGCTTATTCACTCTTCCTCTTGTCCTACTCTTTTCCCCAAGGAAAACCACTCTTTAGTGCTCAATTGAAGCAAACAGCAATCAGGTTTTCCAGTTTATTCCAGTTTAGAGCTAAAGAAAGATGGGAAAGATGGAGGGCACAAGGAGAAGGGGATGACAGAGGATGTGATGTTTGGACAGTGTTCTCGAAGCGACTGGTATGAGTTTGGCCAAACTGCGGGAGGCAGTGGAGGATAGGGGTGTCTGGCGTGCTCTGGACATGACTGAACGACTGAACAACAACAGAGCTAAAGAGCAGGTTTTCCCTGGGAATGGAGCAGGACAAGGGGAAAACCGCTTGGACCCATGCCTAGAAAAGTGGGTCAAGCAGAAAACTGCTTGGAAGTGTGCTTTCTAGGCACAGGACAAGCAGAAATGTGAACAAGCCCTAGGTGAAGCAGGTGTGAAAAGGAGCTGAAATCTCTTATTTCTGGCAGGGAGAAATAGTTCAGCACCTCCTTCCTGATTATCTGCTGTAAGGCACTAGCACCCCACCCTCTTATCACCTCTTCAGACCTGACAGCCATCACATCTACCTTAGAGCCCTTTGGTTTTCTTTCCTGTGTCTGAATTCCTTTAGGGAAGGTCCTGAGCTGTTGTTGACATCAATTGTGAGGTCTCTTGTTGTTACACTTTCTGTGGTTTGTTGTTGCTTTTTGCCCCTATTTGTTTTCTTCCTCATCTGCTTCTAGTTGAAACAGTCCAGAGCAATCCTGTCCTCCTCGTAGAAAGCAGCCCACTGGTTGCTCTCCAGAACCACGACAGCTTCATGGAAACCAGTATCCCTG
Organism: Lacerta agilis; assembly: GCF_009819535.1. Classification (NCBI taxonomy): domain Eukaryota; kingdom Metazoa; phylum Chordata; class Lepidosauria; order Squamata; family Lacertidae; genus Lacerta; species Lacerta agilis. The sequence continues at coordinate 3,547,283 of NC_046328.1, forward strand.
TTCCCATCCTGAATTGGCAAGATATTTCCAGTAAAAATTCTGGATTTGCTGAGTGTGTGTAACGTGCCCTTCTCCCTCCCCATACTGTCTTGTGACATATATTCTTGGGATTGTGGGTGATGCTTGATAAACACCTGGTTCCCCACCCCCCAAGGATCATGAAAGCTTTCCCTACTGCCTTAGTGGCCAGGTTGAATCCCCCAGGACAAAATTGGCAGAGGCAGGGACAGTATTCTTTTCAGAGGACCAACTACCTGCACAGAATGTTGGAGTTCCACAGAATTTTTCAGATATGGTGCACACAGCAGAAATAGGAAACAAGCAAATACAAAACAGGTAGCAATTTTATGTTTAAAATTGGGAGTAATATTCCCTGCCCCCTTTTAATTTCTTTCTTTGGACACTAGTACCTGAAGAAGAACTCTGTGTTGTTCAAAAGTTCACCTCCAGCACCTTTAGCATTAGTGCATAGGCACTACATCATCTGCTTGGTATACCTCCCTTTCTGATAAGTGATAAGCAAGCAAAGCAACCCTCTTTTCTCCCCTTGCCCATGCATGCCTGATTCTGCAGGGGTGGAGGACATACACACTGTGCACAAGGTGATGCCCGCTGAGCCAAGAAGAACCAATTCACACCTCCACCTCTGGTTGGAGATTTTTAAAAAATCCTTTGCTTGCATTCAACCTAGTTCACGCAGACAAGCTTGTCCAAGGTGCTCAACAGAAAGGTATAGGCTTGCCATTTTTCATGCTGCCGCTCAGTCCACTTTGGAGGGGTTTGTGTGTGGTTAGGTGCAAAATTGCAGGCTGATGTTCACAGTGATGAGACATTTCCTATCTGGGCAAAAAGAACCAAGTGACCCACTGCAAGAGGCAAGGGAGGTCATGTGATGCTACAACAGCAAAAAAGGAGAAGGTGAAAATCCCAGTGACTCAGCATTTAGCTGACTCATTATCCAGCCTGCAGTGCTAGGGGAAGGAAAAGATTCCTCTCTGCACTCCTAGTTCATTTCCACTGCTAGGTCTAGGAACTGAGAATTCGTGACTTTGCATTAAATGTCTCTGATGAGGGTGGCCATCTGCCCTACTTTACAGAGGACAGTTTTCTATTTGAAGGGCTGGGTGGCCCAATCCAGCTCAAACGTAAAGAGCCCTAAGAAGGGAGAGCAGCGCAGAAGTTGCCTATCAAAAAACTAGCAGCACTGTCTTCTCTACTACGATGCAATGGTACTATAAGTCACTATTTCTGAATTTGCATCTGTACATATAAATTAGCATGTACAAATTTTATCCACCTGGCATTGGATGCCTATTGTTCGCCCTGCTGTTTTGGATATGAAGTGCATGCTTTGTGTTCCCTAGAAGTTTAAACTCCCTGAAGGTCTCTCTGGTGGTGGTCATCCAGCATCCCTTTTATAGCTCAGGAAGGGGCTGGCAATCTCCACTTCCCCCACACCTCTCCTGTGCTATTAAAATTCCTGTAAAATTGCACTGCTTGCTTATGTGATATGTATCTACTCTAGGGGGCCGAGGTGTGGAGTTCCTCTGCCAAGCAATGCGTGCAAAAATGAATATAGCTAGGATAAAATATCCTGCCCACCTAGCAGTTCGAAAGCACATCAAAGTGCAAGTAGATAAATAGGTACCACTCCGGCAGGAAGGTAAACGGCGTTTCCATGTGCTGCTCTGGTTCACCAAGAAGCGGCTTTGTCATGCTGGCCACATGACCGAGAAGTTGTACGCCGGCTCCCTCGGCCAGTAACGCAAAATGAGTGCCGCAACCCCAGAGTTGGACACGACTGGACCTAATGGTCAGGGGTCCCTTTACCTTTACCTAGGATAAAATAGGAACAAAATATGCATATATTTGTGAAAATAGCATACAAAATGCATTGTTTTAGGAGAAATTGCCTTGCAAAAATGCATATATCAGAAGAAATTAATACTAAAATGCAGATTAATTTGCATGAAGACTTTAAAAATCAGAAACCGGTGTGAAAATGTGGGGAACTCAACTTAAAAGTGGAAAATAAGAAACAGAGAGATTGAAATTGGCAGATTTGCCCCTCCCTAGGCATCTCCTGCTCCTGTGGAGGTCTAAAAGAAGAAGGAAGTTCCCTGCATCCTCACTGGAGCTCCCTTTGTAGGAACTTCTTTCATGTCCCAAAATATGCTCAGTTTCCAAATATGCTCAGCATTAAGCTTAGACACCAATCATGTGCAGGATTCAACATTTATGTGGGAAAGCTTTCAAGACCTTGGTGCCTCTAATGGCTTCTGCTTCCAAAATCAAGTTTCCTTTTGTTGCTGATTTTCTGCCTGGCTGCATTTCTTTTCAAATTTTGCATCAAAGGGCATTTGCAAAATCGCGGTTGACTTGTGAAAATAATTGGAGTGGATCGTTCCTCCTCCATACTTATTTTCAAAACTGTGCAAATCACAGCTTTTAAGAAGCAAAGTAAAGAACTCCAGCTAAGACCTGATGCTTACATGGTGGTCATTGGCGAGTCCCCCAATAACATCTAACAATTTTAGCAACTGATGGGATTTTAAATTAGTACCATTTTATCTGCTGTTTCTACTGACTGCTTTTGTTTTTATAGAGTTTATATGGTTTTAAAATCTTTATTGACTTCTAAAACAGCATGGAACTCGTTTATTTGTGTTCTGAAGGGCACTATATCAATTTAGAAACAAACACTGAAAGATTATGCATGCTGTGATGTCATTGCACTTTTCGGTGCCTGTTAAAAACATTCCTGTTTAGGCAAGCCTATCCAGATGCTTAGAAAGTTGAGGTAATCTTAATTTGTTTTAGTATTTTAATTTTTGTATGTTTTAAAGTAAGGTTGTAAACTTCTCTTGATTTTGCTGTTTTATCTTTCGTAAACAACTTTGAGGGGGGGTTGCAGCCAAGGGGTGTATAAATTTTATGAAAATTAAAAAATAAAAACATATATATATATAATGGCAGCTGGCAAACGGGGGGAGCCACTGCAGAATGGGCCCAAGATTGAGAATGTGTGAGATGGAGATGGAGAATGCAGCAGTCTGGTTCTTCTCTTAAGCTAAGACTCAGGAACATAGGAAGCTGCTCTGTACTAGGTCAGACCATCTAGCTCAGATTTGTCCACATTGACTGGAAGCAGTTTGCCAGGATTTCAGGCAGGGATCATTCCCAGGCCTACCTGGAGATACTAGGGATTGAACTGGGACCCTCTGCAGCCAAAACAGATGATTCTACCCCTAAGCTACACAGCCCCCCCCCCTCAAGACACAGTCTCCCATGCCCTTTTCACCCTAGCTCTACGAACACTGTTTGTATTTAAGAGCATAAGGCAAAGCTGCTGAATCAAGCCAATGCCCATCTATTCCAGCATCCTGTTCTCACAGTGGCCAACCAGGTGCTTGTGGGAAGCCTGCAAGCCAGACAGCAGCACTCTGCCCACCTGTGGTTACCAGCAGCTGGTATTGGCTCTATCAGATTCACAGAGTGCCATCTAGTGGTAGGAGGGGGAACAATTTCTTATGGGTTTGGAATTTTTATGTCTACATCTTCCCGCTATGGATTTGTGGGCCAGGTCATATACCATTAGCTGCAAGAGTTTGGTTTCTTACCTGTGTTAACTTACTAGCTTGGGGTCAGAAGCTTTGATGTACCCAAGTGGACTGTCCTGGAAAAGAGATGCAGGCAGGAATGAGGAAGATCACCCAATACTGGGGACAAACGGCTGGAGAAACATGACCTAAAAAGCAGGACTGTCAGGAGCCATGCTATTTCTCTGGAGCTATAAAATCGATTCCATGCCCTCACCTCAGACACCTGTGATGTCTCCACACAAATGTGCAAAGTATGGGAAACAAGCAAGAAGAACTTGGATTTCTTAATACAGGATGACAAATATGACCTAATAGGCATTACTGAAAGCTTGTGGGATGTGACTTGTGACTGTAATGTAGAAATTAAGAGGTGAAACCTGCTCAAAAGAAAGGAGGAGTAGCAGCAGTGCTTTTTTCTGGGGGGACGCAGGGGTATGCATACCCCTAAACATTTTGTGAATCTTTGTACTTTTGTCCATTTACTGTATTTATTTCCCCCGATATGAACTATAAAATGCTGATTTTCTTGAGTCAAAATGAGAGTATCCCTGAACATTTTTTAAGGGAAAAAAAGCACTGAGTAGCAGCATTATATGCAAAGGATGTATACAGAGATCCATGACCTGGGGCATGGAAGGAAGAATATATGGGTAAAATATGTAGGAGAGGGAAACAACAGTGACTTTACTGTGGGTGTCTGCTACACACCTTCAAGCCAGGCTGAGGACTCGGATTATGCCTTCCTAGAGCAGATTACCAAACAGTCAAAAAGGAGGGATATAGGAGGCCTCAACTATCCCGATATCTGGTGGAAGCAACAAGGGGATCATCTCATCTTGGACCTGGTCCTCACCAACAGGGAGGAACTGATTGATGAAGTGGATGTACTGGGAACTTTGGGAGGAAGTGATCATGTCCTCTTGGGTTTCATTATACAGAGGCAAGGGAAAGCTGAGTGTAGTCAGGCATGCACTCTGGACTTTAAGAAGGCTGATTTCAAAAAGCTTGAGGAACTATTGTGTGAAGTCCCACGGTCAGAAATACTCAAAGTGAAGGGAGTCCAAGATGGATAGGAGTTTCTTAACAGTGAAATACTGAAGGCACAAAGGCAGTCAATTCCAACAAGAAAGAAAAGTGGAAGGCACCTAAAGAAACCGGTGTGGCTACATAAGGAGCTTACAGATGAGCTGAGATGTAAGAAGGCGATGTGCAAGAAATGGAAGAAAGGAGAAATCATGAAGGAAGAGTATACACAAGTAGCCAGCAGCTGCAAGGTGGGCCAAAGCTCAGAATGAAAGAGGAAGAACAAGCAAGTAGGTGGAGAAATTGAGAAGATGGAGAAGACAGAGGAGGGTGACAGAGAAGGCGGAACTGCTGAACATCTACTGAAAGGGAAAGCAGTGCCTATCCTAGTGATAAAAGAATAAATGTTGCAAAGAGAGAGTGGCAGCCCAGTATAGGAAAAGAGGTGGTAATAGAACACTTGGCTGGTTTAAATGAATTGAAATCTCCAGGGCCTGGTGTAATCTCAGAGCTTCTGTCTATAATTCTTGAGAACTTTTGGAGAACAAGTGAGGTCCTTGGGGTAGAGGCAAATGTTGTCCCTATCTTAAAAAGGCAGCCGGGGGCGGGGGGCGGGGAGAAGACCCAGGTAACTATCAGCTAGGAAGCTTGCCATCAAGGGCCCTGGAACAGATAGTCTGTTTGTAAGCACTTAGTAAAGGATGCTGTTATTACTAAGAACCAACATGGGTTTCTTAAAAAAAAAACATCTCTCTCTTGCTCTCTCTCTTTTGGATTGGGTTACAGATTTGGTGGATCAGAAGAATGCTGTGAACATAGTGTATCTTGATTTTAGTAAGACTTCTGACAGTGTCCCCCAGGATATTCTTGTGGAGAAGCTGGTAAAATCTGGACTGCACAAGATAACTGCTAGGTGGATTTGTAGCTGCTTGACTGACAGAACCCAAAGAGTGCTCACCAATGGGTCCTCATCATCCTGGAAAAAAGTGGCAAGTGGGGTGCCACAGGGTTCTGTCCTGGGCCCATTGTTGTTTAACATCTTTATAACAACTTGGATGAAGGTATTGAGGGAATGTTCATCAAATTTTCAGATGACACCAAACCGGGAGGGGTAGCCAATGCCATTGAAGACACAATGAGGATTCACACATGCATTCATAAAACACTGCAAAAAATGGGCATTGTTGGTGCTGTGCATTTGATTGCATCTGTATTGTTTATCTGTAGCGTTCTACCGATGCTCACGTGTGGTCCTCTGCACTGTTAGAATCTCACATGGGAAAATATATTGATGTAGTTGTATATTTAATGATGTAAAGGTTGCCCCTTTTGAGCATTGGTAACACAGAGGGGGTAAAAAAGTCACAGATGAACTGAAAGACCTGAAAACTGTGACTAACATGCATGGTATAGTACAAAATTCAGAAATAAATGGGGAAATGGATTGGTTCTGCTTCGGGAGAATGGGCCCCTAGTAGTTTAAAAAAAATTTTTTTTTTTTTAATAAGATTTTATTATTTTTCCATGAAACAAACAAAACAACATTAAACCTACATATATAAACACCATAAAAACATAATAGACAAGCAATAACCAAAAAAATACAATAAAACCATATAACAAAACAAACTTATACAAACCTTACTAAATCCTTATCTCTGTTTCTAAACTTGTTTTAACTTCTTAGGGGGACTTCCCCTGGTCCCTCCTCTGTCTTCAAAAACCTATATACTTTTAAGGTAGCTTCATTTCTTTTATCATTAACTTAAACTCAACATTCTAATATTTCTTAAAATTATCTAGACAAAAATATTCCTTAACTTATATTCTACATCTTATCATCTTCTTATACAAATAGGTCTATCCAATCAAATATTATCTTCTTTAACATTTATAACTCTACTTAGACTTCAAAAGCCGATTCTTTTATATATTTCTGCACAAACATTCAGACATTCATTTTAGCATGATTAACTAAATAGTCTTTAAATTTCTTCCAATCTTGTGACACCTTCTCCTCCCTCTGGTCTCGGACTCTGGCGGTGAGGTCTGCAAGCTCCATGTACTCCATCAATTTCATCTGCCATTCTTCAATAGTCGGTATCTCTTCGCCCTTCCAAGTTCTTGCCAATAGAATTCTAGCAGCTGTTGTGGCATACATAAAAAACACTCTGTCCTGACTGGGTATCTCCTCATTGGTCATGCTCAAGAGAAAAGCCTCTGGTTTCTTACAAAAGGTAATTTTCATTACCTTCTTAAGCTCATTATAAATCTTATCCCAGAAGGCCTTTACCCCTGAACACGACCACCACATGTGATAAAAAGTACCTTTTGACGATTTACATTTCCAACACACATCCGACATTTTAGAATTCATTCTAGCTAGCTTAACTGGTGTCAGATACCATCTATATATCATTTTCATTACATTTTCTCTTAAACTATTACAAGCTGTGAAATTAATATCTTTCCTCCACAATCTCTCCCAGTCATCCATCATAATATTATGACCAACATCTTTTGCCCAATCTATCATTGTTGATTTAACCAGCTCATCTTTAGTATGCCACTCTAGCAACAAATTATACATCTTGGAAAGGTTTTTTGAGTTCGATTCAATCAGTTCTGTTTCCAGTTTTGATTTCTCCACCTGAAAACCAACTTTTTTATCTAGTTTAAAAGTTTCATGTACTTGATGATATTGCAACCAATCAGGGACTTGACTTTTGACTTGATCATAGCTTTTCAGCTTAAATGAGTCCCCTTCTTGTTGCAATATGTCCATATATCTCAACCATCTAGCAGACATATTTGGTCTCTTGTAGGCCTTAGCCTCCACTGGCGATATCCATCTAGGTGTCTTTCTCTCCAATAAGTCTTTATACCTAATCCAAACCTGATACAAAGATTTCCTAATTATATGACTCTTAAAAGTTCTGTGAATTTTAACTTTGTCATACCAAAGGTATGCATGCCAACCAAACATGTTATCATGTCCCTCCAAGTCCAACACATCTACATTCTCTAATTTAAACCAATCTTTTAGCCAGCAAAAGGCAGCTGCTTCAAAATAAAGTTTTAAATCCGGCAGTTTAAAAATTTTAAATCAAGGGAGAAATTTGCATAGGATTGATTTTGAAAACATCCCTGTTTGCAACCCCATTCTGTGAGATGGTTCAGTTGCAGACAGGTGAAAGCTTTTTGCAGGCACACAGAATGAGTCCTACACTTTGGAACTCTCTGCCTATTGACATCTGGCAGGTACCTTCACTATATTCTTTTCAGAGCCTGTCCAGACATGTAGGAGTTACATATATTTCATTTCGTTTTAGCTAACAATGGTTTTAATAATCTTTTAAATAATTTTGCACACCAATTTTTAAATATATTTATTGATAATTTCAAAGTTCCTTTTACATTTTCCTAAACTGCGCGGGTGGCACTGTGGGTAGCACAGAGCCTAGGACTTGCCGATCAGAAGGATGGCGGTTCTAATCCTCTTGACAGGGTGAGCTCCCGTTGCTTGGTCCCTGCTCCTGCCAACCTAGCAGTTTGAAAGCACGTCAAAGTGCAAGTAGGTAGTGCAAATAGGTACAAAGTGCAAATAGGTACTGCTCTGGCGGGAAGGTAAACGGCGTTTCCGTGTGCTGCTCTGGTTCGCCAGAAGTGGCTTAGTCATGCTGTACTTAGTCAAGCTGTATGTCGGCTCCCTCGGCCAATAAAGCGAGATGAGCGCTGCAACCGCAGAGTCATCTGTGACTGGACCTAATGGTCAGGGGTCCCTTTACCATTAAACTGCTTAGAGGTCTTCCTACAACCAAGCACTATATAAATTGTGTTAGATAAATAAAATAAAATTGAAAGTCATTTCTGATTTTGTAATTGGCTTTTAACTGATTTTATCTCTGGATAATTTCTCAAGTCTTGTATTTTAATTAAGCAGTATATAGTCTAAATAAATAAATATTTCCCAGCCAATACCACACCACTCTATTCTTCATACTTTCTGCATGGAAGGAATCCTTTATACAATGGCTGAGCAACTCAGCTGCATTGCAAAGGTTTCTAGGATATATTATGGGGCAGAGGTAGCCCACATGGTACCCTCCAGATGCTTCTGGGTTTCAGCTCCTGTCCTGCCAGATCACTGGCTTTGCTGGCTGCTGGAGCTGCTGGTAATTGTAGCCCAACAACATCAAGAGGACTTCTCATTGGCTATCCCTATTCTAGAGTGTAGTCTCAATTCACATGATCTTGGGAGTGCCATGTATGAACTTTGAATGCATCCTAGTTATAATTTGCACCCAAAACTCAAATGCAGCTGATCAGTAATGATGGGCAAAATGTATTTCACGGGACATTTGTCTGCCATTAATGATGTTTGAATGGAAGAATCCCTGGGGGGCTTCTGAAAGACCCTCTGCCCTGATTTCCCAGAAACACAGTTTGTATATACATTGGTCTGTGCAAGCGGTGTATATTGGTGTGAGCCCATCCAATAGGCAACTCAGGTTCTCTCAGTCACATATTTCTGTTTTCTTCCAAGGCAAATATTTTGCTGCTGGACCTTTTTTATGCTTATTTGTGCTGGTGTTGGTTTAATTTTCCAATCTGGGTGCTGTTGAAATGCTAATTCCATCTAACCAGCTTTGAAAGATTTGATTTGACATCAGTTGCGGTGGTTTTCTGCCTTTTCTTTGTGTGTTTTGCATGTTTTGCTTGATTTTATTTGATTTTTGCACCCTGTTCATCTCACCATGCTCTATGTCCGTTTGGTCTAATATTTTTGATTTCCCTGTTTCGTCTCTGTAGCGGATGTTGTTCAGTCTCATGGTGGCGTCTTCATGGAAAGTGCATCCCCTTCGGCTCCCATTTCAGCCCCCCAATTCAGGGGCTTCCGGAGAGCCAGCGAGGCCAGCATTGCAAGCCAGGTCTCGGGAATGGCAGACAGTTACACTGCTTCCAACATAGCCAACAGTAAGTGTTCCTTCCCCCTGGAAATGTCATCCTTTCCCACTAGCTCCCCCACACCAGGTCTCTGAGCAGCTTGGAGGATTGACCAATGTCCTGTCCTGCTTCATTCTTGTCATTGAGATTCTGGGGTCTCCAGACTGCAGGCCTAAAAGAACAAGCATTCTCATCTGAAAAGAAAGAGGGTCTGAGCTGCAATCTGGTTTTACTTCAATGCTCCTTCTCTTCTTTTAATACTTATTTATTCAAAGTGCATCATCTGATTGAAATCTTCACACCATCCCTGTAAGGTAAGTCGGTGTTGTTCTCCTCCATATTGCAAATGGAGAGATTGGGGCTGAGCTAGAGAGTCTTGCCTAAGGTCACGTCATCCGGACACAGGCAAGAGTCAAACCAGGGGCTTGCTGATTCATAGCTCAGGTTTCTCTAGCCATTATTTCTACACCAGCTCTTTGCATCTCAGGGATCAGAAGTTGGAGCTGTACCACATCCGAAATACACACACACACACACACACACACACACACAGGTACACACGTAATACTTTCTAAGGTTGTCACCTCATTAAAGACACCTTAGTTGATAATACTATGGGTTTGAATTAATTAGTTGCAGTGTTAAATATTTCTTATGGTTATGACTAAAACACTTTTACTTTTTTAGGAAAAGAAAAAAGTCTGTCCATAAACTTCTCCATCCTACCTACAAGCAGCATTTGAGGCAACGGTGGGGGTTGGGGGGGGGCAGTTAGGGAAGGAAATGACATAGGAAGTTGCCTGGGTGCTTAGATCATTGGTGTGGATGATGGTGCCAGGAAGAACCACAGGTTGCTGGGAGCAGAGCTAGAGGTTCCACTGCCCCCTTCCACATACTTTGCCCCTTGATGTGCATCGTGTCTGTGGGGGAGGGGATTATAGCTGTTGCTTAAACAGCCAGTGCTTTTCCTTCATAGCCCCATCACACTATCAAAGGACAAAAATTAAGTTGGATTCTTTGCATGACTTGTGTTTTAACAGGTGTGTGTTTTGTTTTTGTTTTGTCTTTCCCCCTATTGTTTTAAATGTTCCTTTTAGAAAACAAACACCATCTCACCCATTCCAGGGGGTTTAGCCTTCTAGCCCTGCTTGCCCTCCCACACAAGGCCCCCACCCAACCCTCACCCAAAAGGCATAGGGCACCTAAACATGAAATTTCCCAGAACCCCTTAGGAAGAAGGGTTGGGAGCTCCTCCCATTGGGAAGTGGATGCCATACGACAGATCCCGGACCTGGACATCGACAAAGGTATTCTGGAGAGAGACAAGGGGAGCAAGATGCATCACGGACTAACCTCCTCTGTCGCTCTCTCCAGAGCCAAATGGGTCTGCTTTTCATGGGACTCCTTCACCATCTTGGCATAGTTTAAACAACACTTGCTTCCACTCTGCTTTGATGACTAACTTTCTTGCCTCTAACAGCCACCTGCCTCTGTAGTGCACACTCTGATTAATTTTAAAATCCTTCACAGCACTTGCAGTCCTGTTGCTGCTGTTTCTTAGGAGGAAGCAGCTATTCTTGACTGTCCTGTTTGGAGGATCCCAAAATCACAGCTGCAGGCCATAAATGCTTTGAACTGCAAATAGAAAGCTGGAACACCTCCACTTATGAGATGGCTTTGGCTTGGGAGTAGAAATAATTGCAAGTTTGTTTTGTTAACTACTCCTCTCTCATGTCAGAATCTGGGGGGAAAGAAGTCTTTTTTGGCAGGATTTTCCAGAAGTTTTGGTTTTCCTGCTGGTCTGGTACAACACAATCTGTTCTATGATGGACATCTGTGGTAAGGCAAATAAATAAATTTGAGAAATCCAGCAGGGCAATTGAAGCAGAATGGCAATTTATGACCTCCATGCAACTAAATGGCAGTTCTCCTAACAGGACAATGTTTGGTTTCCTCCTCTTGCCTTTGCACTGAAATTCTATAGCAAGGAGTCTAGAGAGGATCTGCTGTGGGAATTGGTGAGGCGAGGGGCATCCTTTCTCAACAATACACTTCCTGCCTTTTCTTTTGACACTCAGCAGCTTTTGAGAGGCTGTTGTTGATTTAGAAATGTGTATGTGTATGGGAATTTGTGTTTTAAAAATTAGACACCCAGAAATGGTGAGTTTGCAAGTGCTAAGGTGCCTCAACGGTGGTCTCTTGACACATAGCTATAATGATGAGACAGGTAAGTGACAGACTGAAGTACAACTTCTGCTTTTGTTCCTAAAGAACTTTGGTGCCCAGTTTAATATGTGATTTGAACCCAACTCCCTCTGTTCCAGAGGCCATGACAGGCTTTCTGTGCTGGCTGAGGCTGATGGGAAGTTGTAGGCCAAAACATCTGAAGGGCACCAATTTGGGGGAAGCATAAAATGTTCTGAAACTTCTAAGAATCACCAATTAATTTCTCCTCTCTTACTGTGGGACTGGGACATGGCCATGCTACAAATCTATAGTAGTTTCATACTTGTTTAACTGCCACAGCTTCCCACAAAGAATCCTAGGAATCGCACTTGTGCTGACAAGACTGAGAATGCTGTGCTACAAGTGAGATCTGCAACCAAATGCTGCAGCATGGAGTGCTCCTGTTCAAAGTGCCAGCCAGCAGCCTCCTCTTCTAGGATACGCTGTTCTCCTCCCCCGCAACCTGACTTTCTCCTTTCTTTACAGTTCTCCACTCCATAGGCAGCACTGGCTATGTTCATCCTCACTGGGATGCTGGAAGTAGGGGCTCACCTCAAGAGTTTCCTCTTCTGCAAACATCAGGGTTCTCCTGAAAATGTGGATACCTTTCTCTTGTATGTGAGTGATGCCAGTTTGATTACATAAAGATCAGCACTTCCCTCTGAATGTGGCTGACAGGAGGATTTATTGAACCTAACACCAGCACTACCCTGCCCTTCACAGCAGTTTGAGTTTCCAGGGTTTATTGGGGGAGAGGCATGTTTTTTTGAAGCAAATGCGTAGTGAAGAATACCAGTGAATAATCCTCTTGAGGTATCCTCAAAGGGACACCGCAGTCCCCATCCCCTGCTTCAGGGTTTTTTGGAAGACGCCATGACAGTTTACCTGATATGAAACCTGATATGAATCCTGATATGAATCCACCCTGTGGAACGCCCTCCCATCAGAGGTCAGAGAAATAAACAACTACCTGTCATTTAGAAAATACTTGAAGGCAGCCCTGTTTAGGGAAGTTTTTAATTTGTGACTTTGTATTGTATTTTGGTATTTGTTGGAGGCCGCCCAGAGTGGCTGGGGAGACCCGGCCAGATGGGCGGGGTATAAATAATAAATTATTATTATTATTATTATTATTATTATTATTATTATTATTATCCTGAGAAGTGGAGTTTGTTATGGTTGCCGAGAGTTGTCAGGAGAGCTTCAAGAAAAATGCAGAGAGCAAAATCAGTATATGGCGTTTATTGGCCTGACTAAGGCCTTTGACACTGCCCTGGCCTGTGGACTGTCCTTCTGAAAATTGGCTGTCCAGCAGGGGCGGAGGAAGGTGGGGGCGATAGGAGCGCACTGCCCCCATTGGCGCGATCCCGGGGGGGTTCCATCGCGGCTCCCCCCCGTCCATGCTGGGCGCCATGCCCCCACAGGCTGTAAGCCACACCCCCAGAACATGTGCCACGCCCCTTTGAGCGGTGCACCACGTCCCTTTGGGTGGCGCGTCATGCCCCCGGGACACGTGCCAGCCCCGCCACCACCTGCTCCCCACCCCCAGTGCCGGAGAATGAAGCTCCGCCACTGCTACCCAAATAAATTTTTGAACATCCTTTGGCTCCTCCATGATAACATGACGGCAACAATCACAGATAACAATAGCTCTCAAAGTGAACCATTCACAGTGAGATCAGGTGTTAAACAGGGATGCGTTATTGCCCCAACTCTATTTATTATCTTCATCGCCATGATCCTACACATTGTTGAAGGGAAACTCCCCAGAAAGTAGAAATCATATATCAAACAGATGGAAAGCTCTTTAATCTGAGTGGCTAAAAGCAAAGAGTAAGGTTACCATAACTTCCGTCCTAGAGGTTCAGTGTGCTGATGACAACATAGTGTGTGCACACTCAGAGGATGACCTCCAAACCATCCTAAGTATCTTTACAGGAGCTTATGAAAAGCTTGGTCTATTGCTCAATTTCCAAAAAACCAAAGTGCTGCACCAACAAGCACAAAACAACCCCTCTGCAGCGCCACAAATCCAACTTAATGGTGTAATGTTGGAACGTGTCCTACCTGGACTGTTACCTTTCCACAAGGGCCAGCATTGGTGCCGAAGTCCAGCATCGCCTGAGCTCTGCGAGTGCAGCTTTCTCCCGATTGAAGCGCAGAGTGTTTGAGGACCAGGACATGCACAGGGAAACCAAAATGCTCATTTACAAAGCTGTTGTACTACCAATATTACTGTATCCTTGTGACTGTCCTTGGGAAAACAGGTGAACTAATGCCAGTGTACTGCAAAAAGCAAAGATCATTAGTGGCGAAGCAATGATTCTTCAGCATCAACTTCGTTGGACTTGTCATGTTGTTCCGATGCCTGAGTACCGTCTTCCAAAGCAACTATCTATTCCCATCTCAAGAATGGAAATCAAAATACTGGTGGATAACAAAATAGGTTTAAAGACGCTCTCAAGGCAAACCTAAAATAATGTAACATAAGCACTGATAAATGGGAAACACTGGCCTGCAAATGCTGCAGTTGGAGAACAGCCTTTACCAAAGGTGTCGTGGACTTTGAAGAAGCTTGAATTCAGGGCAAAAAGGAGAAATGTGCTAAGAGGAAGGCACGTTTGGCAAACCCTCACTGTGATCAACTCCTGCTCGGAAACCTATGTCCCCACTGTGGAAGGGTGTGTGGATCCAGAATTGTCCTCCACAGTCACAGACTCACTGTTCATGGAAGACAATCTTCTCAGCTACGAGTGATCGCCAAAGAAGAAGACGACTCCCTTCACAGAGCTACAATTCCCAGGATTCACTGGGAAGAGGGATGAATTATTAAAACAAATTACACTTCCCAGGATTCTTTAGGGGAAGCAAAGACTGTGTAAAGCAGTGTGGCACTGCTTTAATTGTATAGTGCAGATGGGGCCAAAGTTGTTACACCCAGAAAAGAGAGATGTCTGACATTTTAGTTGGGAAAGCAATGGGCCTGAAATGTAGACTTGAATTATTTTTTACTTTTGTTTTCCATTAAAGGAATAATCCAAATGTTGGGGTTTTGTCTCCTTTTGTTTTGTTCCCAGTTGCTGCCAAATGGTGGGGAACGAAAAGAATAGACTATGCTCTCTATTGCCCCGATGCCCTCACCGCCTTCCCTACGGTGGCCTTACCACACCTCTTCCATGCAAGCTACTGGGAGTCAACAGATGTGGTTTCTTTCCTCCTCAGGCAGGTCAGTCCTATTTGGTCCGCAAATCTCCAGCATACACAGGGACTGTGCTCACACTCCCATTTACTGTGCACTCAGTGTTTCCAGTCCCGGTCTTTAATCCATGTTCACACGACATTATCCAAAACACTATTCTTTGATGTGCTGTTTCTCAAGCCTGCTTCGCACCAGTTTGGAGTCCTTAAGTTCCTAGTCCATCTCTAGCCAAGGTGTGAAACCTTTCCATAGGGTAAATGCATGCCCTCCCTGTCAACATCCTCTGGGTGAGTTTTGCAAGTTTTTCAGCAAATCAGGAGAAAGCTGAGTATGAGTGGTTCCTATAGGCTAGCACTTGTGACGTCACCAACATGCCTTCCTCTATCCCTAAAGCAGTTGTCAAACCGTTTTTTTTTAATGTTCATAAACTTCTATACATTTTTAACAGAAGGATAGGCATAAAAGTATACATACTTTGTTTTAAAATACTTTTTTGAGTATATTCACTCCCTAAAACACGTAGAGAGACATTAAGATTCAGAGACCTGATCCAGCATTCGATTTGCAAGAAGCATTACGAATGGAAGGCAGTTTTGGAAGCTGCTGCGAATGATCATAATTGAGGGCATCAGCCACCTCTGCTAAATACAACAGGAAGAGCCAAACAGACTTTCTCCAGCAGATGAGGTCACCACCACCAGCAGCTTCCAAGAGTGGCCATTTCTGTGGAGCTGATAGGTAGTGCCTGCGTCAGGCAAAAACTATGATTGTGTTGGTGTTTATGGTGTAGAACAGAGTGACAGTTGTGACAGCTGAAAGTAATCAGGATTGGACACTGGGTGAGTCTAAAAAATAATTGGTCTTTCAACTGACCAAATGCCACCAGATATGCTAAAATGTAATGTTAATTACATCAGCACAGTGACATCAAAGACACTTCAAAGTGTTGCTTGTTGCCATTAATAATTCATTTAGCACTTACAATACGCAAATGGAAACTCCAGCCGCAATTGAAAGTGTTCTCCTGACCACTTCAACTCTGCCCATCTCTTAGTTGTTTTAAATACCATCTGTTCAAACTCACCCCCTTGGCTCTGTTTTAATTAATCTAGAATAACTACCAGTTCTTTAAAAATAAAAATGGCAGAGGGAAAATGTAGGAGTACAAAAAACCAAACCTTTCTTTTTAAATAAGTGCAGAACTCCAGCTAGTGCCACTCAGTTGTGCAACATGTACAAAGCACCTGGCCCCCAATAATGGAACAAAGGACATTCAGAAACAGATATGGGTGAAAACAAGCTGCAAACTTATGCAAAACCAGGCTACAACAAGTATGCAGGGTTGGCTAGGCATAGGGCAAGGACTGGATATTGGAGAGCCCATCTGATGGCCATGCCCCCACCCTGTCTGCTGGGGTCACCTCCTGGGAGCTGCCAGCCAAACATCTGAGCTCTAGCTGGCAACCTGGGCTGAATGGTAAAAAGCCAATCCCCTCACAATTCAGGGCCAAGTCTTCCCACACCACCCCATGGCCCCTTGGCGTTAACGGATCTGTCCAGTGACCAGCTGCTCCAATGCCTTCTGCTGCCACCAGAGCTAGGCATCTTCCACTTGGCAAACAGTGTGTAGTAGATTCTTGCACTTTGTGGAAATCCCTGATCAGGCTCTGCTTTCCTCAGGTGATGAGGCACGAGAACGCCAGCATCCTGGAGCTGGATGGGAAGGAGGTCTCTGTCTTTACTCCTTCTAAGCCCAGGGAGAAATGGCTTCGCAAGAGGACCCACGTGAAGCTAAGGGTAAGGACCGTCTTTTGTTGTTTTTTAAAAAAATTATTTTATTCTATATTGAAAGCAATATAACTGGCTTCATTGAGGAACACCTTCCCCCTTTAAGTCATTGTTCCGTGGCTTTCTAGCAAATTGCATCTAGCATTGATTGTGTCACCATGAAAAAAGGCAGTTGCTTGTGAAACTTGTTACTGAGCATGAAACAATTTTATTTGTTTTATTTGTAAGTGGTTCCTCTTCCTCCACTTTTTAATCCTCAGTCTCAACAACCCTGTTAGGCTGAGAGTTAGGAACTGACGCAAGGACACCCAGTGAGGTTCATGACTTGAGCTGGCGCTTGAACCTGGATCTCCCCAGTCCTCGTCGGAGACCCCTACATACATCTTGCTGACTCTTAATTTGAACTGTAGCACCACAGGAGTCTCTCTAGTTTAACCATCAACCATATGCTTGTACCTCAGTGATAGAGCACACACTTTGCATCCAAAAGATTCCTGATTCAATTCTGCATCTCCAGGTACAGCTGAGGAGGACTCCTGTCTGAAACCCTCAAGAGCACCTCCTAGTCCGGGGTGGCCAACTCCCAAGAGACTGCAATCTACTCACAAGAGATTTTTAAAAAGCTGACAGTGATCTACCCCCTTTTTGGGCGTTCAGGTCAAAGTTGTTGAGTTTTTTTCAGGGAGGAGGTAAAATGTGGAGTTTTGGGGGGGACCTACAGTTGTTCAGCTTCTTTGGGGGGAGCCAGTGATCTACCACAGACGTCCAGTGATCTACCGGTAAATCATGATCTACCTGTTGGACATGCCAGTCCTAGTCCATATAAACAGTACTAGATAGATGGGCCAATGGGCCAACTCTGTAAAATGCATAAGAAGTCCTATGTGATATGTGGAAATGAGGTCTCCTTGGCTGCCACTTAACAATTTCAGTTGCCATTCATGCGCTCCCAAGCCACTCACTCACGCATGGGCAGGATTTGAAATAGGGACATTGGCACCATCCTGCTCTTCCCATCTGTGTTTCTTCTTCTCTTCTCCCGTTTGACGGGTGATTGATTTGCAGCCTGTCTTGCTTCTCAAAGCATTCCACATATATTTCCAATAACTGATTGGTGTCCAATTTTAACATTTTACGTGCTTTTTATTATATGGCTTTATGTGTGCTTGTTGTAAACCGCTTTAATTTTTTTAAATGAAATATGTAAATACATAAACATTTTACAAATAAATATTTGTCATTGTTGTTATTTTAAATGTTTATGCCCTGCCTTCTAGCACAGTGTCTTCCTTAACTATTTGTTCTCTGCACCATGCACATTGGTGGGTCTACATAAGTAAGTAAGTAAGTAAATAAGTAAATAAATGATTGTGATGCTGTGGTAAAGACACAGCACCCTCAGGCTGGTAGGTGATGGACCTAACTTGCAGAAAGGACAGGCTTTGAATCATAGTATTGTAGAGTTGGCAGGGACCCTGAGGGTAATCTAGTCCAGACCCCTGCAAGTCATTGTTTTGGCGCCTTACCTCCAGAGCAGGAAAAAACAAGCTTGTTTTTCTTTTCTTTATAGAACGTCACAGCCAATCACCGAATAAATGATGCTATTGCCAATGAGGATGGACCCCAGATGTTAGCTGGAAGGTTTATGTATGGCCCATTGGACATGGTCACACTCACAGGAGAAAAGGTATTGTTTGTTACAGATCTGATCGGATCCCTTTAAAACAAATAAAAAAAAATGTTCCATTTATGTTTCTACAATAACTTTTTGGTCAGAGTATAAATCTTAAAACGCCCAACTTGCAGTTAGATTTAATGTCTGGATCAACTGAAACTGAAATGTTGTTGTTGTTCAGTCGTTCAGTCGTGTCCGACTCTTCGTGACCCCATGGACCAGAGCACGCCAGGCACGCCTATCCTTCACTGCCTCTCGCAGTTTGGCCAAACTCATGTTAGTAAACTGAAACTGAAATGTGCTTGGTGCTAAATGGCTGTTTAAAGCTGGTCAGCTATTCAACATAATCAGAACCAGAAGCCTGATCATCACTCACACACACACACACGATAGAAGACCTGAATCCAAGAGGTCCATTGTCAAATGAGGTCATGCTGGCTGGGACTGGTGGGAATTGTAATCTAAGACATCCACAAGGCACCAAGTTACTATATAGTGCTGCTGTATAATACTCTCTTTATCAATTAAATGGGTCTGCTTCTGTCGGCTCGGAAACTTGATTTGTGACTTCATGTAAGGGCACTTTTGCAAGCGATACAGAGAAGGTGCGTTTGCCTCTGATGTGGGCATGGCAAATATTGCTGCTGTCATCCTTTTTTCTTCTCTGTAGTTCCCACGTTTACTCAGGCCAGGATCCAATATTCATATTATCTTTTTATTAGGAGACATTGTTTAGGAATGTCAAATGTGCAGTGGTTCCAAACAATCACCCTCCCCCCCTCCGACAACTTTAAAATGGTTGAGGCTCTTGGCAGACCACCTCATTGTTTTTCTGTCTCTTATAGCAATTGCAGTGCGCTGTGCTAGATGCTGTTTGATTTTTAATCGTATCTGTATTGCTTCTTTTATTGCTTATATTGTATTTTCTTGCATTACAGTTCAAATTCCATAAATTCAAATTGTATGTGTTCTTCACCAACCACCTGAGAACCACTAATGGTCCACGGACCGCAGTTTGAGAAACCCTGTCTTTGTTGTAGGATAAAATGAGCACCTTTTCTGCATTGTACTTGGCAGGAATGGTGGCATGTATATATTTATTTGTTATAATTGGCATCCTGTTTTTTTACCAAAGGCGCACACTCAGCTTTGCTTCATGGTGTTTGAAATTAGTCCTGAAGCTAATATTGGTAGGGGTCATAAGAGTGCTAGAGGCGGAGGAGGAGAGGGTAACACCCTCCGTGTTCATGGTGCTCTGCAAAGTAACCTAAGCATTGGATAAATGTCAAATGTCCCCAAGGAGTTCATAGTCTTCATTTCAGAAATGGAAGAGACATAGCTTAAACCAAGGTATACAATTGATCCACCCCCCTCGTTATAACTGCCCTGAGATTTACGGGTATAGGGCGGTATAGGGTGGTATATAAATATAATAAATTAATAATAAATTAATAAATTTAACAAATTATTATTTTCATTATAGTCTGTTATGATTGGCAGTGACACTCTTAGGAGCTCAGGCACTGGAAGTTATTCCTGGCCCTGCTACCTAAGATACTTTTAATACTGTGGGCAGACAGTAAAGAAGATAGTGCAAAGAGAGACACAGAATGAATGTCCTGAAACCTTGAAATCAGAAGAAGACAGTTTGCTAGACTGTTACTTGCTACGCATATTCATGATTCCACATACTTCTTCCTCCCAATTCCCTTTGTGCCATAGGTGGATATTCATATCATGACACAACCCCCATCAGGAGAATGGGCTTACTTTGACACAGAGGTCACCAACAGCAGTGGTAGGATTTCCTACATTATCCCCAAAAACAAGCGGCTGGGCATTGGCGTGTATCCTGTCAAGATGGTGGTCAGGTAAGTTTTGCTGCAGGGTGTTTTGGCTTCTGCATCCCTTTATAAGTAACTTGAACGTGGCGCTACAGTGTTTGAGGGCAAGGGACTGGCCCAAACATGTTTGCTCCCTGATCAGTCTCTTAACTAACCCATTACCTCCCTTTCCCCTTTTCCTTTAGAGGCGACCACACGTATGCCGACAGCTACATCACTGTTCTGCCCAGGGGGACGGAGTTTGTGGTCTTCAGCATTGACGGTTCCTTTGCAGCCAGTGTTTCAATCATGGGCAGTGACCCCAAAGTCAGAGCTGGAGCAGTTGATGTAGTACGGTAGGAAGGATTTGGAAATGCTTTGTGCCTGCAGTTGTGCTTTGGAGTGCAAAATTATGAAAATATCCCCTTTCATTTTTAAAAGGGAAGTTGCTGGCCTTCGGGGTTTCAGGGAGAAACCTTAATTATAGCATATGCTTTTGTGAGCCAGAGTCCATTAGAGTCATGAAGTGTTTGTCCTGAGGGGTTGATGTGTACATAAAATGGGAGGGGTGGATCCAGACAGTGACAGTTGCATTATTCACAAAACAGTGTTAGCAATAACATAAATATTCTGGCATTAGTCAGCTAATTAATGTATATCGGGTGGTTCTCTCCTCCTTTGCCACATATTAAAGAGCTACTTTTGTTTCGTGGCACAAACAAAATAAATACTCTGAAATCTAGGACTCCTGTCTAGAACTGTTTGCACGATCTGTCCAGTATGTGGGCTTCCCCTCCCCTTTCACTCCCCAGCCCCTTCTCCTTCTTCTAATCCGTCTTTTTTCTTATTTCTTTACTCCTTTTTACTCTTGGCTTTGATTGCATATGTCTGATCTTCTTAATGATATTGTGAATTGACATACTGCTTTTTTACCTTTATTGTTCATGTTTTGTTATTTGCATCGTTACAAAACTTCTAAAAGAACCAATAAACTATGAATAAAAAAAAACCACACCAACATATAGAGTGATAAAAATCTGATCCCAGTTCAAGCCACAAATGTTAAAATTGAACCTCTTGATAAATTCTAATCCATCAGTTTCACATTGCAGTCTTCTTTTGAAGTTCCTTTATTTGAGAATAGTCATCTTATGGCAGCATCTCCTAGGAGGTTCAAATGTTCATCTGCTTTTTTAAAAAACATTGCCTTTCTGATGCAAAATAGAATTCTTCTTGAAAAGATCTCTCATAATGACACTAAGATATATGGCATGATTTTATTTATTGTACAGGGTCATTCACTGATAAGACTATATAGAACCTTTATTCTTAATAATGAAGGAAATCACAGGTGGAGAATTTTATAAAACTTTAGTTTTTGTAAAGGGAAACTTATGTGAGTTAATACTTTTTTATACCTTTGGAGCCGCACTGAACCTTTCTACTTTTCTCCTTCCAAGCTGTGAATCTTTATGGCTTACATTTTTTTATTCTTTGTTTTTGTTTTCTTGTTTTTTGTTTGTTTGTTTTTGCTTCCCCCCACTGTTAATAATAAAAGAGTAGGGGAGCTAAAATAGCATCCTTTGTTCCAGGGGCATAACCTCTTCATAGCACATCCCTGTTCCAAGGCCCCTTTTCTGTGGCCTGAGACTCTTAAAGGTAATGGATTCCCCTCCCATGTTTCTTGGGGTTCCAAAATTCATTTCCTGGTCCTTTTAGTTGCACATACAAAAAGATCTGAGAACACAAAATGGGGAAAGATGTGATTGGAAAGTAGGTTAAAAATGTCCTAAATGAATTTAGCAAATATATCTAATTTAAGAATGAAAGACTGGGATAATATGTTTACAAAAGGTATTTGTGAGGATAGAAGAGCAAGCATTTATTTTTCATTTATTTGTTACAAAGTGCTGTGCAAGGGAATAAATATTGTAGAAATTTCTATTGATTACTTGGCTTCACATATAGCAGTTTCAGCAGGCCAGCTCCTGGCAAAATCCTCTCTATATTTGTGGACAGCTAAGGGACGCGGGTGGCGCTGTGGGTTAAACCACAGAGCCTAGGGCTTGCTGATTAGAAGGTCGGCGGTTTGAATCCCCGCGCCGGGGTGAGCTCCCGTTGCTCGGTCCCTGCTTCTGCCAACCTAGCAGTTCGAAAGCACGTCGAAGTGCAAGTAGATAAATAGGGACCGCTCCGGCGGGAAGGTAAACGGCGTTTCCATGCGCTGCTCTGGTTCACCAAAAGCGGCTTAGTCATGCTGGCACATGACCCGGAAGCTGTACGCCGGCTCCCTCAGCCAGTAATGCGAGATTAGCACCGCAACCCCAGAGTCAGACACGACTGGACCTAACGGTCAGGGGTCACTTTACCTTTAAGATTCCACTTCCATATCAGTTGTTGGTAAAAGGGGGTGGCATGTCCTAAGGGACTTATTTCCTAGGACTTAGGGAAAGGCCACTGCTCAGGGGGGGAAGGGCCTTGGGTCAGTGATAGGTAGAGCACCTGCTTTGCAGTCAGAAGCTCCCAGGTTCGTTCTCTGACATCTCCATTTAGGTCTGGGAGTTTCCTGGCCTAACTCAATATAAGGCAGCTTCTTGTGTTGGTTATGCGTCGGGGGAAAGTACAAACAAAGCACCCATTGGCAACAATTGGAGAGTTTTCCTCTGAAACCATCTCATCAGAAGCATTTCTAATACAAATAGGCACGTGAGTGTGCCGAGATGGTTCAGGACTACAGCAGCGGGCAAATGGTTAAAGCCCTTCCCACTCCCCCTTGCCAGATCCCCAGCCTGTAATATGCTGCATACATCCTGCCTCCCTCCTGTTCTTATTCATCATTTTCTCCCTTCCCCTTCTCAGGCACTGGCAAGACCTTGGCTACCTCATTATCTACGTCACGGGCCGGCCTGACATGCAGAAGCAACGGGTGGTTGCCTGGTTAGCACAGCACAACTTCCCCCATGGGATCGTCTCGTTCTGCGATGGTCTGGTTCACGACCCACTGCGGCACAAGGCCAACTTCCTGAAGTCCCTACTCACAGACGTAAGCAAGCAGAGCAGTGTTCATTCTTTCCCTCCCTCCCTCCCCCCCCTCTCTCTGCAGATTTAGGTAGAACTTCCCCAGAGGCTGTGTCTATCCAAACAGCGCATGGAGATATCTGTTGGTAGTGTGGGAAGGTGTCATCCTGAACCAAACTAAGTATCCAACAGACGTTGGAAGATTTTTGGTGATGTTCCAGGCACTAGCCAGTTGTTAGCGAAGTCACTTAAATAGAGCAAATGGAGTCCAGAGAGAAAAGAAACTGATAATACTTTGGGGAACAGAACTAATCAGCTGATCAGAACCTCTTGAACATCTAACAAACACAGTTTTGACAAACTCCGTTAGTTCACTGAGCTTCAATTTTTAACCATAGTTCATAGAATTGTAGAGTTGGAAGGGATAACAAGGGTCACCCCCGACAATGCAGGAATCTCAACTGAAGCATTCATGACTGATGGCCACCCAACCTCTTCCTTACATTCACCTGAGACATTTTAGCTAGGGATGCAAGAGCATCCATTCATTTCCCCAAAAAGGTGCTGTGGATGGTGTATGTTCCAAGTGAGCGTGTGCAAAATCCCTCCAAAAGCACTGAGCACTCTCCTCCACCTCCCTCTTCCCCTGGCAGTAGACAAAAGAAACTTCCCTTTGGGCAGTCAAAGGAAGAAGCAGAGGTGGCGGCTGCAAGCTGTGGTGCAGTTGCCCAGTTAGGCAATGTTAGACTCTTAAGTGTCTTCAGAGGCTCTTTGGTAATGGAAATGGGAAAATGTGTCAAGTTCAAGAGTCTCTCTGTTTCTCATTTTTCCAGTCTTCAGTTCTCAACAATTCCACATCAGTTTGCAATTTTTAAAAAAGAAGCCTGATGAAAATTCATCATTTTAGTGCAGATTTCTCTTTCAATATACAGTGGTACCTCTGGTTGCACACGGGATTCATTCCGGAGCTCCGGTCGGATCCTGAGGAATTCGCAACCGGAGGTGCCGCTTCTGCACATGCGCACATGGCGAAACCCGGAAAAATACTTTCGGGGTTTGCCGCGTTCACATCCTGAAGGATATGCAACCATAGGTGTGCGTATGCAGAGGTACCACTGTACACAATTTAATGCAGTTTTGTTTAATGTACACAAAGCAGTTTTATAATAATAATAATGCATGAGGTTTTATAATATACACATTTTATGCAGCTTTTATTATAAGCACATTACTTTTATCTTATTCATTTATCTATCTATTTTTATATGCCGCTATTCATTAAAAAAAAATCAGAGTGGTTTACAACATGTATACTTGGCCAGACTGTTCATCTTGCTAGGTGAAGCCCTGGAATGATGCCCCCAAACGCTGCCCAAAGTGGCACCACTTCTGGGCAGGCTGTGACCAAGACCCCTCGCTGTGCCCTTCCCAGATGGAAGGCCCTGAAGCAGCAGCTGCTGTTGGCACCGCTGCCTTCCTCCTGGCCCAGCGTAAGTTACTGGGGGACCTTGGAGAAGGTGGCTTGCAGGATCAGGGTGAACCTTGTGAATGCCAGTCCTGCTTTTGAGCATTCAAGGAGGGTGTTTGCCTTCCTGAGCACTTCTCCTCAAATGCATCCTTACTGTTAGCATTACAACTTCTTCCCAAGGCATCCTACAAAAGATGCTACATTGCAACATCATTGCGTGAAAACCAAAGGTCTGGTGCTGTTCCAGAGGGTACATTTCCCTTCCAGTTGCCAATGATTTGCCTTTTCTTGCCCCGCACCCTGCAGCTCGACATGAAGATCCATGCAGCCTATGGATCCACCAAGGATGTCTCAGTCTACACCTCCATCAGCCTGCCGCCTATGCAGATCTACATTGTTGGGCGGCCAACCAAGAAGTTACAGAACCATTGTCAGGTAACCTCAGAGTGCAGATGCTTTCACAAGTGCCTGTATGATGAAGCTGGGGGTGCAGCCTGTCCAAGCCCTACAGCTGTGCCACTCAGCGGTGTAGCTAGCTGCTCGGGCGCCTGGAGTGGCGCCTGTGCCTGGAGGCGGGGCAGGGTGAGCCAGGGCAGGGCACGCTGCATGGAGCGTCCAAGGAGTCTGCCCACTGTAGGGCAGCTGAGGGGGAGGCAGTGAGCAGACGCAAGCCGCACACTGCCATTTTGGGCAGCACGGAGCCTGCAGGCACCTGAGCCACCACATCACTCCCAGGGGAGACGTGTGGCTCAGGTGTGCTGCAGGCCCCACGGTCAGGGCCACCCCCGCGGTGTGGTCACCGAGTGCCCCCCCCCCTAGCTATGCCTCTGGTGCCTCTTCTGTGTCAGTGGGGCTCACAAGAAGTGGCTCCAAAGAGATACCCAGAGAAGATGTAGAGGAGGGTGGCATTCTGGAGCACCAGCAGACTAGCACAGATGTTACCTTTATAGTGCCATCTTTGTTAGCATGGAGGAGAGGAATGATGGGAAGAAAGCCAAGCATCTCCTGAGGTAGTTGCAGAAGTGGCTGTAGCTCAGAGGTAGAGCATCTGCTCTGCATACAGAAAATTCCAGCTTCTTCAGTCTCCAGCATCTTCATGTGGGGCTGGGAGAGACCCCTGCCTAAAACCCTGGAGGGCCTTTGCCAGTCAGCCATACTGAGCTAAATGCACCAAAGGGCTGACTCCATATAAGGCAGCATCTGCCTCATCTATGGAGAGACAAAAATGGACCCAGTCAGGCGATGCGCAGGAAAAGCAGGCAAGTAGCCCAGCAGGCCTGGAACAAGATGGGAAGTCATTGGATAGGGGAGAAGCCTATGCCTTGCCTGGCTATGTGTCTTTCAAAAATGTTTTCTGAAAACAGAATATTTCAGTCGAAATTTTCAGGTGATCAGTGTTACATTTGTACTATCAAGATTTACCAGTGTGCTTTAAGAGATTTTAAATTTTTTTGATATTGTGTCTTTTAATAGCATAGTCCAAGCTTAGGTGATGGAGAAAGCTGAGTACGCAGATCTTGTACACTTCCTTGGAATCCATTTGATGAAACACAGTTTAGAGATATTATATTATATTATATTATATTAAATACGTACATTACATACACAAAGTGTATCAAAGATGAATAATGGCCATTGCAGAAACAGCATTAATATGTTTAGCAAATTTGTTTATTTGGGTTGACATTTAGATGGCTTTTTGCTGAATAACTTCTCTTGCTGCACATACAAGTAAGTTGGTTGCCTATATTGTTTTGCCAGCTGCTGAGGAGAATTTTGTGGCTGCTTCTCGATTTCTGAACTAGTGTGTCAGAGAGACTTCTCCTTGACACTTGGCAGGAAGGTAGAGATGACCAGCTTATGGAGGGGTTCACACATTCCAGGGCCGCACTTACCCTGCTTCAACAGTGAGAACCACATCCTGTATGGCACAGATTATTCTCTGGGTCTGGCAACCTGAGATAAATTTGTCACTTGGTAAACAGTTGCCTCGGAACATCTGAAATGGCAGCTGTGAAATTGCATTTGGCCATGGAACCAGAGTGAAGTTTTGGACTGCAGATGTCTTCCAAAAATAAGCTTTCATTTTAATTAAATTTGCAGTTCATTACTGAGGGATACGCAGCCCACCTGGCCCAGCTGGAATACACCCATCGCTCCCGCCCTGCCAAGAACACCACCCGGATGGCTCTTCGGAAAGGCAGCTTTGGCCTCCCGGGCCAAACGGAATTTCTGCGCAAGAGGAACCACTTGCTGCGCACCATATCCTCTCAGCCGCCAAGTGGAAGCAGTGGCTACAGGCCGGAGCGAACCCAGAGTCAGTCAGAGAGTGACCGGGAGAGGGAGAGGGAGCGCAGCCAGAGGAGCATGAGCCTTGCCACAGGGTGCTGGGGCCGGAGCACAGCCTCCAGACTGGAGCCTGGGGGGCTGGGGCAGAAGTAGAGCAGCCAGAAGGCAGCAGGAGGAGGCAATCGTGCATGGCGGCAGCAGAAGAAGAAGTGAAACAACTGAGGCCTATGGTGTGGGGTAGTGGGGCAAACATGGTGCTACTCATTGCCAGAGAGGTGGTCATAACTTTATGAGGCGATAACAGGCTGGTTTCCCCCCCCCCTCCATGCAAAACATACAGGCCTTGGTGACGGGGGCACTGGGTTTTTGCAGAGCACTGTGCAAAGGGGAACAAGAAAACTGCCTTTTCAAGCAGGAAGGGGAAGATGAATACTTTGGCAGCTTCTGGGTGCAGCTTTTTCCTGCCCCCCCCCCTTTCTTACCCAGGTTTGGTGATTGTAAATATGTGCCTCCTCAGCTTCTTAGCCATCAGTCAAAGATGCAACGGAGCGAGCGAGCGAGCGTCCCAGTGCCGTGTGCGGGCAGAACTGGAGGAGCCAGGCAGGGGAGCCACGACTGTGGGTTTGTTCTGCTGTCTGAAGTGAAGGGATCCACATGCTGCCACCACTTTGAAATAAGTTGCTCCACTTCTGGAATCTGGAGAGACTCGGGTTGGAGACAGGGAAGAGTTCAAGACAAGCAAAGGATGCTTAGAACACACTCCCATTCTGCTAGGAAGCAAAGTCATGTTGCCAATGGCTAATTCAAGGCACCTTTGGTGCGAGAAGCATGGGATCCGATTAGCAGTTTGTTTTATTTGGGTACAATTTCCTATGATTATTTTTAAGTGAATATCTTAAAAAAAGGAGGGAAAACAAAAACCAGATTTTGGAAACTGGTGGATTGTACTAATGCAGAGAAAGGATTTTATCTGCTGCTTTCTGCTCCTTGGTGTGTGAGGGAGTGGGCAGGGTGAAAGAAGTCGGGCAGTTGTCCAGTTGCTACTTTCTACTTTTGGAAAGTACCAACAGTTAGTTTCAAGCATCTAGGAAACAAAATAGCAGAGTGCTATTTTTGCTCAGCCTAAAAAAAGCGAAGTCCAAATTCTTCCCCACTCCGCCCACTTCTTTTCTGCCTCTTGACCCTCTTCAGAAGGGAGTCCGTCCTTCTTTCCAACTTTTGCAATGGCTTTCAGCGGAGGATGTAAATTTTGCTTTTCTTTTTAACTATAGTTATGCAACTGTAAAACCTCATTGTTTTTATTTGTTTTGCACTGATAATTTTTAGAAAGGAGGCCTATTACTCTTTTATGAAGCTACACCCTTCCTATTTATAGCGCATGACAGTCAAATGTTGCTAAGCCAGGATGCATCTACCCAAACGCACACATGCACACACACAAGACTTCCCCCCCCTACCAACAATGTAAGGAGATTTAAAAAGAACAAGTGCAACAAATTGAGAGGGGCAAACCAAGGGAATGCAATTTTTAAAAGGAAAGACATATCTTAAATTTCCCTAACTACTCTCTGTACAGGAGTTGCAGGTTTGATGGTTTGGATTTGCTGCAAACTTCTGTGAAGTACATTTACAAGCTCTGCCCCGAGTTCTAAAGAACATGCTTGGTTTACAACACCTTATAGAAGCCGTCTGATAACGGGAGTAAATTGCACAAGGGAACATAGGCCTACAAGGAAGGGTCTGCAAAATTCCCCTAGCCACCATCATGCCACCTCACCCTGCAGATTCAGTTTCCAGCTGTTGCAGAACACGGTTAGCCTGAGATAATGGACTAGTTCTCCAAGAGTTGGGGTTGCCCTTTCTTGCCTATAGCTTGTGACATTTTTTATATTTGCACAGGTGTTCAATGTTCCACTTTATACGTAACACACACCCCACCCCCCCCGGACCAACAGCTCTTTCATCGTTTCTTCTTTTCAATACCAAGACTCGGCAGCACTGTGAATTACAGCCTCTTTCCAAGCCACGAGGCTCAACAACTCACCCGGACATTTAAAAAGCTACTTTGCTACATGGGTTTCAACACCAAATTTAAAATAGTGTGCTCCATCCATATGGATGTGATTGTCTAAAAGGGGTAAAATCCATTTATTTATCCATGGAAACTGCTGCTCTTTTCAAATGAAGCTTGCAACTCCCAACATTTCCTAAATGGTTGATGATGAGCCATACTGCAAGATAATAAGCCTCTCGTCTCAGATGAAGTCAACAAGAAAATCTTGGCGAGTTTTTACTACTATTCTTTAAAAAAAAAAAGCACTATTGACTTCCCTTTCTCCTCAGCCTAGATCTTTACATCAAAAAATGAGTGGGTGGGTGTTTGACATGCAGAATCCACATGGATTGCATTATAGCTCTTTGCTAGCTCAGTGTATCATCTGACCATCATCACAAAAACAGACTAGGCGGCCACATGATCTGGATTTGAGTTTCATTGATTTCACTTCTCCCCTGAACAGTCAAGACATGACATGTACATTATTCAAACTTTGAGACGTTCAGCGGCTCCTTTTTAGTGTGTGTGTGTGTGTGTGTAGATAGTGTAAAGGAAAAAACAATGTAAAATGCCTGGATACGGGTTGGGGAGGAAGTGGGTGGTATATATATATATATATATATAAATATATAAATATATATGCAGTGAAAGTAATTTATTTTATGTACAATACCCATGTCTGGAGGGAAATAAACCTTCAGGTTTTGTTAATATTTCAAGGCCTAGCTTCCCCTCCCGCTTGTTTTCAAGCATAATGTACAACAGACTCATTTTATGGACCATGTTCAAGCTGTCAAAGGATGCTAAAAGAAATCTTCTCATTGCCTGACACCAATCCATATTTGAAAAGAATGATCCATAAGAGTCATTCCTGTGTACACCCCCACCCCTTGGCCAGGCGTCTCCTCTCTTCCAGCCATTCTCCCTGTTTCTTTTCAAGGTGGTTGTTTTGCATGTATAAGGGGATGGGGGTGGTTCTTCATCCTTCTTTGCCATTGTAATAATTTTGAATTAAGTGAGCGGTGAGCAAGTGACATTATGGCTGGAGGCTTTTTACATTTTTTTAAGCACTCCAGGATGCCATCATTCTGGTCCATGACTTATGTATGCATACCCCTCATGTGTTGTCCTTGATGTTGAAAGCTGAACTTGCTACTCTGGCATTAAACAAACAATAGCAATAGCTTCATTAGAGAGTAGTGTGGCTCCCTCTGGAATGAATCTGGAGAGCAGCATTCGCCATCCCAGTTGGAAATGCAAAGACTGATTTGTGGAATCTGAAGCCATCTGTATTTAATGCTGTAGCCTCAGTGATTGTCTTTCCTTGAGATCAGTGCCCCAGATCTGGTTTATACCTTAAGGGCCAGTAAGTGTCTATTATGAGGCTCTGTCTCTGTGGCACTTTCTGACAGCTCAATGGAGTGGGGAGGCAGGAATGCCCCTGGAAAGGGCAGGTCTGCTGTCTCCTGCTGTGGGAACCTCAAGTGTGCAGACTTGCCCCTCAGTCAGGTGGTCTGATGAGTGGGTCAGGGAGAACAGTTTCAGTACATTGCGTACCATATTAGAGCCACCTGGATGTGCCTAGAACTCAGCCAGTATGACGATCAGCCTTTCCCAACCTGAGACCTTCCAGATGTTTTTAGCTGCAAGGCCCAGCCAGCCAAGGAACAGGTAAAACTTGCACTTTTTGTCTTGGGATCACATATATTCTGTTTGTTGTCGTCTTTGAAGTATGTATTGCAAGTAATTTGGACTCTGAAGTGGTTTCCTCTTTTAAAAGACGGGGGAACATATTGGGGTGATATTTGAGGAAAGGAGTGGTCAAGAGAGCAGGAACTCCCCCCCCCCCACAAATATTTAGAGAACTTGGCATTTGGGTGGTATTTAGAATCCCCAAGGGGGTTTGGACAAGTACATGGGATCAAATGCTCTGTCCACATCTCCCCCATCCTCCCACCAGAAGCCAAGGAACTTTGCATAATGCAGTGTTCTATGGTTTACATCATGTATTCACACTGCACAATTTGAGCTGCCTTGGCAGAGAACAAGAATTTTGCTGAGTTTGGGTCTATTTTTTAACATACTTAATTTACTCTTTTCAGATGTTCCATATCGACAGACCTTGCATTTGGGGGGATGTTTTGCAGGGTAATTTGGTGCTGAAATGTTTAAACTTGGCTAAAAATGTTTAAAGGCATCACGTGGGATTAAACTTTCATTTCTTTTAAGCCAAAAAAGGCAAGCTTCTCATCCATATGGCTGCAGATGGGAGGGGGAAAGCCTAATGCTCTGAATAGCCAAGGTGGGTGTGGAGTTTAATAAAGCTTACCTCTGCACAACCCCCAAGCTTGCCGGAGCATGCTAAATTTTGGAAAGCTCCTAAAATGTTTGCAGTCTGAGAAAACAAATGAAACAAAAGCACACATATATGTTCTAGGTGGCATTCCTATGACACAATCCTATGCATAATTACCCAGATACAATTTCCACTGTGTTCATTGGCCTTGCTCCACATTACTCCCTGGTAAGTGTGTTTAGGATTGCAGCCTTAGATATCCAAACATTACAGAAGGGCACTGACAACACCAGCCTGCTGGAATGAAGCAGATCTAGATGGTGGGGAGTCTACCTAAGAACCCCATAAATACCACCCACAATTCCATTTAAAGAAGATTAAGATATAAATGTACAAAACAATCAATGGTTTGATGGAAAAAGAGGCCCGACCTGTTGTATACATTCTTCCCAAACAAGATAGCTTCCCTGTAATTCACACTGGGGCCGGATTGTTAGCATCTTTTGACAATGCAACTTTAATTTTGATGAACGTTTTGTATCTTAAAGCTAGCTCAAGGGAAGTTGTCTACCAAAGGCAGGGTGGGGAGCGGAGTCCGTTACGAACAAAACCCTCCTCCTCCCAGACAGTTTTATCCTGGGCTTTACTGGAGGCGTCCCTCCCTCTCGTTCAGGCATTTACCACCATTGCTGCAGTTTTTCCTGTTAGTTCCAAAAGCATTACAGTTTTGTCTCCCTCTCCTTCATCACCGAGACCCCACCCCACACTTCTTTCTCCTCCCTTCTACCCTGTATTCAACAATGTTCATTCTGTTGAATAGTGGGGGGGGGGAGGCTTTTCAAAGATTCAGCTGGAGGGGCAACTTCAAGAACGTTCCCTATGGAAAGGTCACAAGGGCAAATCAGCCCAGAGTCCAGCTACCTGCGTTTGTGTCTGCATGATCCCGTCTGTATGTGAGGACCACCCTCTTCCTTGTTGTTCCTGCCGCCTGGTTGTGCTTTGTATATGGTAATCCCTTGTACGTTAACACCAATTAAAAGAAACGGGAAGGCTCTCTTGCTGTGTCTGCTTCTTTGCAAAGTCCACAAAAGGCGTAAAGCTTCAAAGCGGCTTGCTTTCAGAGCCCAAGAAAGTAGCCCCAAAGCATCAGACCAAATGCCAGCATTCTGTCTTTATAACAGCCAGATTTCTGGGGGAAATCCACAATTGGGACACCATGGCAATGAGCTTCACTTCATAGTCTCCAGATACTAAGGCACAAAGAGCCTCTCTACAGAGCAATGCCATTAAGCCCAGGGGCAAGGAACCCTTTTCAGCCTGGGAGCCACATTCTCTTCTGAGCGATCTTCCGAGGGCCACATGCAAAAGTGGATGGAGCCATATAAATTTTACCTTTATACATTTGTTTCTACATACTCATAACACCCCTATCTCTCCTCCAAACAGACAAGAGAGATTTCCAGCGTTCTAAGGCATTAGGCCCTGGGAAAATCAGGGTTCAGTCACTGCCTCTCAGCCTAACCTACAGGGCTGTTGTGGAGTTCAGATGCAGAGCTGGAGGACCATGTACACCACCTTGAGTTCCTTGGAGAAAGTGGGATATAAATGTGATAACTGCATAAATATTCAGGGGGCAAAGCAGGACCACTGAGGAGAGTGTGTGTGTGGCCTGGCTCAATTTCTGAGGGCCAGTTGAAGAGACCTGGACTCATATTTGGCCTCCAGACCTGAAGTTCATCATAATTCCTGCACTAAGCTATTATGGCTAAGAGTTAAAGTAATATTTTGGTGCCCTGAATGATATTCATGCAACAACCAACTAGTATGCAAGAGAGAGAGAGAGAGAGAGAGAGAGAGAGCTTGAAATGCATTTAAATTAGAGCTGCTTGTCAGTAAGGATCAGTCTATTTCTGCCCAGTGTCAGGTTAGCAGATGTTCATTAATAAGTCGGTTCTGCCTTGTTTCCATAAGCAAAAACACAATTGTGCTGCACATTTATCCTAAAATGAGCATTTTGTATTGCACTGCATATTTTAACCTAAAATAGAAATTTTATATGCTTATTGAGCACAGAGCAGTATAGAAAAAAATGGAGAAGTGCAAAAACAATTATAACTGCAATCCAATCTGTTTTATCAGTCTGTGGGGTATGAATTGATCCAGTTCTCTGGTGTCCCCACTTGTCAGGGAGGAGAAACAGCAACCCAGAGGAAGGTTCAATTCCCCTTTCAGCCAGGAGGTTCAGAAGCTGGGTTGAACAAGTCCCAACTTCTCAGCACTACCTATTTTACGGAGCTGTTATGCAGTATGTGCAATATTGATGCATTTATACCCCCCCTCGGAATCACTGAAGCAAAGCAGGAAAGCTTTATTCAGTCTTACGTGCATGACTTCGGTTACATGTGACTGAGTCGGCAGTTCTTCTTGGTTCAGTGGAACAACCCTGTTCCCAGAACAGCACAAAATAATGCCCATCCTTCCACTGAACAAAATCTGTGTCCCTTACCATAATAAACAGGTGATACCTAAAACAGACAAGATGGGGAAGGCTGTTATAATGAACAGGCCTGGTATTACGTGCATCAGCAAGGCTGTGTAAGTTGACAACATGACATTTATTACCTGGAGCAACCTGGATGCTACCGGTTAAATAGGAGTGCTGTGATTTTGCAAAACAAAGACCATAATCCAGGTAAAGTGAAGCATTTTTTTAAATGATTTGTTAGTTTCGATGAAAAAGAGTTAAAGCAACAATTCATTCGCTTGGCTCTTCTTTGGAGGAGTAAGGCCAAAGCGTGGATTATTGTTCAGCACTGGGTAAATAATTAACAGGATATAACTAAAATGAATTTCACACAAACATGCTTGACTGACGTTTGTTTGTTTACCAAAAGCTGGTGAGCAAACAACCATGTCCAGCTCCTACACAGTGTTGCCTCAGGAGAGCTGCTTATCAATTCCCTTACCACACCCTCTAAGGAAAGGGGTGGGTGTGAGGTCTCGCATCCTAGCAAGGACACTGTTGCTCTAAGGGTCTCTGGCAGAATCAGCAGGCTTCTCCCCCCACCCCCACCCCAGACATTTTTGGCATTTTAGCCTGTCTCGTCGTCCCCCCAAACTTAATCAATTGCTCGTGCCAGTAACATGCACAGTTTAAACCTCTGCAACAACCCTACCACAGTGTTGCCCTGAGAACAGAGATTTAAACCTCTCCACCTAGCCCAGTGCTTCAATAAGGAAATAACCATCATAGTGATTGAGATGTTTTGTGTACCTGTGTGATTGTGTATGTGTGTGTGGTGTGTCATGGGCATGCAACCCTCAGAGGATTGGCAATGTTTGGCACTTGGGCCAAAAACATTTGGCTACCCCTGGCATACAGAGATACACCAAATATATAATCTGCCCAAATGGAGCCTGGAAACTAAGCTAAGCAGCATGGACAGAGTCACTCCTGAAAGGATGACATGCTTGCCAGTTGCATAGCTGTTGGCACAAGGACACACAAGGGCCCTCTAGCAAGGAAGCAAATTGTGTGGCGCCCGTAAAGGGTCAAGGCTTTGAATTTCCTGTGAACACAGCAGGTGTCAGCACTTTTCAGAATCCAGAGTTTAATGCATCCTATCTAGCTAACGCTGCAGCAGAAAAGTGTTACCACATGGACCTGTTAAGGAAGCCTCAATGCATTCCTGTTCCTATCTTAGATAGGTGTTAAGTGTGAAGCTGGAAACCAGAACAGCCTGAAGCGCGATCCCGATCTCACCACTATGGTGCCCTTCTGCCCTTAAGCAGAGGCTGAGTTATGTCAGGCTAGAGCACAAGAAAAGGTGAGGTAGCAGCAGAACATGGCTGACCAGCCACCTCACCAAGCCCCACACCTGAGCAGATGCTGCTCAGCAAGAGATTAGCTAGAGGTGGGGCACAGCAAGAGTGGAGCTGTGTGAGAACGGCATGCCCTTACCCTGCTCTAACTCTTCGCAGCAGAACCTAAGAGCATGAAACGCCCTCAGCCTTGAGGAGGAGGAGGAGGAGGTAGGTTGCAGCTGCTGCTGGTGCTCCTCCTACTGCAGCAGATGTAGAGTTGCACCCTAGCTGCTTCCTCACCCCTTGATGCTGAGGTTTCAGAGCCTAGACACCAAGAAGCCAGCTGGGAAGTAGCTGGGCTGAGCTTTAGAAAAAGGTCCCCTCCCACACAGGATAGAGGCAAGCAGATCAAAACCAGAAGCCTCCAGCCCACTTTGCACCTGGTCCATCTGCCTCGGAGGCAGGCAGAGCAGTAAAAGATCTCCACAGCATTTGTCGTCAGACTTCCATTGCTTCCTTTCCAGTGACCTGGGTCTTCTGTTTTTGCTCACTTCCCCTTTGCTTTGGGATAATTATTTTCACTGCTAAGGGAGGTGCCTTGATGAGGAAACAAGCTGGAGGCAGCAATTGGAGAGCCTCACAGGGGAGAAATGCAAAACAGAAGGATTTGTACTAGGAGCTGATGAATCTGGGCATCTTCCTGCCCCAGCAGTTTTCAGTCCTGATGGCACTGGCATGCAAATTCCATGGGGACGGGTGTTGGGTGGGGGGAGTGCAGTGCCTGGTTTCGGCAAAGCTTCTGCAGCCGGGAATAAAACCATCTCTGAAGACCATTCTGTTATCACTGCAGCATCCCCGTCCTCGCCTGGAAGGAAAGGCCATCTCCCCGCGTGGCTTGCTGTGAAGGAAGGTAGATGCATTAAAGGTCTGTAAATCATATCAGTCTTTGGTGCAATTTCTGAAGTTCTATTCTTTTAAGGGGAACAGCATCAATATCCCCACACTCTGCAGGCTTGGAAGGAAGGAAGGAAGGAAGGGAAGGAAGTTCTCATCTAGGATATGAAAAAGCCTTAATCTACAAACTGATGGAAACAAAGGCAAAGAGGACCTTCATGGGAAAGTCTCAGCAACCCAAAAGTCAGCTTATTCTCTCTTTTAGCAATAAAACTGTTAGCATATTTCCAAAGCTAAGCAGGGTCTGGTATGGTTTCAAATTGGATGGGGAACTGCGTGTTGAGATTCTTGCATTGCAGGGGGTTGGACTAGATAACACTTGGGATCCCTTCCAACTCTACAGTTTTATGATTCTATGACACTGAAGTCAGTGGAACCATTTTAGGGGAGTTAATAAGCCACTGAACAGCTATAAATAAACCCAGCCTACAAAGCCCAGCCTTGTCCTCTAAATACTCAAGTCTACAGTTGCCAGATTACATCCATTAGGTTCTGCAATAATAAACAGCCACATACCTTGTTAATTTCTTTATGCCTCTCCTTAGTAACGATCTCCTCAAGGACCTCGCCATCACCTTTAATAAGTCTGGAATTGAAACTCAGATTGTAGTCCTGGCCAACTTACACGAACAGTAGATGTCTATATGCCCTTCATATCAACAGAGGGGGCCATAACTCCCTGCTTTGCATGCAGAAGGTCCCTGAATCAACTACATCTCCAGGAAGGGGTGGGAATGTCCTGTGCCCCAAACACTGGAGAGCCTCTGCCAGTCAGTGTAGACAATACTGGGCCAAGAGGACCAGTGGTCTGGCCAGTATGAAGCTGCCTCCCATAGTTAAGAACGTGAGAATGGAGGGATCACCTTGCTGCAATGAGGCCAGCCACAAAGAATGCCAACTCAGCTGCAGCAGAAAAAGCAAATTCCAAGCTAGAGATTATGAGGGGTAGGATTAAAAGCAGGGCTGTATTCAACTAAGTTCCACTCATAAAAGAACCATAATTGTCATTCATTTCAAATGGTCTTCTCTGAGTATGACTAACACGGTATACAATCCACAGCTACCAGTCTCATGATGCACTTCTCCCTGTCTACGGCGCAGCCACTCTTGGACCAAACCCCAAAGGGATCCTGTGAACAGTGCAGAAAAGGGGACACAACATAACCACAAGTCTAGAGCACCCTCCCTACATTAGGGGCTTTTTAGTTTAAGAAGAAAAGGTTCATAAGCTGAAGAACATGGCTTGTTGTGCCCACTCGCTTATCACAGTCCAGTTCCCCATTTGTAAGATGGGACCAACAGTGACTGAGCACATGGTGATGTTGCAAGGGGAAAATAAAAGAAAGTGTAAAAGCTCTCTGTGTGGTGCTTTTAAAATGATACTATTAATCGGGGACAGCATTTGCAAAAATAAACTGCCAATGAAGGAACTTAAGAACAGAAAATACAAAGAGTTCTATAAAGAAACTGAACTATGTGGTCGTTT
Organism: Lacerta agilis; assembly: GCF_009819535.1. Lineage (NCBI taxonomy): Eukaryota > Metazoa > Chordata > Lepidosauria > Squamata > Lacertidae > Lacerta > Lacerta agilis. Next base: position 3,584,937 of record NC_046328.1, read on the forward strand.
CAGAGGAAAATGCAGATAAAGGAGAGAAAACCCAGAGGGTCTACATAAATTGAACTTAGTGACGATCTTCTAGTGACACCCCCCCAACACACCTTGTTCTTCCTGTTTCAGGGTCAACGACTCTCCTTATCACACTCTGCCGGGCGTCCCACTCCTCTTTTGTCATGGGCTTCATTGCTTGGATGCGGGATTTCTGCTCGTCTGTCAGGGCTGAGAGGCAGACCCAAGTCAGAAAACAGTGGTCTCACCAATAGCCAGAGTGCTCTGGTATTACCACTGGTAGGGAGAGCATTTTTGTTGTTCAATCCCACAGAAAAAGGCCCCTCCAGTGTGTTCAAAAATCACTGCACTTTCTATCAGTTAAAAATACAAATAGCTTAGTAATGATTTTTTTTTTAAAATCCATCTAGTAATAAACAAACTTACAGAAAGTTGATCTAATTAAGGTCACTATTGCAAAACTGCAACATTCATTTTGCCACTCATTAACCAACAGTGTTGTTATTTTTTTCCAATCCTACCTTGCCTGGGGGAGGATCTTACCTGGCCCGGAGTCTCCCAGCGTCTCTTTCTGCCACTGATCCAGGGAAGGGCCAGGGAGCGCCTCCCCCTTTGTTTCTCCCTCTTTCTCCCTCCCCTTTGATTTATTCTTTGCTTTCTTCTTGGTTTTCCTCTTCCTCCTCTTCTTTTGCTTTTTAACTTTCTCTTTGCTTAGCTTCTTCTTGCTCTGCTTCCTCCTTTTGCGGTTGGATTCATCGTCACCTGACACATCTGGAGAGGAATCGGAAGAGGAGGACGATCCAGAAGACAAGGAGCTGGTCTCGGAGGAAGAGCCGCTGCTCCTGCTGCTGCTGCCGCCTCTTCTCCTCTTCTTCTTCTCCTTCTCTTTCTTCTTCTTCTTTTTCACTGGAACCCAGCATCAATCAGAAGTCACCAGGGAATATCTATCATGTTGCAATACATCACCAGAACTGTTACCCAAAGGGAGAAAAAAACTGAGGGAATTCTCTTTTCCAGCCCTGGACAGAACCCAGAACTGGAACTTGTTGAATGGCTTAACTTCTGTGGCTTCACCTCCAAGAATAACCTAGGTATTGTATAAAATAAAAAATCCTTCCAGTAGCACTAAGACCAACTAAGTTTGTTCTTGGTATGAGCTTTCGTGTGCATCTGAAGAAGTGTGCATGCACACGAAAGCTCATACCAAGAACAAACTTAGTTAGTCTCTAAGGTGCTACTGGAAGGAATTTTTGATTTTTTGATTTTATATTTTGTTTTGACTATGCCAAACCAACACGGCTACCTACCTGTAACTAGGTATTGTGGCTGGGGTTGGGGAGGCAACTAGTCTAGTGTCTCCACGGGATTGTTTGCTCTGAAATGTGGCTCTGAAGTCAGTGCCCAACAAATGATATAATCAGAGGCACTGATTTTAAGATACACCTGGATGTTACAAAAGGCAGCTGTCGGTGTGCAGCCATCGCTCGCTTGAGGGACAAAGCTTAAGAAGGCAAAGTTTCAAGCCCTGATGGTTCTGGTGGGAAGTTCTATGAATGCAAAAGCAGTGATAATTTAAAATAATAATAATAACCACAGGAGAAATACTCTGCAGGCTGCATTCTACACAAGTGTCTCGTCCTAAGCAAACAAGGGAGCAGCCTCAATGACCAGAAAGTGGCAATAGCACCCCCAGGAAACTTCACTACTGGTCAACACTGGCAAATGCTACCTATTGAGAGATCAGAGTGCTGCATTTCTTAGGCCATTGCTTCAGAAGCAGCTGACACTCTCTCCCACATCCTTACCTTCTTTGCTGGAGGCTGAGCCCATCTGGACCCTTGGGGGCTCAGATCCTCTTTTGCTGGCAGGAGACAAACTCCTCATCCTCCCCTGAGATTCTCTGCTGCTTTTCCTCCTTTTCTTCTCCTTCTCCTCCACATCTTGCCTGCTCTGAGAGTTGCTTCGGCTCCTGCTCCGAAACCTTTTCCTCGCCTGGCTGTTAGCCATCATACTATGAGGTCTGTTCCAAACAAGGAGATCTGTTTACTTGCTTGGCTACCCATGACCACCCTTCCCTTGAAGATCACACTCAGTCTTACTCAAGTTTCAAACCAGCCGGAAGTAAATGTCCATTCAGAAAGGTCATGGTTAGGGAAATTTGATCTTGCAAGGTTTGCAAAGCAGGACAGAATAGCAGCATTCCACCCATGTTGCTAGTCCCCAGGAGAGCTGCTTTCAGAACCAAGGATTGCACTTTGGCCTATTCAGATGTGAAGCCACGGCATGCAGTCATCTAATCCTTCCTTGGCCATTGTGGCTACAGGTTACTGCAAGACCCTGAAAGTTCTCTAGGTTAATTCTATGCCAAGTGGTTCATTCTTAAAAATGAACCACTAAGAGGGAGAAGCTGTGAGCCTCCTGAAGCTTCTAGACTACAACTCCCACCATCCCTGACCACGCAGGCTGGGGCTGATGGGAGCTGGTGTCCAGCAACAACTGGAGGGCCACATCCCTGCCCTACACCCTGACACAATATCTTTGCTAGCCTTTCACGTGCCACAATGGGGGTCGGGTTTTTTTTTTTTTTTGGTTTTTTTAAAGCTTGGCAACCTTCCTCAGATTAAAGCAGCCTTGGAGCTGTGCAGCCAGGGATGGTTCTCTCAGGGCAAGAACTTCTCCCCTCAGTTGACTAGAGGAAATGTAAAAATAAAATAACCACAATAATTCATTAGTCATTAGCTTTGGATAATTTCTAGTGCACAACCCTCCTTTTTGTAACTCAAGAGCAGTTTGATTTTATTGTCTCCTTTAAACTGGCTGTTACCGTTTCAGTTTGTTTAAATTTGCTGTAGTATGTTTGCCTGATATTCTTCTTCTTCATTATAACCGTACTTTTTTGTTCCCTACTACTACTATGTAAGTCACTTTGGGTTGCCTTGGGCAAAAGTAAGTGACCAACAAATAATAAAAATCATTAATAAAAATAATAAGCCACTCCGGGAACACAAATCTGTGTTAAGGTTGCTCTTTACAAATCGTGCATCTATATATCTGCGCGCCCGCGCGCGCACACACTTCTGCCCCTTTAACACCCAGGCGCGCGTTGACCCTTTTAAGAAAACCCGCGCGGTTTCTGCTGTCCTTCAAAGCCTTTCCACCCAATCCCGGCGCTCCGTCTCCCCCGCCCTCTTTCTAAGCCCCGCCCCCGCCGCCTGTCAGATAAGGTCTTCGTCAGGCAGCCAAGGCGCATGCGCACTGGATGTCTGCTCGCCAGAATCTTTGCGGAACGAATTTTGCCCCGTCCCGCCGGACTCACCCAGCCAGGTCAGGGCGGCCTCGCCCACGAAGCGAACACGGCGCGGCGTGCGGAGAAACGTATTTGCAGAGGTTGCGTTTCTATGGCTGGGCTGCGCCTCCGCAGCCCCGGAGACCGAGCGGGGGCCCCCAGCAACTGTTTCGATAGTTTCCTCGGCGACTTCCTGTCTGCGCCTCGTCCGTTGCCATGAAGTGTCCGGCGGGGAAACTGAGGCCGAGCAACTTGGTTCCCAGCCTCCCGAAAACCCCTTACCTGAAGCTCCGCTGGGCCGCCTAGTGCCCCCCAGGTGTTGTTGAGCTCCACCTCCCATCAGCCCCAGGCGCGAATGGTGGGAGGTCAGTCCAACATCTGAAGGGTGCCGAGTGGCCCAGGGCGATCCCTACAACCATAAAAAGCGGAGGAAGCGGAGGCGAAGGAAGCCAGCGAAGAGCGAGGGCCCCCGTTTTATTTCTTTCAATTTTTAAGGGAAAAAATTATGCTTTTGTGTTCTGTACGTGTTTGTTCAAAAATATCCAGTGGCGTTCAAGAACAATAATCATAAAAAGAAGCAAAAATTAAAATAAATTGGATCAGTTTAGATCAGAAGGTGGAGTGTGCATCTTTTAAAATAAATATTATTAAAAATGCAGCAGTCTAATCCATATTTTTAACAATTGGCAAAACATGCATTTAGTAGTTACTTATTACATTTTTATCCCACTTTTTCATCACAGAACTAAAGGCAGCACACTTTTTTTATCTTTGCAACAATACTGTAAGGTAGGTTAGGCTGAGCATAGCCCAGAATCTTGCAGCAGACTTCTAGTCAGAAGCGGTTCAAGCCTGGATTTGAACACCAAACAAACAAACAAAACATTTTAACATTCTTCTTTGTTAACCACAAAGGCTTTACTATAATGATTTTGTACAGTACACTCTAAGGCAGTGTTTTTCAACCACTGTTCCGCGGCACACTAGTGTGCCGCGAGATGTTGCCTGGTGTGCCGTGGGGAAAATTGTGTTTATTTGATTCCTATTCAAGAGAATTACTTTATATATAGTCAATATAGGCACAGAGTTAAATTTTTTAACATTTTCTAATGGTGGTGTGCCTCGTGATTTTTTTCATGAAACAAGTGTGCCTTTGCCCAAAAAAGGTTGAAAAACAGTGCTCTAAGGTACAGTAGGTCTACTCGGAGGCATGCACTTTCCTCCCAGGAAAGTGTATATAGGATTGCAACCTTTAATATAGTTCAGCTCTTACACCAACAGTGAATATTTGGGTCCTGCTTCTTCAGTTTGGTTATTTCTTCCACACAAAACGCAACAAAATAGAATTTATATTCTGCACCACTATTATATTACCCTTGACTTTAATGAAAATATGCTATAACTTCCATGCATGACAAACTGTACCCCAGTGAGTTGGTGAAAGAACTCTGTATTATTGTTGAAAACAGCCATTTTAGCAATTGTCATGGGGATTTGTCTACAAATATAATGGCCAGATGTGATTTTAACAAAGAATACAGCTGGACAAAAATATAATTGACTCAGAACACCAACATTTCAAAACACACACTCCATTCTCTCACCCCACTCCCAAGGAAATTAATGGTGTTGGAGATTTTTTTTGCCTCCTTTCATCAGGAGGTTACTTTTGCAGATTAATACGGTGGTACCTCTGGTTACGTACTTAATTCATTCTGGAGATCCGTTATTAACCTGAAACTGTTCTTAACCTGAAGCACCACTTTAGCTAATGGGACCTCCTGCTGCTGCTGCGCCGCCAGAGCACGATTTCTGTTCTTATCCTGAAGCGTTATTTCTGGGTTAGCTGAGTATGTAACCTGAAGCGTAAGTAACCTGAAGCGTATGTAACCCGAGGTACCACTGTAAATGTGTGCAGATTAATTTTCAAAGTGGACATTTGATTGCCTCTGGCTTGCACCAAGCAAAGGCAGCTGTGAGCTGGCCTCTGAATTGGAAATTGTATTAAATTAGTTTGCTGGGAAATCAAGGTAGACAGTTGGAAATGAATTAAAAATAAAATGATGTTTTTTAAGGTTAGAGATAATTGCAATTGTAAGAGCTATCAGCTTGATAGTAGGTGGAGGGGAGAGTAAGAGATTATTACTGACCCTTTCACATGGTGGCTGTCAACTGTAAGTCACACAAGACATCTAGCCATCAGCATAGGCTCCAATCCTCATGTGGCACACTGTTGGCTACAATACACCCCCTGCAACCACCTTTCCCTGGAACCCAACAAAGAGCTCCTTAACTCCCTTTCTCACCATGCACATAATAGGCTTCTGTAAGGGCGTTCCCATTTTGCACTTCCAACGTTCATTGCTGCCTGCATCTTGTCTAACATGAGCCCCTCCAAAAGATGGCACATTCAAAATGAATTGCCCATCAGGAATTTAGCTCCAGGATAATTGGCAAGCGAAGTAAGTTGGCACCATCTTCCTAGTCAGCAACCTGTGGTCTGTAGGTCTGTTTGCACTAGCCACAGCCCCACTTTTTATTTCATGTGGTTGCACTGATGCAAGGCTGGAAGAAGTCTCTTGGTGATTGCAGCAGTTGGAACAACCACCCCAGCCAACCGAGATCCTTCTTGCTTCTCAGCACTATTGCCAATTCACCTTTCGTTGTCTGAACCACCACCTGCTTTTTCTTATTCTTTAAGCTACAAAAAAACTAGGGCAATGCAGGCAGCAGCTGCTGGTTTTTATTTGCTGCCTTTGTGCAAAACGGGAGAGGCCTCGTGATTTTTGCTTGTGTTTCAGCTTGCATGACTCGGGTGGATAAAAAGGGGATGCAGAGCTGTACAGGGGAGGGCCTGCTTTGCAAAACAGAAAAAGTCCTCCCTAAAAGGGTAGCTTTGTTTGCTTTAGCTGTGGTGACAACTGCATTAAAATGGTTCAGACAGGAAAATCACAGCCTGGTTAGAATGATAATGAAATTGGCTCCTGCCTTTTTGAAACTGCCGAACTGCCATGTTTTCAGATAAGTCCACAAGTCAAGTCCATACAAGAATGCCCCTCACTCCCATGTTTAGGTGTGAGACTGCCTAGCCTCAGGAGAGAGAGGAGGAAGTAGGCCTCCATGTAGACTCGATGATATGGTAGCCAGGCCCACAGATTTGCTCTTCTGCTCCTGTTGACAAATAACCTACTGTGTACCATGTATACTGCTAAACAGCCACCTGTATTTTAGGGATAAATGTTTATTTTGACAATCTGTGATCACAACCATAGCATTTTGATTAGCTGTTGTGGCATCTGCTCCTGCATAACCTTTTCAGTTACCATTTTCAGAGTGTGTTCAATGCTTTAATGTAGGGCTTTAATGTAGGACACATTCTCTCAGCTGGGCCTACAGAAAACAGCTTGGGGGCTACTGCTAGTATTGCCATCAGCCACTCTAGCAATGTCTTCACTGAAATCAAGGCACAGGATTTGCCGCACATCACCTCCCTATGTTAAGGAGCACACATCCAGAGTCTCAGGCTGTACATTTTCAGAACTCCTGGTGAACCCATCTCCAAATCCCTCTGCCTGCACCAATTCAGGCACTCTGTTGCACATGGGGCAAAGATGATTCCGGACAATGGACGATCGCATCCAGATAATCATGTTCCAGCGCTCCCCAGAGGCGATAGGCAGCGCCCCGTGAATTTGTCCTCCCCGGTGGAACAATCCATGGAAGGGAACATGTTCAACTTCGATGTACTTTGGTACTGGGTTGGTGTCCTTGAAAAGGAATAAGAAAGATCACCATGTTGTTGTTATTTAGAATCACAGAACTGAAGAGTTGGGACTCCGAGGGTCATCTACTCCAACCCCTGCAATGCAGGAATCGCAAATAAAGCATTACGACAGATGGCCATCTGACCTCCACCTTCCAAGGGAGTCCATTCCACTGTCAAACAGCTCCAGTTGCAACATTCACACTTTTATAAATCAGGTGAGCAGTGCAGCATATTTAGTACTTGGGGAACTGTCTGACTGAGCTTATTATAACCCTTTCATGGCAATTTCAATCTTTACTTTTTTAGTTGGCCAAAGTCCAACCATTCTCCCCTTCAAGACAATCCAGCAGTAGTCTCCTTAACACCACATACAAGTAGTAGTAGTAGTAGTTGAAATTTTATTACCTGCCCTTCACCAAAGGTCCCAGGGCAGGTTACAGCCACGAAGGCACAATATTGTAAACAGTTTAAAACAGCATTAAATTACAAAAATACACATTTCGGGTGTCAAAAGCCAGGGGGGTAAAGAAGTGCATCTTCAGAACTTGCTGAATGCTTTATAATGAAGGCGCCAGATGTGCCTCTCTGGGGAGGGAGTTCCACAGGTTAAACTCAAAGCGTTCAAGAGAAACAGAGAGCGGGAGCTGAATACTGACCCCCCCATGCCGCTTCCATTGGAAAAGGGGCATGGTTTAAGCAGCCCGGTCACCCCGCCCCTTCCCATTGTGCCCTGCCCCCTTCCCTGCAAGGGTCCAAGTGACGGCAAAACGCCTTGGGGCACAGCACTCTTTTGGGGGGGGGGGGCTGGGGGAGGATGCAGTGCCAGTGGGATGATGGAGGGGGAGATAGCAGGCAGGGAAGCTGCTCAAAAAAAGAAGGGAGGTGGGTGTGCAGCTGAGGGCCCCCCCCCCATTTCGAGCATTCCAAATAGCAATATGGATACTATAAACACATGCAGAAATACAAACGTTTCCTAAATTTCAGCTGAGTTTCCTGCATTCCAGGGGGTTGGACAACCTACTTCTTAATAGGTTTAATTGGGTTTGGTGCTTTCTCTCTGCATGTCATTCCTTGAACAGCTTCCTGTGCAAAGATAAGGCTTGCTTTCAATGCTCTGTTCATTTGTGCATTTGACTAGTGTTGTGAGGAGGGAAATGCAGCCCCTGGGCTGAAAAATGCCCCCCTCGGGTTTCCGGTGTGGCCTTCAGAGATATTGGCACAACTGGGGGGGGGGGAGTTGGCTGCTGTGCTGTGCCCCCCATTGTGAGGGCTGAGGGGGTGATGGTGATGCCTCCCCAGCTACTGCCATTGTCTGTGGGTTGACTGTGATGCCACAAAAACATTTGGCAGCTATAAATGTGGGCCAAGGCACAAGCCAAGGTAGTTGCCCTCCCTAGAGAGAAATAGGCAGCTCAGTGGCACTCAGCCCTGGTGGTCTCCTGCCCTGTGGCGGCAAGCTGACAAGCAGAAGGAGGCAATCGCCTGGTGCTGGGATGCTGTGGAACAAGGAGAAGGCAAGTACAATGTTTACTTGCTGGTGGGATTGCTACTTGAAGGCGATTGATATTCAGCTCTGAAGCTGGTTGATGTCTGGCAATGGACCTGGCGAGGCTGCAGCTGGGGGATGGTTGACGGAAGAGTTTGCATTCAGGCTAGTGGGTGCCGCAAGGCTACGCTGGCTGAGATGGATGCAAACTGGTTTGGAAGCCTTGTTTGTTAACAGGCAGCCTAACAGGAGGAGTCTGGGGGGGGGCACTGTCAGATGGGGGCCATCCGATTCACCTGTTTGCCTTTGCCTTACAGGGATGTCCGGAGCTGGTGAGGTTTTCCCCAAGTCCAGCCTTCAAAGTCATGAAGAGAACCGCAGGACGTCCCTATTTTCATCGGAGAAATGGATGCAAAATACTGGCAGTGAGCAATGGACAAGGTCGTGGCCGTACCTGAGAGGAGCTTTGAAGGGAGACTGCAGGCGGACATCTGCCGCATTGCAAGTGATGGGGCAGTGGGGAGAGAGAAGAAAATGAGGGAGGAAACATTCGGCCACATTAGGCGCACCATCCATTGGAAGTGCTATGAAGATGCTTTGAACAGGAATGGCTTCCCCTCAGGGATTCTGGGAACTGTAGGTGGTTAAGGGGACGGAGAGTTGTTAGGCGCTTAGGGTTAGGAGTAGGGGTTGGGTTAGGGTAGGGGTATGGTTAGGGTTAGGGTTCCCTTGTCAGAGAACTCTGGGAATTGTAGTTCTGATTTAGGGGGTAGGGGTAGGGTTCCCTTTTTGCCAGGGAACTCTGGGAATTGTAGCTCTAGTCAAGGGTTAAGGGTTAGTGTTAGTTTTTAAAATGGGAGGGTTTTTAAAAAGGGTTAGTTTTTAAAATGGGAGGGTTTTTTTAAAAAGGGTTAGTTTTTAAAATGGGAGGGTTTTTAAAAAGGGTTAGTTTTTAAAATGGGAGGGTTTTTAAAAAGGGTTAGTTTTTAAAATGGGAGGGTTTTTAAAAAGGGTTAGTTTTTAAAATGGGAGGGTCGGGGGGCTTGGTGAATGCTAAGGAGGGTTTCTGAGGGTGCCATGGAGTCCTCATGCCACGTGTGTCACAAGGGGGGGGGGCTCCTGTCACCATTTCTTTATTAACAAGTGCCCCCCTTGAGGCCTAGTTTCCCCAGCCCTGTCTATGTATGGTCTGCCTGTGATGTCACAAACGAGGGCAGGGGCATAGCAAGGGAGGGGCGGGCCGCCCCGAGTAGCACCCTGGGGTGGGGTGACACTCGCGGCAGGGCCCTGCCCCTCACGATCGGCGCCTCCAGCCAGTGGGGGGGGAGCCACTGAAAGGGGGCTTTCCCCCTTTCAACGGCTTCCCCCCCCCCACTGGTTGGGCTCCCTGAGCGGAGCCAGGGAATGGAGAGGGGCGGGCCAGTGAGGAGGGCTGACACCCCTCCTTGCTGGCCCACCCCCTCCTCTCCATGCTCCGGCAGCCAGCGGTGAAATTCGCTTCTTTCGCCGCTGGCTGGGCTCCCTGAGTGGAGCCGGGACATGGAGAGGGGCGGGCCAGCAAGGAGGGGTGACACAAGCGTGACGCCCCTCCTCGCTGGCCCGGGCGGTGGCGTCGCTCCGTGCGCATGCGTCATGACGTCATGCGCACGGAGCGACGCCCCGCCCCCCAGGGGTGCTGCTTGGGTTGCCGCCCCCAGCAGCCAAGCGGCTCGCGACACCCCTGCAGGAGGGGGACATTTTTCATCCCGGGGGCTGCATTTCCCTCCACAAAACACTAGTCAAATGTACAAATGAACAGAGCAATGAAAGCAAGCTTTATCTTTGCACAGGAAGCTGTTCAAGGAATGACATGCAGAGAGAAAGCACCAAACCCTATTAAACTTATTAAGAAGTAGGTTGTCCAACCCCCTGGAATGCAGGAAACTCAGCTGAAATTTAGGAAACGTTTGTATTTCTGCATGTGTTTATAGTACTGTATCCATATTGCTATTTGAAATACTCGAAATGGGGGGGGGCCTCAGCTGCAAACCCACCTCCCTTCTTTTTTTGAGGGGGGAGGGTCTCTCTGCCCAGCAGCTTCCCTGCCTGCTATCTCCCCCTCCATCATCCCACTGGCACTGCATCCTCCCCCAGCCCCCCCAAAAGCTTGCTGCGCCCCAAGGCGTTTTGCCCTCACTTGGACCCTTGCAGGGAAGGGGGCAGGGCACAATGGGAAGGGGCGGGGCGACCGGGCTACTTAAACCATGCCCCTTTTCCAATGGAAGCGGCATGGGGGGGTCAGTATCCAGCACCCCTTCTCTGCTTCTCTTGAACACTTTGTCTTTAACCCTTCAATGGTGTCCAAACCTTTTTCAAAGATGGACAGATTTGATGAAGTGAAGGGCCATGAGGGCCAACCAAAGTTGTTAACCTTTTTTAGGATTGAAGTTGTTGAGGTTTTTTTGATTTTACCCCGGGAAATAAACTGCCACAGGCCAGATTAAACCAACCGGCGCGGGGTCAAATCCTAAAAAAAAACCAACCCTCAACAACTTCAATCCTAAAAAAAGGTTAACAACTTTGGTTGGCTGTTTGGTCGGCCCTCACAGCCCTTCACTTCATCAAATATGGCCTCTTTCAATTTACTTAGGTTCTGCCACAGACAGGGCTCTCTTGCAGGCCACTGCTTGTTAGCAGATACCTCTGTGACTCTTGATGGTCCAGTAAAATGAGACTGCTTTGGGTAAAAGCATATCCGACAGGTAGAAGGATTTCTTCACACGGCACTTCTTTTGACATGAGAAACTCACTGCTGCAAGCTGTGGATATGGTGGATGGCTTAGGTGTTTTTGAAAAGACCTGGTATCCCAAAGTTAATCAGCCCCAGGGATAGTCAGGGATGAATGAATTCAGCAACACCCCGAGGGCCACACATTCCTCACCATTGGATTAAATGGAACCTTAGACCAAAGTCTACTGAGTTGAGCATTACTTATTCAATAGGGACAACTCTGCCTCTGGAAATTCCCAAGCAGGGCAGGCGAGTGAGGCAGCAGGCTTTCTCTGTTGTTTGACTCCAGCAGCCAATAAGCAGAGTTATACTGCAGCTATACATGGAAGTTCCATGTAACTGTCATGGGTCTGTGCATAGCCAACCTGGTGCAATCTGCGTTTTCTTGGAATCCACCTCCCATCAGCCCCAGGCAGTTATCAAGGATTATGAGAGTTGGGGTCCAACACACTGGTTTACCCCATCTTTTCTGTTTAAAGTCATCAATACATCTTGTGGCAGTGAGCTGCATATGTTTCTTACAAATTCTGTGAAATAATAGGCATAACAACGTGAAAGTCAGCCATTAAAAGAAGAGGCACCTTTCTGAATTCAGCAAAATAGAGGTTGCCCTCAGTGAACTCTTTTCCCAGGGAAATGTTGAGAGTCACTTCCGCATTGTCGTAGTGGGAACTCAAATCCAGGTCTTCCTGCAAAGCGTATTTCACCACAAAGGCCTTATGGCTGTCCAAACAGCCTCCCCCACAGTCCGGGTAAAGCAAAGCTGTGAGGGGTTGTAGGTATTTTTCACGCAGAGAGGTGATGAAAGTTTCATCCAACCCAAGTTCGTTTAAGAGAACCTGCAGTGGGTGGTATATGAACATGCACAAGAAAGAGTTAAAGGGAAACCAAATAGAACATAAAAAAAAAATATTTTTTAGCAGAAGGGTCAGGGCATTTTGCAGTGGTCAGGTTCTTGCGATGGCTAAAAACTCCCTCCATTTTCTAACATGCTACACTCTCTCAATTTGGATAGTAAAGATTTGCCTCCTTGCACAGTAAGGACACTAAGATCAACAAATGATTGAATCATAGAATTGGAAGGAACCACAAGGGTCATCTAGTCCAACCCTCTGCAATGCAGGAATATTTTGCCCAGCATGGGGTTTGAACCCACAACCCTAAGATTAAGGGTCTCATGCTCTACTGACTTAACTATCCCAGCAGAGGAATGGAACCTGGTTCCATTGCCCTTTTAAATGTGCTGTGGGAGGGGGGAGGGCTATTGGCCTGTTTTTGTTTTTGTACTTATTTTTATTATGTATTTAGTGTCTTTTATACTGCAGTTTTATCTTGTGAACCGCCCTGAGATCTATGGGTGAAGAGCAGTATACAATTTTAATAAATAATAATATAATAGCAATAATATATAAATTAATTATATTACAGGGTGAGTCTAGGTAAGCATAATCATAACCTAAACACTCACCTAGCACTTTGTTTGTTTTTTAATTAGAAGGTACGAAATGCCGAAAAAAGAAATAGACAAACAAAAAGTAAACTGCAACTTATACATATAATAATCAAACCCAACCCCGTGACAACCCACCACCTCCTCCCCAACTTCCCTCCACCCCATCTTGACTTCCGTATATTTTAGACTGCATGATATACATTGCAATCTTTTAAGGTATTACCTTTTATTTTGTTTCTAACATGTTTTATTAATGATTTTTGTTTCACTTTACTCTTTTAATCTAGGCATATCAACATGTTCTTTTTGGAACAATGTTTATCCATATATTCCTCAAAACATTGCCATTCTTATCTAAGTTTTTGGTTTGATTGCATTCTTATGTAAGCAGTTAGCTTTGCCGTTTTCATGAATTCACTTAGTTTGTATAGCCAGTCAGCTTTTGAAGGTATTGCCTCGCTCTTCCATTTACTGGCGAATACAATCCTGGCAGCTGCTGTGGCATAAAAGAAAATTCCTTTCTTATTTCGCAGTATATCCTTCTCCATTAGACCTAGTAGATATGCCTCTGGTTTCTTTTGTAAAGACACTTTGTTCTGGAGGTCCGTTCTTAACCTGAAACTGTTCTTAACCTGAAGCACCACTTTAGCTAATGGGGCCTCCCCCTGTCACCGCCACGCGATTTCTGTTCTCATCCTGAAGCAAAGTTCTTAAACCGAGGTACTATTTCTGGGTTAGCGGAGTCTGTAACCTGAAGCGTCTGTAACCTGAAGCATCTGTAACCCGATGTACCACTGTATGCCTTAGATTTTTCACAAGTCCACCAGGCATGAAACAATGTTCCTTCTTCTCACCTAGCACTTTGGAGGGCTCAAACGACTTGATTATCTCCTTGTGATCCTTACAGTGATCTATAGTACAAGACTGTAATTGCTATTAACCCCATTACTACGGATGGGGGGATTGTCAAGAGAAAGTAACTTACCCCATAATTATTCATAGAGTTGGGCCTCCCTTTGGGTAGCTCAGATTGTTCAAAGTTCTCTAGCTCCTCAATGAAAGCTTGACAGAATTCTTTGGCAAACACTGGCAGTCGGTAGATTCTCTTATCTGTTGTGGGGAAGATGGGGAAAAAACCCGGAAGAAGATAGCACATAGCCACTTGCTTAATCACCTGTAGTGGAAGAGAATCTCCTCCTGGCGACCAGAATGGGAAGGGTGGTGGTGGGGTATTTGTAAGTGCAAAGAAATGCTGGTTCTCTGTTCTTCCTTAATGGGTAGGGGCCTTAGCTCAGTGGCAGAGACCATGTTTTGCATGCAGAAGGCCCCAGGTCCAAATCCTGGCATCTCTGGTTAAAACCAGTGCTTTTTTCTGAGAGTACTCGAGACACCAGCACCATTTTTCTAAAAGAAACCCACTGGTTAAAAGTGTGGCACTGATTGTAACAACTTCATGGTGGATACCAGCACCTTTTTTCCTAGAAGAAAAGCACTGGTTATAATGATTATAATTAGAAAGTTTGGGGAAGACACACCTCTTTGCCCAGGACTGTGGAGAGCCTTTGCCAGTCAAAACGGAGTGCACTGGGCTAGATCATCTATGTTGAGAAGAACAGAAGAAGAGATCCGCTGGATCAGGTTAGTGGCCCATCTAATTGAGCATTCTATTCTCACAGTGGACAAGCAAAGGTATGGGAAGCTGAATGCAACAGTAATCTCCCCACTTGTTATTTCCAGCAACTGACATTCAGAATCATGCTACCCCCCCCCCCCCAACTGTGCAGACAGACCATTTGCAACATTTTCAGAATCGGAACCTTCTGAAGTAAAAACCAGTAAAAAAAAAAATCTCCTGCATCTTTTCAAACCAAAACCAAAGAGGCCACTTAGACAACATGGGTCATGCAGTCATTTCCTTTTGCAGAGTAGGAAACAGCCTTTTAAAAGCCAGTACCTTCTGGGCATATTTTTAAACATGAAGGTATTAAGTATACCACTAATTCCCTCCAAGAATACAAACTGCGCATATGCTTAACCTATATTTTAAAAATAATTAATATGGGCAGCCCCTTACCATGTGCACATATTGCTGATAAATTAACCCAGTCTCCCCACCTGATATAGACTCCACACGGTCCAAGAGGCCTTGAAGATCAGCACCTTTGGATGTGCAGTATCTGACCGTTTCTAAAAATTCTGGTGCAAGAAATGATTCCTAGCATTGGAAGAGGAAAGAAGGGTGGAAAAAATTATTTGCACACACACACACACACACACACACTACTTCTATTTAACCTGTTTTTAATGTGCTTCAACTTTAATTTTGTTCTTGGACAGAGTGAATAATGGCGGCTGGCGCAGAATTAACCATGATGAGGAGTGGGGCTGCAAAGGTGTGCACCTCTCTTTACATGATACTCTACCCCGCCCAGGACAAATTCCCAAAAGGAGGTGCAAGTTCCATGCAGGGCTGAGTAGGATCAGCACTGAAGAACTGCTTTTGGACAACTCTTGTGGCAAAGAAGTATTTTTCTTATTTGTGCTGCTAAAAGTACAGGCAGAGTCTTGTCCACCCCCCAGTGAGGAAGGCCCTTCCAAGAGGAATGGTGTCAGCTGAAAATGGGCTGCTACTCAGCAACTATTTCTAATGAACAATTCTGAATTGTTGTTTCTACTGAACAGCACTGATTTATTTATTTATTTTGCTGATCTGTTTTGGTTTTGCTTTGCTGATATATTAACCTTTGTTGATATTATTAAATGGAGGGAAAGTGTGATTTTTTTTCTCAATGTTTTGTTGTCGTTTTAAGCTGCATTGAGAATAAACCTTGCTACTGAAAAAGCAGCATACAAATATTAAATCAAAATTTACCCCTCTCCATTAACTGCACCCCATTAACCACATTATATCAGCACCAACATTAGCCAGTGTGTTAAGAGTATGCAGGTCCCATTTTATCCAATGACAGCTAACCATCTTCAAGTCTGCACCAACTTGCAGGAGTCCAGACACCCACCCTACTAATAAACTGTTGTATGGAAATGTCACCAGAATAGAGGCCATTCCTAAACTATCTCTAGCTATGGACTTGCATGCAAATAGGAGAAACAAGTTCTTTACCTGTAAAGTATACAGTTGAGGATGTTTTGGCTTGTAGTTCTGGGAAATTATTGCTTTCCTTTCCCTAGAGCGATACTCTAATTCCTTTCTCCTCTGGACTTCTTTTTCAACCTAGGAAAATTCATTCTGAAGCTGAAAGGCTGTAACTCAGTGTAGAATACCTGATTTACATGCAAAGAGTTCTAAGCTCAATGCCTAGTCAGTCAATGTAAACTAGAGATGGGGAGGGGAACCTTTTTCAGCCCATAGGCAACCTTCCTGAGACCACCTATCAGTCATGGGCAGGACCAGAGGCAAAAATGAGTGGAGAAGTGGGTGTGAATCATACAAGAAGCTGCATTCCAGGCATGCAAAAGCCAGAGGTTTACATAGTATAGTATATACATCTTTCCATCTAGGCTAGCAAGAGGAATTATCACAGTTGAAAGATACTCGACAGCCAGGCTGCACTTGAAGAGAGTGTGGAGCAGGCTGGGAGAGGGAGTGTAGCACTGGGAGTGCACCGAGGGGCAGGTAGAGAGGCGTGGGGTGCCAGTTTCAGCCCCCAGGCTATGGGTTCTGAACCTCTGGTGTAGACAGTAGGGAGTTAGGTGGACCAAAGGTCTGATTCAGTACAAGGCAGCTTATGGAGATGTATAACTCTGATCTTCACCATGTTTGGGTGGATAGGTCCAGGCTCCATATTTAAGCAACAGAAATGCCAGGGCTGTGTAATCAAATATTATTTATATATGGTTAGCCCGCCTCCATGCACTTTTATTCAGTAGCAAACCCTATGAGTTATATAGAAGTTCATCACGTCCCTATGTATAGGATTGCAGCCTACAGAGTGCTCTGAAACCTGGATTATTCTGCATATCAACGCAAAGGCTGTCTCTGTCTGTTGACATATTTACTACAAAGCCAAGCCTGAGACCATATGTAACTGTTTTTACCCACTTCCTCTGGAGAGAAGAGCTGAGAACCCAACCTATATCACTAACTACCTGGGGCCAGAAGCAGTGGCTCTCCCCCTGCCTCCATTACATATTTGTGTGAATATTAATTGGTAACCATTGGTAGCCAAACCTGGTTGAAAAGCAAAGCATAAAGTATAGCATGTACACAGGATCAGTCTATTAGTTCTCTCACATCAAAGCCAGGTACAGTACCTCTTGGATTACTGCCTCAAATTCTTCCACGCTTCTGCAGCCTCGTTGTCTTAATACCTGTGGGACAGAGAGATGCTGAGTTTATATGTGTGACACACGTTTTTGTTTTATACATTACAGTCCCAGTCCTTCCACACCAATGCCACTACAGTCTAGACAAGCCTGGGACTGTCCCTGAAACTAACCCACAAGACTCACATAGGCCAGAGGTAAGACCTCTTTCTGTACCTCTCCAGATACAGTAGGGTTTTTTGTTTTAAAACGCACACCAGTCTGGATAAAATTAAAGCAAAATTAAAGTAGTCTCAGATGTGTAGGCCTACCCCTTTTTTGCACTTAAACATAGGGCTGCCAGGTGTCCACTATTTGAGTGGACAGTCCACTTTTTCACATTATGGTCACTATTTCCCCCCACAAAATAGTGGACTTTTTTATTCAAAAGCTTTATGATGAAATGGTATTTTAATATGTGTTAAAATGTTTGTAAGAAAATATATAATTTAATTTAATTTAAACACCACCACCACCCCGCTTGTCCACTATTTTTTTTGGAAGCAGACCTGGCAACTCTACTTAAACACTATTGGAGAAGGCTTTGTATGCTCACTCAGAAGTAAACCCAATTCAGCTCAATAGGACTTCCCATAGGATTAAAGCCCAATTATCCTCTTTCTTTTAACCTGGAAGTAAGCCCCGTGGAGACGTTTCTTTACCATGGCCATTTCAACATTGGGAGTTGCTTACTAGTTATATGCACTTGCTATTGCATTTGCTTCATTCTGAGAACTTTTTTAAAACTCTGAAACACAGTAACTGTAAGCAGCTCTGCAGTACAATCCTAAACGTGTTTACTTTTTAGTCAGGAAAACAGTTCACTGGGATCAGAGGGATTTACTCCCTAAAATGTGTGCGAATTGAGACTGCCACTGCCATCCTATCCCCACGTACCTGAGAGTAAGCCTCATTGGATCCAATGGGGCTTACTTCTGAGTAGACACGGTTAGCATTGCATTGCTAGAAGTCAGGTAATAAGCGTACTATTCCCCCGCCCCGGTTTTCGTTGCGTGTAGGGAACTCTGATTCCAATCCGGATTAACGATGGGAGAGGAGGGTGCGCGTGTATAAAGTCTCTGCTCTCCAGAAAACGTCAACGGCGCTATGTATTTACCGGTCCATAATCCCTCCGCAGCTGCTCTGGATTGCCGTGGTAGCGGAGGTGAAGCCCATACCGCGGCACGAACAGGTTGTCGGTGAAGAAGCAGGCGCAAGCCAGGAACGGCCCTGGCCTCGGCCCCATACCGCTGGGCTCCATGATTCCAGCCGGACCCGAAGGGACGGAACAGAGCTCCAGGGGCAACGGGTCCGTCGACGAAAACACCCCGGTAGGAAACGAGCGCTCTCCTTAAGGGAGCGTCGACAAATTACATTGAGACTTGCAGGGAGGAATAATGAATGAAACCTGCTACTACATCGCCCCAAACTCAAGCTGCCTGTTTCCCCACAGTGGCCTATCGGGCGCCCTCAGAAAGTGCACAGGCAGGGCATGGAGGCAATAGAGCCGTATGCCACAGCAGTTTTGTTCCCCACTGTGGGGTAGGCTATGCCTGCACATGGAGGTTCCGTTTCTATACTGTCACGTGGCAAGTAAGAATTAAAAAAGAGCTCTGCCAGATCAGAACTGAGGTCCTCATAGCCCAGCAACTTGTCTACCTCAGTGGCTGACCAGTTGCCACTGGGAAGCCACAGGCAATAGACCTCTTTTTCTTTTGTTGCTCTCCCTCACTGTCACTCAGAAGGACACTGCCTCTGAACATGCCAATACTCCATATGGCTGTGGTGGCCAGTGATAGCTGAATTATCACTTTTAAAAACCACATAATGACCACGACCGCATATTGTGATAGTCAGTTTCACTGAGCGATGTTCAAGTATGCAAACATTTAAGAGTTAGAAGCGAAAGAACATTTCCCTCCAGCCATATGCATATATATCTCAGGGCAGGCATAGGCAAACTTCGGCATAGCTGTCAACCTTTTCCTTTTTTTGCAGGAAATCCCCTTATTATAAGCACTGGGAAACAGCAGGGAGGGTTGACAGCTATGTACAGGTGAAACTCAAAAAATTAGAATATAGTGGAAAAGTTCATTTATGTTTTCATTAGCTACTGGAGTTTAATATATGAGATAGACTCATTACATGCAAAGCGAGATATGTCAAGCCTTTATTTGTTAAAATTGTGATGATTATGGCATACAGTTGATGAGAACCCCAAATTAACAATCTCAACTTTGGGGTTTTCATCAGCTGTATGCCATAATCATCACAATTATAACAAATAAAGGCTTGACATATCTCGCTTTGCATGTCATGAGTCTATCTAATATATTAGTTTCACCTTTTAAGTTGAATTACTGAAAGAAATGAACCTTTCCACGAGTTTCACCTGTATATAGCAGTGGGGAACAGCAGGGTGGGTTGACAACTATGAACTCCGGCCCTCCAGATGTTTGGGGCTACAATCCCCATCATCCCTGACCACTGGTCCCGTTAGCTAGGGATGATGGGAGTTGTAGTCCCAAAACATCTGGAGGGCCGAGTTTGCCTATGCTTGTCTCAGGGTAACACTTCATGCATCTGGTGTAGTGATCCACCACTCTGATTACAATCCGGATTAACGGTCCCTTTCTTTCTTTCTTTCTTTCTTTCTTTCTTTCTTTCGTTTACATTTATTTTTAATTTTCAAACATAACAACTAAGCAGTGGCAGCATCGTCAGCCAACCTTAACAATAAGAATATTTCATCAGTTATAAGTTAAACATATAAATTAATATAAGCAGTCAATTTGTCCAAGCATGTATCCAGATATGACTGATAATTACAAGCCAGGCATTCCAATGCAGAAAGGGCAGTAAGATCTGCAGACCAATGAGTAGCGGCAACTACAAAGGCCTGCAGGCTCCACTTAGTCCAAGACTACTCTTGAGTAAGATGTTTGAAGGGGCTGCCACTGTTTGTATCTGTTAGGCTTCTTCTGCTGAATATAACATGCAAAGCTTTTCTCACCTGGCAGGTAGGGAACTGTACCTGTTGGATCTCTGCCTGTTATACAGCTGTTAAAGGCACAGGAGCCCTGGCCCAGTGCAGGGAGTGGGATGGGTTGGCAACCTTATTTAAGGAGTTGAAAGCGCAGAGGGCATTTGAACATTTGGAGCAGGCAACCGTCCGTCATTTTCCTCTGCAGCAAAACAATTAACTTGTTCGTTTACTTCCTGAAGGAGTGTCTGGATCCCTGACAGCCGTGGGCGGGGTCCAGGCTGAGCCCCTAGAGAGGTACAGGCAGGTTTACAAATATCTGTCTAAAGGAAGGTATCCCAAGCACCTCACAGCCCTGCAGAAAAGGAGCCTGTGGAGGAGATACACCATGAAGTGGGATGTAGGAGGACGTTGAAGGTTTTCAAGCAGAGCTTGGAGGGCCATCTGTCACCGATGCTTTAGTTGAGATTCCTGCATTGGAGGTGCTGGACTAGATGCCCCTCAGGATCCCTTCCAACTTTGCAGTTCTATGAGAAAGAGGCGCTTGAACACAGCTTCAGCATGGGCAGGGATAGCGAGAGGCCTCGTGATGCAGGCGGGCGTTTTCAGACGGTCCCTTTAAGCAGCGTTCTCGTTTTGCCTCGGCTTGAATGTGTTGTGTCTCCTTGAAACAAGTCCGGGTTGCTGCCTTCCCAGCTTGGGGACTGAGCCCCTGAACTCCCTTGCTGACCTGCGGCTGAGAGGAGCCCGCCTGCCCGTGGACTCGAGCCAGTGTTGAACTGGGGCTGATGCCCAGGACATGTCCCGGCCCCCAGCATGGACTCTGCTTTGCAAGTGGCCGAGGAGGAAGTGGTGGAGTCCTGCAGCCCCACCAGCAAATTCGAGGACATCTTCCGCTTGCTGTCCGAGGGCTGCTTCCCCCACAGTTTCTGCTCCATCAAAAGGAAAAACCTGAAGCGCTACGCTCAGAAATTCATTGTGGAAGGTAACACGGGGGTGGGGTGGGCAGAGCAGAAGACAAAAAAAAACCACCAAGGCTTTTGTTACCTGCACATCCCCAGCGAGGCTCCTGTGACTGGGTGGCTGCTGTTTTTAAAAGAGCTGCTTCAAGACATTTAAAATGTCTAGCTTTGCCCGAGCAGCAGGGATGACTCCTGACCAGTTTCTATTGAAACTGAATCTAGACTATCCAAATCTATTCAGGTTCCCAAGTGGATTTACTTTCCTTTTTACGCTTTAAGTCTTTAATATGGGGGAATGTGGACCTCTAAAGATGCAGTGATTCAAAACCACTGTAACATAATGTCACTGTGCACGTTTTATGAGTTGGTTTCCCATGAAATTGCAAAGTGTACACAATTTTGCACACATTGACTAGGAAGCAATTCCCCTTGGGCTCAATGGAGCTTGCTTACTCCCCAGTAAGCATCTTTAGGTTTGCAGCCTTAATAGCTGTGAATTCCCTCAATAGAGTTGGAAATGGAAAGAGATTAATTCCTAAAAAGGTAAGTGCCGTAGGTCCAACTAGCCTCCCAAAAAGCCCCATCTCTTGTGTCCATCAGTCTAACTGACCTTACTAGTGAGCATACAAGGAGAGCCTCTATGGCTGATCTTGGAGCCCAGGGAAGTTCATACATAGACAGCAGAGCTTCAGGTGGCCTCCTCCCAAACATTGAATGAATAGGAACAAGTGCAGCTGGTACAGAATCTGTGTAATTTCTTTTGAACCAACGATAGCCAATTAGTGGCTTGCTGGAGTATAACTACCATCATCTCCAATCATTGGACATGTTGGCAAAGGCTGTTGGGAGTTGTAGTCCAATGAAGTTTTGAGGGCACCATGTTTGGTATCCCTTCAAACATTTAGCCTGTACAAGCATCTGGGCTCCTACATTTTGCTGCATTTGGAACTCTTTAAGGACAGGTGGAGCGCATTATAGTAGTCCAGCTGGTATGTAAGCAGAGCATGAATAATGCAGGCAAGATCTGTTGCTTCTAGATAGGTTGTAGATGGTGTACCAGCCTAAGCCGACAAAAGACACACCCGTGCTTTTACAGAGAGAGCCAACTCCAGAAAGACACAACAACCTATGAACCTGATCTCTGAGGGCGTTTGACCCCATCCAGAACCAATTGCATGACCCCATCTGAACTACTAGGCTTTTCTGTCATCCTCCCACAGGGGGCTGCCTCTATTATGTGGGTCCAAAGAAAGAGGAAAAACGTGAAGTCGTGGTTGATCCAGAGAGGCGGCGGCAGGTCTTCCTTGAAAGCCACTTCTCCGAGATTGGGAACCATCTTGGGCAGAAGAAGACAGTACACCGGATTCAGAGCAGATACTACTGGCTGGGCATCGTCAAGGACGTGGTGGACTGGGTAAACAATGTTCAGAAAACCTCCCAGAGTTTTCTGGAAGTAAAAGGAGCTGGGCTATATTTGTTTCCATGTCAGATTTTACCTTCTTTTACTGTTCTTGTGCCAGCAAAATGGTTGGCATGGTCTGTCTGGGAACACCATTACCTCTCCAAAATCCTAGGCACCTATTGATTTCTTTCCCTCTCTGTCCTCCTCCCCTGCCCCATCCCCAGATCAAGATGTGTGAAACCTGCCAAAACACAGAGCATAACAAGAGTCTGTCGAAAAAAACCCGGCCTGTCAAAGTTGAGTCGCCTTGGGAAGTTCTAGGACTTGATGTCTATGGTATGTGCTTGGGGTGGGAGATCTGTATGCACATCTGCACTATGGTAGGGTTGCCATACGTCTGGAATTTCCCAGACATATCCAGAATACTGCAGTTGGCAGCAATGTCCGGGCAGAAATCAGCAGAAATGTCTGGGAAAATCCGTATGTATGGCAACCCATGAGGGTAGTGTCGTTTTTGCCGATTTTGCATAAAAATAGCTCAACAACTTTGCCAAAAAAAGCTGTCTGGATTTGTCACTGTTTGAAGTATGGCAACCCAACACTACAGGGCTATGGAAATGCCCATCAAGGGACCATATGATGCTTCCTTTATGCCAGGGATGGAGAACCTGCGGCCCTTCAGACTGTATTGAACACCAACTCCCATCAGTCCCGGACAGCCAGGCCCGGGGTTGGATGTGGGCCCCCATCCTACCTGGCCTAGTGGTGGTTGTCCACTCCAACTGATGGCGTGTCTCCATGGTTTCTTCCAGCCTCATACCTGAGGTCCTTTTAGCTAGAGATGTCAGAGACTAAACCAGGGACTTCTCAATGCAACACAGCTGCAGCACTGCTCAGCTGTGCCCGTCGCCCTCATATCAGATTCTGGTCCCAGTTTCTCACTCTTAAGTGCCTTCACTGCTAAGTCATCTTTGTTAAAGGCTCTAGTTTTCTCTATTCCTTCTTTCTCAACACTCCCCTGCTCCCGCCCAGCACTCTTATCCTGTATTTGCAGGAAAGAGCTGCAGCACTGAGTTCTCCTGGATCCTTGGCTGGCTTTGATGGAGGATGTTTAT
Source organism: Lacerta agilis (assembly GCF_009819535.1). Lineage (NCBI taxonomy): Eukaryota > Metazoa > Chordata > Lepidosauria > Squamata > Lacertidae > Lacerta > Lacerta agilis. Next base: position 3,608,483 of record NC_046328.1, read on the forward strand.
TGAATATAGCATGAACCTTGGGCAAGTGGTGGATCAGGCAATACATCTCTCTACAGAGACACATTGCACCCTTCATGGCAGGGGTGGGCAAACGCTTTCAGCCTGAGGGCTACATTCCCTCCAAGGCACATGCCAGTGGTGGGTGTGGCCAGAGGCAAGAAGTAGGCAGAGTAACAGATGTTAATTTTACCTTTGTCCAGTATAGGTTATATTCCAGCCATGCAAAAGTCAGAGGTTTCCACATCTCTGCACCCTCCATCCAGGCAAGCAAGACACTTTAGCACACTTCAAGGACACATTCCAGCCATGCAAAAGAGAAGGATGTGGAGCATAGCCAAGGAAGATGCAGCCTGGGGGAGGGAGATTCCTGAGGGCCAGATAAGAGATACCTAGAGGGCCTAAGATTACCCCACCCCTGAGTCATGGGACCCCTCTCAGTAGATGCCAGTTCATTCAGCATTGGGACATATTTCCTTCACTGTGATGCTGAGATGTAGTTGCCATTCCAGCTGGCCTCTGTTATCATTTTTATTAGTTTGTGCACAGTCTCTTTGATTGATGGGGTGTGTATCTGTGAACTTTATCTGAATGGACAAGGAAAGGAGAGGAGATGGCAACTGTTTGCAAAACCTTTGAAGTTTCAGCAAAATGGTGCACGTTATTAGCCAAAGGTCACAGCCTTAATTTTGAACCTAAACCAAGAGTAGTGCAGAGGCATGGCATAGGTATGGGGCAAGGCGTGGCATACATGCAGGGGGAGGAGGCTGGGCTTTTGTCATGGGACCTCCAAAGTGATGCCCCCCCCTCAGCCACTAACCTCTCTGCAATAGCACCTGCCCTCTGTGATGCCATCATGACAACTGACTGACTGTTTTGGATTTGATGTTCCTAGGACCTTTCCCAGAGTCTGTCCAGGGCAAGACACACATCCTCGCCGTAACTGATTACTATACGAAGTGGGTTGAGGCCATCCCTCTGCAGAAGAGGGACGCTCTGTGTGTGGCCAAAGGCCTCGCCTCCTTATTCTACAGGTGTGCTCCATTTGTGCTGATTTTTAGTTTGATGTAGGTGATAAGTGGGCTGAATGGGAGAGTGCTGATCTAGCAAAATACTCACTATTAAGACAGGTAGGAGAGGGCCAGGATGTTGCAGGATCTCCCTAGGACATGTATGTGTGTGTGTGTGTGTGTGTGTGTGTGTGTGAGAGAGAGAGAGAGAGAGAGAGAGAGAGAGAGAGAGAGAGAGAGAGAGACAAGAATCAGAATCAGCCCATTTTCTGCACATGCCTGTTTCAGGCAGGTCAGGGGACCCTGCTCTGGGGGTGCTATTTATTTATTATTTGTACAGTTCACACCTTAAAATGCACTGGCCTTTGCCAACTTGCTGCCTTCCAGGTTATTTGGGCTGCAACTCTCATCTTCCTTAGTTGGCATGACCATTTGATGCCAGGACTGATAGGAATTATAGTCCAAAACATCTGGAGGGCACCATGCTGGTGACGGCTGAGATATGCCACAAAAGTCAGTCAGAAAGCTTAAAACCAGCACAACAAGATACCTTTATAGTCTGTTCAGTATTGTATTTGTGAATGGTTTTTATGTTGGTTATCTTTTTGTTATTATTTCCACCCCTTTGTGTGCAAAAGCAGCATCTTAAAGCCTGCTGAATTAGCGCAAGAGCAGGGAGTGGGAGCCTGTGACCCTCTAAATGTTGCTGGACTACAGTTCCCATCATCCCTGACCATTGGCCATCCTGGCTGATGGAAGTTGTAGTCTAACAACATCTAGAGGGTCACAGATTCCCTATTCCTAGACGAGAGAGTTTCATGGGAAGCAAATGCTTCAATCCTATTTATAGAAACCCCACCCAAGCCTCTGTTGGCGAGTCCAGATTATGCCAGTACAAAACTCTGTGTCTTGTATTACTGTTGTTATTAATGTACTTTGTGTGGCCTTCTATTAATTAGGTTCGGGGCATCCAAGAATATTTTCTGCAGCTTGAGCTGGGACTTCTGTGAAGAGGTAGGTCAGATGCCAGCTGGTGTGTTTTGTAAGAGCATGAAGGCCATTCCTGTTTTCAGGAAACCCAAAATAAAGGAAAAAGTTCAAGGGGATTAAACCCTACCATAAAAAGCCATGTAAGAGCAACTGCTCTCTGATGTTTTAGTTTATGCTTTTAAATTTTGTATGCTGTTTTTTTACTAAGCAGCTTTGAGACATTTGAAAAGCAGGCTGCAATTTTTAAAAACGAATATTTGATATAATGACTAAATAAAGTATTTAACACGTTTTCAAGTTCTTATTTTAAAAAAGCATTGTAGCTGCAAAAATTAAAAACAAGCATCTTGATGCATCACTGGAATAAACAGGCATGGAGGACTTTTGGCCCCAATGTTTCTTTGTCACCACTGCCAGTTTCACTTGTAAATATATTGAAAATAAACACTCTGAGCCTCTCAGCCAAATATAGTAAAACAACCGTGGCATAACACCATGACACCACTTCAAAACAATTGTCATACTCATAGCAAGGGGAAAGTGCAAAAAATAGAAGCCTTTACACATCCACCTTCAAAGCTGCAAGAGGACACACTAGAACAGGGATGGGAAACTTCTGGCTTTCCAGATGTTTGGGGCTCTAATTACCATCATCTCCAGCCAGCATGGCAAATAATTAAGAATGAGCCATCAGTATATAGAAACTTAAGTTAAGCATTTAAGTTAATCTTAAACCCTCCAAATGTCCATAGAATCCTAGAGTTGGAAGAGACCACAAGGGCCATCCAGTCCAACCCCCTGCCAAGCAGGAAACACCATCAAAGCATTCCTGACACGTGGCTGTCAAGCCTCCGCATAAAGACCTCCAAAGAAGGAGACTCCACCACACTCCTTGGCAGCAAATTCCACTGTCAAACAGCTCTTACTGTCAGGAAGTTCTTCCTAAGGTTTAGGTGGAATCTTTCTTGTAGTTTGAATCCATTGCCCCGTGTCCGCTTCTCTGGAGCAGCAGAAAACAACCTTTCTCCCTCCTCTATATGACATCCTTTTATATATTTGAACATGGCTATCCTATCACCCCTTAACCTTCTCTTCTCCAGGCCAAACATACCCAGCTCCCTAAGCCGTTCCTCATAAGGCATCGTTTCCAGGCCTTTGACCATTTTGGTTGCCCTCCTCTGGACATGTTCCAGCTTGTCAGTATCCTTCCAGATAGGCATCCACACATGAAATACAGGTACATTCAGCTGCAGCCAGGACCATGAAGTTCTCAAACCATTGCATAGTGGATGGTGAGCATTTATCCTTCCAGCTAGAAGTATAAGTCTCTTAGCAACCAGAAGGGATGGTGAAAGTTGGAGACAAAAATATATGGAGGGCCACAGGTTTCCCCACATCTTGACATTTATATAATTATGTATCATACCCCCAACTTGGCTGGTGCTCTTTTTCAGGAAACCAAAATTCACAGTTTATTTAAGGCATTTATATACCACAGAATCAATTGCATTTCTAAGCAATGTCTTTATAATTTCTAAGTGATGAAACTTTTACTAAATTTGATTTGTTTGCAAGCCTTAGAGTGAATACAGAGTTCAAACCTGGGCTAAAATATTTTCTAGGTACAAAAAACTAAAGCAAGCCCTGGGCATCTGCACCCAGCTTTAAGTGGTTTTCATTCTGCCTGCAGGTGACCAGAATTTTATCAGAAAGATGGAACATCTCCCAGATTCTGACCCCGGTCAACTGCACTGTCCTGGACAGTCGGACCAATGAGCTTTTGAAATCCTCCCTCTGCAATGTTGTGAATGAGAAACCAAGCGAGTGGGATGAATCTCTTGACCCGATTCTGTTTGATTTCCGTACGTCTGTCAGCTCTGTGACCAAGTACACCCCCTTTTTCCTCCTGTATAACAGATACGTCTGCCTGTCCTCAGAGGTAACTCTCTGTTTGAAAGTAAAATCCAGAAAAATGCTTCAAAAGAGATTTAACGGGGGGGGCAGGGATCATGGAGGGAATCGGCACTCCTAGATAAGGACCCCTGCTTCATCAGATATGTGAAATGTGTGCAATGGGATTGATTATTTAATTTCTATACCACTTAATATATTTAAACATTCTCTTAAGTGGTGTACGGAAATCCTGAAGCAACGACAGAGAACTTACAAAAGTGAGATAATGTCTATATTTGTGTTGCTCCGTGTTCAAGGCAGCCTCAGCAACTGGCAGTTCTGGGCCAAGTCTGATGCTACGCACACAGCTACACAAGTACTGATAATCTTATGTAATCTGATGGGCAGTGTCTGCAAAAGCTCCTTTGGCCCAGCTGCGGCCCCACCCATGGCACAATCCCTCCCTGTCTCCTGAAGGAGCTCAGAGCAGCAAACACAAATGAAGTAACACTTAAAACATCTGAAAGCAATTCCGGTACAAATGCAGACTGGGAAAGATCTCCCCTTAAAAGGCTTATTGGAAAGGGAAGGTCTTCAGTAGATGCTGAAAAAAAGGTGATGCCAGGCTGGTACATAATGGGGGAGAATTCCAAAGGGCAGGTGCCATGACGCTAAAAGCCTGGTTCTTGTATTGTGCAGAACAAACCTCCTGATAAGGTGGAATTTGCAGAGGGCCTCTCTACTGCAGAACGCAGTGGCATCAGGTGGGTGTAGCACAGCCAAAATGGATTCCTGGGTCGAATGGGGAGGCCAGATTAGGCCCCCCACAGGCCAGCAGTTTCTCACCTCTGTGCAGTGAACTTAAGAACGAGCCCTGCTGGATCAAGTCAAAGGTTTCTCCAGTCCAACATCCTGTCTTGCGCAGTGGCCAACCAGACTCAACAAATTCAAGTCTGTCCGTGAGCCATTAAAACTCCAGGTTCAAAGGCAGCATGACTCTGGATGCGACTTGCAATGGACACAGGGAGGAAGAGGGTTGTTTGGCATCCTGTCCTGCTTGTGGACAGCACCCCCCAGATCAGAGTGGTCCAATGTTCAGCCTGAGGGCTGTGGCCCTCAAGGCCTTTTTTGGTGGCCCTTGGCAACATTTAACACCCCCAAGCCCTGATGCTGCCTTCCTAAAGCTTGGTAAGCCAGGCGCTGTGCTTTGGGAAGGAGTGAGGGCTCTGACAGCAGCAAACAGTGGGTTTTCCCAGGGAGGACAGCGAGACAAAAAACAACAACCCTTGCCTAGAAATCATGGGACAAAGAAGTGTGGGTGAGCCCTATAGGAGTCTTTTCAACCCCTCCTGGAGATGCCAGGGACCTTTTTCCATATGCAGCATGTGTTCTGTCATTGAGCACTTAATCAGCTCCTTCTGCTGCACCTCTTAAAGCCAGCCTGAGTCTTGCCAACCGATTGCTAAAACAATAAATTAGTGATACAAAGCATTCCAAATATTACAGCTCTTGGCCAAAGGCCACCACAGTCTAATAAAACAGCAGCAACAGTGGCATCAAATCCTCACTGAAAGCCATTGGGGGGGTGTATTAGTAGGGGGCTGTCAGCCAGATACCACAATGTTGAGTCATTTGCCAACTTGGGTTCCAAATCCCCCCCTGCCCCCCACATCTCACCTTCATTGTTCCTAGGCTGAATACATCAAGGACTCCTCCAAAGAGCAAGGTGCTAGTCCTTTCCAAACCAGCGTCCTCCCGTCATTTACAGCTGCTGTTCAGGAGCAACAGAATGCAGTGAAAGAGATTGTAAGTGCCTTGGCTGCCAGATATTTGCCGCATTTGCATGTAAGGGGGTGCCTAACATTTTCTAGTCCACAGTAGGCTAACATCAACAGTGGGTGTAGCCACCACATAGTCTTGCACACACTTTTGTGCAGTACACACACACGTCTTACAAAGCACACAGCCCCTCTCCCTCCTGATCTATGCAATGACTGTCCCTTCCAACTCTATTATTCTATGATCTGGTGACAGAGGAGGGACAATTTGCATTCCTATCAGGGCACCTTGCTCCAATGTTTACTTTGCAAAATAAAATAAAATGCCACCAAAATTGGAGAAGGAGGGTGACTTAAGGGGGCAGAAAAATTTGCTTGGGGGGCCTGAATCAGATGTTTGTCTCCAGCTCCCATCAACCCTAACCATTGGCTGTGTTAGCTGAGATTGATGGAGGTTGGAGTCCTACAACACCCAATGTGGCATGGTGATATTTTGTTCTGATTCCCACTGCTGGGAATATTAATTTCTATTTAAAATACTCCCTTTTAAAATAATTGCACTCAACATTTTTACATTCCTGCCTACTCTGTTCTCCCATCCACCATCCTGTTCGGCTCTTGGAACTGTCTTACTTATCTGTCCTGCTTGAATCATGAACACTTTTTTCAGTGCACTGTAACAGATAATGGTGGGGAGATCTGGGTTCAAATTTCCCACTCAGCTCAATGGCAGTCCTTCAGCAAGTCCTTATTTCCCAGCCTAGCCTACCTCAAAGGGTTGTTCTGAGGGTAAAATATGTTATCCAGAGATCCATGGAAGAAGTGTGGGATAAATGAATGGGGGGGGGGAGTGAATAAAATGAATTTGAAGCTGCTGTTACAGGCCCTGAGCCCTCTGGGTAGGGTGGGGTAGATATCTAAATGAGTACATGAACACTAGGCACATCCTGTCCTTCGCAGGTTATTGCCAACATGGCTGCCGCATATAAACAGGAACAGAAAAGCATGAAGAGGAAAACAAAAGGTCTCTCGTCTCTCACTTACAAAATGGAGGATGGTGTTTTTCAGACTCATGAAGATCAGGCACTGAAAAAGCTGAAGAAGAACCAATTTGTGTCATTTCAAATTGAGACTGTCTTGCCCCCGGAACAGAGTATACCCAGCATGAAGAAAACTGGCTGAATGCTATTGTGTTAGTTTTTATAGATGTATATACTGATATGCCATGAAATATATGCTTTAATGTAGACTTGGAGTCCAGCAGTTTCTTGAAAATGGCCATTCTGATACCAAAGGACACAGTATCTTGAACTGAGCTATCCATGAGCATCTTCAGCACAGCACATACATATTCTTGAGTGTTGGAAATTTCACTTCAAATTCCACATCACCTACAAAAACAAATAATGGCCTTGGTTATGCCCCTAATCCCTCAGACCTAGTAATTCCTTATGTACTAGATTCCCACTGTCCCTGGGCAGGCACAGAAATTCAGAAAAATGCAACATCCTGTGAATTTTATTTTCTATTCAGCTTCTAGGTCCAAAGACTGAAGACTGAACTTTAAAGTCTATCAGCACCCCTTGGTGAAATCTCAGAAACTGGAGGGGGTGGGATTTATTGGGGACTATCCTTCAGTGTGCTGCTTGGCTCTTCACCCCTTTTTCAGAGGTTGGATGCCTCTGAACACCAGCTGCTGGGAACCTCAAGTGGTGCAAGGGGCTGTTGTGCTCATGCACTGCTTGTGGGTTTGGCTGCTTGAGAACAGAATGCAGGGCTAGATGAGCCTTTAGTCTGATCCAAGAGGACTCTTTATTATGTACTTGATTTGGCATCAGTAAACTCAATCATGCAAATATATACACACTTAATTTCCATAACATCAGTGTTACATATTTGTTTGTTTGTCCTATACCAGGGATGTCCAACCAGTAGACTGTGATCTACCAGTGGATCCCCAGCTGATTCTGGTGGATTGTGGGATCCTTACTGTGCACAAAAAGTTATTGGGGGGAGCTAAAAAAACTGCAATCTTTCCCCCCCCCCAAAAAAAGCTCAACAACTCTGGACACTTCCCTCCTAAAAACAAGTTCAACAATTATGGGCAATCCAGCCCACCCCACACACGCTCCTTCTCCCTCCACTGCCAGTTTGTTTTGTTTTGTTTTTACTGGGAGTAGATCACAGTCTCTTGGGAGTTGGACATGCCTGTCCTATACTGACCTATACCCATAGATCTCAGGGTGGTTCACAACATAGAATCACAGTATAGAAAATGGAAAAAACAAGAAAAACAAAAGCAAAGGCAACCCAGTAATTCCTCTTTACACAACACATTTTAAAAGGGCATCAGGTGTCAAAGGGCTTGGCTCCAGTGGGCTCACTCGCTGGATCATCACCTTGTCATGGCTTGCGTGTTCCTATGACCCTTGTGAGCAAAGCCATCAGGAGTCTCATACTCTCAAGGCAGTAAGGTCAAAGGGGAGGAGCTAGACTAAGAATGATCTAAGAAGTCCTCAACAGCAGAACAGGCAGAAGATAACAAGTGGCATGTTACAACAGCTGTGAGGGTGGATGAAGGCTGCAGCAGATAAGAATCCATCGGAATAGAGCCTTACTGTAAAGACTGTGCATTGGTCACCATGCACTGATCTACACACATAAAACAAATTCACACACAGGCATCTTCCAAAAACCCATCCCAAACCCAAACAAGTTTCATGGCGATTGGCAAATGGAAACGGGGGCAGTACTGTGAAATCTGGAATCCCCTAGTCATGAACCGGCACATGGGCAGTAGATACAGATTCATTAATTCTGACTCGAGGAATGAGGCAGTTGAGTAGCTCAGCAGCTGTATCCATGACTGAGCAGTCCTGTTTAGGATCCACTCGGCTCACCCCAAATAGGGGAAGGGGCTAGAAAAGGTGCCCTAAACATACCGTATTTTTTGCTCCATAAGGCACACTTTTTCCCTCCTGGGAAGTAAGGGGAAATATCTGTGCGTCTTATGTTGTGAATGGTGGTCCCCGGAGCTGAATTGCCCAGGGGCCAAAAGAGGATCATGCTTTTTATTTTACAAAGAGAAAAGGGGGTGTTGAAAGGACCCCGCTCAGCAGCTGATCAGCAAGAGATCGGGAGAGAGATAAGAGTCCCCGGCTCCCTTTCAGCCCCGCCCTCCTTTGTTGAATGTGCTGCAGAGGGAGGTTGTTTGTTTCCCCAGGGACATGTGACTGGCTGATTAGATTATCTGTCTGGAAACTGTAGAAAATGCTCCCTTTCCTTTAGAAGCTGTAGAAATGTGAGTTGAACCCCATAAAAATGGGGCTTTTCCTCTTTGCTTTTTCCCCTTTGCAAAAGGAGCTTTGCTTTTCCCCCTTTGCAAAGAAAGCTGCAAAACTTTTAGCTGATCCTCAAAAAAACAGGTATTTTCCCTTTGCAAAAAAAGCTGCAAAACTTTTAGCTGATCCTAAAAAAAAACAGGGCTTTTAGAGGAGGAAAACCAGAAAAATATTTTTTTTTATTGTTTCCTCCTCTAAAAACAAGGTGCGCCCTATGGTCCGGTGCACCCTACGGAGCGAAAAATATGGCAGTCTGCCTCCCTTTTTCCCTGACTGGATTACCAGGCCCAATAGGGTAGGGTCACCACCCAGTGGTCATAAAAGACAATAGAACTTTGGAACATGGAATATGCAGACTTTGTTGGATAACACAGATAATGAGCATCCCAAATGCAGGACTGCCATCATTGCAAGAGAGTTGTGACATTTTAACATCAATATTGCAGTGCTTCAAGAAACTTAAAGAGCAGTAGAGGGACAACTGAAGGAAGAAAAAGGAGGCTACACATTCTTCTGGAATGTTCTTGGTCTACCTGAACAAGAACATTGAATACATGGTGTAGGCTTTGCTATCGAAAACAGTCTTGTGACAGAAGTCCCTACCAGCATTAATGAGCGACTTTCAACCCTTCAAATAAAACTTGCCCAAACCCAACAGGCGGCTATTCCAAGCGCTTATGCACCGACACTGGGTGTGTCGATGAGGACATTAAAGAAAAATGGTGTTCTCAGCTGGATGCCATCCTATCAGAGACGCCTAAGGAGGATAAAATTATCCTCCTGAGTGATTCTAATGCAAGATTGGGCGAGATTTCGATTTGTAGCCTTCTGCCTGTGACTATTGGGAAAGAAGGAATTGGCAACAGCAACCAGAACAGAATCTTTTTACTATATGTGCAGCGCACAACCTTGTTATTACCAACACACACTTTCAAAAAAAAAAAATACATTTAAAACATAATGGAGGCACACACTCAGTTCAACTACTGGCACCTCTTAGACTATGTAATTGTCTAAGCAGAAGATCGCTGTGATGTGCTCCTTACCAGAGCTATGATGAGTGATGATGACTGCTGGACAGATCACCAATTAATACGTTCCACAGTGGCTATCAAGATTATACCTAGGAAGGAAACTAAGGCACAAAATGAACACTCAAGCCCTTCAAGATCCCATGAAGCGGGACTGCTTCCAAACAACTCTTAAGGACCATCTGCTTTCAGAGTTCCCTGAACACTTGTTGTTGTTGTTCAGTCGTTCAGTCGTGCCCGACTCTTCGTGACCCCATGGACCAGAGCACGCCAGGCACGCCTATCCTTCACCGCCTCCCGCAGTTTGGCCAAACTCATGTTAGTAGCTTCGAGAATACTGTCCAACCATCTCATCCTGAACACTGGACCAACGTAAAAACTTCCATTATTGCAGCCTGTGAACAAACTATTGGATACCAAACCAAGAAACACCAGGACTGGTTTGATGAGAATGACAGTGAGATTGAACACATTATTGACAGGAAAAGGAAGGGAGATCTGGAGGTTTTAAGCAGATGTTGGATGGCCATCTGTCATGGATGCTTTAGTTGAGATTCCTGCATTGCAGGGAGTTGGACGAGATGGCCCTTGGGGCCCCTTCCAACTTTACAATTCTAAGATTCTATGAGATGGAGGCGACTGAAAACAGCTTCAGCACATGCACTTGACGACCCTATGAATTGACAGGCTTACCAGCTGCAAAGGTGGGAGGAGGCGTGGCCTGATGATGCAGTCCCGGGAATGCCCCGCCCACTTCCGACCTTGTCCTGGAGTCTCGGAGCCGCCGCCGCCGGCCGGTCCCGCTGCCTTCGCCCTCCTCCTCCTTCGCAGCGAGGATCCTGCGCGCTGCTTTGGTCTGCAGGTAAGAGCCGCGCCTTCCTCTCGCTCCCTAGCTCGGCGCTGCAGGCAGGCGCTTCCTTTCCCCCCCCCTCGCCCCCCTGGGGAGCTTCGGGAGGGATGTGGCTCCTTTTCCTCCCGGTCCTGATCTCTCTCCCGCACCCAAAGCCCTGGAAACCTGCTTTCCATTTCATTCCACCCTCTTCTCTTGCCGCGTCCCCCCTGACGCAAGTGCAAGGCAGCGCTTAATCCTACGCTGCCTTTGCAACCAGAAACCGGCCTTTTCCTCCTCCGAGATTCGACTCCGAGCGAAGTCTGAGTAAGCAGAGCCGCAGCTGAGCCCTTCGAGCCGGGGGCGAAGAGGACAGTTGGCCCGGGACCAGGCAGGTCCGAGTTCAAGAGGTGCGGCAAGGTCTGGTTGCCTTGTTCCCCTTGCCCAGACCATTGCTCCCAGTGATGGAGTTGAGAAATCTCACGGGGCAAACAAGACCAGCCATGTCTACTCCGAGGAAAGCCCTATCTGAGTGTATATTGCTTCCCTTCCCAAAATGTGGCAAGTCAGCAGCCCGGCTTTGTTCCACGGAGCGGGGTCTCAGACATTTGCCCTGAAGTCAGCATCACAGAATATTCCATGGCCTCTTACTCTCACTGGCAGCAACTGACCCAGCTCCCAATGCTTGTTACCTGCTGGGACCCTTAACAAAATTAGCTCACAGACATTAGGGATTGAACCTGCCATGTATAGCAGACAGACTCCTATTATGCCATGGTTCCTTCCCTTAAATTGGATTTGTATCTGCTTAAATTGAAGTTCTGTGGACATAGTTGTTGTCTCTCGACCTCCCCTGCCTTGCATGTTTATTGCGAGGATGAAGATGGGGATATTTTCATACAGACTACAGTAAGCCCACAATTTAGGCATATTTAACTCATGCACATCCAGCTTTACATGCATGGCATTTTTTTATTTTTATTTTAAAGGGGGGCGGGGATCTGGGGGAAATGACTTTGGCAATCCCACCTGCCATTGAACCCGGTGGGTTTTGACTATATGTGATTTTGGCTTCAGGTGCAATCCCTGGAACATAAGTTGCGGACTGTATGCTAGAGGCGAACATTTTGTGTATGCAAAGGTGGGGGGGGGGGAAACACCATTGATTTAGAGCCCAAAACTGGAACTTCCAAACACGTGCAGAGTGATTTCACCTTTGCTGCTGGTAAGTCACAGCTGCCCCCAGACATTTGGGAATAAGAAGGGAGCCGCTAATGCCAAAGTGCCTTTCATTTGCAAAATGACTGAGCATTTGCAAAAAAGACACAAGCAAAATGAACTTTGGAGTCTCAGGTTTTAATAATCCTCCAGGGCACCCTACTTCACTCTTGACCAGCTTCTGCCATCAGGAAGCTCTTTCTAATACTGAGTCTAAATCCCTTTTCTATATTTTGAATCCATTGGCTGCTGGTCTTGCCCTCTGCAGCACCAGAAACCAAAGTTGCCCCATCATCTATGGGACATCTGTGTGACTGAAGATGACCTCAAGTACCCATCCCCTTTTAACCTTTTCTCTGCAAGTCATTCACCACCTTTCTACTCTAGAAAAGTGTTATTATTTTTCCATGGTGATGCTTGCTCTGGCTGAGTTTCTCTCATCCTCTGTTAGGTTTTGAATCTGTTGCAAAGTGTTTTGGCACCTTGGCTGCCAGGGTACTGCATAAAGGCCACAGGAAACTGCCTTATTAACAACTCAGGGCAGATTAATTTTCCATCTCCGCCATTTGACTGTCAGCTCCAATGACTCCCTCCCGGCACAGAGAGGGGTCTTCCACAATACCTGCTATTGGATCCTTTTATCTGGAGAAGCCAGGGATCGATCCTGGGAGTTTCTGCATGAAAGGCAAGGTGTTTTACTGAGCTAAGGAGGTCCATCCCTAGCAGAATGTGGATAATACAGATATATTTTCCAAACTGAGCAATGCCACAATAAAAATCAGACAACATTTACGGTAATTGCCTGTTAGGAGTATATTAAATGGAGAACAGCTCTAGCAGATGAGTGTTAAATGGAGCTGGTAGCTGGGCTTCATTAGGCTTTTCTGCAGGAATATCGTATTTGAATCTTTTCCCCCTGTAGATTTATGTTCAGTGGGATGACTTGGCAGATTCCTCTGGATATTTAGCTGAGTTGATCAATGTTTACTATGCTGTTAACAAGCTTAATTGGTTGGACCAGAAGTTTGGTGAAAACATATTCTAGATCTAGTGAGCCTTTCCACCATAATTTCATGACAAACACACACACACCAAATATGTGTTTGTGTGTGTATTATCAAAGATTGTGGACTTTAAAACAGCTAAACCATTTCCTGGTTCTGAAGCTGCAGTGATGGTAAAACATTGAGCAGATTAATAGTTGTCTGTTATGTAGATGTTAACAGCAAAGCAGCTCTGCTTTGGGGTGGGGGGTGGCACCATACTCATTCTTTTGTGTCTGAATAACTAGGATGCTATTCTTTTTTAGAAATTGGTGTAATTTTGATTCTAGCATATGTTCCAAGCCCAACTTTGAAATATGAGAGTCCAGATTCAGTCCTGGGTTATATGATGGCAATAAGGTATCTCTGAGCATGTGTAGGGTTCTGCCCTTTACCACTAAGTAACTCATCCTGCCTTCAGACATTTAGGATAAGATGCTATCAACGTGGTTATGGTAGACTTCAAATTCTGAATAATAGAATTTGCCAAATTGTAAACGTTTTGTGGATTGCACTATTTTTGTAAAATGATGGGTTTCAATAAGCCTTGTTTTTCGGTGTAAAAAGACTAGGGCCAACAACAACAACAACAACAACAACAACAACAACAAATGCCCAAAATATGTGCCGTGTCATAAATAGCAGTACTCAGAGGTTTGTTTGATTTTTAATTTATTTAATCATTTTTTCAATACAAACATCAACCTCAAAAGACACATACCACAAAAACCATAATAACAATAATAACACAATTTGACAATTCAGATTTGAATACACTGATATACCTATGACTACACCTTTTTTAAACAATATTTTCCCACCTCTCCTCCCCCTACTTCCCACCACTATCCGCCTTACCTCTTAAATATTCATTCCAGATTTCTTCATATTTATCCATTCTTATTTTGCGTCAACATGCAATCCATTCGTATGTAGCTAATCTGTCCATATTATCAATCCATGTGCTCAATGAAATCTTTTCCAACTTGTCAAAACAAGTTTTTTTTTTGCTTCTAATATAGCAGTACTCAGAGTTGACACTGCTGTGTGCATATGTGAATGTGTTTTAGAATCCATCCCCCCCTTTGAAGCATTCCCCCACCCTTCCTCAATTCTCCAGTCCTTGAATTTGACTTAAAGAAGTTAAAATATATTGATGACGGTTCTTGATTCTACAACCTGAGCAAAAAAAATGGCAACATGACACCTCAAATATGCTGCCTAAAGGGCACCTGATCTGTTACGCTGAGAGAGACAAAGCTCAAGGATGTGATGTTGGTAGGTTTTCTTCATCACAGCTAAAATAAAAACGAATGCTTTTTTGCAGGGGTGGAAAAGAGAAAGGAGCCCAGACATTCAGGAAACTTAATGGAGATTCAAGAGATGGCTAATGGTCAGAGCAGCCTTCCCCAGCCTGGTACTCTCTCCAGGTGTTTTGCACTACAACCCTTATCAGCCTGAGCCAGCGCAGCTAATCAGGGATGGTGGGAGGCATGGGCCAAAACATCTGGAGGGCACCAGCCAGGCAGGGGAAGGCTGATTTATAGGTAAGGTAAAGGGACCCCTGACCATCAGGTCCAGTCGTGTCCGACTCTGGGGTTGCGGCGCTCATCTCGCTCTATAAGCCGAGGGAGCCGGCGTTTGTCTGCAGACAGCTTCCGGGTCATGTGGCCAGCATGACAAAGCTGCTTCTGGTGAACCAGAGCAGCACACGGAAACGCCGTTTACCTTCCCGCCGGAGCGGTCCCTATTTATCTACTTGCACTTTGACATGCTTTCGAACTGCTAGGTGGGCAGGAGCTGGGACCGAGCAAAGGGAGCTCACCCCGTGGCAGGGATTCGAACCGCCAACCTTCTGATCGGCAAGCCCTAGGCTCTGTGGTTTAACCCACAGCGCCACCTGGTCCCCTAGGCTGATTTATAGTGCCAGGCTAATTCAGTCACAGTAATTCAGTAACTCTGAACTGATCACAGGGGGGTTGTGAGGATAAAATGGGAAGGAGAGGATCGTGTGTACCTTTGAATTCTGTGAAGGTAGGGTCAGATGCATATGTCATAAAAAATATAACCCCTGCACACAATTATTCCTAGAGTCCGTTTAAAAAGTTGGGCTGTAATGACCCAAGCTTTCTCAGTCCATTATGTGCGTGCTAGGACTGTGTACAGACACCCACTCCAATCTGCCCTCTGGTGGATGTGGTCCCTGGATCAGGCCAAATTGCCCTGTGCTGTCCCAGGGGCCACCCACCCCATTTCTGTTCCCAGGGTGGGGGCAGGTGATGCGGCCAACATCACACAGGATGTTGCTAGCTGGTAAGCATGAAGAGTCCAATTTAGAAAAGCTGCTCGCAAAGCAGCCGCTGCAGGACTGATCTCTCTGCTCAAAAGCTGTTGCGTGGAGACATTTGTCCTGGTGGGTGTCAGGCGGGAAGGTGAACCATGGCACTGGGCCAACCTTCTCCTTGGAAGATGCAGTGACCAGTCAGGTAGGTCTCGGTCTTTCTGCGTGGTTTTTCCACACTGTCTCTCTGCCCTGCCTGATGCCCTGACTGCCACAAGTTGCTCTGGCTCATCCAGCCTGACTTGCAGTGATCTGTCTCTGTGCATGCTCGAATCGACTGAGACCTTCCAAACAGGCCCTATTCGACTCAGTCCTTGGTCAGATCTGATCCACAGCCCTAGTGTGTCCTAGTCAATCAATTGCTTAAATTTGCATATGGGTGAAAACAACCGGTCCATTTTTGGATGATCTGTGCAGGTGGCATCTTAGAAGAGGCATCCGTTCCTAAGTGTGGGACAAAAGAGGAAAGATCTGCCATGTGCAGCTTTTAAACTGCTTACACTGTATTAATAAGAGTTTTTTATGTAATGTGAAGCTGCAAGGAGAGTGATTTGTGCATTTGGGTCATTCTCTTTTCATGTGGGACAGCAACAGGCAGCAATCTCTGTGGCCTGACTGCACTCTAAAACATTTTTTAATTTATTGATTTCATTTGTAATTCACCTTTTCTCCAAGATGCCTGGGTTGTATGTGTCTCGAGCAGTGGTTCTCAAAGAGTGTGGTGCGCCACACTGGTGTGGCAGGAGAGGGTGGCAAGTGTGGTGGGAATATTCAAGCACAATCAAAGAAACATTTAAACATTACAATAAAGCATAGCACAATATAATTTTTTTTTTTTAAAAGCAGAATATGGATAGCTATCTTTTCAAAATGAGAGCAAAAGCATCAAGTGGTGCTGAGGACAATCCTAGTTGTGATCCAGAATCACTCTCTGTATATGTGCCCAGAAACAGAGTGCTGGAGAATAACACTGGCTATTCTTCTAGAGTTCTCAATAACATATTGTTGTGAACAGGGATTTTCATGAAAGAACAGAAAAGAGAGAGGCTTCTTGGTGTTAATGAAGGGATGAGAGTTTCTTTGTATCAAATTAGACCATATATATATATATATATATATATATATATATATATATATGGGATTACCTGGCAAAAACAAGTTCTCACCTTTCATTATGTTTGTATACATAAGGTACATAGGTAAGAGGCTTGTTTATAATTATATTTTGGGAATGATTCATGTTCTAATATAGCTACAGTGTTCTATACTTTCTAGATGCCCCATGATCGTATTATAAAGTTGGTGTGTTCCACGTTATAAATCGAGCGCTTTTTGTTTTCCAAAGTATTTCTTATCAATAAAAAATGGGTGTGGCGTGAGCTAATAGGTTGGGCTGTGAAATGGTGCCTGGGCTAAGTCACCCAGAGATCCTGGATCTCCCCAGTCCTAGTCCAGCCCCCTTACCCAGAGATGGGGAGCCTATAGCCTTCCAGATGTTGTTGAACAACAACTTCCATCATACCTGATCATTGGCCACACTGGCTGGGACTGATGGGAGTTGGAGTCTAACAACATTCAGAGGGCCTTCCTTGTTATGACCACTAGACCAGCATATCCTAGAATCTGGTGTGATGACACATATGGAGAGATTCTTCAGCATATTGGTCTTAAGTAGGAAGGAGTCCTTGAAGGTAGGATGCTTGAGAGGGAAAGAATACTGCATTCATGTGTGCATTTTACCAGCAGGGGACACTGTTACATGCAAAAAATCCTCTGCCCGCCCCACCCCCTTAGCACATCTGTGCTAAAATGTTGTGATTTAGGTGGGATGAGGGTGTGTAGTGGCTGTTGTCACTGCCTTTGGAGACAAAAATGTCTAATTCAAAAGAGCTTAAGGAGTTTTTTTTGGGGGGGGGGTGAGTAGCATATTTTTTTGCAGGCTGGCCTTTAAAAAGGATCTTTAGCTCACTTCATCAACTGAGGCTCCAGTACTTTGGCCACCTCATGAGAAGAGAAGACTCCCTAGAAAAGACCCTGATGTTGGGAAAGATGGAGGGCACAAGGAGAAGGGGACGACAGAGGATGAGATGGTTGGACAGTGTTCTTGAAGCGACTGGCATGAGTTTGGCCAAACTGCGAGAGGCAGTGGAGGATAGGGGTGCCTGGCATGCCCTGGTCCATGGGGTCATGAAGAGTCGGACACGACTGAATGACTGAACAACAATCAAATGCAGCAAACATCAAGAGTATTCTTGTTAGCCTCTTGAGCTTGCCGATCAGAAGGTCAGCAGTTCAAATGGGTGAGCTCCTGTTACTCTGTCTCAGCTTCTGACAACTTAGCAATTTGAAAGCATGCTAGTGCAAGTAGATAAATAGATACCGCTGTGGCAGGAAGGTAAACGGCATTTCCATGCGCTCTGGCTTCTGTCACGGTGTCCCGTTGCGCCAGAAGTGGTTTAGTCCTGCTGGCCACATGACCTGGAAAGCTGTCTGTGGAAAACGCCGGCTCCCTTGGCCTGAAAGTGAGATGAGTGCCACACCCCATAGTCAGGTTTGACTGGACTTAACCATCCAGGGGTCCTTTACCTTTACCTTACCTATGCATGTATGTGGGTTTAGAGGAGGAGGGAGTGTAAAACAGGGAGGCCCAATAAGCATGAATGAAAGAGAGAGGTGCAGTCTGACATTTCTGCGCTTATGATGCATACTATACTTCTTTGTAGTCTTTGGCCCCCTCCATACATAAAATCACACAATCCTTAAAAACACATAGCCAATGACTAAAGAACAGCCGCTAATAGCTGCTGAAGAATATACGTCTTAACCAGCTGCCTAAAACTATAAAGAGATGAGGCCAGAGGCATGCCACAGAAAAGGACCTTTCCTACCCACCATATACTTTGTATACTTCTAAATACTTTGTTAAAACCACTTAGAAGCCTATTTGGGCATTCAGCAGCATGCAAATAAATATACAACTTAAATGCCTCTACTAGCTGAGGAGAACCTTTCATTAATCTGACAGAAGCATCCTGCTGTTTGTCCGCAAAAGCCCCTGCTGCCACTTCAAAAAATTGCCTTTGCTGCAGCAGATTAGCACAGCTGCTCCCCCAATTGTTATTTCAGCTCCCCACCTCCTCTCTCCTTTGATACTTCCTTCCATGCTGGAGTGTGGTTTCTAGTCTCTCTTATATTAGTGATGAGGAGCCTGTGGCCTTCCAGGAGGGCCAGTGGGAGTTGTGAGTCCCAACAAGATCTGGAGGACCACTGGTTCCCTGTTGCTGTTGTATCGAGGGGGACCCCAGTTTCAGGACAGGTGTCGCCACATTTCCCAGCAGAACAGGCTCCCCATTTTGTTTAGTTTTAAAATCTGCTCAGGAAGGAACCGACCTTCTTTCCCTGTTCTATCTCCATGGCAACAGTCAGGAGGCCTGTAAGGGGAAAAGGTCTGTTATCCTGAGTTCTCTTCTCTTCAGTGTTTAAAAGTTTTAGGGTTTCTTGTGAGTAGATGGTAATGGCAGGACTTGGTCGCCAGGTGGGCATTTAAGCACATTTTGGCATTAAAAGTCTACCCAACTAGCACCCCCTGAAAGATAAGGGGAGCATCAGGTAACCTGGGTGAAGTGTTTTTTGTTTGTTTGTCTGTTTCCATTTAAAAAAAATGAAAATGTTGACACCTAGCATTGATAAGAGGAGAGGTTATTCACACCTGGTCTTTTACTGGCAGGTGGGGGGCAATGGCAGGGCCAGTGAGGAGTGGTCCCCTGTTGATTTTCGCTATAGGTAGGAGCCCCTTGTCCAAATCTCACCTGGCCAGAGTTGCTGCTTGCTTCTCTTCCACCGCTGGGGAAATGGCACCTGTGCCAGCCAAATTTAACAGAGCAGGATATTTTAGGGTGGTGATGGTTGGGATATTGAGTTATGCGGAGTCTGCAATCCTTTTGAAAAAATGCTTATATGACTTTAAAAATCCTTACCCCAGAGAGGAACTGTACCATTCCACATGTACTAATACACAAGTTATTGTGGACTGGAATGCTTTATCTGCTACAGAAATAACTGTTCTTGGCAAAAAAGGGGGAATAGTGCTGTTTATTATCTTTAATCCTTTCTTTTTTAAAAAATCTGTGCCCCTTCACTTATTAACACAGCCTGCTAACCATGAATTTATGCATCCCTGAAGGATTGTGAGGCAGCTGTGCTTGGACAGGATAGTGAATCACGGGGAATAGGACACACAGGGTGTTATTTTTGTGATTTGAAAACATTTAGCTTGGTGTTTAAAAAACAACAACAACATTTAGCTTGGTAAGTCTCTATTTGATGAAGAAGCATATAAACAGCTTTAGGAAAACCACATTTTTTAATTTTACCTTTGAAAATGTCAGCTAATGCTAAATAATAATAATATATAATATTAATATATAATATAACTGCAAGTACTTGGCAATCATTTTAAATGATTTTTATGTAATTTTACACACCTTTCACTTACTAAGCAAAACTAAATTATATTAATTTAACCAAAATATATTTCAAATTCCCAAGTCATGTAACAACTTTTTAGAACCCCTCATTTTTGGAATTTGAAAGTTGAAAAATTCAACATATGCAGAACCTCTGCACACAGCCTGAACCCAAAGCACAACCTCCACTTCAGAGGATTGCAGAGTTTGGTTTTCTGAGCCTCCCTTTTCTAGGAAGCCACTTCACTCTACCAGCAACTTGTGGGAAATGTGTACCTCTGTTCCATCTGCTGTGTGTGTTGTGGGAAGGAACACAAAGCTCTTTTTCAGCCATGGAGTGGAATCCAAAGCATGTTTACTCAGATACAACTCCTGTTGAGTCGATAAACTCACAGCGCAGTCCTAACCATGTCTCCTTAGAAATAAGGCCTATTGAATTCAAATAGGTTGTAAACATTTCCTAATCCACCACATTGCCATAAAGCAGTATCTTCCCACTGTGGGTGGAGAGGGTGATACAGCCCAAAGTTCCCCTGTGCCACCTTCCCATTGTGCCTGCATGTTGTTTTCTCTCTTCCAGAAAGGGCTGGTCAAACATGTTTGCTTTGACCCTCGACTAGGAGGCTTTCTGTTCCTCCTTCCCCTTCCCGGTCTCCAGCTGTTTCTCTGCCTCTACCTCACGCCAGGACCATCAGAATTATGCATGCCTGGAAAGCAGTGGTCGGCACTCTGGCCTTCACCGGCCTGGATGTGACGGTGACCACCTTGCTGTACAAACACAGCCGCAGTGGTGGCAGCCTCCTTCAGGATTTGAAGCACTTCAACATATTCAACTCCATGCTGGACATCTGGGGGGCCTGCCTGTACCGGAGTTGTGTGCTTTTGGGTGCTGCCATCGGGGTTGCGAGAAACACCAACTATGGTCCCAAGCGCTTGAAAGGATCCCGGATCTTTATCACACTTGTCTGCCTTGCGGTGGGGATTTACGCCCTGGTCAAGCTGCTGCTCTACTCGGAGGTGAGGAAGACCATCAAAGACCCCTGGTTTTGGGGTTTGTTTGCCTGGACATACGTGTCCCTGGCGGCCACCTTCTCCTTGTGGCAGCTGCTTTCTTCGGTGAGACCTGCCAGGGAGACTCTGGGAGTAAATTCCGAATCTAGGACTGAAGCAGAAGAAATTGGGGATCCAAGTTTGCCTGATGCCCAGGAAAAGAAAGAGGAGGCGTCAGCAGCCACCATTTGTAAGCTGTTGTCTTACACCAAACCAGATGTTCACTTCCTTGTAGTGGCCTTTTTCTTCCTCTTAGTGGCTGCCTTAGGTGAGTACATCCATTGGTGAGGCTATAGGAAGCTGTCTTATACTGAGTTGGATCATTGGACCATCTACTTCATTATTGTCTTCACCAGGGGCTCCTTCAGACATCCACGTGTCTGCCATTTCCCCCTCAGGAAACCCAATCTTTACCACTGAATTGTAGCAAATGCCAATTGAGTTTTCTATGGATTGATGTTTACTCCAATTCAACCCGTTTGCCGAAGAGTGGGTTTTCCTAGGGAAAGTGGTGGGGCAAACTGAAGACTGCTTGGACCCTTGCCTAGCAAGCGCAGGACAAGTGGAAAACCTCTCAGCCCCTTGCTTTCTAGGCATGGGACAAGCAGAAGTGTGGATGAGCCCTGGGGGTGGGGAGCCTGAGGGCCGCATTCCCTCAGGGACAGACTTACAGAGGAAATGGACAGACTGCTAACTTTGTATAGTTGGCTATAGTTCAGCCACGCAAAAGTGAGAGATTCTGGTGCATACACTTCTCCAGCCCAGCAAGCGAGAGGCACTTTTGCAGTTCAATGATAAATCCCAGCCAGGGAAAACAACCAGTGGAGGGAGTGTGGCCTGGGAGGAGTCCAAGGGCCAAATAGAGAGGTCTGGACTGGCAGAAGTTCTCCAGTGTTACCGACGGGGGACATGGCCATCCCTGCCTAGAGGTGCCGGGCATGGAACCAGAGAGCACCTGCATGACAAGTGGTTTCTCTATCACTGAGTTATGGCCCTTCCCCTAATAATGCTTTCCAGTTGTATATACACTGCAGGCTGGTGGTTTGTTACTGTGTTTATATCCCTCTCCTCCAACAAGCTCAAAATACCATGCGAAGGTGTTCCCGTTTTATCCTCCCAAGCCACACTGTGAGGATAAGGTTGGGCTAAGAGACTGTGACAGGCCCATGGTCACCCAGTGAGCTTCATGTCTGAGTTGAGGTCTGAACGCTTCTCTCCCAGGTCCCCTGTCCAATGCTCTTGGCCACAACATCACCCTGACAGATGCAAGTAAATGTCAGGGGTGTGGCAGCTCAGACCCAAAGCCCTTAGGGCTTTGCCCATCCTGTGTCCCTCTTGCAGGCCACATCCCTCACTGGCCTCATCATCACATCCTCCTCAAGTGTTGCTCTGTGGCTAGAAGGCGCCCTTGAACCACGATAATGCAATTTGCTTGCCTGGACAGTGGTTTGTGTGCACATAAATCTCTGCTTTTTGTACAGTTGGAATTTTATATTTATATTCAAAGTTTAATCGTTATGTGTATGCTGTTTAATTGTAAGCAAGAGCCCTAAGCTGTTTACAAAGAGCATAAAATATACCTTAAAATAATCAGTAAAAATCAAAGGGTGGGATTCAACTGAATCCTGTTAGCGGAAGCACTGCTTCCACTTCTCCTCCCCCAGCACACCCTCTGTGCCCCCAAAATTTACTTTGGGGGGTTGGGAGAACCCCAAAAACAGCATGCAGGAGGAGGAGATGGGGTTTGCTCCACCCTGCAAAGCGAAATGCTTGCCCTGACAGAATCACCTTAGCATAACACTGAATTCCTCCCCAAGTTAAAACATTTAAAAGAAATATTAGCCTGCTATACAGAGGTAAGATTCACATGTGCCGCCCTTCCCACTTTTACCTTTGGTCGGACGCATCACGACGAGTGTGCAGCTCCTTGAACGTTGCCTCTGTGTTAATGTGGCCCTTGGGCCCCCGCTGCTCTTCCTTTTCAGGGCTTGGGAAGACAGCAATGGGCCAAATGTGTTTGAAGATAACAACAGGGATTCTTGTCTTTAAATCCTTCTTGGGTTTTTGCCTTTAATCTGCCTTGTCATCCCCTCCAACAGGAGAGACATTCCTTCCGTACTACACAGGCCGGGCCATTGATGGAATAGTAATCCAGAAGAGTATGGAGCAGTTCTCCACAGCGGTGGTCATCATGGCCCTTCTGGCCATAGGAAGGTAGCCTTACTTGAGTAGTTGGACCAAACTAGAATAACTGACCCACAGACGGGCTGGAAAATCTCCCCATGTTTCAATGTTGCATAATGTGACGTGGTGGGGTTATCTTCCATATAGTTGGGGCCTGAGTAGAGGAATCCATTCCCTGCTTCTTCTGCTTTTTAACTTGCAGAGAGGATCCTATTCAATTTAGTCCCAGAATTCTTCTTAGAAAGGAAATTCCTTTCTTAGCTGTGGAGCAGGGGTAGCCATTGTGGTGCCCTGCAGATGTTGTTGGGCTGCAGCTTCCACCAACCCCAGTGGCAGTGGCCAGTGGCCAGGGATGATGGAGGAAGTGACCCAATGGCATGTTGAGAGCATTACATTGACTACATTTGGTGTAGAGACTGAGGCACCCTGGGAAGATGTTCACATAAGCCAGCAGCTCAGGAAGCACTGATTTGCATACTTTTAAAAATAAGGGTCCATATTCCACTTCCCTTTTCATTTTAACTCCTCTCACACACTCGGGATAGGAATCGCATGTTGCATGCATGTCTCTCAATGACTTTTTTTGCTGCCCATGGCAGCCATTTTGTGATCACACCCACAAAACTTTTATCAATATATGAGTACCGGCACTTCATTTTTTTAAAACCAAAATATGGTAACTCTACTGCACTGACCAGACTTGCCTGGGGCTGAAGTCCAACAACATCTGTAAGGACACAGCTGACCTTCTGCTTCACAACTTGAAAACACCTTCCACCCTCCCAAGCAGTGAAAGCTTTCGTAACAAAACATCCACCATCTCTTGACCAAAATTTCATAGGGATTCCAGAAGGCAGAGGAAGTGGCTTCTAGGTCAGATCTAGATTGCTGGCTCACTCCGGATATTGAGCAAGTACAGTTGTACCTCGTGTTGCGAACGCTGCGTGTTGCGTTCGTCACGGGATACGAATGTGCTGAACCCGGGAGTACTGGAACAGGTTACTTCCGGGTTCGGCGGTTTGCACGTGCGCAGACGCGTCAAATGACGTCACACACATGTGCAGACGCGGCGCTTCAAGTTGCGGACTGCTCATGATGCGAGCGGGGCTCCGGAACGCATCCAGAGGTACCACTGTACAATGAAATGTTACTCTTGGGGTGGTCGTCAGAGCCTCTGAAGCACTTGGTGCTCCTGTGTCCCATGACAAGGGTGGCCAATGTGCTGCTCTCCAGATGTCACTGGACCACGGCTGCCATCCCAGGTCAGGGCTGATGGGAGTTGGAGCCAGCAACATCTGGAGGGCACCACATTGGCTGGGCCTGTCCCCAGGTTCTGCTTTGGCTTCTTCCTCTTGCATGGTAGGACTGGGCTGAGGGTTCGTGTGTCGGTGTCTGTCTGTCCTATAACGTCTCTTATCTGCAATCAGTTCATTTGCCGCAGGTATCCGGGGCGGAGTCTTCACTCTCGTGTTCGCTAGGCTGAACATTCGGCTACGCAACAGCCTGTTCCGGTCGCTGGTCTCACAGGAAATGAGTTTCTTTGATGAAAACCTTACTGGTGGGTTTCTTTTATCTGTGCTGTGAGATCTTTTTATGTCAGGAAATGGAGACACGTAGAATTGCACAACAGGGAATATCTCCAGTATAGCTATTGGGCTGGGGGAGGCTTTAAATTGGGGGTCTGGAGGATGACTTCCCCCTGTATCAGCTGTGATGGAGATGGATTGAGGATTAAATCTGGAAATTTAAACCTCCTGTCCCATGTATGTGGGAGAAATACGAGAGTTAAACAGGCTATGAAAACCACTCACGCACTTTTGCAGCTTATTGGAAGCTAGGAATTAGGCAATTACACATTTTATCCCTGTTTATTTGTGGTCTGCTGACCTCTCCTCTCCATTGCTGGGAATGAAAACACATATTTTAGTAAAAACAAAAGGGTTTACTTACATTTCAATGCAGGCAGGACATCACAGTAGTATGCAGGTAAAAACACTTCTTAGTTACAAAATTCAAAATTACTTTTCTAAATGGAGTCTGGGTTCTGAGCAGAGCCAAGGCATGTAAGTCTGCTTATATTGCTGGCTTGAAAGAAAGAGAGAGAGAGCACTCAGGCAAAAAAGACGTATGAAATATCTCCTTTGTTAGAAATTCCCACAAAAACATTAAGGAAGTGATCTCATACAGTCTTTTCTATATTGATTCAAGAACTCTATGACTGTCAGCGCCTCATGTGTCTGTCTGGTAATCATGCATTTGTATTTTTTACTGGCAATCCCACAAGTTTATAGGCATTATGCTCAGATGATCAAGCCCCCACTCCATATGGCCTCACTGGAGAGATTTTGACTGTGATACCGGTAGCTGTGACTTAAGGGGAAGCAAGGCCTTTGTTTTGGAGTGACCAGAAACAAACACCTTCTCACTCTGAAACTCTTTTTAAGGCAGCAGCCCAAACCAGCATGGCCAGTGGTTAGGGATTATGGGAAATGTAGTTCAGCAACATCTGGAGGGCCACAGGCTCCACACCTTTCCCCTTTTACTTCAGCAGGCACTGGTTGAATTTAATAGGCTTTGGCATCTTTTAAAGATCATTCTTTTCTCTTTTGTACTACAATTGTTTTTAAGTATTCCCCCCCTCCACACTTTGAACACCGAAAAAACAAATTGTGTTTTATATAATCTGCAAGGAAACAGCAATATTGATTGCTTATCAGTGCCACTTAATTGTGTCCAGACAGACATTTAGTACTTTCAGCAACTCATTATTCCCATTTTACAGCCATCATTTTATTTATATGCCCCCTTTCCATAGTCCAAACCATACTCAGACTTACAACATAAAGAAAATGACATATTTACAAACATCAAAAGTACCGGTAGTCATAATCAATAAATTAAACCTCAAAAAGCACACAACCAAACTGAGCAATTTCCACAGGAATCAACATAATAAGATCTAAAATAAAGATACAAAAATTAATATTAGTAACAACAACAAGACCTCCTAAACAATACCCCCAGCCCAAGAATCTGTTTGGTGGCTCTGAGAATAGCCGCTTCCCAGGCTGTTGAATAGAATTATAGAGTTGGAAGAGACCCTGAGGGTCATCTAGTCCAACAACCTGCAGTGCAGGAATCCTGCCCACAGCAGTCCCTAGGGGGGCTCAAACCACCAACCTTCTGGTTAGCATCCAGGCACAGTGACTCATTGCATCGCTGTTTCTCAATCATCCCCCTAGGCCTAGAGGAAGACCGGGGAACCTCTGCCCCAGGGCCAAACACAGCCCTCCAAGCCTCTCTCTCTGGCTCTCAGAATCCCCCGCCTCCCCCCCCCCCACGCTACGCCCCTCCCAGACTCTGCTTTGTAATCTGAGTGTTTTTGCCTGGCTGGGATCTAACATTGAACTCTGAAAATGCTTCTTGCTTGCCTGCATGAAATTGATGTGTGCATGCATAAAAGCTAGCCTGCCCTAAAGGTAAAGTTTACATTCAGGAAAAAAAGTTCCTTTTTAGAGCTCCAGGAACAAGGAAAAAGGAAAAGGGGAGGGTATCTATTTTTATGTACGCGTGTATTCCTAGCTCTCCTACTCTATGGTAGTCCACAGCCTAACAGCAGCACTAAATAGAGCAGCTGGCCTCACTCTAAAAGTTAAGAAGGTGCAAGTGACCAGGGAACTGAGGCTGATAGGAATGTGCTCAAAGACCCATGGCCCAAGTGCTCAAGAATTTGAAATGCGTATTAATTTGAATGTTTTTCCAGGAACCATAAGCCCCACCCCCTCACTGCACTGAGAAGCTCGTGATCTGAATCAAGGTGGTCCAACACGAGGCCTGACCCTGAGGCCTTTTCAGAAGTCCTTGGCAACATTTGATGATGCCCACCCCCCTGGCCCTTGCACTGCCTTTCCAAAACCAGATAAGGAAGCACTGGGCTTCGGGAAGGAGGCGTGGGGGCTCTGACAGGTCCTGGAGTTCTCTTTCCTCCTTCCCAAAGACTAGTTAGCGTTTTCCCAGCTTTGGGAAGGAGATCTCCCAAACCCTGCCAGATCCCTGTGACTCCTTTCCCAAGCCTGCACCTTGCTTAGCCAGCTTCGGAAGGCAATGTGAGGGCTGGCGGGGGTGTCAAATTTTGGGCTTGCTCCCCCCTCCCCATGCACAGGCAAGGAAGGCAGTGTGTGGCCCACGGATTCCAAGTCGAGGTGCTCTTGCGGCCTACTTGGTATGTGAAGTTGGACCGCCCTGAACTAAGGGATGACGGTGTGAGAGAACAATGAAGAGACGGAAGCATTGCTAATGGCACTGGCATGTGGAAATGCAGGTACACATGGCTAGGTTCCATTCTGGCTGCAGGTGAGGCTCAAGGGCTTCACGGCAGAGCTGAGCTTCAAGTAGGATTTGATGGATGGAAGAAACATGACACCACATGTAGGGATTGGGGAGAAGGCAGGTGGTAACAAGCGGGGTGAGCAGAGCCACTTAAGGAAGCCTGGAGAGCCCACTACTGTATGTATCTTTCCTGCTGCAGGCATCATGCTCTGCCATATCCAGTGCTTTTTTTCTGGGGGTACGCATACCCCTAAACATTTTGTGAATCTTTGTACTTTTGTCCATTTACTGTATTTATTCTTCGTGATTTGAACTATAAAATGGTGATTTTTCTTGAGTCACAATAAGAGTACCCCTAAACATTTTTTATATACCGTATATAAAAAAATGACCATATCGATTGATCGGTGTATTGATCCAGCCAACTGCATCTCACAGCATTATAGCAGTCTGTAGAGGTACTCCAGTTGTGGTGGAGCACTTCCTTTGCATGCAAAAGGCTGCAGGTGGAATCCCCAGCAACTCCAGGTTAGGGCTGGAAAGGCTCCCTGTCTGAAACCCTGGAGAGCTGCTGCCAGTCTGTGTTGACAATATAGAGCTAAACGAACTGATGATCCTGCTTGTTATGAGAGCTTAATATGTTCCTTGAAGCAATCCGAACATTGGCCTCTGGATGTAAATGTTCAAGGTGCAAATATGGGTTTGGAGCTGCACAGTTTTTTTGGATCCTGGCCTAAAGGGTTTTTGAGTTAAGGGTGTGTTTCAGCCTCTCTGTGGTCTGCCCTCTGTGTTGAGGGTTCTGGCAGCAAGCTTTTCTCTGACCAGAAGGCACCACAATATCCTTGGCTCCTTGCCTTCCGGAGAAAGAGAGAGAGCAAGAAAGAGCACTTGCTGAATTTCTCAGATCTGCAGCAGGAAGCAAGTGACGAACTGGGGCTCAGTTAAAGGGCGCAGAGGCCCTGTGTGTTACCTTATTCATAGCCCCTCTGCAAGTCAAAGAACCATTTAGGGAAGGGTTTATTGTAGTCTTTGGTTGTACTTCTATGTTGCAGATGCAGAAAAATGATTAGCACTTTCCAGTGAATCAGGCTATATTGAGAAACTGCACAGTCACACACCTAGAATTATGTACTATGTCCCTTCCTCTTTGGTAGACACTCATCTCTCAACGGCATAGGTTTCCTTCTTGGGAGTGGAGGTGGCCAGAACCTGACTGGAGCACCTGAGTGCACAATTACTCAGTCACATCCCCATTTGGGTGATCCTTTTTTATTCCAAGTAAAGTAGGGATGCCCAGCCATTTTGGGGTCCAAGAACCACATTCATCATTGGCCTGTCTTTTGGGGGCCACATGCTAGACCCACACTCTCACATGTGTGTGTGTGTGTGTGTGTGTGTGTGTGTGTGTGTGCGCGCACCCACACCCACACCCACACTCTTATATACTCACATGTACAGGACACACATGACATGCAGGGTGTGAATGGGACAATTTACATCCCCATTGGGGAGCTGGGCTGGGCTGAGAGGTTTAAATCTTTCTGTGCACCTCAGTGTCATACTGATTTCCCCCCCTTTTTGCTGCTGCCAAAATCAGTGTGAAAGCAAGAAAAAATTCCTTGAGAGGCCAGATCAGTCAGCCTTGGTGCAAACAGTTTGGAGTGGGAGAAACCATTGGGTTTATTTTGTGAGAAACCCCTAACTTGTAACTCTTGGTAGATTGCCTAAGAAGTAGTCATATCGAGCTAGACCACTGGCCCACTTGCTCAGTAATCTCCACACTGACTGGCAGCAGCTCTCCAGAGATTCAGACAAGGAATTCTGTGCCTGGAGATGTCAGAGATTGAACTTGGTTCCTTCTGCATGCAAAGCAGATCCCCTAGCACTGAACTACGGCCCCTTCCTCTGTGCCCTTCCTGTGTGGCAATTTGTGGTCGTTGGCCCTGTACTGTACAAGGATAGCACACTCCAGCTGGAACAGGCTCTGGTTTGGGTTTCAGTCCAGCCTATAAGTTCTGGTCAAGTTCTGTTTTCTATTTCTTGTTTTAAAGAAAATGTAATTGATTGGCTGGGTTTTTGTTGTTGTTACAGCAATTGCTATTTGCTAATTTTATTGCTGTTTTCATAATTATTTATTGCATTTTGATTTGATTTTTTTTTAAAGAAAATTGCTTTGTATCCTTGATACCCATAGTTCATTTTTCAAATATTTCCCAGGATTGTACATGAGGACCTTAAACAGTAGCACTTTATTTATTTTTAATAATAAGAATAATTATTAGAGAATGTGCATATTTCAACAAATAGGCAGAGTTCTCTCTGTGCGCAGAGAAAGCCTATTTTGCCCCCTGCCCAGCACCCTCCAGCCCATGGATCTT
Organism: Lacerta agilis; assembly: GCF_009819535.1. Classification (NCBI taxonomy): domain Eukaryota; kingdom Metazoa; phylum Chordata; class Lepidosauria; order Squamata; family Lacertidae; genus Lacerta; species Lacerta agilis. Next base: position 3,638,361 of record NC_046328.1, read on the forward strand.
GCTCTTCACACATTGCTTCTGTTCTCATTCTCTTTCTTTCTCTCTCAGGAGACATTATTTCCCGGCTGACGTCGGACACGACAATTGTGAGTGACCTGGTCTCGCAGAACATCAACATCTTCCTGCGCAATATGGTCAAGGCCACGGGGGTGATAGTTTTCATGTTCAGCCTCTCATGGCAGCTCTCCCTGGTAACCTTCATGGGATTCCCCATAATCATGCTCATGTCAGATCTTTACGGGAAGTACTACAAGGTTAGTGTTATCTGTAGCTTTTAAGCCTGACCCCAGAGCTCATTCTCAAAGCTTGTCTGTCTGTTTGCCTGTCGGTGTTCTGCTTTGGGGACACAGGCACATAGGAAGCTGCCCTTCTACCAATTCAGACCATTGCTCTGTCTACCTAAATACACTGAATGGCAGTGGCTCTCCAGGATTTCAGACAGGGAACATTCCCAGCCCCACCTAGAGATGCTAGGGATTGAACCTGAGACCTTTGGCATGCAAAACAGATACTTTAACCACTGAGCTAATATCCTTTCCCACAGCAAATTTGTAGTGTCCTTAGCAATCTCCTGGCAAAGACTGTTCTCAGCAGTTTCTGAGAACTGTCCTATTTTCACACACCATCTCTTGAGTGTGTGTCTCTCTCTCTTTTTGTTCAATTTTTAACCACAAAAACTAATCATCAAAAGAAAAGAAAACATTAAAAAATAAATCTTCATGCTCATGCATTTTATCATCTGAATTCAAAACGGCTGAGAATGCATGGATTTCTGATTTTGTTCTTCAATATTGCACGTACAATTTCTATATTCCTATATTCCAAGCCATGCACCTTGTTTTCTTGGCTTCTCTAATACCAACCTAAAAAGGAGCTGCAGAGAAGCAACAGAGATGTACAGGCTGCTGTTCATTTTGAAGAAGGAAGGCCTTGCAGAGGTCCTGTGGGGATTTCTATTTTATTTCTTGGCCTTGGCAGCGCTGTTGTCCAGCTGCCTGCCTTGTCCTCGCTGTGGAACGGAATTGCAATCTCTCTTGCCAAAGCAAGTGGGGAAGGGGCATAGGCAGCTGCAGGTCGTCTTACCATCTCAGATGACTTGAAATGAAATTAGAGCTGTCTCTAGAGAGGAAGTCCTAGAGCTGTGTCTTTTGGGGCAGGGGGACTCACTTCCAAAGATTATACATACGTTCTCTTTATAGTAATGCTGCTGCGCATTTTCATGGCAGGCTCTCTCCCCCAGCCATCTCCTTTTAAAAGGAGAGCATACACCTCCACTTGGGGCTCAGGACAGTAAGGATTCATGAGACTTTGTTTATTATTATTATTATTATTATTATTATTATTATTATTATTATTATTAATTATGGGCAGCCTCCAGCACATATGTGAAGTACACTGAACTTTAAAAAACCAAACATTGTGTGAATCCTAAAGGTTGTTGTTTAAAGATAGATTGTAAGCTCTCTGGAAAGCCACCCAACTTTTGATGCTGCCATCATCACTATTATTATTTCCTGCAAAAGCACATTACCTATTTGTGGAAAACCTTTGGTATGCTTTCTTTTAAATCCGGGACCATCTGTTTCATGGCAAGTTTCCACCCCTCCCCTCCCCTCCTGCCTTGCCTGCAGGAGCTGGGGTTGTGGGGGATTGTTCCCTTTCTCTTTTTTGCCAATTTCTTTTTTATTGATTTTCCAAATTTTACCAAATCAGCCACAAATTAAAACAAATTTAATACAATTTTTCCAAAAGTTGGTTTCTTGCCACTCCAAGTTTGATGCGCCCAAGGTTGCCTCTTGTTGCTGCTTTACTTTCCTAGTTGTTTCTTGTATAGGGGGATTGTTCTCTTGTGTGTGATTTGTTCATTCTACCTCTCCTCTCGCTGCCATAACTTGTAATGCCAGTTGGGACATCTGTGCACCTGGCTAATCTTCTGTCCGCTGACCTTGCCTGCTTACCTCTGTGTGGGTCTTTGCTGCCTGAGGTCATCAGCTGCTGGATGCAGTGCTTAAGTCTGCAAATGTGCATTTCCTGTTCTGTCCTTCATGCTTCCCCAGCTTGGCTCCCACTGCAAAGGCAAGGGGGGCTGTCCCATGGAGCGCTACACAATCTCAGTGAGGCTCTGCAACACTGGAGTCACTGAATGCCTGGCTCCCAGCCAACAGACGTTTCTTGGCTCTTATGCTGCAAGATTAATACTACTCAGCACTGAGGGGAACAGGGGAGGGGGGTGTTTTTGCTACATCCTGGTCTGTGGGATATGCATAGTTTATTGGCCTTTTGTTGGGGGGTGGTGTTAGGGATGGGGGAGAAATTTGCTTGTCTTTGTATCTTAATGAGAAACTACCTAATCTGCACTTCTCAGTCCTGTATGAGTACCAGAACACAGCTAGCCTTTGGAATTTGCAGTTGCCCCGATTTGGAGATGCTTTAGTGACAATGTGCACAGAGATACCTATGCATGGGGAAAGGGTGCATAAAAGTAAAAATAACCTAGAAAAAATTCATTATCTTTGGGGAAATTGCTTGCAAAAATGCGTATATTAGTCAAAACTGCATACAAAAATGTGTTTGTTAGGAGAAATTAGCACTAATCTGTCAATTTTCATGAGATTTTGTTTTCAATATCTGTTCCAAAAACAATTGCTGCAGAAATGTGGAGAACTCAATTTAAGCCTAGAAAAAAAAATCAAAAATAGAATTAATCCATCCCTTCTCTCTGTGTGAATACAGATATATCAACATGTATTCATACTCTCTCTCTCTGTATATATATACACTTTTTGTTCCATTTTAACCACAAAAGTAATCATAAAAAATAAAACATAAAAAAATCTGAACACTTTATAGTATCTTCATGCTCATGCATTTTATCATCTGAATTTAAATAGGCAGGTGGTGTGTGGATTCCTGATTTTGTTCTCTAGTGTTGCATGTGCAATACCAACCCAAAAAGGAGCTGCAGAGAAGCAACAGAGATGTACAGTGTTGCTGTTCATAAAATTCTGAAGGAGAAAGGCCTTGCAGAGGTCCCGTGGGGATTTTTATTTTGTTTCTTGGCCTTGATTGATTTACCTGCTGAGCAGATGACAACAGGGATGGGAACCACCTGTGCCCCTCCAGATGTTTCTGGACTATACAATCTCTCATCCCTAACCATTGGCTACACTTGCTGATGGGTGTTTAAAGTCACAACAAAATCTGGAGTGTACAAGGTTGGAAAAGGTTGTCTTAAGATATGCTCTGGGTGCCTCAGCTTTCAGTTTACACAGGCAGCAACAGGGATGGGCAGAGGGGAAAAAGTTCTGCTTTGTGGTGGCTTATATAATACAGTTCCCTGAAATAGCAGTACCATTCAGAATCAGCGGGAACACAAAGCCAAACTGTGATGTCTGAATCTATGCTCACATATTTGTGAGGGGCCGCCATACCAGAATTTTAACCTGTATAGTTTGGTGTGTTCTTGTTATGCCTGAATTCACTAGCCACGACTATGGTTGATGCCAGACCTCAATATGGATTTGGTTATGGGACAGCCCTCCTCTCTTCCCTCCCTCTCTGTGCCCACCATTTAGAAACTCTCCAAAGATGTCCAGAATGCTTTGGCAAAAGCCAACAACACTGCTGAGGAAACCATATCAGCCATGAAGACCGTCCGCAGCTTTGCCAATGAGGAAGTGGAGGCGAACGTATATTCGGACAAACTGCAGCAAGTCTACAAACTCAACAAAAAAGAAGCCATGGCTTACACCTACTATGTGTGGTCCAGTGGGGTAGGTGGAAACTCTTTCCCTGCTGCTGCTTTGTAGATTACTGTCTTCATCTTCATTGTCATCATGTTTTCCTGTCCCCTTATCATGGGTGGGTTCTGTGCAAACACCAAGAGTCTTATGGCATCTTAAAGACTAACAAATGTATCATGGCAGAAACTTTCATCCACGTCAGCAGACGCATGGTGATGATAATTGTTTCTGTTAAAAATGTGTGTGTGTGTGTGTGTGTGTGCGTGCATGTGAAGTTGCATGAGTCACAGTCAGGGAAAAAGGCGGGGGATAATAATAATTGTTTCATACAGAGAGAGTAGGGCTGGGTGATGTTAGATTTTCAACAATGTGATGTATCACCGGCCAAACATTTCAGATTGGCAATATACCGTGATGTTGAAACAAGCTGCGTTGGCCCCAGCCAGCTAGACACAGCTCTCACCACCAGAGCTGGGGCCCTAGTAGGCTAGGGCCAATGCAGCTGGCCCAGGCTGCTGCTCAGCCTGGGGGTGGGAGGGCTCCCCTCACCCCAGCTGAGTCAGCCCCAACTCCTCAGCAGCATCAGGCTTCATGCATCTGGGGTGTAGAAGAAGCCTCCCCCCACACCAGCTGAGCGATCCGATGCTGCTGAGGTGTCAGGAGTGTTCAGATGGGTGGGGCACAGCCCCTACCTCACTGTCAGCTTGAGAAGCCAGCACTGGACTGGGGGCTCTGTTAAATGCTTGGCTGAAGGGAGTGGCAACCAGGCGCCCCTCAGCCGAGCAGTTTAAAGATGCAGAGGGAGGAAGAAGTCGTATTAGCACCTTGATGGTGCAGGCTTGTTTCTCCCTCTGTGCAATATGAGGGCAGACCACGAAGTCGGTTTCACTCAGCGGTATATTGCTGGTGAAACTGCCGTGCTTGCGAGTCCCTCTGCTAGCAGCACCCCCTGGATGAAGTTGCGCTGCTAGCAGAGGGACTCAGGCGTGTGGCGGTTTCATCAGTGATGTACCGCTGAGTGAAACCAACATTGTGACCTTCTCCTCATACCAGTCCTAGGCAATATATCGGTATATTGCCCAGGCCTAAGATATATATAGAGTGTGTTTGTTACATGCCACCCCAGTCCCCTGTCAGCAGTGCCAGAGGCTTCAAGGGTTCCAGGCCCAGGCCTGTGTTTCCTTTGGGAATAAGGCACAGCACAGTGTGTGGTATCTTCATGTTATTTGGTTTATTTACACACATATAAAACCTGAAGCTAGATGAAGGGATTATAGAGCACCCACACATTGAGTCCTGCCCACCCTTCTCTGCTTGTTAAACCTCCCCAGAAATCCTAACCACTTTGGTCTCTGCCCACCAATACACAACTGAGAGAGGAGCCCCTCTCCTCCTTGCCTGGCAGCCTTTGCTCTCTCTTTATGGTTTCCTTGATGGGCTGTCACGGGCACTGGAGGACAAAGGTGGGGGCGGGCCACCACAGGTGCCATCCCAGGGGGTGACATCGCAGCCCCCCCTTGCCCCCCGGGACGCTCAGCAAACTTTTTCAGCCGTGGGCCGGTCCACCGTCCCTCAGGCCATGTGGTGGGCCGGACTATATTTGGGGGGGGGGGGGAATGAACGAATTCCTGTGGCCCACAAATAACCCAGAGATGCATTTTAAATAAAAGGACACATTCTGCTCATGTAAAAACACGCCAATTCCCGGACATTCGCGGGCCAGATTGAGTGGGCCCATGGGCCGCATCCCGCCCACGGGCCTTAGGTTGCCTACCCCTGGCGTACACTCAGCTAGACCTGCCAGGCTGGTTCATTAGCATAAACTGCATCCAGCAGCGTTTGGCACAGTTTAATCAAACCTTGATTAATTCTAATTTACTAAACCCAAGAATTATTGGGGTTTTACACCCACAAAACTCTGGCACCCCAACACATAACAATATATATTTGTTGCATGATGACGACAATTAAGTGTTTTTAAATATTTATATTTATATTAGCAGATAAGCGTGTGTGTGCATAAACGCCCTCCTGCTAACTTAGGATAACATTTCATGCATCTGATAAGGTGGATTCCGGTCCATGAAATTTATTATTTTTATACTACTTCATTTATGAATCTCTTCTCATGTGGCACCCCAAAGTGATTTACAATACAGTAAAATCATATATAGAACAGCTGCATATATAAAAATGTGTGTGTGAGTGTGTATGAAAATTAGAACAATGCCAGACATAAAATCAATTCAAGTCCAGGGCAACTGGGAGTTAGGTATCAGTCTTGCTATATTTACCGCAAAATGAAGACCAAACTCTGCTCTAGGAAGGAGGGAAATGCTGTTTTGTGATATTGCAAGCACCAGGCCACAGGTGCTGTGCACAGCTGGTTCCTGCTACAAACTAACCTGTCCCTGAGTTTGATCCTGGCCTGGATATTTATATACAGCACAGTGGATGTCTTCCTGCGATACTGTCGTACTCCCATGCATGTTTTGTTGCCAAAAGACCACTCATCCAGTCCTTATTCCTGCATTTAGCTGTTAATGAATCTGAATGCTTTACACACTATCAGTTGTATACAAAACATGTCAACAACTTCTCCTCATCCTGGTATAATGTATTTTTGCTCAGATCAATGCTATGCCCACTACCCTCTATCCCCTCACTGCTTCACTTTGTTCCTTGCCATCATCTTGCCTACACCAACCCAAATATGGTCGCTAGTTAAGGTGAACCCTCAGTTTCTTGAATCCAGGAGATACTCTGTCTCCTGTTTTTGAATCTGGATTCTGTGCTTGGTTTCAGCTAACACTCCTCATTGTTCAAGTCAGCATTTTGTACTACGGAGGCCACCTGGTGATCACTGACCAGATGACCAGTGGGAACCTGATATCCTTCATTATTTATGAATTTGTCCTTGGAGACTGCATGGAGGTAAGTTTCACCCGCGTCTATGTCCCAGTCTTAAGAGAGCTAAAGTAACTGATCTCTGTGGAGTTTCTTTCTTATCAGGGTCTTCAGCATTCTCCCACGAACTGTGCTTGTTTTCCAGTCTTATGTGGGGCTCCAGCCTAGCCTGAGCTTTGGGTATTTAGTTGTATCTTCATAAATGTACTAGCAGATTTTCTATTCTGCCACTGAAAGTGGGGACAGCGCTTTCGGGCTTCCCATAGGCATCTGGCTGGCTACTGTGAGAACAGGATGCAGAATTAGATGGGCCATATGTGCATCATGCATTTGATGAATAAGGATGCAACCAAATTTATTTATTTAAATTAAATTATAATTTAAAATTGCTTACTGTAGCTAGCTTCAAACATACACAAAACATACACAAAATAATCATTTTAAAAAAGCGCTATTGATTAAATATGATGGCTTAAGTATGTAAAAAGACCCCTGCTGAAGATCCTTAATAGTCCAGCTTTTCACAGTGGCTTCCATTGTGGAGGAGAGGGTGAGATGAGCCACAGTGCCTCTCCATTGGTCTGCTAAAAGACCATCTCATAAAACTTCCAAGTTAGATAAAAGGCGAAAGAAGGGAAGAAGGATCCAGCATGAAAGACCTAATGCTCAGGTGCCCTGAGCCACACATATCCTGGGCTGCCATCACCCTCTAACAATGCCCATTAGTGGAAGTGTGTCGAAAACTGAGTGAGGCAACTTAAGTAAATGTCAGCATTGACCACGCCTTCCTGGCTTAACCACTTGGCACAGCCGCCTTCTAATTCTGAATGAACCTTCTCACACCATGACGACTTATTTGCAAAACATCTTTTCAAAAGCAGCAAATGTTCCTGATTTGTTCCTTCCTTGCTGTAAATTAAGAGGTTGTTAGAATTGTAATGTCCTCCACTTCTTTTTATTTTTTAGTCTATTGGTTCAGTCTACAGTGGGCTGATGCAGGGTGTTGGAGCTGCCGAGAAAGTATTTGAGTTCATAGACCGCAAGCCGACCATGGTGCACGATGGCACTCTGGCCCCCGACCAGCTAGAAGGCAAAGTGGAGTTCAGGAATGTCACCTTTGCTTACCGCACTCGACCTGCAACCCAGGTCTTGCAGGTAAGCGTCTCACACCTGCCTTGTTGCTGCGCATTTGGCTTTGGTGGCCATGGATAGCCAGTTTCTAATAGTTACTTTAAAGACTTTGGCAGTGGGAAGGGAAGATGAAATACATATATTAGAAACAAATCAAAGAACAAAGTGGCACTGCCATGGTCAGGGATGATGGGAGTTGTAGTCCAAAACATGTGGCGAGCAGCAGGTTGGGGAAATGCTGAAATAACCCCTATTGGTCATGCATAGACATCCTTTTGCTTTACAGAATGTCTCATTCACGCTTCATCCTGGGAAAGTGACTGCGCTGGTGGGGCCCTCGGGCAGTGGGAAGAGTTCCTGTGTCAGCATCATGGAAAACTTCTACCCACTTGAAGATGGGCAAGTCCTGCTGGATGGACAGCCTATTAACATGTACGAGCACAAGTACCTGCACTCAGTGGTACGACTCGCTGGTAACCGTATTCTAGCTCTTAAATGGCCTTGGGCAAGGCTGAGCCAATTCTGTTGAAGTGCAGACTTGAGCTTCCTGAAAATATTACTTTACTTTCAGGAAGAGAAAGAAGGAGAGTTTCTAGTCCTTATGACTGCAAAAATAGGTTTGAAACCTCAGAAACCGAACAAACTTTTGGAGGTAGTGCCCTGTGTACCTCCTTGCCTCTTTCCTACATTTTGCAAAAACCGGAAGACATTATGGAAACTAAGATAATTTATACAGGTTGCAGAATTGATTGAATTGAATGAACCTGCTCAAAATCTCTCCCTCTTACCTTTCAAACATGAAAGAACTGTGTAGCTATTAGCCATTGAGCATCCCACTCTACAGTAGTGTTTGGTGAGAAAGTGCAGTGCAGGGGCTAATGACAGATATTTGCAAAAGGAGGTTATAAGAGGCTGTATTACACAGGACAATGAAGTCATGTAATTAATGCTTGGAATTCACTCTGCTTAACAACGGATGCCTTCACAAGCAAGGATAGTCATTTAAGCTGACTCTTCTTCCTTCCCTCCCTCCTCCCTTTCTCTATGCAGATATCTCTGGTGAGCCAAGAGCCGGTCCTTTTCGCTCGATCTATTGCAGAGAATATCTCCTACGGCTTGGCATCTGTCCCTTACGAGTCAGTCACTCATGCTGCCCAAAAGGCCAACGCCCACACGTTTATCACGGAATTACAGGATGGCTACCACACAGGTATTGAAACTCTGCTTATCTGTGTCTTCAAGAAATCAGCAGCTGAGCCCAGATTCATACTTACTTGCAAGTGGTGGTGATCTTGTGGGATGGAGGAGGAGATGAGTGCTCCTCTGCTTCTAGACACCTTAAAACAAGTGTGTCCTCATGTATTTCCCTCCTCTCAAACTGTGTCATACACACATATACATATATTGGTCTTATATTTAACCACTTGTTTAAAAATACTTACTTTTATTTAATCAAAAGCATAATTAAATAGCATATTAATATAAAGAAAGAATACAGTATAGAGGAAACAAGACATTCACATGAAATCTGAAATTACACACACAAAAAACAAATGAAAAGGGTTCAGGTTATATTTAAGCATGGATATGCTGGAGAATCCTTGTGATTATTAACAGAGGGAATCAGTGCTAATACAAGGCCTTCCCACTACCACAGTCAAGAAGAAGAAGAAGAAGAAGAAGAAGAAGAAGAAGAAGAAGAAGAAGAGGAGGAGGAGGAGGAGGAGGAGGAGGAGGAGGAGGAGTTTGGATTTGATATCCCGCTTTATCACTACCCTAAGGAGTCTCAAAGTGGCTCACAATCTTCTTTCCCTTCCTCCCCCACAACAGACACCCTGTGAGGTGGGTGGGGCTGAAAGACTTCAGAGAAGTGTGACTAGCCCAAGGTCACCCAGCAGCTGCATGTGGAGGAGCGGGGACGCGAACCCAGTTCACCAGATTATGAGTCTACCGCTCTTAACCACTACACCACACTGGCTCTTATGATAGTTTGTAAGGGTTTGCTGTGTTTTTTTAATCCATCCCCTCACAGCACATTAATATGTCCTGGTAAGGGCAGAGATAGGGAAACTCCAGTCCAATCTTGGCCCACGTTGACCTGTGAGGCCATTTTCCCTTAACCACACCACTTGTGACATCATGTGATAGGTGGGAGGACAAGGTTAAATCCTGCACTGGCTGTGCACCCTTGGTTTCAGCAGGAAACAGGCACACAGCCACAATAGTAGTATTTAGCGCACACTCATCAGCTGATTAGTGGGGGTTAAACCCCACTCAGATTGGCAGGATTCCATGCAGACCCTTTCCTGAATGACTTGCCCTCGCAATGATGTCAGATACAAGGTGTTTTGAAATCCCAAAGTTGGAACTTTGAAGCACCTTGCAACAAAGAGTTTTTCCCTTCATTTAACAGGTGAATTGCAATGGAATCCCCTGATAAATTAAGGGGGGGAAACTTTATTTTAGCAATGCCTTGCAAGGTGCTTTGAAGTTCCAACTTTGGGACTTCAAACCACTTGCACATAATGTCACTGAAGTTCTCCCTTATTTTAAGGGAAATTCCATTACGCCGAATAGGCTTCCTTGTGAGAAAAGGTAAAACTTGACAGCTATGCCCACCTGTCAAATTTGACCCACAAGGCTGATCCTGATAAGCATGTGGCCCATGAAGCAAAAAAGGTTCCCCACTCCTGCCTTACACCAGGCCTATGAGGTCTGTCAGTTTTATTTTCATGTTGCAGATGATGGAGGGGTGGGCTGAGTGAGAAAATGTGGCTTGCACAAGACCTCCCTGCTGACTTTTCAGCACATTTTAACCTAGGACTTCCTTGTCTGTCTTAGTCCTCCCTGCTACTTTAGATTTAATGCTGATTCCTCCCTTTTCTTTGAACCAACAGAAGCTGGTGAAAAGGGAACCCAGCTTTCTGGTGGTCAGAAGCAGAGAGTGGCTATTGCGAGAGCTTTAATCAGAAACCCACCAATCCTGATATTGGATGAAGCCACAAGTGCCCTGGATGCAGAGAGTGAACATGCGGTGAGCATGATTGTTTGGAGGGAGTGTTCTTGTTCAGGGGTAGCATTAGGGTGCCAATCATACAGTTGTAAGGGCTTGCCATACTGTGCTACTACGATGGACCCATGTTGCCCACTGTTGACTGGCAGCAGCTGTCCAGGAATTCAAGCTGAGGTCTTTCTCAGCCCTGCCTGTTAATGCCAAGGACTGACCCTCAGGCCTTCTGTGCAACATCTGGTGGTTTGTCATTGAGCTATGGCCCCCTCCTTAGAGGGTGGGAGGAATCGGGCTGCAAACATTGAGCCAGGGCAAATTCAAAGCAAAAAATACAGAGATATTGATGTGGTTTTCAAAGGCTTCAGTTTAAACTGGTTTTTTTTACATCAGCTTCCCTTCCTTGTCAACTGCAGACTGCTGTTACTTGCCGCTGGCTGGCTATTTTCAAACCTGGTTTGTGTGTGTGTTGAGAGGGAGGAGTTTGGTGGTATTTTTGCTCTTTGTTTTAATTTACCTGTCATAAACCTCTGGGGCAGGTCCATCTGGACATGTGCACAAGGAAATCGGCTCGACGTTTGTGAGGCATTTCTTTAACAACCTCTTTCTTTCTCTTGGCAGATCCAGCAAGCCATTTATGGGGATGTCCAGAGCCACACAGTGCTTGTCATAGCCCACAGACTGAGCACTGTGGAAAAGGCACACAATATCATTGTTCTCGACAAGGGCTGTGTGGTACAGCAAGGGACACACAAGCAGCTCATGGAAGAAGATGGCCTTTATTACAAGCTAGTGCAAAGACAGATTCTCGGCCATGAATCCGGCACGGGGGACAGCTGTCAGGACGGCAGCTTGCCTGGCATCCGGAGAGAGTCTTCAAAGATGGGACTGGCCGAAGAGTTCAGAGTTTGATGTCATGTGTGCTAGACTTGAAAGATTTGAACTGCACAGATGGACTGTCAGCTGAGCTCAGAGGTGAAAGCACTTTGGAATCCAATTGGCATCCCACTGGAAGAGTCAACCTCTCCTCTTTAGCACAGCTTGACCAATGTTTTCTGTCTGTTTACAGTGTTCTGCACTAAATGTCCAGTGCACATATCATCCTGCTGATCTGAGAGGAGAACCAGTGGGCCGACGATTCCCACCACAGCCCCTGTGTTTTCTTTTCCCACTGATACGCATGCAAAACCTGCTGTTACTTATAAACGGGTGTTTCTTTTAGGTGCATGCAATTGTATGGGAAGAAGGATGACCAGTGGAGGATCTCTGAGGGTGATTGTGTGGACTGGGAAGGGAAATGCTGCCTTGGGGCTACGCCAGCAGTTGCTCTTTGAGATCACTCCAGTGCCTGTAGACACCCTTGCTAATGCCATGTGTCAAGTATGGCACCCTCATTAAAACAGACATTCTCTAGGGCACTTGGCTCAGGTTTTGACCATCTTAGACCCAAAATTTGCAAAAATGACTAGTGGTTCTAGATACCTCTGAGCTGAAGTGTGCAATTTAATGTGGTGCCATATTCACATAGTGAATAATATGCATGATGGCTTTTTAGAAGTAAGGAAGTATCCAGAATCATTCCTTTGAAAAGCCATGCTTTCAGTCCCCTAAGTAGCACTGCAGCAGGTGGGGGGATAAATGGTGGATTGTGTCCCTGGCCGAAAGACAATTACATATATGATAATAAACCCTGAGAGAGAGATTCTTGTTCCCTTGGTTAGCTTTTGATATTTGGAGGTGCACACTTTTAAAACAGAAACAACTTAAATGGTTTAAATTTATGTTGGCACTTATCAGTTGTTGCAGACTATCAGTCTGTGTACCAAGATTTGCAGCAAATAAGACAATCCTGTTTTCAAAACTTTGTTTTTGTGAGGGCAGTCAAGGCTTTTTCATTTGGTTTCAGTGCATAAAGTCAGGCAGGAAACACACACACACACACAAAGAATCCACTGGGAAAATTTCCTACTTAAGAGCAGTGTACCAATTCTCCATTTGTTTCAGTGAGGTTTGCAGAAGAGACTTTCCCAATGGTTTGTCACCAGTTTTGTTTGGGGAATCCCAGCAAGATCTTGTTCAAGGTGTGGGTTCTGGCAGCAATTCCAAATAACTGCTGGGGGCTGGGAATCATTTTTTACATTCTTTAATTGTCAGGCATTGGTTGCCTGGATTATTCTGTTCATTTTGTTGTTTGGTGTTGTGTTTTGTTGTTGTTGTTGTAGCAAAGCAAGGGGGGCAAGGAGGAAATATGTTCTAGCTCCACTTTGCACTGCCTAATTTGACCCAGTCGTTTTACAGTTTCATAAATGATTTGGAAGAGTCCACAGGCATCCAAAAGTGTGCTTAAAGAGTCAGGTGGTGGGGTGGGAAATTACCAAAATAACTAGACTATGAATTGAGGATTGAGCAATTTAAAAAAACTTTCTCTTTCAAGTCTCTCCAGTTGCACTCAGTTGCAAAAATAAGCTCAAGCACTTTAGCTCGTTTTAATTCCTTTCTGATATTTTGATGCTGCTGTGTTTTTGGCAGATTTTTTTGCTGTTGGCAAATTATATATAGTGATGTTTTACAAACACTTTACAAAATAAATAAAGACTACCTCTGACACTCAGCTTATTGAGAATCTTGAAGGATTATTGCTGCTTGCTGTGTTTTATTGGCATGGCTACCTCTACATGGGCAAGAGACTGGGCATTTGCCAAGCACACAAGACCAGCTATTCTCTCTCTTTTTTAAAATAATTTTTATTGTTTTAATCTATAACAACTACAAAAAAACTAAAGGATAAATTCACATACATTTATCTATTTTGGCAGTCATAGCCGTGACCTCCCTCAACCCTTTCAAATGACTTTCAAATTTCTATCTTAAATCTATACTTCTTGCATCTATCATTGCTTAAAATATGTATCTTAATCACTGTAAAATTCAAAATTACAATAATATTTCTACATTTATCTACAAAGCTTCTTGAAGACCTATATACGTATTCAATTGAGAATCATTGTCTTTCAAATAGTTTGTAAACTTAAACCAGTCTTTGATTAATTTCTGGTCCCACTGTTCTCAGATTCTTCCCGTCATTTTATCCAGTTCAGCATATTCCATTAATTTCACTGTCCAAGACCAGCTATTCTCATTTTGCATGGAGCACTCACAAAGCTCAGTGAAACAGTGGGATAGAATTCCTGCATATTCCGCCTCCTCGGGAAAAGGGAATCCCATGGAGGGCCAGATCCTTGAGAGAACCCTTCTTCTCAATATATTAGAGTCAGTATTCAGTTGCACACTTAGGTTATGTTAGTCTTTGGACTTAATCGTCTTATGGCAGCCCTCTTTTTTCAATAGCAATGTGTATTTTACTTCAGAATGTGGTAAGCCTGCTATGCTGCACTTGAGAGCCCTCCTCACTTTGCTTGGTGAGGCCCTGGACCTCTGCCTCCAAAGTCCTGCAGTCTACCACTGGTGGCACTTCTCACTCATGCTTTTCCACTAACTCACATAACAAAAGGGGACATTGTTCTTGATGGTGAAAAGTTCACCGTGTGTTTGGCTGCTTGGTGTGTATTTGCTAGTCAGAAGCCAGTGTCACTGTTTTGAAGCAACTGAAAACGTGAGGTCTATCCACTGCTGATAATCACATAATTATTGACAGGCTGTAAATGCTGCTCAACATAATGCCGTTGGTTCACCCCAGGGACGTAGCAAGGTAAATTGGTACCCGGGGGGCAAAAAAAAATATGTCAAACCCCCCCCCGGCATGGGAAGGTCAGGTGGTACCCGGTGCGGAAAATTCCTTGTCAACCCCCCCATTGATCCCCCCCGCAAAAATGGTTTTACATTATTTCATATTTTCTTACAAAGGAATAATAACAAGTAATAATAAAAAACTTATTATATATCCCACCCTCCCCGGCCAAAGTTGGGCTCGTGGTGGCTAACATCAGATACATAACATTGGTATAAAATCAAACAATAATTAAATTACCTCCTAAAACATCTCAAAATCAAATTCAAGTCTAATTAGATGGCTTTCCACAGGATTAGGCTTGGGAACAGTAAGTGTTCTCTGAACTGAAATTTCAGCCTTCATGACATAGGAAAACAGCCAAGTGAACAGCTATTTTGGTGGAGGAGGGTCAAGATATTAACCGATATGCATGAAATTTCATATATAGCTATATAATCCCTAGTATAGTAAGATAAGACCTTTGGAACAGGCATTTTCCAAAAAAAAAAAATTCAAAAACAAATATTCAAAAAAAAAAGTTCCTTGATAATTTGTCACCCCTTCCATTATGGAACCTGGGGTGGCCAACCCCCCTTGCTACGCCCCTGGTTCACCCTTAACTAATGAGGTTGAAGCCTTCTGCATTTCATAGTAAACCAGGGGTGGGGAACCTTTTTCAATACAATCAATCAAACCTTTATTGGCATATATACAAAATTCTGAAAGGTTCAGTACAATAA
The DNA here is from genome assembly GCF_009819535.1 of Lacerta agilis. NCBI lineage: Eukaryota > Metazoa > Chordata > Lepidosauria > Squamata > Lacertidae > Lacerta > Lacerta agilis. The sequence goes on from NC_046328.1 coordinate 3,653,619, forward strand.
AATCACTCAGTAAAATCTGCATCTAACAATTAAAATGCAGTTTTTCTGTAATAGATAGTCTGGCACATGGGGACCAAAATATAGCTGGAGGAATCAAGACTGATTTGCCCTAATGGACTACCCTCCACTGCACTCTACCTTTCATTCAAGGCAAGCAAGAGGTATGATCAGAGTTCAAGGACACACTCAAGCCAGGCAAAAACACATGAAGGTTAAAAGTAGGGCCAGGGGGTGTGGCCTAAGTAAATGGTGAGGCTTTGTGGCTCTGTATGTGCAGTTAGGCAGTCTCTCCCATATAGTGGTGAATTTGTATCCTGCCTCACTTGCCAAAAGAAAGATATAAGCCAGGAGGAAGTGATTCACAATGAGGTGCTCAAGCACATCTGACACAGCCAAGTATATTGAACAGGGAGTCTTCCAGGAATCTCCACCTGCTCCTTCCTGACCAGATACAGCAATGGAATCCAACTCAGGAGCATCTGGTTCTTCCTGTCTCCAGCTGAAGCTGGCTGTGCAGAGCGCTGGTTGGATCAACCTTGTAACAATCATTAATCCAGTGTGCCCGGAGCAGCAAAAATATCCATCCTAGGTTTAAAATCATTTCATTAAAAAGACATGATGGCGCTGTGGGTTAAACCACAGAGACTAGGGCTTGCTGATCAGAAGGTCGGCGGTTCGAATCCCCGTGATGGGGTGAGCTCCCGTTGCTCGGTCCCAGCTCCTGCCCACCTAGCAGTTCGAAAGCACGTCAAAGTGCAAGTAGATAAATAGGGACCGCTCTGGCGGGAAGGTAAACGGTGTTTCCGTGTGCTGCTCTGGTTTGCCAGAAGCTGGCCACATGACCCGGAAGCTGTACGCCGGCGCCCTCGGCCATTAACGTAAGATGAGCACCGCAACCCCAGAGTAGGACATGACTGGACCTAATGGCCAGGGGTCCCTTTACCTTTAATTAAAAAGAATAAACTAAGGCAGGAAAACAGCTTGCTCTGCGGTTGAAAACCCCTTGTTGGCTCTTCTAGGGAGGTATGCATGTACCGTAGTTCCATTTCCAGTAGCAAACTTGGAAAGTTGCTCCCCTGGGCTCAAGGCTGGGGCTGGGGTGGAGATATTGGGGGAAACCAGGGTCTAACATCCCCCTCGATCCTTCCAATGCAGTCATGGGGGTTGCCAAAAACCCACAGAGACCTTTTAATGCCTGCTTTGGTCTTTGATGGAAGACTTTGCCGAGAAATGAGGGGGAGGGGTACTGGGTTATGTCATGACTCCATTATGGAGAAAGCCTTGGGCAACAAGCAAGTTTGCTGTGGATCTCCTTTGATTTTGGATAATAGGGCTAAAGCGAAAAGGTACCTCAGTCAACTTGACCTCGACAAAAGCTGCTGGAGACTATTTGACTGTAAATTGAAGGTTTATTGTTGCTAAGGCAGGATAATGAAAGAGGGGGAGAGTACATGGTTACTACGTATCATTAATTAGATGTTAAATTATTACCAATTTTGAAAAGCAAAAAATAATAATGGGGAGGTATGCATGTAGCTACGAAAGTGACTATATATCCAGACACTCTACTTCCGACCTGAATATTATTTTTGTCACACTTGTTTTTAAGCTTTATGCTCCTGTCACTTTGTGACAAATTTCAGGCTGTGTTCTGAAAAGATGCTTCAGCAAACATCTTGACTGCCAGTTGGCAAGGATCCTTATCAGAGGTGGTGTAGGTCACAGGCACCCTAATGAGGGACAAGAATGATATGATCCCCAGGGCTAGTCCCTAATGCCTCTTATTTGTTTGGTTTTTATATAGATTTTTATCGGTATCAGATGAGCAAAGCTCTACCTGTTCCTAATAGGATTAATTTAAAATGTGTTTTCTGTACCCTGTTCAGAAGAGTTGAGTGTCTTATCCTGCGGTGTCCAAAGCAAATAGACTGTGGGTTCTAATCAACCAAGTTTTACTCAGTATATACCACCCTCCACTGCATCACATCAAACACTAAATCAGCTGCTACTCTTGTCCCTCTATTCATGCTTAAAACCTGCTATCCACTATTATTATTATTTTTAACAACATGTGAGCACCTTGTCATTCATAGATCCAGTTTGCCTTCTGTAAGAAAATAAAACTTACACAACAGCTGAGGCTTGTAGGGCAGTGTCTTGATGACAACATAGACACTTGTCATTCTGCAATATCCACACTTGCATAATGTATTAATTTTTTTCAGAGTTTGACTTTATTGTAGGAGAGAGTCAGTTGATTCTGTCCTGAAATTCAGTGATGGTGCTACAGAGTTGTATTAATGCTCTACAAAATGTTTAATCTGTCTTCACACGAAGCTTTATTTGTGCACCTTTTTCCATAGACTTGCCTGGTTTAGGTTATGCACTTCTTGAGTTATGAGGGATGTTCTGTTTTTGTAGCACCACTAAGAAAAAAGCATGTTTGTACAGTAGCATTCTTTTGCAAAGCAGAAAGCAAATGTGCTCTAGGGCAACTTGAGCAGACTGTGTGGATTTAGCAACCCGCCTCAGTAGAGGGTTAAAAAGTTCCAAAGATTAGACTTGCAAATTAAATTCCCTCTGAATTTTCCAGTACAAGCAGACTGTTGTGAAAGTGACTCATAGATCACAGATATACCCAACAAATATGCTGAAGTCAACCTTGAAAGGATACCAGGTCAAGGGTGTGGGTGAGCATGCAGAAAGCACATTTACAAATAAATCAGGCCACATCACAGTTAAATACAAGTTGGCTGGATGCCAATTCTTCCTAATGAACAAATGGTCTGTAATTACCGGTATAATGGGTGGGTATGTACTGCAAGGATGCTGTGTTTGCATATGCATATACACGCAATGCACTTATTGTAAGCCCAGATACATATCAGCTTATGGATTCAACAGATAATGCCATAGAAATCCAAACTGCAAAAGGGAGAAAGATACAACTCAATTTGATTAAACAACAAATCAGTCGCGTTCCAGCTGCAGAAGAGAGACCTTCAGGTGGAAGGCTTCACTGATGAAACAGAAAGGCTGTCCTGAAATTGACCAATCAGGCGATCTTTGCTGTAGGCCTTAGTGCCACCTTTTCTTCATTAACACAAACAGAACTAACTGTGATAGTTCTTGCTTAGAAGTGTCCTTCTGCTAGCTATGCCTCTTGTGCCATTTTCAGCAAACCCAGCAATCACTGTCCATGTGGTCCTGTAGTACTGAAGCCACATTGACCTAGTTTGCATGCCACAGTATGTTACAGTAAATAGTTTGCCATGAATGCACCCATTAGGGTTCTTCAACTTCTCACTGATGCAGGAAAAAACCATAATGCCTGGCTTTAAATTACTTCCAAACCAGAGGTCATGGTTTGTTTCATTTCCAACAAACCACAATCTGCTCTTGGCTTACTGATTGTGGTTTACTGGAATGAAACAAACTATGATCCCTGGTTTTGGATGTAATGTGAAATTGGGGGATGTGTTTCGGTTTCCTCAAGAAAAGCAGGGAGAATGAAAGAGGTGAGATTGCATTAAATAATTAACTTTGATTTACTGCGATGTGCGAATGGGGTTGCTCTGCACTTTAATAGCTTTTGCTAAGCATTATGTGCAGTCAGACCCCATTTTCATGCTGTGTACATGCAGAGAGACTGATGCCCAAACTAGACATATAAAGCAAAATTCTACAAAGCAAGGGTTTGGAGAGGACTACTAAAGCAAGGGAGTTGTGAGGAGCTAAACATTTATTCTCCCCTTGCTCCTTTTTCACCCAAACCAGTTTAAACTATTTTTCTCTCAATAGGACTCAATAACCAGAAAAAAACACCCCATTAAAAAATCAGCTACAAGAAAGCGGTATCAGATGAAGAGTTGGTAAAAGAAGGGCTCAGTTTTGGAGAAGGGCTGTAGCTCAGTGGGAGAGCATCTGACTTGCATGCAGAAGGTCTCTGGTTCAATCCCAAGCATCTCCAGGTACAGCTAGGATATACTCCCTGTTTGAAACCCTGGAGAGCTGCTGCCAGGCAGTGTAGAAAATACTGAGCTAGATGGACTGATGGGTCTCATTCTGTATAAGGCAACTTCCTATGTTCCTTTCTTGTAGCTCTGCTGTGCTTTAAAGTTTATCCTCTCACCTGTGCTCCAATTTATAACCAGTTTTCCATGTCCCATAAACCTTAATGGGGGGAACAACTTGGAATCAAATCATATTTGGATGGACGCATCCTGGATTCTGTTTCTTGGTCACACTAAAGTGTTATATAGCATTTGGAAGTAGTTTCTATATTGATATCAAGCATATTTTTTGTCTGCTTCGTTGCATAGAATTATTTTAAATTGAATAGTAATTCTCTTGTTTACCTTGTGATGATTTTTCCTCAGTCTCTAAATGCAACCCCCTTTCATGTTTTTTTTTTTAATGTGAGCCAAGCATATTTAGTTATACAACTTATTTAGTTATACAACCAGGAAACCCTGGCTAAAATTGATTAGCTGTTCAATTGTTGACATGTCTACAAGTGAATGCTCTCATAATTCTGTCCACACACAAATGATTACCAGACAAACAAGAAACCACACCTTGCTTAAATAATGCACAACATTTTCCACTCAAAGCCTTGTCCTTTAAGTTGTTCTACAAACTGCTAAGATGAGATGAGAAATATATATGATACATTTACGTTTCCTAAAATAATAAATTTGAAGACAAATAATAATAAATTTGAAGACAAATAATATGCTCTTAGAAAGTCCATGTGTTTGCTGCAGCATGTACAATTTTACCAGCACTATTCTCTCCTGCGTGAAGAGGGAAAGCCTCTTCCAAGATGGCATCTGCCACCTGCAGATTTCATTAGTAGACTCCCCCTTACTGATGCTGAATTTAATCACATTAATGTGATGCCTTTTTAGTTCATTTAGTTCATTAAAAATATTTTAAAACCAATTCAACTGATGGAAGTTTGCAGCCCTAAATTAGAATATAGCTGATCTAATAGTCACTGGCCCCAATCCAACTAAAGCTAGCTGTGACTACATCCTGTTGATTTTACCATGAATTTTACTGCTCCTGCTTTGCTCCTTTCTGCTAATGAGCAGCAGCAAAAATCTGCAACCTTTGGCTTAGTGTAGCATCCAAAGCAGGGATTGTGATTTATTTTGTTCAAACAAACCACAATTGGCAGGCTGAGAACAAACCTTGGCTTTGGATCGTAAAAGAAGAACAAATCTTGCCTTAAGACTTGAATACATTTCATTGAATTTTGTACAGAGATCAAGGCTGCAAGGCTGGCTTTACCACTAGGCAGGGTGAGCAAGCTGCTGGGCAAGGGGCAGGAAGGAGTATTGGAGAAAAGGTCTCTGTGTTCTCCAAAGCTTGCCCTGAAGTCCCTAAACTAGCCTGCTGCCTGCTCAGGTGCGCTGCCTGGAGGATGCTGTTCCACCACTAGTGCTGAAGTAAAATTGGATTGCGTACACACTATACATTTAAAGCACATTTGAAGCACATCCCCCCTCCCTGCCGCCTCAAAGAACTCTAAACAATAAAAGAAAGTCCAGTATTATATTTTATTATAAAGAGAGGCACTTTAATTCTTCCCATTGAGTTCCTTTGGTGTGATTAAAAGTAATTTTAATTTGGCTGCATTTCCATTCCTTTTTTAACTAGAACTGGCACATGCAAGGGTGCTAAGTGATGCTCATGCTGTCATAGCAACAATGCGCTTAAAAAAACCCCACCCCATAATAAAGTCTGTGTGGTAGCAGCAGCTGCGAAGATTTAATGCCAATCACTCATCAGCCTACACAAAGAAGGCAGGGAGGGAGAGAAAAGCTTTCGATGGAGTTTTCCACAGGAAGTGCAGTTTATGCCATTGAACAGGTGGTTTCCCACAGTTATGTAACTAAAATTAATGGCATATATCCAGATTTTACCCCCACCCCACTTTGATCATATGTAACAAAAGGTAAAAGAAGGGAGGCAAATTCTTATTGGTTGCAAATAGCTCTTATAAAAATGGGAGACGTAACAGATCCTCTTTTTAGAGCTAGTCCCTTCTGAATCATGTCTTCTAAAATTGTACTTTCTACAATAATTACATAATCTCAAACTAAAGAAAATGTGTTTCCTCCCATTTCATGATTTGTGTTATGCATATGTAAAACTGTGCATGTTTAGTCAATTAAAACTCACATAATTAATCAATAAAGATTTGCTATCATTAGACACATGCCGTACTTCAGGGGCCTAAATTAGATCACATCCAAACTATTATGTTTAAAGGCACTCTTTATACCACTTCAACAATCATGTATTTCCCCAAAGAATTCTGGGGAAATTGTAGCTCTGTGACGGGTCTCCTAACAGCTCTCATCACCCTCTTTGGGGGAAGCCATGACTGTTAATTTGATTGCTTGTATTTGACCATATGTTGTTCTTATATTCAACAAATAAAATATTTAAAAAGAGTGGTATGAGTGCTTTGAATGTGTGGTGTGGCTGTGACCTTAATCACTTTGAGAAATTCTTAAAAGTAGTCTGGCACTTGGACTGCCTTCTCATCCTGCTTGCACATTCAGGTGTCCCTGATCTACGTGCCCCCTTCTGTTGGTGTGCGGGCAGGTAGGGCCTTTTCTGTGGCTGCACCAAGGTTGTAGAAAATTTGCCGTCCAGATAACACCATCTATCTTTTAATATCAGTATCTCTGACCATTTTAAATGGCATGCTGTTATTAGCACTGATTTCACTTTTATCAAAAAACAAACCAAAGCATTTTACAGGCAAAAAAGGTGGTGGCAGCAGTGGAGAATGCAAGATTAATAAGAAAAGCAAACCTCTAAAATGCTGATGCCCCAACCCCCAGTTTAAAACAGCAAGATCAGCACAAGGTGGGAATTTAAGCAGCTGATCAGCAAGAAGTTGAGAGGAATAGCTGAAACAGCTGATCAGTAAGGTGTTGAAAAGTCACTGAAAGAGAAATCTTCAAGTTGTATGAAAAACAGAAATATTATACAGCTAATGAGAAAAACAAGTTTTATCTCAGATGGCATTCTGTATTTTTACAATTTCCTGCATGTTTGATTTGTTTCATTGTTGAGAGTACAGTATTCATTTTTTTTTTACCAACTTTTCCTCAGCCACAAATGCAGATTGACCCCATTTGTACAGGGTACAGTATATATACAGTAATATTCCCTACGTATGATAAACTAACAAAAACTATGCTTTCCGGAAACTTTCATTTTTAAAATTTAAATAACGTTGCGTTTTTAATTTATTTTTCAATCTGTTTCTCACTTTCGTTAGTCACCTGAAGCGTCTTCAGATGGAAAAGAGGTAACTAACTATATATACAGAGCGAGAGAGGAGGCAAAATATGCATAAACATAACATAATAATAAAGAATAGAAACACTCATAAATTTAAATATTGAATTGCAAACAAAGTTAAAAGAAAAGCGGTGCTGAAAGTTCTCTTCAGAGTGAGCGCGCGCGCTTTTCCCGCCTCTTTTCCCTTTCCCCTCCCCGCCAGTCACGTGCCGCAACTGTGGCGACCGAGGCGGTGTGGGGGAGGAAAGGAGAAGGGTGACGTCAGACTCCTCCCCCTCCCTCTGGCGTCGAGAGAAGCCCGGAGGGAGGAGAGGAGACGAGGGAAGAGCGGTCGCAGCACTTCCGGTGGAGCTCCAGGCGGCGGCGGGAGGGGCAGGAACAGCCTCTGCTGCGGGAGTCGGGCGGGCGAGTGAGGGAGGTGAGCGGAGAGGAGCGGAGTCCGGGCGAGTGCTGCCTTCCTCGCCTTCCTCTGCCCTCTCCTTCTCTCCCGCCATGGCGGTGGACGTGAGGCGGCTGGAGGGCCTGAGCCTTCACCAGCTGAACGAGCTGCTGGACGACGAGGAGCAGCTCCAGAGCATGGCCAGAGAGATGGAGGAGGTAGGGTGGTTTGCGGGGGAGAGAGGGGGGCGCCAGCCCTGTCACGTTGCCTTGGGAACCGGCGGGTTGGGGGGTGTCTGTCTTCCTCCTCTCGCCAGAAGATTAATTTAATTTAATATTTACTCCCCCCGGTTCAACACCGGCGTTAAAGTCTTACGTGTTTACTTTAAGGGTGCGGTTGGTTTTCATTTCTGCTGGATCCCTCTAACTTCAGGCTTTAAGGATTTACTCTGAATAAGTTTTTTTTTTAATAATATAAAACACACACACACACACAACTTAGTGCAAAGTCGTCCAGAAAACTTTGTGAAAACGGGGCGGTGTGTAAATTCTGTAAGCAAATAAAATAAGTTTGCAGTATTGATGCGGAATGCTTAGTATATTAGCCACGAGTGTGTTGGCACTTAATATTTAGTGGTGGCAGTTGCTTTTGTTTACCATCCTTGTGATGTAAAGGTACTAGTTGCTTCTCTGTTCAGAAGCCACATAGGAAGTTCATTAAACCAAACCATACCTAACAATCCTTGATGTTCTTCTGGGCTTTAGGCGTTTTTAGTTTGCTTTTGTTAACAGGAGGGGGAAGAAGGTATGTTTAATGTTGATAAAGCACAAACCTGCTATTTAATATGCTTGCAGTTTGATCATGTATGTGTTTACTTGGAAGTAGGGCTATGGGATTGACTCCCGAGGAAGGATCCACAGGGTTGCTGCTATACCCCAACAACATAATCTAACAATAAATATACAGTATTGAGTTGCTTAGTGTTCTGTTTGTATTGACTCTTAGAGTCGCATCAAGTTAAGTGGGGCTTACTCCCCTGTGTGTAGTGTTCATAGTAGTTTAGCCCAATGAAAAATTGATGGGGAGAGAAGGAAGATTATGCATGTATGGCATCTGCAGTCACCTGCTCTTCATGTAGGTGGTGAAGGGACCTTAGTCTTAAATTAATTGCCCCCATTTCATAGAATCATAGAATTGTATGAAATCCCTTGCAATGTAGGAATATTTTGCTCAACACGGGGCTTGAACCCATGACTCTGAGTTTAAGAGTCTTATGTTTTACAACTGAACTTTTTTGTCTTTGTTGTCTGGGAAATCAGTGCTTAGGTGTTCTTTTTCCTGTCCAGCCCCATTGTGTTGTATGGTTTTAGGGATTGAGGTTGGGGGCAGATTGGGTAGAGACATACGCAGATTAGGGCACCCTTCTCCATTTTAGATCTGCCTTTTTTCCTCTCAAACTATTTGCTGTTTTGCCATTGGGATGTGGGGGTGGTCATGAAACTTAGCTAGCCTTCCTCATTGTCTTTCTCCAACCTTTAATGCTGAATTAATACTCCTCCTTTCCTGTTATTGAAATGTTTGGGACTGTGTTAAGATCTGGGCAATTTTTCTTTTGGGGGTCTCTTCAACTGTGTGTTGAGCTTTTCTCCCACCCCATTGCGAGATACAGTACAGTACTGTACTGCAAACAGTAAGGGACAGGTGTGTCCCTGTTTAGTGAATTCCATTTTCAGAATGACCCTTCTGCTTTAAGTATGACTAATCTCACATGAGTTGGATCAGGCCTTGCAGCTGTCTTGCTAGTGTAAGATTAGAATTTACCGGTATGTTTGGTGGGTGAGAGGTGTCTTGTCTATGAGTGATTAGGGAGCAGAGGAGAGAGTGGTTTAGAATTATGTTGTGGAGGTAGGTGAGTGAGAAACTGAGACTTTGCCTACACAACTGCCTTCTGATACACGGAAATACCTTTGTGGGTCTGACATACCCTAATAAAAACCTTATAATGAGAGCTACCCTGTCTGTGTTTTCTTGTCCTGTAGAACCTGATTGGTTCTGAAAAAATGAAAGCACCCATTATGTCCTTCTGGAGTTGTAATGTATTTGAGATAAAGGGCACTATCTTAAAAGGAAGGATATATGGTAATTATACTCCCGTGGGGGTAGCTTGAATTCATTGTTTATTTCAGCTGCTTCAGTGGCAGATAATAGTGCTCTCTTCTCTGCCCCTTCTTCTCCAGGAAGATGAGAGAAAGGTAGGGAGAAGGTAAGATTCACAAACCCCTTCCTTTTGACACTCTTTCACTTCTGGCTAAATCATACCACCCCACTCCAGTAATAATTGCAACTAAGGGGAACATCATGAGCCCTCTTTGCTTCTCTATGAATTGAGTGCTGGACCCTCCCCATTTTGTTTAGGAACAAAAGCAGTTCTTCATTGCTTTTTGAGTTGACTACATAACCAGTGTCCTGGACTTCCAAACACAAGGAAATGCATTGAAGAAATTTCTTCAGTGTAAGTTAATCTAGCTATTTGTCCTTTGTAAAAGCAAACTCCCTTGGATATCAGAAAAACAGTTTATATCTTTTCTCTTCCTATTAAATATAGCAAAAATTAGCTTTGCTAATTAACCAGATCCACACCTTTCAGACACAAGTCTTCTCACTTTCTTTCCATTTGTTTTGCAGTTTTGAGGCTCGTAAATGTAGTGTCAACTTTTTCCTCCCACCCACCCGCCCACTCCTCACTTAATTTGGTTTCTGGGATCTGGGTAATGTACCGTAGTCATTTGTCAAATAAAGGGCTTTTGAATCCTCAGAAATCTTTGCTGCTTCTCTCTGTGCTCTTTTGTTGTCTGGAATTTATAAATGGAGGGAGGATCTCTAGTTTCCAGTCACTCCTTGGTAACCGCTAGTACAGAACTCAAAAGCCAGCCTATGGGGGGGGGGGAGAGTGGGGAGGCCACAGGTCTGAAAAGTCATTGTGCTAAGCTATAGAAATGCTCACTGTAACTAAGATTGTATCCAGCTTTTTGAAAATACTCCTCTTGTTTTCAAGGCTATAAGGGAACTTGCAGCAGAATGAAACTAAGATCTGTTCGTAGTTCTCAGTTAAGGCAAACATGAAAAAAGCAAAGTGCCCAAGTGTTTAGAGGGTCTGCATAAGTTATGTATAAATTTATTTATCTGCTACCGCTTTAGGAATAGACAATACAAGGAGGCTTACATTTCATAAAGTCAGTAAAATATAAATAAAACAGCCATGTAGATTTCAGGAACAAAGAACCCCCTATACATTCTAAAGTTTAGATCTCTGCAGAGACTGAACTGGGTGAAGCAAACCTAGTTTTCAGAGGGCTGTGCCTTTGTACTGTAGCTTGGTTACTCTACAATATTTTTGCATGACTGTTTTTGCATTGGTTGCGGAAGAAAATGATGCTTACAAAGTGTGGCAGAGGTGTGAGTTCCACCTGCAAATCAAGGCATCACTTCCTGCTCTGCAGATGCAGAGGCTCCTGGGGTTAATATTGTTTATCAGAATGAGAACCAAACAGCCCCAGCATAAATGAAGGGTTGTGAAGAAGGTTGACTGTCAAATCAGACCCAGATATGAATCTTGCATGAACTCTTCATTGCCTATTGCTTTTATTTTATACAAGTCTGAAATAAAAGTGTCTTAATTGCAAACTTGCTCATCCTTTTGCATGTTGTGTCTATTCCTCATAGAATAGATGTAAATTATCCTTCCGTTGCATGAGCTGTCCTGTTTAGTGAATCTGCTTGGGCTGATCCTCTCTGTGTGTATACATACATGTAACTTGATGTTTCTATGTGTTCTGGTCAAAAGAACCTTCCAAAATACTACAGTATCTGTGTAGGTCCAGCACAAGTGTGATGTTCCCTAGCCATGCTTAAGCAATCAGGCATGTTCTGCAAGTTCCCACCTCCCTCCCCTGCTGATTTATCCACTGTCCTTTTCTGCTTTCCGCAGTGTGAAGGCATATATCCCCCACAATGGTTTATTGATGCTTGTTTTTAATTTATTTTTGTTTGTTACTTGTTTGTCACTTTTTATGATTTTAGTGGTTTTGTTTTTATATTGTTGTAAACTGCTGATATATTTTAATGATAGAGAGGTATATAAATGGTTTTTTTAAAAAATAAATAAAAGCAAATAGTAATAGAAATGGGAGTGAAATGTCTTAAGAAGCAAGAAGTGAAAAATCATAAGGAAATGCAAGCACTCAGGTGCTTCTTGTCTTGTATCATCTGACATCTTAAAAAGATAATTTATTTTTGGGGGGAAGCAGGTAGTAGCTTTAGACAGAGTGGGCTAAAGTTTACAGTGGTACCTCTGGTTGCGAACGGGATCCGTTCTGGAGCCCCGTTCGCAACATGAAGTGCTGTGTTTGCGCACGTGTGCGGTGCGATTCGGCGCTTCTGTGCATGCGCAAAGTGTGATTCAGCGCTTCTGCGCATGCACGATTCGTCGAACCCGGAAGTAACCCGTTCCGGTACTTCCGGGTTCGGCCCGTTCGTATCTCGTGACGAACGCAACCCGCAGCTAACGTAACCAGAGGTATGACTGTTTTCAATAACTTGTTTATTTTCAAAGGCTAGCTTAATATTTCAGCTTGACTGTGTTCACTTAGAAGTGAGTTCAAGTAGGACTCACTCTCAAGTATGTGAGAAGTCATGTATGTTGCCTGATGCTCTTGCTTTGTATTGTAAGGTGGTAATGGTATTCTTCGATGTGCTGGTATTCCTCTATATACAGCAAAAGCATTCATTCTTTATACAGCCAAAACAGCACCATCCATGCAGAGAAGGAAGGGATTGCAAGGCTTTGGGCTACCTCAAGGTTTTCAGAACCACAAAATTTATTTAAGGGAGGGGACCTTAAAAAGAATATAGTGAGCATGTTCAGTGGTTATAGAATGCAGATGCCTGTCAGAGGGAGGAGGAAAACTAGAGAGCATTGTTGAAAAAATGAACCCCCCAAAAAGGGCATGGCTAATGAGTCCTGAGCATAGGTACTCTACAGTGCAAACTTTTCTTGCAATCTCACTGGTTGTAACTTTCTTGACAGTCATTGTATGAATACCATTCACTCAGTGTCGAAGACTGGGCAGGGAAAATATTTGATTAGTTTGCCTAGGAACCAACTTGAAATGTTATGAATTTCAACCTTGCCTAGGTAGAGTAAATATAGATATTCTGAATTCCTAGAAATACAAAAACACATACAAATACCAAACATAAAAAATTTCTTATACATTCTTTTCAAATTTCCTCTCACATCTTGAGGGTGACTTCCCTCGATCTCCTCCTTCTGAAATTCATTATTAATCTACATTGGCAATTTCATCTTGGGCTGGGAAAGACTCTTGTCTCGAAGGCCATTGCCTGTCTGCGTGGACACTTTGGAGCTAGGTGGACCAATTATTTGGCTCTGTATAAGGCAGGTTCCTAGTGGGGCATAGCTGAATATCTTTTTTAATTCTGTGTGCTGAGTAAACTTGATGATAGGTTTTCTTCCTTTGTTGCTTAGCAAGCATCAGAGATGCCATTTGGAGTGTTTGTGGGGTTGTGTGACTTCTCGGCAAATGAATATGCATGTGAAATAAAACCAGTAGGTGTTCTTCATGTGCAGTCTCTTTCTCAAGCTATACTAGTGGCAATGGAATTCGGAGTTTTGTGTGGAGGTGTTTGGATGATGCGGCTTCTTGTTGAATTTTCCCTTGTTCTCAGCAGGATCCAAGCTTTCCTCCGTTCCTTTGGTACGGTACTTCCACAGTGATCTTGAGCTGTCATTCTTATTACCATCTTAAGATATTTAGACCTATGCATAGCCCTTGAACCTGGAATGACTAGGTCTCTCCCCCCACCCCCACCCCCGCATGAGTACTCTGTGCTTACCAGTAGCTGTATTGTCACTGTATTATTTTAGGTGACTAGTGAAAATATGGATGCTTTAAAAGGTTTTTACCTGATGGGTTGTTTTTTTTACTGGTACTGTATGTCTTTGTCTTAGTTTCATTGGCTGTATTGGATTTTGTTAAGGGAGTTAGACTTTGTGGTCAATATTTGTTCATCATTCTTCCAAGATTTTAATTGTAATTGCTATATATCATTGTGTTCTTGACTGAATCCCTGAAAGATTCAGGGATGGTAAATTTGGTAGGGCTTTAATGAACAGTCCCATGTCTACTTGCAGACAGATGTCAAAAGAAGAAGAAACAAGTTGCCGGTAATAGATGCCTGAAGTCCTTGGCTCCATAGTGCTGTTCCTCATCTCAACTATGAATGTGGTCATGTTCTCTTTTGCCAACATTAAATTAGGTTTTAAGGCTACTAATTAAACATGCCTATAACTACAGGCTTTCTCTTCTCTCTTGTGGTCATCAATTAGGAAAAGCCTATGTCTACAAGATATAAACTTATGTCACCCTGGCATAATAATACAGTCTCATTGCGCAGTTTTAGTGAGATTATCCAGAATAGGACATTAGGGGCAGTTTGGGGTGATACTGCAAAGGCTTAGTTTTGCACCAACACAAGGCAGTAATAGGGAAAAAAGCAATAAAACTGGGCATATGAAAGCATGCCCTTTGGCATCTTATTGTGGCATAAGGTATTGTGGTCTTGAACTAAATAAGATACACAGAAGATTTGCCAACTGATTTTTAAAATGTGTGCAGACAGGGTAATGTTGTGTGTAATATCTCTTCATGTCTCAGAAGGGGTTGACATTAGTCTATGAAAATTCAGGAAACAATCTGATGATCTTTGAGAGCACCACAAGGGTTATGTGTGTACCTGCAAACTAATGCAATAAACTCTGAAACGGGGGAAAATTCAGAGGAGGACCTGGGTAAAATGTTTGCTGGGTGGCCAAAATGGAAGCTGCTGGACCTGTAGTAAGCTTGAGCGCTGGGAAAAGGGCAGAAAATTTTGAAACCATATCCTGTTGGGGAGGGCGGGGGAAATGTTAATCTGCTGCATCTGAAGAAGTGGACTGTAGTCTGTGAAAGCTTATAACTTTCTAGTCTTAAAGGTACTAGAGGATTCTTTGCTGTATATCTAATATCTGCTGTATTTCTTTCCTTGAAAAACAGCTCAGCAAGATTATTTTAAATCACAAAATGTAACTTTTAAAATTGGTCTCAATGATCAGTTGCATAAGTGTGAAACATTACCGTACCTAGCCTCAGTGAAAAGGCCCACTTCTCTTCTGTTAAATATACAGGGCAATCCTATGCTTAACCTACTCAGAATCAAGACCCACATGAGTGTTGGGTTGCAATGATGCAGATATATTTTTGCTTCCTTTGTTTCTACTTTATCCTTGATTTTTCCAGCCAAGTATTGCTTTGAATTTCAGTATTTTGCTGGGTTTGCCACTAATTTGAAGCTGTGTAATACATGTAAAATTGGTTCCACCTTCAAGTTTATGATGCACTTTTTATTCCTCAAGGTGAATAGTTGTGGCTCAGAATATTGCAAATGGGTTGGACTTTTGACAAACAATAGTCATGGTATTGATTTGATTCCTGCAGTAACATGAACCTACTCCAAATGATTCAAGTTAGGGGACAGGTGGAATTCCTGTGGAAGAGTTCCTACTCCATATTTCTAAGAAGCTTTCTGGACTGACAGAGTGCTTTTTCAAACGGGCTTTTAGATAAAAACATACACCACCTTAAAATAACTTGGTACAATAGAATATGAGCTTGCGTAATAGGGCTTCTCCCTCTGCGCTTTGTAAACAGAGGTCACTTCCTTGTTATATAGAGAACAAAAAATGTCTGGGTTAGGGAGGGAAGAGGGATACCAGGATGTGCTCTGTTTCTCTGTTTGCAGTCAAGGCAGGGACACTATGGGTCATTAAACAGCAGCATTGCAGAAAATTGTCCTTTGATTATTCTGTTAGATCTCCAACCTTTACTGACCACAAAGCCTTTCAATGTTTTACCCACTAATTTTTAATTATATTTGTCCCCCTTCCTGCTTTTGTCTCTAGGACAGAGGTGAGGGCTGCTTTTCCCCTAGGTTGATCTGGATCATATGTAGGCAGTGGGAGGGGCCACCCCTTTATCTCTCTAAGGCTGCACTGTGGGGATAGTAGATTCCTCTTCTCAGAGATCTGAAATTACTACTTGCAAGGGGAGTCCCCCCCCCCAGTTTCTTCTCCCTGCATGAAATTAAGTGAAAGGCTGCAGTTTCCCCACTCCTCTTGCGTGACCAGATGAAAAGGAAATTTACTCATAGTAGTTCTTATGCAGAGTCAAGAAACTGTACCTGCTGAAATCCCAAAACGTACAAAAACAGAACATGAAATGTTATTGACCCACCTTAGGTAAGTGCACATACTGTCTAATAATAAGAAGAAACCCACACTTCCAAAATTCCCACCACAGTCTTTCCTAAAACAGGAAGTATTTCCCACTGTTTCTTTTTGTGAAGTTGGAGAAAGGGAGTTCATGTTGCAATCCGTTCTCTTCAGTGATAGAGCGCACAATTAGATGTGCACAGGTCGATATCCTGAGGATCTTACAATATAAAAATTAACAATGGAAATGATGAGGTGGGAGGCAGGGGTAAACAGGAAGAGTACATTATAGGCTACCACCCATCAGTTATATTCCCAGTGATTGATAAATAGAACAAAGCAATAAAAACAAATAGTAAATATATGGTGCCTGTTAACTCTAGTACCTGTGCTAAGGTTTGGTTGTATTAGGGCATGGGAACTGGGGATTGAACCAGGGGGTTGATAGAGAAGCTTGTGGGGAAGGGTAAAAGCAAGTGAGAAGTGTCATCACACAAGTGGGAGGCAATTCTAGGCAATCAGGATCAGCAATGGAGGAAAGGTGCAACTCTTTAAGGGAATAGGAGACCTTCAGACGGCTGAAGGTGGTGGTTCTAGAGGAGTAAAGGTCATGGGCGCAGGGAGGTGTCCTCACAGAAGAGGAAAGAGAAGAGGGCCAAAGCCTTGGAGCACATTGAAGGGTAAGACTGTGGCTCTTCTGCTTCATCTAGAAACAGACGTGGCAGCAGTGAAGGAAGTAAACCAAAAGGTCCGTGTACACAAAAACCTCTGATTTGGTTGACTAAAAACCTGTCCATCAGAGCAGCAGTTAATGTTTTCTGAGATTGTATCCAGCTGCGTTTTTTGTTTTTTACTGTTATAACTTATATGGAAGTATGTGAACTAAATGTGCAGTTCTAGTATTGGGGCAGTAGAGAAGGATCTCTGAAATTAAAAATCAAGATTAATATTAAGCAGCTGCTATCCTGGTAAAAAGTTGAGAGTAGCTGAAAGACTCCTTTGTTATTATTATTTTTAATTCTTAAGGAAATGTTGACAGAATTCCTTTCTGTAGCTTCTCCCAAAGCGAGGTTATGATTATAACTTGGTTTGCCAGATTGTGATGAGCAATTGGGATTAGTCTCATTCAGATATCACATTTCAGAAGGTATTTCTAGTTGTACCCTTGGTATAGTTCCTTGTGGGCCAGCATTGTTTCCCACAACTCAGCTTGGCAAATCCTGCATATGAGTCACTATTTTGTAGTTATCTGGTAATTTTGTGGTAGGAAACTTGTTGTTTTTACATACATCAGTTTTTCCCCTTCTCCTTTCCCCCTTCAAAACACAAAAGAAAGTATATTCTTGCAGGAGGGGGGAACCTCAGAGCTCCAGATGGCAGCTGCTCGCCAATAGGGTTATTACTTAATCATAACCTACAGTGAAAATACACAAACCCCTTACCCTGCTCTAAAATAAGTCTAGGCCTGCTATCTAAGCACTTTTGTTTAAGCCCTGTGAATAACTCTTAAGATTTTCTAAGAGGGGAGAAGAAGTGAGCCAGTTTTCCTAATCTGTTTATAAGAAAATCACACCGTTCTGAAGCAAACTGGAGTGCAAGCCCATCTGCTGCTGTATACGTACACACCCAAATGTGAGAATGGAAATGGGATTAGTGTCAGTACCTCAGCTGGACTTTACACTCTGACTCTCTAAGTGCTTTGCTCCAGTCCACGTTGATACAGGCAGGGCAAGAGCAACCATTGCAAAACAGTCAGAGCCACTGGGGTTTTCATGGCCCACATGCACCTGCAGTTTGAGTCTCTGTTGTGCCTGTCCTGCCCACTGTAGGCTTACTGGTCAGCCTTCTTTCTGAACCAGTAGTTCAGTTTAAAAATTGAGCTTGTTGGGTTTTGCACACTGCACCTTCCTGTCTTTGATCCAAAGTACTGTTTATAAAATTAGAATCCAGTCTGCTTTGAAATCTGGTCTTGTTCTTATCTCAGGAGTTTGTTCTGTTTTCCTGCCTTGTTGGCAGGTTACAAGGAACTATTATTAGTACAAGGCTGGTTTGTTTCTGTTGGGCTGGCTTGCTTCCTTGACAGAAAGGTGTGCTTTTGAAGAATTTTACCTTTCCACCAAATACAGTCAAACCTCGGTTCTCAAATGGCTCTGTTTTCGAAAACTTTGGCTCCTGAACGCCTAAAACCCGGAAGTAAATGCTCCGGTTTTTCGGAACCCAAATGTCTGACGCGGCTTCCGCTTGAGTACGAGAAATTCTTGCAACCAATTGGAAGACATGCCTTGGTTGTCGAACATTTTGGAAGTTGAACGGTCTTCCAGAACGGATTACATTCAACAGTCAAGGTTTGACTGTATTCCCTTTCTTATTTAATTACCCCTTTTCTTGGCGCATGTGACGTGGCCTGTAGTTAGTTTCCAATTTGGCTTGAGTCCAGATTGTTGCTTAATCTTTCCCTCAGCCGTGATGTGGATGTTATATAAATACAGTTATCAGAGTTCCAGCATAAAATTAATGGGGCCATAAATGAGGAGAGTGTTCCCTCTTCTGTCTGGAAAGGTCCATTTGGAAGTTTGATTTTGAATCCATTGCATTGCTAATATTCCAAGGAGTCTTATCCATTCCCTTAACTTTCACTTCCATCTGCAAAGCAGGTGGTAAGTATTCTTAGCTAATCAGTGTAAATTGAACAATGTCAGCCTCTTTTTAAAAAACTGAATTTGAAATACCAGTAATTCCATTTTATTCCCTTTTTTTTTGGTCTTCATATTTTTAGTTGAATGTAAAGAAGTCCCCAGCCAACATTTTGTTGTAATTCCTTGAATCTCATTCTTTATAAAAATGGATTTGGCTTCCTTTTCATGTTAGACACTGAAATAGTCAGGTTACCTCTGAGGATGTGGACAGGCTGCTTGGATGAGTGAAACTGCCTGCCTGTCTCTTTGATCCTTGCCCATCCTGGCTCATAAAAGTGAGCTGGGAAGGACTGGGCAATAGGCTCCATGGGGTGGTGAATGCCTGCCTCTGTGAGGGAGTCTTCCCACACAAAGAAGCAGTTATTAAACCGCTTCTTAAAAAACCATTTCTGGACCCAGTCAATATGGCCAGCTATCACCCAGTCTCAAATCTTCCATTCTTGGACACGGTGATTGAGCAGGTGGTCACTGAACAACTCCAGGCACACCAGTTGTGATTCAGGCCTCATCATGGGACTGAAACTGCCTTGGTTGCACTGGTTGATTATTTCTGGCGGGCCACAGACTGAGGTGAAAGCTGTTTCCTGGTTCTGCTGGATCTCTCAGCGGCCTTTGACACAATCATGACACCCTTATGGACCGTCTAGAGGAATTGGGAGCTGGGGGCACTGTTGTTTAGTGGTTCTGCTCCTTCCTCCTGGGTCATGTCTAGAAAGTGGTGTTGGGGGATGAGTGTTCAGATCCCTGGGCTTTCACTTGTGGGGTGCCTCAGGGCTCCATCCTCTCCCCCATGCTTTTTAACATCTATATCGGGTCGGCAAGGTTTACCGGCCATGGGCCAGATCACTCCTACGGAGAACATTCGTGGGCCGGACTGGCACAGCACGATGCCAGAAATCGCGTCTGTGCATGCCCAGACACCCAAAATTGCGCCTGCGCAGAAGCAGTTTTCGGCATCTGGACACGCGCAGACGCGGTTTTTGGTATCTGCGCGTGCGCAGATGCCATTTCCGGCACCACTTGGTGAGTCCCTGTGCTGCGCTGGTTTAGCGCAGTGCGCGGGGGACTTGCCAAGCAGGTGGCTCGGTTTGTGGGTGGCTCGTGGGCCGATAAAACGGTCTTTATGGGCCGCATCCAGCCCATGGGCCGCAGGTTGCCGACCCCTGATCTATATGAAGCCGCTGGGAGAGATGATCAGGGGGTTTGGGCTGGGTGTTCACCAGTATGTGGATAATACCCAGCTCTACTTCTCTTTTAAATCAGAATCAGTGAAGGTGGTGAATGTCCTGTGTGAGTGTCTGGAGGTGGTTGGACGATGGACGGACGATGGATGGTGGCTAACAGATTGAGGTTGAATAAGACAGAAGTACGGTTTTAGGGGCATGCGGCAGGCGGGTGTGGGGGACTCCCTGGTCCTGAATGCGGTAACTGTGCCTCTGAAGGACCAGGTGCATAGCCTGGGAGTCATTTTGGACTCACAGCTATCCATGGAGGCGCAGGTCAATTCTGTGTCCAGGGGAGCTGTCTATCAGCTCCCTCTGGTATGCCAGCTGAGATCCTACCTGTCCACAGACTCTTGCCAGAGTGGTGCATGCTCTGGTTATCTCCTGCTTGGACTACTGCAATGCGCCCTACGCGGGACTATCTTTGAAGGTGACCTGAAAACTACAACTAATCCAGAATGTGGCAGCTAGACTGATTATATGGACCACTGGGACCATATAACACCGGTCCTAAAGGATCTTCGTTGGCTCCCAGTGTGTTTCTGAGCACAATTCAAAGTATTGGTACTGACCTTTAAAGCCCTAAACGGCTTCAGCCCAGTACAGTGGTGCCCTGCTAGACGAAAATAATTCGTCCCGCGAACATTTTCGTCTAGCGGGTTTTTCGTCTAGCGAAGCGGCAATGCAAGCCGCGTTTTCACGAAAAAAAAAAAAAAAAAAAAAAAAGACGAAAACTTTTCGTCTTGCGAGGCAGCCCCATAGACTTTTTCGTCTTGCGGGGCTGCCTTCCGCTAGAGTCGACGAATGCCTTCGTCTAGCGAGTTTTTCGTCTAGCGAGGCATTTGTCTAGCGGGGCACCACTGTATACCAGAAGGAGCGTCTCCTCCCTCATTGTTCAGCCCAGACACTGAGGTCCTCCAAGGGTCTTCTGCTGTTTCCTCCACTGCGATTAGCAAGGTTACAGGGAAGCAGTCAGAGGGCCTTCTTGGTAGTGACCCTGTGGAACACGGTCCCTTTAGATGTCAAGGAAATAAACAGCTATCTGACTTATAGGAGACATCTGAAGGCAGTCCTGTATTGGGAAGTTTTTAATTTTGGATGTTTTAATATGTTCTAATATATGCCCAGAGTAGCTGGGGAAACCCAGCCAGATGGGTGACGTATAAATAATAGTTGTTATTATTATTGTATCTCACGTTACTGTTAATTGCAGCTCAGAACAGCAATGCATTGC
Organism: Lacerta agilis; assembly: GCF_009819535.1. Lineage (NCBI taxonomy): Eukaryota > Metazoa > Chordata > Lepidosauria > Squamata > Lacertidae > Lacerta > Lacerta agilis. Next base: position 3,674,806 of record NC_046328.1, read on the forward strand.
AGCATTAATCCACATCAAACTCTGCTGAATATTGAAAAATGCAAATAACTCTCAAAGCCCACAAAATTAGTCAAGAATGCTAGTCACAGTTGATAATTTTGGGTTTATAGGGATCTGAAAGTCCATATATATATATATAAAAGGGGCTCTGGTTTGTGGTTTTTACAATACACGAAAGCAAAGTGGGGAAATGAAAGTGGCGAAGTAATTTTCATCAACCCATGAAAAATTAGGGCTGCAAAGAGAAATTGTTCAACTGTGGCAATATCACGCTACTATGACTTTGGATAGGTTCATATGACTGAATGTGTATTACACTCGTTTGCTTTTAAAGGGTTTTTTGTGTGTTTGCTATTGAGAAAGGAAAATCAGCCAGTGCTTTGTGTGTTCTTAAATGGAGCCGTTTCTTATGGTGGTTATGAAATTCTTCAATGCGATGTCACTAAGCGGTGGCTGGAAGGGATGCACATTTCTTGTGTTCTGCAGGGACTGGGGTGAGGTTAGACTCCATCTCCCATGAGGCTTAGCTATACTATATTGTCTGTACAGTATATATGTGGGTTTTTTTAAAAAAAAGTTTCTTTGATTTTCCTGCAGAAATGTGGACATTAAACATTTGTTGCTGTAAAGATTACTGAGGCTGTGTGGTTTATTTCTGATCATTTAGTAATAGCGCTACGTAAATAGAACATGAATTGCTGTGACAAAGGGTGCAATTGGGTGTTGTAATGCTGTAAGTGGGCCCACGGCTTATTCTCCACTGGTTTTTTGAGTTGCTTATATAAATGCCCCTGCACATTATCTTGGTTTCTGTGATTTTATCTTGCATAAGAGCTTTATAACAAATGGATATATAAGCTAAGTTTAATATGGGTAGAACATTGAAGCTTCAGGCCTAGTGAGTTAGCAAACAAGTGATTCTTATTTAGCAGAACTGGTTAGGTTTGGGGGAAGTGAGAAAGTACTTCAGGTTTGAAAAGCTCTTTAAGTGGTGGAAAGGTGTTCATAGGTGGTAAAAAGTTGTTTAGTTTGAGGAGAAAGAAAAGGGAATTTGGCACAACAAGAAGATATAGGAGGAGAAATAAACAGCAGTTGCCATTCTGTGCCCAGTGACATTGAGGCCATGCTTTGAGAGAACTAACATAAGCGTGTTAAAGCTAAAAATTCCAGTTTTAGTTTGTCTAGATTTTCTGGATGTGTATAACTAAAAATAATAAAGTTTTGCTGCTGCTATCCTTATCCTCCAAATGGATGTTTGGACAAGGATTGTCCTCCTATGGCTGCAGTATTCCATGGTCATGGCATGGGTTTCTTGAGGATAGTGGAACCTGAGATCATTCCCATTTATATTACTTAAAGTATATTTTACATCTTTTTATAGTCATGCTTGTCCTTGTGCACATGGTCAAGAGTTTCCCCAGACATTAAACTGGAATCATTCTGAGCAAGAGTGGGTTGCTTGCAAACACAATAATTTGTGGCTTACAAGTTAGGTGCCTTAACTGAATTCCCAAATTATGTATGTGATGAAGATGGGAATAGAATTTGACAACTCCTCCTGTCCTAGTAATATATGGGCCAACATACAGTCTTGAGTTTTCCAGACCCTTAATGTGTGGTACAACTTAAGAGAAACACTTTGCACTTAACAGGTTGTTTAAAATAAAATAAGACACAGGCACATTCTGCTAAAACTGGCTACTTGCTAGCTAGCTGCCTCCTAAAATGGAGCTGAGGCACTGTAAAATGGCAGGTAATCACATGAAGTTGTCTCATTAATCAGATTCATCACATAACTTACTTTGTGTCCTTAAATTGTTAAGCTGAGCATTTCCCCCCTGCGAGCAGCAGCTAGTGATGTTGACAGGAGCTGGAAACTGCATAAATATAATGAGATTGGGTGGGACATGCAGGGATTGGGGCTATAAATTGCCGGGTTGGAGAGGAACAGAGCTGGCATGGGGCAGACCTGCTTTACTGCATCCCTGCTTTTCGTTTGACATGCTGTTCCACCACACTGTGTCTCAACTTGTAGGATGTGCTTGAGGATACAAAAAGTATTTTAACTAGTATGAGTTGCTTCCTCTGTTGCAGGTAGGAAAGGCTCATGAACTAAGCAACCCAACTGCTGTTTCATAATTGACTCTTATTTAGAATCTAGTAATAAAAAGGACAATTACATAATTCCCCTCTCCTTCCCTAACATCAGTCACTAGCTTGGTGGAGATTCTCATAGTCATTAATGGGAGTGTATTCCTTGCTCATCAGTTTGAAGTCCCATCTGCACCATACATTTAAAGCAATATTTCACCACTTTTAAACAGTCATGGCATCCCTTAAAGAATCCTGGGAACCGCAGTTTGTTAAGGGTGCTGAGAATTACTAGGAGACCCCTGTTCCCCTTACAATACTACAGTTTACAGAGTTCCCTGGAAAGAGGGATTGATTGCTAAACCACTCTGGGAACCAACTGTGAGGGGAACAGGGAATCTCTTAGCAACAGGGAATCAGCCATGAACTGCCCTGAGGGTGGTACATAAATCCAGTGCATATATATATATATATATATATATATGTGTGTGTGTGTGTGTGTGTGTGTGTGTGTGTGTGTGTGTGTGTATTCTCATTTTGACTCAAGAAAACCACCATTTTATAGTTCAAATTGGAAGAAATAAATACAGTAAATGGACAAAAGTACAAAGATTAACAAAATGTTTAGGGGTATCCATCCCCCTGTGGTCCCCCCAGAAAAAAGCACTGTATAAATATAAATATAAATAAATAAATAAATATACTACTGCTTTAAATGTGTAGTGCAGATGGGACCTTAATCCTAATTTCAAGTGTGGCTGCCTCTCATGTGAGGCCCTCTGGTATCCTTGATAAAAAATTTACTTTGGCTGTGTACCACTGTTGGTGTATTTGACACACAGTGCATACTAACTGTTTTTGGTCTTAATTATTTTAAAATAATGATTTTATATGTAATTATTAATTTAATTATTCTTAAAAAATTTTTTTGGGGGAAAGGTAATGTTACTTTTTACTGTCTTGGAAAGCATATTTTGCCCTTCTTGATATAACTTTGTTGGAGAAACCTAGTAAGCTTTAGTTACCGCTCCCATGTGACAAGGAAGCTGCTGGCAGGAACACTCAGCTTTGTTAATTTATGGGGTGGAAAAGTAGTCCTATATTTGCTACATTTGCAAACCCATGTGTGCTACCAGTTGGGAGCACAGAGATATTTATTGCTTCTAACAGAAATGTTTAAGGTGATATGCTAAGTTATACACTGGCTTCTGAAAGCTAAATGTCCAGAGTCAGCAGACATTAGCTTGGCTTTTTTGCATAATATAAAAGATTTAGTTGGGAGTGAGTGAGTTAGTGTGTATAATGTCCTCTAGATATAAAAATAGATGGGAGAGATAGTAGACAGATGAATTGGAAAGAATTATTAAGAGCAAGTCACATAAGAAGACTTGGTGAAGGGAATTGTGCAGTGAGCCATGTGAGAATAAACAATTTATATAAAGAAGAAATCCACTCTCTCAATCATACGCTTTCTATTTTTTTCTTAGCTTAAGTCAGAGGTTGGCAACCTAAGGCCCATGGTCTGGAAGCGGCCCATGAGGGTTGCTTAACCGGCCCATGAGCCTCCCCCAAACTGAGCCGCCTGCTTGGTGAGTCCCCGCGCGCTGCGCTAAACCCCCGCTCTCTTCTGTGGGGGCTCTCTTCTGCGGGGGCTCTCTTCTGCGGCTCTGGAAATCACGTCTGCACATGGCCAGATGCCAGAAACCGCTTCTTTGCAAGTGCCGTCTGGGCACGCACAGAAGCGATCTGCGGCGGCGCAGACATGCACAGACGCGATTTCTGGCAGTGCGCTACACCAGTCTGGCTCATGGAGGATCTCCGTGAGAGTGATCCGGCCCATGCCCGGTAAGCCTTGCCGACCCCTGGCTTATGTGGATCTTAAACTTCGTGTTTAAGGAATGTTGGTGGACTAGGCTTAATTAAACTCGGAATATCCCAAAAAAAAAAAAACCATTCAGGAGTGATGTCAGAAGAGTCTGGCTTGATGAGATCAATGGCCCACCTGACTAAGCATCTATTTCCCACAGTGCCCAAAAGCTGCTGTCCAGGACTTCCCAATTCACCACCATGGGTCTTTCAGCAGCTATTAGCCCTTTCCTCCAGGAGGCCTATTAACAGGATAGGATTAGATGGGTGTTTGGTGTGATTCATTGTGTGATTTAACATCTTGGGTGGTGTTTCAGTTTGGTGTATGATTAAGGAGGAATGATTCAGCAGGGCATTGAGTGTACTGCTGACACACACCCTTTCACGTCAGTGACACAGTTTTTAAACATGCATCATTTTGTGACACAGCGGGTGGCGCTGTGGGTTAAACCACAGAGCCTAGGGGTTGCCGATCAGAAGGTCTGCGGTTCCAATCACCGCGAAGGGGTGAGCTCCCGTTGCTCTGTCCCAGCTCCTGCCCACCTAGCAGTTCGAAAGCACGTCAAAGTGCAAGTAGATCAATAGGTACCGCTCCAGCGGGAAGGTAAACGGCGTGTCCGTGTGCTGCTCTGGTTTGCCAGAAGCGGCTTAGTCATGCTGGCCACATGACCCAGAAGCTGTACACCGGCTCCCTCGGCCAGTAAAGTGAGATGAGTGCCGCAACCCCAGAGTCGTCCACGACTGGACCTAACGGTCAGGGGTCCCTTTACCTTTACCTAATTCAGTTTTACTAGCAAACCAGAGGTTAAACTAATCCCTTTCCAGCTCAGGGAGGAGCATGGGGAGCTTTTGCGAGACACACCTACACACTGCAGCTGAGACACTAACATGTTGCGACACCGTTTGAAAAGATCTGAGGTAGATCACCAGGACAAGAAAGTGAAATCTCTGTGTAACAACTGGGTTGTATCCAATGCTTGTGATTGGAATTGATGGATGTAACTAGCAGGCCCCATTAATTCCAGTGAGTTCACTATGAGTAAACTTAATTGGATGCAGCCCATTTTGTGCAAGGCTTGGTGGTACCTGACTTACTTAATGTTCTTCTTCCCTTCCCATATTTGTGTTAGCTATCAGATTGTAATACAGTTTTTTAACTTTTATGCTGCCTTGAATGACTGACAGAAATTGTGTGGGTGTGAGTGTACATTAAAATGTAGGAGGCATATATAGGCAACAAATGAAGATATCCAGTCCTTTTTGAGAGCAGCTTATGTGCATGCTAACTCCTGAATGCAATAAAGAGCTCTTTATCAGATTTGTATAATCAAGGAAACAGGGCCTTGTCCTCCCTGTCCCATTAGAGGAAACATCCTGCTGTTCACTTCTGCTGAATGACTGAGTTCAGATCTTACAATTTCCCCTTTGATCTACAAATCTTATTAGAGATCTCGTGCGAGATTCTGCCAAGCCAACTTTCCATGTAGTGTTTGGTTTTCCAAGCCCCTCTCTTGTAAACCTATCTTCTCTCTCTCTACCCTCCCTCATCCACTAGATTAAAATGGCAGGTTTATTTTTAGAGAGTTAGCATTTCTGGCTAGTCTGATTTGAGGCTGCACATACAGGCTTTTTCAAGTGAGGCAGAAAATCCAATAGCAACACGTCCTTTCCTCCTCCTAATTAACACCAGTTCTGTGTGCGTGGACTGGGCCACCTCATTTTAATGGCTAATGCTGCCTCTAGGTCACAACTGTCTGTGTTGGTCTCCAGCCTTTTGTATGATCCAAATCCTGCCATCTCATCTCCCTCCTTACCTCACCGGAAGGGGAGGAACCAATGTTAGCTGGTCCCATATTTTCCTTTGCTGCAACTAGGTAGTATACCTGTTAGTAGACAACTAGCATGTGCTGTTGACTACTATGTTTAGTCAGTAATAGAATCCTTAGAAATGTTGCCCATTTAACACTTTCTCTCTTTTGCAGGCTCAAAATGTTCAGCTTAGCAAGGACATGACTCTTGCCAGCAACCGCAGCCTGGCAGAAGGGAATCTCTTATATCAGCCGAAGCTGGATGCCCTGAAGGCTGCATTGACACAAAAATATCAAGAACTGCAGGTTATCTTTGAAGCATATCAAATAAAGAAAACAAAGTTAGGTAATGAACCCTTCTTTCTGCATCTTCCTGTTTGAAGTGTCTGGCAGAATGGGCATGCAGTAGAACTCTCTGTGGCAAATCATATTTATCATTCCTAAGTTGGTTGGTGTAAATGCATATAGGGTGTTGCTGTCTAAGGGTCAGTAGAAATGTAAGTAACTAAGGCTGCCACATTTACAGTCATACCTCTGGTTGTGTTCGTTGTGGGTTGCGTTCGTCACGGGATACGAATGTGCTGAACCCGGAAGTACTGGAATGTGCACACATGCGCACACACGGCGCTTCAGGTTGCGCTCTGCTCATGTTGCGAACGGGCCTCTGGAACGGATCCCATTCGCAACCAGAGGTACCACTGTATTCAGTTAGAATAGGGATGGCTGACTGACTTCCCAGATGTTTTTGAACTGCAACTCCCATTAGGCTCAGCCAGCATGGCCAACATCTGGAGAACTGCAGGTTAGCCACCCCTGAGATAGATCAACCATTATTGGGGATATTTTTATTTTTAGAATTATTTTACTAAAATGTCTGAAGTTCAATATTTCATTTAGCAATTTTGTTTTGATTAATATCTCTCACTGATTTTTGTTCCATTTAGACCGACAATCCAGCAATGCTTCCTTGGAGACCCTTCTAGCACTGCTTCAAACAGAAGGGGCTAAAATTGAAGAAGACACTGAGGTAAGTGAAAAGAGCCTAGGACAGGGGTCTGCAACCTTTAAGACAAAAAGAGCCACTTGGACCCATTTCTGAAGAAAAAAAAAGAAACTGGGAGCCGCAAAACCACTGCGACATTTAAAACAAATATAACACTGCATTTTATTTTAAAAAATCCGATTTAAATTTAAAAAATCCGATTTAAATTTAAAAAATCCGATTTAAATAAAAAAAATCCAATTTTTTTGAATTTTTTTTTAAAAAAATCATTCATTTTTATCCAACCTGGGGACCACTACCAGGTCACAGCCTGATCCAAGGCGGGTTGCAACAGCATACAAATATTTGATTTGGTGTTTTTTTTGGGTTTTTTTAAATGAGTCCTCAACTGCACACTTGTGTTAAATGTTTGTCCCATGTCTAATTGAAGACTGCTGGCTTTTACAATAATCTTAGTGTCTTTTACCCTTAATATTCCAGACCAGAGGCTATGCTCACCTCTTCCAACCTCCTCTCTTGCTAAATAAAGCACAGAATTGCACCAGAGAAGCCTGTGATGTTTGTGCTGACTTGCATACAGGTGGCTGTAGTAGTTCATAGTGTTCAAACCTTTTTAGGGGAGTTCCCTGCCCCCTTAATGACAATGGCGATAGATTTTGCACATGAACACAGATCCAAGTTAGGACTCCTCTCTTCCACGCCAACAAGTGCTTTGTCAAGGCTCCCCTAACACACACTCAGGACAGAGGAAAAACTGCAACCTTTTGGGGCGTCATTCTCCTACCCATGTCTCTGTGAGAACCAGCCCTTTATGCTGCCTCCCGTAGTACATCCTCCCCCTTCAAGAAATCATTTCCTTTGGACTTTCGGCCCATCTCCACCCCTATTACTCCTTGCCCTCACGAAGGAAGCATTTTCACAAGTTTTCTTTTTGGTGGGCTGTCCGTGCTTCCAAACACCTGGAAGTCACAACAGGGGCTTCTCCCCCACCTAGTAAATTCTGCCTCTGCATAAGTTACTCAGGTTTGGTTTTCTTTACCAGCCCACCCTCCCCGGTCGAAGCAGAGCAATAAGTCATTTACTTCAGCTGGGGACAAGCTCAGCTCCAATAATGAACCCCTTCCAAGGAGTGGGGGGGGGGATCCAAAACTTGTGACAAGCAGGTAGGTGGTTGGAGAGCAGCATCGGAGGGGGAGGGGGGAAGGAAGCGAGAGAAAGCTTTCCCAGTTTTTACGCAAGCCGGAGCCTGAAAAGTTGCCAGAGCGCGTGCGGCAAGGAGACTAAAGAAGTGCTATTGTGGGTCGAGTGACCTAGAACTGGGAGAAAAGAAAGCACGAGAGAACAAGCCCCTCTTTCAGCCGCCGAGGAGGAATCCCCCGGATCTCCTCCAGCCACAGGCTGCCCAACCAAACCGGGGCAAAGCCAAGGCGCCGCTCTTTGCACCGCGCGTTTGGAGAGGCCACTTTGGAGAGGCCAAACCGGAGGGCGCGGCGCAGGCGGCCAACTTGCGCTCCCGCGCTCTGCCCAGCAGCCTAAGCAACACACCTGAGGAAGCAGCGGCAGAGGACTCCCCCTCCCCAGTCCCAGTCCCCCACCCCAAGGGACTCGTTGGGGGGTTGCAAAGCCCCCCGCCCACAGCAGGCAGAGAGCTCGACGGTGGTTTCTGCCCAGCCAGCCCAGCTTTACGCCCTGGAAGGTGGGGGCGACGTGACTAACCTTGCCTGGTGAGGTCCGGCGGTGGCTCCGCTTGACGCTGCTGCGGAAGAACGCACAACTGCCTTTTCCTCCATGCAGCCTTTTTAAGCAGCCACGTCCCTGCTGTGCGTGCTAGGGCTCCTAGGAGCCTCCAAGCCCCCTCACGACACATGTACCCATTGGCTCCTGAGACGCGGGTCCCGGGCAAGGGCGAGTCCCGGCCTTGCTCCGGGGCGGAGAGAGACGTGCGCCCGCGAGAGCGCAGTCTGAGGCTGCGAGCGGAACCAGGAGTGAAGGAGGCAGCGGCAGGGAAACAGGTGCCGCTTCCTCGACCATTTTTAAAAGGAGGGCTTCCCCCCTCGCCCTCGCCCACCACCCGCCGCCCCTGGCCCAGCCCACAGCTGCCTACCTCGTCGTTGCCTCGATGCAGCAGCCAGCAGCAGCTCCACACCACCAGCAGCAGCCACACCTCTGGAGGGAAACTGCTGCTGTCTGCTGCTGCGCCTGCGCTGGCAGAAACGAGGCACGACGCATGAGCAGAGCAGCACAGCAGCAGCACCCTCAGCCTCCGGAGGGCGGGCCGCCGGCCAGCTGGAGGGCGGCCGCTGCCGCTGGCCAGCTGGAGAAGTGGACAGGCGTATCCGCCCCGGAGCCGCGGCAAAGGTGTAAAAGAGCCGCATGCGGCTCCGGAGCCGCAGGTTGCAGACCCCCGGCCTAGGAGATCAAGTTGCCAACATGCCTCTGGCATTGGAGGACCTCTTATCCCCTCTGGGTTCTCAATGCAATCTTGCAAGCTTATCACTTCACCTAAACGAGCTTGCAGAAAAATACAGATTACTTTAACAGCCTGCCAACTTAAATATTTCCCTGAGTATGACTGTTTCACAGGACCGCTTGAGCAGTGTCTCAACTGGGAAGTAGGGAAGGGTCTCTCCATTATACGGAGTTTTGCTGGAGCCCTTCTGAACCCAAGATTCAGTGCTGCAGCTTGACCTTGTAGAACTGGGCATGTGACATTATTCCTTCTCAGATTTAGCCAGGGAAATGGACATGAAAATCTAGCTGGGAGGACAGAGCAGCTTGTCGGAGCACTTAACAGAAATTGTGTTCCTGGCTCTGTTGGCGAGTTGAATTTTGGGCACTGCTGGACAGTTCCTTCCACCTTGCTTGGTCCACCACCAGCCTGTGTCTCAACAGCCTGTGATCTTAATGTAGTTCAGGAGGCCACATGCACTGCAGATCAGTGGTGTGGGGCACAATATTTTCCCAAAAAAAATTCACAGAAGATTTTCTGTTTCATAAATTCATTACTAACTATGAGCGGGTACTAATTGAAAACACTGTATTAAGTGAGCCTGGTAGTTTCAAAGTTTGTAGCTTTGTTTTATTAAATGATAGTTAAATGATTCTGTAGGGTAGCAATTTTTTACTGGGGAAAAAATGAATTAGAAAAATTTCCAGAGCCTACATAACTGCCGCAGATGGCAGCCTCCTTGCTTTAAACTCTATCCTTGCTTTAAGCTGCTTAGGGTTGAAAACAAGCAAATTCCTTGGTCACTGCGCTACAGAACTAGTGCAGAGAGCCTGGCTGTATCAATCACATTGTGCAAAGAAATAGCTGCATGTTTTCAAGGCTTGGTGTGGGGTGCACGTAACACAATTATGTAAGTTGGCTTAAAAGCCAGTTTCTTGGCAGAAAAACAGTGCGAAATTTCTTAAGCAAATCATCTTGAGAATCTTATATTAAGAACAAAAAAGTACTCTGGTAGTCATGGTTGCAAATATATGGACAGTGTCTAGAGGTTCAGATCAGAGAGGGAGTGGAGGAGGTGAGGGGCAGAAGTTAATTTCATTGTTCTCTTCGATCCCAGGCTGTTTCCAGTGCTTCCAAGTGCCTCAGAAGCCTTAAAAAAGGCTAGTAGTAACTTGTGCAGGAAAGAAAATCCCCTGAAGATGAAAGAGGAGTGGGAGGAAAATAGTCATCTTCAGACTATGCACTGATAGTCCACTGTCCCTCATGGCTGTTCTGCCTTCTTCTAGCTCTTCTCTGGGGAAAACATTTTCCTTTATTACTTTTATCATTGTTTATTAAATTTATATCCTGCCCATCTGAGAATCAGAGGGAGATTTACAGTATAAACAGTAAGCATATACTCTCACAATATTCACCCCGTCTGTGTAACTTGTTATATGTGTCCAGTTTGGAGTAGGGAAGCGTCACACAGAGTATTCTCTAGCATAATTCAGTGGGAGAGCACCTGCCTTGCAATAAGAAGGTCCTAGGTTCAATCTCGCTGGCATCTCCAGGTGAGGCTGGGAGTCAATGTAGGCAGTATTGGGCTAGGTGGACTGTTTGGCCTGGCTCTGTATAAAGCAGCTTCATATGTGCCTGTATACTTAAAATATCCATATTCCTATTAATATGTTCCCAGTTAGCATACCCCATGGCCTTTGCACAACTTGGCTGGCCATTTGGAAAATTATGTCACGGTACATTCCTGTCTCTAACAGACAGGGAAACACCAACTTAACCCTCCTAGCAAAAGCCACAGGGAGGTGATTATTGGTTTTATAATGCTGCTTGGATGTAGATCTGTCCTTGAAAAGAGCTGATGACACACTGCCTCTTAGCCTAACCTACCTCACAGGGTTGTTGTGGAGATTAAATGAGGAAGAGGAGAACCATGTACACCACCTTAACTCCTGGGAGAAAAAATGCTGATATAAGTGCAGTAAATGTTTTGAAAAGAGCTGCTCAGTGTTTCAGAAGCCTTACTGATCTGTGGCAGAGCATCATGTTTTGTATGTAATTGGTACCAGGTTTGGTCCTGGTACCTGCAGTTAAGAATCTTATTTAGGGAAGTTTTTAAACTGTGATATTTTAAATGTATTTTAATGTTTGGTGGAAGTCGCCCAGAGTGGCTGGGGAGACCCAGCCAGATGGGCGGGGTAAAAATAAATTATTATTATTATTATTATTATTATTATTATTATTATTATTATTATTATATAGTGGGGCTGAGAGCAATTTCTGTCTCGAGACCTTGGGAATTTCCTGCCAGTTACAGTAGGCCCTATTGAGCCACTGTCTGACTTCCCAGGTAAAGGACCGAGCCTTGGCAGCGCAGCTCATTGGTTGTGCTGCTGCAAGCTGAGACAATTATATTCTCCTTCATTTTGCATAGGGATGGGTCACCACCATGGACCTCTAGATGACTATGGACTACAATTTCCATCATCCTTGACATTGGCCATACTAGCTGCGGCTGATAGTTGGGAGTCCAACCACATCTGGAGGCCCACAGGTTCTCCTTCCCTGTTTAGCAGAAAGAGATGCAGTGATGGATGGAGCCTGATGTTTTTTGATTAGGGAATATATTTCCGCAGTGTGTCCCTCCCCTAATGGTTTGTTTGTTTGTTTGCAACAGAACATGGCTGAGAAATTTCTGGATGGTGAAGTTCCTTTGGACACCTTCATCGATGAATATCAGAGCCAAAGGAAACTGGCTCATTTGCGACGTGTAAAGATAGAAAAACTCCAAGAGATGGTGCTGAAGGGACCAAGACTTCCCCTGGTGCCACCTCAGCCAAGAGCCACTGAAACACCACCAGCAATTCAGACTTCAGAGGCAAATGCTACTCCTTCTGTTTTGCCTCGCCGCAATCCTCCACCGCCACCCCTGGCGCCAGGAGTCCCGGCAGGACGCTTCCCGACTCCGTTTACAGCAGCAATGAATGCAGGACCAGCCCTCCCCTATTCAGGTGTCCCATACCCTCCACTCCCCCCTCGAACAGGAATTCCACCTGCTACTCGAATGCTCCCTCCAGGATATTCAGCTCCGTTTACCCCCCAGTACCCACCAGCGTTGCCCCAAAGACCACCGCCTCGCCTCCCACCAAACCCTGGCTTTATCCTACAGTGAAGATGCCATCATGCCCTGACTCTCGTGTTCTGGTGCTGAACTTTTTACTCTTTTATCTCCCACAAACTAAACCTGGGTAGTGGCAAATCTCCAGACTTTGCACACAAGAAATCATAGCTGACAACCTGTGCGTCAGTGCATCCTGCAAAACATCACCATGTTTTGTTTTGTTTTAAATCAACAACTGCATAAAACACTTGCTTAGAAGGGTGGTGGGGCAGCCAAACTGTATATTTGATTGTATCCATGTTAAGTGGGAACTTGCATAGCTCTTAAAAGAGATTTCAAGTCAGTGTGGAATAACTGTGACTTCCCAAGGGATCATGTTTCTTTCTCTACTTGATTTGCGCATGAAGAACTTAAATCTATTTCTGCAAAAAAAAACAACACACCTCTGTTCTGATAATTTAAATGGTAGCTGTTGCATATACATTCTGACTATGAAAACACAGTAAAATGGACCAGCCAGCAACCCTGGTGACTCGGTGCTTGTGCTACACGAACTCTTTCTGAAAATAATTTTGTAGTTTGATGTTTGCTAACTGAGGCTTTAGCACCTAATGCAGGACAAGGTGCTTCCCATGCTGAAGTAATCCCATTCATTTCAGTGAGATGATGCCAGTGTAAGTAGGTCCCTAAATTGCCTTTTTAAAATGTGTGGTGGGATCAACTTTTTTTAAACGTGATGACCTCCAGAAAGTCTCAGGATTTAAAAAAAAAAAATAAGTAGTGAATGGACACCTGTTTTTCCTCCTCTTGATGGATCTTTGGACCAGATCCAAAATTTTATTTTTTGTTCCATTGGATAACTTCTGCAACCTCTGCATTCTGCTTGCTGTCACCCTTCTCTCCTCATCAGTCTGTCTCCCAAATTCCTTCATTGTGGCATGTAGGGTAGAGGGTCGTTTTAAAAAGGCTTTTGGCCTGTATTGTCTTTGCATTGTGGAGAGCAAATTCTGTCAAACACCCTTTTGTGTGTCATGACTTCTGACTAATCTGATGGGCAATTAGTTCTATCAGTTGATATTTTCATCACATCTTGGTGTTAAGCTAAAACTCCCACCTCAGTGGAGAACCTCAAATCTGTTTCGTATTGAGCCAAGAGAGCTTTCTTTTCCCTCCAAGTCCCTCTACACTTCCAAACCTTTTGTTTCTGAAAATTGAAGACCTGCTTCCATTTACAAACTTTTCTAGACTGACTGCTGCTCTTGAATGAATCTTGGCTGTTAGTTTTTTGTGTTTAATTAACTTTTGCAGTCATGTGACAGCTTCAGAGTCTTGAAATTTCAGTGTTGCTTTAGTCCTTCTGGGGGCTCACTCTTGCTTTTAGATGGGTCTGTGACAGAGCTCTGAATAACAGCTCAATATGCTAAATGCAATTTTTCATTGCGTTGGAGTTTCTTCCAAGAGTCTAGCAGAGGGTAAAAGATTGTAGAGGGATTAGCACACCAATTTCACATAATTGCTCATTGGTGTGTGTTTGATTGATCTCTCATTTTAATAAACGTGGATAGCTCTAAAATGAATGTTTCAAGAGGGACAAGAGGGACAATTGTTGCTGAATTCAGTAGGAAATGATTCTGAGCCTTAAATTTTGCAGGGGGATCATCCACATTCCAGGTAAAGATAACCTTGTTGATGACTGTCTTTGTATGCTCTTGCATTCTTCAGCATAAAACTAGCAGAAGCTTAGTAAGAAGCCAATGGAGAGAGAAAAGAAAAATATTTTGCGGTGTGATAGAGGTATAGGGTTGAATACACAGACAGTAGTAGTTAACGCACAATGTAGTTAGAGCAGAGTAGCTACTCCCACTCTCAAATGCTTCTGTTACCAGTTTTCCCTTAAGCCTTTCAGCGCTGCATCTTGCAGGAGTAGTTTGTTCTATACGGGGCTGCGAAATTAGTTGAAGCGAAATGCAGATTAAATTGCTGCTGCTCTTTCTTTGTAGTCAGCGGGATTGCCTTGTATGCTATTGAATGGTCTATCTCAAGGTAGTTGGAATGAGTGTGGTTTTCAAACTGGCCACCATAAAGGAAGCTCCTCCTCCAGTCTTGCTGCTGGTGTCCTGCCATAAGCTTGAGCCATGGTTGAGTTTGTGTTGCATTCAGACTTGGGCCTATAGCTTGCCAGGAACAAGATTTGTAGCCAAGGCTTGTTCTCTGGTTTACTGCTTGTGGTTTGTCTGGGGAAAATAAACCATGAGCCCAGATTCAGATGCAGTGCAAAGTCATGGGTTAGTTCATAGCTTCCTCCATTTCCTCCCTCTTAACCGAGCTAGGAAAATAGACTGTGGGAATTCTAGCTCGGAACGCTGTTGAAGTGGATGAGCAAGACCCCCAAACTTGTGCGTGCAGTGTCCATGCACTAAAAAAATTTATATAGGCTGTAGAAGTAAGAAGAAACTGACATTTACAGCTACAGCTACTTTAATTCCAAATTAAGTAAAGTATGTGTGTGTGTTAGAGAGAGAGAGAGAGAATCAATAATTTGTGGCAGGAAAACATGCTTCAAACTAATTTGTGGTGTTGTGCATCTTGACTGTGAAGAACATGGAAGTAAAACAGTTGCCATCCATGGGCAGCTTCCTTAAAGCTGCTGTAGCGATACTGTTCATTTCTATCACCTTTTCACAAAGCATGTATTTCTCACAGCTAAAGAGTGCAAGGAGGAAAGTGTGAAGCTGTTGGAGCAGCACATCAATTAGCAACCTGGAAGTCTCAAGCAGGCTTGCTGTTAATGCATAATGCCCTTTAAAACTTACTTTTAAAAAAACAAAACCAAGCTGCAGTTGCCAATCTAGACCTCCTTATGCACCCTCCAGCTTTCTTTCTGCCACTTCCCCCCCCCCCATTACGCCATCCTAGTCTTCACCTGGTGCCCTTTTTGTTACGAAAGGAGCTAATTTTTTGTCAGCTTTACAAAACTTAAAATGGCCATAAGAAACTTTATATTGTATCATATTTATCTTCTTCTGATCTCTGCCCCTTTTGGGTAAGCTGGCTAGAAGAGCAAAATGCAAAAACTTTCCAGCCTGGAAGCCTCTTTCTTCAAGCCATAATCTTCTTTTGGAAGATAAAAGATGAAACATGGGAAACCCGTGTGCATTTGTGCCCGTCCTTGAACTGCCATTTTTCTGTTAGAGGCCATTCACACTTGCCTTGGAACAGGATATCCTCTTCCCATCTGGCTGTAGGACTCAGGCCGATTCTGCCAGGACCAAGATTTTGATCTTGGTATATGACTTAAGTCCCACTGTGTAAATCTTTGGGAATTGTGAAATTCTAGCTTGATGTAGGAAAAATGGTTTCTAGGTTCTAATCAGGTATGAGCTTTTAGTATTCCATGGATGACACAAGATCTCTTTTAAAAAAAAGTGACAAAAGTATACCTGTATTTGCTGAATTCTGTATCTATTTTATTTGGGCATGGTAACTTGAGTTTTGCCCTATTTTCATTTTCTGTGCTGCTTATTGTGTGTGGGATATGAACCTTCAGAGGTTGGAGAATTTGAAAAGTTGGTTCCTTTAATCATCTGTTCCTTTAATCATCTGCTCGCGCCTCTCCTTTTGAAAGGGAGCCCCCGGCCACGCCCCCAGCCGGCTGATTGGCCGGTTGCCTGCTGACGCGGCCGGAGGAGCGAGGGACGAAGTCCCCCGCCCACAGGAAGTGTGGAGAGCGGCTCTGCGGTCCACCGCAACTCCTCCCCACAAGGAGGTGGAGCGGATTTCTTGTGTACTCAGTAGGCACATGGAGGACTCCTGTGAGTCACTTCTGTGTCCTAAAAGATGAAGGGGGCTGAATGAGTAAGACGCATGACTTAATCCTAGACAGAGCCATAAACTGAAGCTTCTGAAACAGCCTTTGAATAATTGGTTTGTGTTTCAAATGTTGTTTGTTACCTGTTCAGATGAGTCATTTGAATGCCTTTTGGGGTGCCAGTGTCTTATGAAGGCAATTCCATGGTTGTAACACTACTTAATTTTGAATATCTGATTAAAAATTCTCCCAGAAGTTCAGTCTTGGGTGAGTCTTTGAGCCAATCGTGTTACTCATTCAGCATGATGATAAGTTGTCCTTTTTCCACCAACCAGAATACAAACACTGGAGCTAATGTAGCCATCTTTTCCCTGCTGCTTCAGAGCTCATATTTGAGTGCCTAAGTGACAGACAGACCTCTGTTTGGTGCTATAACTGTCAGTTGCCCCTCAAATTAGACACAATGTAGGCACCAATTATGTCTGCCCACCCCTTCAAAAATAGGTTTTGTTTAACAATAGAAATTGGTTGTTTGTATACTGTTGGCTAGCTTTATTCCACCACCACCCTCAGCATTACACACTCAAAAGAAAAACTTGAGGCAAATGTCTGAATTGAGGTAGAGATGTTGACCAATTGAGGCAGAGGCATCTTAAGTTTAGATAGCGTGTGCTGGTAGAATTACTGGCATTCTCACATTCTCAAGGGTTAAACGGGTTAAATATTTCTCTAGTTTGTAATGGTGGTGTAACCTTAGTTGATAGCTTCTCATGGGAGCCACCAGTTTATACTCTGGATGCTGCAAGAGCATCCTTTGTGCGCAACAGAGGAGGCCACAAGCCCACTTACAAATTTCACAAAACATATTTATATACTTCTGAAGTGTTTTTAGACAGCGATTGTCCCTATCAAGAAAGAACCCCAAAGCCTGTTACTAGTTTTTAAAAGAAATTTTGCCTTTTAAAGCAGCAACAATGTATTTTGCAATTGCTGGGCTGTTTAGGGTTTCCTAATGGAGAAGACAACCACACTACAACCAACAAAAGTGGACTCTTTTTGTATCCAGCAGCAGTGCATCATGGCTGATGTGTGCCTTAGGATCACTGTTTGTGACTTGCTGATAAAAGATACCCACATATCTTTCAGTTCAGTGGCCATTCAATTGTCTTTTTCTAAGGGCTCCTTTCTGAGGGCTTCTTTTTATGATGCAGGATTTTGAAAGTAAACACAAGGCGGCATCTGCAATTTGCTTGCGGTGAGAAGTGTAGATCTGTGGTTGGCAGCCGTTGTTACTAAACTGTAATCGAGGAAAAGGTGGGAAGGGCTGATCCAGTATGCCTTCCGGTGGGCAGGCTAATGAATCAAGCCTGCCAGAAGAACTTCTGTTTGTCTCAGATGTGGCAGTTAAAGGAGGATGCAGGCAGCAGCCACCTGGGGCTGTGCAGGGGAAGGAGGAGCTGCAGTTGTGGCTTAGGGGTTATCAGTTGGCTGGTGCTACAGTGGAACACTTGTTAGATGTCATTGTGTTCAAAATGGTGGCAGCAGGAAATGCAGTTGTTAACTGTGCATGACATACTTTCAGATGTTTGTATCTGCATGAATTCTGGAGGACAAGATCGTTTGTTCCCTCTTGCTTGGTGGAAGTCCAAATGTTGTTCAGCAAAATGTTGGGGGGATGAGCACAGAAAGCAAGCTGTCCTGTGAGGTCCTGTGAATGCAATGCCTCTTACCAGAGAACACTGTTGGACATTTCTTCTGCTTAAGTGGGACCTGGGTGGAGATGAAACCAAAGGAGTTTGATGCAAATGGATGAATAATTTCTTCTCCACCAATACTTAATGAACCTGCATCCCACTTCCTTCTACTGTGCATTCATGCAGAAGGAAGTATTGCATTCTCAAAGGTGAGAATGGCATTTGAGTGGGAGGCACTCCACCGTGGGTGGGGCTTCTTGATCTGTAGGCCACCTTGTGAACAAGTGTTGAGCAAGCATTTGCCCTTTATGGAGTAGACTTGGCAAAAGATTTAGGAGCAGTCTGTTCATAACCTTGTTCAAAACACTTCAACATATGACTTCAAATGCCTGCAAGTGGCAAATGTTACCTGAAAACTTTACAAGGTTTTTTTTAATAAACAAAAGCAGTTGAAGCTCAGAAGTTTAAATAGCGTTAGAATATAAACTGTTTTAGTGTTCCATTTCAGATATTATTCTTTTGCTGACCTTTATATAAAAAATTGCAAATGTGTTTTTGTTCATTATACCTGTATTGTGCAGCTAGTGATTTTTTTTAAAACACCCATTGAACATACACTATTGTGAGGTGAAGAAAGCCATACTCCCTTGGCAGGGTTGTGTGTGTGTTTCGTAGAGGGGATAGCCACTTTTTTATACACAGCTGTCTTAATTGCCCTTTCTATAAGAGTATACACATGGAGGAATGTCTGCTGTAAAGGGGAATTTCACAGTGTACTTGCTTGACATTAGCCCATACCTATTTCGTAATTTGTATATATTGTGGGAAAAGCATAAGTGGATTTTGCTGGATTAGTTTCAGTCATCCAGTGGTAGCAGCAGAATGCAGAAGGGTTGGGGGGGGGGGTTAGTACTCAAGAAGAGTCAAACTTAGGATAGGGAGGCTGGCAGTGTATTTAAGTCAAAGAAGCAGATGTGTCAGATGCTGGCAATTTGGTAATCCTCTGTAGTAGGCTGTATTCTGAGGCCTTATCCTGTCGCTTGTGCCTCAGGTGCAGGCCACTTGACACTTCATCCCAGGGTAAGCTAGTGTTATGAAGAAGTGCAGCGTGTTACCTCTAACCCCCAGAGAAGCTACTGGATACTTTTAACTAAGCCTCCAGCAGAATCTCACTTCTGGAAGTAGGACTGTTCCTAATGTAACAAGTCTGTAAAAGTTTCCTTTGTGCTATACAACTGATGAGGATGTGGTTTCAAAACGAGCTTCAGAGTTGAAAGTCGTTTGTTTTTCTTGTAGAATTGGCTGTTAACAATTTCAGGATTGCAGTGATTACCGAATTAAAAAATGCTAGATTTTGTACAAATGTGTGTCACTGGCTTATGGGTGTGTGTGCGCTAAAAATTACCCTTTTCAACAGTCACTGGGGGGGGGGGAGTACACCCTTTTTGAATTCTGTGGGTTTATATATGAGGACATAACAATTTGTTCCTTAGCAAGTTTTAAGATTAAGTAAATACAATCTCAGATGAACAACAACACATTACACTGGTCCATAATTTATTTAACAGAAATAAAGCCAAAATGGAGAAGCCATGTGTGAAAAACTTAAGTACACCTTAGGATTCAGTAGCTTGTAGAACCACCTTTAGCAGCAATAACTTGAACTAATCTTTTTCTGTATGACTTTTCAATCTCCCACATCATTGTGAAGTAATTTTGGCCCACTCTTCTTTACACAATGTTGTTTTTGTTTCAGTTCATTGAGGTTTACTGGCATTTGTTTATGCACAGCTCTCTTAAGGTCCTGCCACAGCATTTGAGTTGAGGTCTGGACTTCAACTGGGCCAATGCAACACCTTGATATGTAAAGCCAGAGAATTCAAAGAGGGTGTACAGTACTTTCTTTTCCCCATGAGTGTACATTGTGCGATTGCTGCTCAGTAAAGTACCACTTTGCTGCTTTGCTTTCCTCTCCCATTGACAAAGATGGAAAAAAGTGACTGAGCCACCTAGTTAACCATCAAAAGGGAAATACATTACCTTGAAATATGTTAACTATGCAGATAACTGCTTCTGTGCTGAGGCTGGTTTGACTTTGTAAAAGAATACTGCACAATTTAATTTTGACAGCTACCAATGTTGGAATGTCAAGGCAAGAAATAACCCATTTGTTTTCTCAGACATTCACACAGCAATTTCAGTATCCTAACACACCACTTGTCTTATTTTATTGCTTATGTAAAAGAATACCAGAAACCACTTGCTATTCAAAGTGTAAACAAATCAAGGCAGACTTGCAGCTATTTGCTTTAAATGTCATTGTTTTTTGCTAGTAGAAACACTCCAAAGGAGAGGATGATCATTTTGTGGTACTAAAGTCCTTTGCAATTTGCAGGTACAACGAGCACTCAAAATAATGGCCATGGTTCAGTTCCAATAGCAGAGATCTTGCGCTGGCTACAATTCTACTAGACACACTTGGCAAGAGCAATGTTCCAGTGAAGGTATATAGGGTCGGCCTGAAAGAACTGAACTTGGCAATTGTACAGTACCTGCTCAGCAATATCATTATTGGTTTAAATCAGGGGTCCCCAAACTAAGGCCCGGGGGCGGCCCATGGATGGTCTGGGAATCAGCGTGTTTTTACAAGAGTAGAACGTGTCCTTTTATTTAAAATGCATCTCTGGGTTATTTGTGGGGCATAGGAATTCATTGATATATTTTTTTCAAAATATAGTCCGGTCCCCTGCTGAAAAAGTTTGCTGACCCCTGGTTTGAATGGAGAAGCCAAGCTGGACAACGTGGTTGAGAGAAGAGGCCCATATGTTGGAGCCACCCAGCTTCAAGGAGGTGGTTTTATTAATGGTTGTAAAAAAAATATGATCAGGAAAACAGAACACTGAACAAGGTTTCAGGCAATTAATCCATTTTAATAAGCTAAATAGTCCTATTAAAATTTAGCATTTGGTTCAGTTCCCACCCCCTTAGCTTTCCTATAAGTTGCAAATCCTCCTGCTCCCCACCACCACCCTATTAAATGTCAAACTCTACAACTGTTTCCATCAACAATTGTGAAAGGAGTTGGGTGGTTGTCGTTTTTTACATTTTATTCCTAAACTGGAATTTTATAACCTTAAACCAGTGTAGACTTTTTCTCTCCTTGTAGTGCTTATAGAATTTGTCAAACCTTTCTGTACAGTAAATAAATCCTATTCCTTTTTAATACGTATACAAAAACAGTCTAGAAAGATTGTTATCCTTTTCAGAGTTTTCATCCTGGGGGAAAACATTTTTCATCCTGTAGCATAAACACTACAAAAAAATCCAAACAGCCTACTTAAAAGGGGGGGGGGGGAATCACATTTCTTTAAAAAGGCTCCTGTAGTCCAGTGATAGGTACACAGACATTACTCGAAACAGAAGATTCCTATTGCTTATAAATAACTGATATCCACAAAGTAAACTTCCTCCCCTTTCTTCCCATTTAGGATTGTGTTCCACATAGGTAACTGGCAGCCTACCGTTGCTTTAAGAAAGCAGTCGTTCTAATACTACCGATCAGGTCAAGCTATACAATTCAAAGGTACCTTTGCTTCTTTCTTGGTCAAGGAAGTAAGTTTTCAGTGTAAAGGCAATGCCAGACACAAGGCAACTGAGGATTTATCCAATCTGTATCTGTTTAAAACACAGACATTTTAAAATGGCGTTGGAATGTCTATAGTTCAGGGCCTTCCGGAGCAGCCCCCTCTCTGTTGAAAGGCAAACAGTCTTTAGAGTCTTCCACCCAGAAATCTGTTGCTTGGAGCCTGCAGGAAAACGGCAGGCAAGGCACAGTGCCTGAACCCCTCCGGGCAGCAGGAAGAAGAATCAAGCTGGCTAGAAGCTGAATCCCACGTGCCCTTTGCTCCTGCTTTTCTTCCTTTCCACGTTGAGTCATTTGCCATTTACACCTTACAAGTTGACAACGTGTGCCTGGAACACACCATCCTCCTGAACCAGGTACAGAAAACAATAAGATACGGATCGTTACTACCCAACTAAAATAAATCTTAATGCAATGAGATTTAATCAATCTATTTGTGGCAACTGTTTTAAGACACTCTCTGTTTTTGGATGATGCATGTCAGTTCTATGTGCTTGAGACTAGAGGGGATGCTTTTAAGATGGCATCTGCAAGATTATAAATGATTTTAAGGCAAAATCTTGTGTCCAATTAAGTTAGGGATGTATCAGTTAGTTAATGGAAAACAGTTCTGTTACCAACCCTCAAGCTGATGCCCTCCAACGATGCAAAGGGCAGGAGTGCTAGGGGTTGGAAAGGGTGTCCTATAGCCTGGATGGTGTACTATAAATGAAAGCGAAGAAGCTCCCTCTAGCTTGTGACCTTTTCAGTAAGAGTAGCCCAGAGGATCATTCCAAAAGTCCAGCATCTTGCCTCTTCCACCCCAGGAGGTTCACAGCCTTCTAATGCTTCTCTGTTGCCTTTAAACATGGAGGCACTGTAGCCCAGGGGCATGAGGAACCTGTGGTGGTCTCCCAGCCCACATGACCAGGGATGGTGAGAGCTGCAGTCAGCAGCACCTGGAGAGCCACAAGTTGCCCACCCTTGCCACAGCTTCTGAGCGGCTGTGTTTTCTCATTCAGCAAGTGGCAGTTATCTTGGGGCAGCAGATCAGAGATTAGGTGTGTGAAGAAATACTTTCCTGTATTGCTGATTTCAGTTTCACTGGGGTGACCCCAAATTTCTAGTATTGTGGGAGGTAAGGCAGTTTTGTTTTAATCTACTACTGCAGCATTGGCTGCCATTCTACAGACACTATTGCGTGCCCCAGCAGGTTCCTCAATGGGAAGATGGTCCAGTCTCCCTTTAGCCACTGCAGTGCTCTTTGCACCCTCCACAGTATTATGCCCCCTGCCTGGGAATCACCATTTTTGTGGCAAGCAAGGATTCCTCAGAGGGGAAATCTCAATTTGGCTTCCCCAGGTGAATCCCATACATCTGTGACAAACATGCACTTATCCTGGTAATGAATGATTCACATAAGCTTGCTAGCCTCATAATGTTTTCTGGGCCTGACTGCTGTGAAAAGACAGTTGCTTTCTCCAACCATGCACATCCCTTGTTCTGCGGTTGAAAGTATACCGTACCTCACAGGCTGGCTTCAGGGACTGGACAGGCTTCTGAGCAACCGGAGGCTTCTTTAAGGTGCCTGGCTTGCGGGCAACTGTTGGTTTCCCCCCCTCTGCGGTCTCATAGTCAATACCAGCCAAGGCATAATGCTGCCTTCTCAGCTCACCGAGACGAAGCCTCTCATTCTCCAGGGTCTTTTCCAACTCTAGCACTTTCACCTGCAACAAGCAACATTCTCTGTTGAGCTATGGGGAGTGAGAAATATCAAAGACACCCCACTTCTTATGCAGCTGTTGAACATAGTCACTGTTGCTTAGTTCACATATTATCCATGCATCACAGCTACTCCCATGGACCAGAGTGCGAGAATATTTCTAACTTGGCATCTCTACTCCCAGGTGGCCAAATGGTCTCCCACTGCTGCCTTTTCTCCTCCTTATGCCTGGAATTGCAGCCCCACACCTCATTTTCACAACTGCTTAGGCTTGGAGAATAGGGTCTGGGGACCAAGTACCGTATTTTTCTGTCTATAAGATGCCCCCTATTTTGGGGGACTCAGATTTAAGAAAATGGGGGAGATGTATCCATGTATAAGATGCCCCCCTAATTTTTTGACATTATTTTTTAGGGAAAAAGATGGTATGTGTAGCCGAACAAAGACAGGCTGTTCTCATTTACCTCTACTTCTCCATGCTCTGTTGTCTGCCCTGTGATATTCAAACTGTAGTATCCCCTTGGCTGTTATGTTTTACTAAAACATTCAGAGTCCACCCCTTGCTCAACTAGTTTGGAACATGCGAAACTCTCATCACCCCCAGCCATGCTGGTTGGGGCTGATGGGAGTTGTAGTGCAAAACAGCTGGAGGACACCAGCTTCTGAAAGGCTAGTTGTGTCTCCAAGCTCTGCCAGCTGTAACTGACATGCTGAAGTGAAGCCACTGTTGTGGGAAAAGGTAAGGATTAGAGTAGACGGACAGACCCAAAGAAGGGCTACTGGGCAAGGAGAATCAGGCTCAACCTCAAGTAGTGGGAGGAGGCAGTAACTGCCCATTCTTATTAAGGCTTGCTTTCAACTCACTCTCCAGCCAACAAATTATGGCTTACCTAACACCAGTATGAAACCCCAGTCTGCATGGCCTATTTAAAGACATCCCAATGATGGCTCTTGTGTGAGAGTCACTTTGGGAACTATTAACCCAGCTTCTATTTTATACTTCCACAGGAATCTTCTCAACACTTCCCCTGTTTTTCCAAAGAACCCAAACAGCACCTGTGTCTCCATTTCCTCCATCTTAAGTTTGATTAAGGACATTCCAGAGAAGTCCATGGTCTCTGAAAGGAAGAGAAAAGTAAGTTTGTTGTAGAAACTACATATGTTTTCAGCAGGGAGGTGGGGGGCATTTTTTAAAATTGA
Source organism: Lacerta agilis (assembly GCF_009819535.1). Taxonomy (NCBI): domain Eukaryota; kingdom Metazoa; phylum Chordata; class Lepidosauria; order Squamata; family Lacertidae; genus Lacerta; species Lacerta agilis. The sequence goes on from NC_046328.1 coordinate 3,699,188, forward strand.
AAAGTTGCCACTTTCTGCCACCCTAAACCCAGCCCCTCACCAGTGTGTTCTTGCTTCAGTAGGAGTGTTGAGCAACTTAGTACGTAGCAGGAAAGACTGGAAACCTTCGCCATTTTGAGCAACAACAGCATTTGGGGGAAAGCCTTTTGCACTATTGCACCTTTTATAAAAGCCTCTTGCTGCTCGATAGAACATATTTGCCCCCCGACACATCTAGTCCGATACATGAGCCAGTTCAATGAAGTTCTGCCTCCATCTCCTTGGAAGTTGCACGTGGCACCGAGCATAAAACTTCACAGCTATAAAAAGGCTAGGCAGGTTTCTTTTATATGCAAAAAAACCCCTCCACTCTCCTGAACAGCTTAGTAGTTTCTTTTTGATAACCACAGAAGACAAGATGGGCCACACCAGAGGCCAACCAGCTGCCTCTAGAGGGGAACCCCACAAGCAGGACAGGAGCACAGTCACCCTCTCCCACCTGTGTTCCCCAGAGGCACAAGGCCAGCCCTATATAGCCAGCATGACTAGTTTCTATGGATAGCCTCCTCGTCCTCCATGGAATTGCCTAATCCCCTTTCAAAGCTACCTAGGTTAGTGGCCATCACCACATTTTGTGGAAGCAAATTCCACAGTTCATTACACAGTGTAATGTGTAACATAACAAAGCCCCTATTAACTGCCCATGGAGTCAGTGCAGTTCAGTGATTAAAGCACTGGTCTCACTCCAGAGACACCCTCTTCTTACAGAGGTCATCCAGATACCTTTGGGAAGCCTGCAGGCAGGACCTGAAAGGAACAGCACCCTCCCCACTTGTGCTTCCCTGTCACTATTTCCTCAGAAGTGAGTCTCGCTGTTCAATTGTGCCTTACTCCCTGGTAACTGCATTTTAAGACTGCAGCCTGAATGGGTCCAGGATAGTCAGTTGCTCAGCTTAACCTACCCCACAGAGTTGTTGGGTGGATAAATGAGGAGCAGCATGTACACCACCCTGAGTATGGGGTAATAATAATAGTAATAAATAATACAGTAATGGTGCTACTCTGTCGGCCTTTCATATTAGCCCTGTTCTCATGATGTCACACTTTCTTTCTCATAATTTTGCAAGCACCAGAAAGCCAGAAAGCCAGTGTGGTGTAGTGGTTAAGAGCGGTAGACTCGTAATCTGGTGAACCGGGTTCGTGTCTCCGCTCCTCCACATGCAGCTGCTGGGTGACCTTGGGCTAGTCACACTTCTTTGAAGTCTCTCAGCCCCACTCACCTCACAGAGTGTTTGTTGTGGGGGAGGGAGGGAAAGGAGAATGTGAGCCGCTTTGAGACTCCTTCGGGTAGTGATAAAGCGGGATATCAAATCCAAACTCCTCCTCTTCTTCTCTTCTTTAAAAAAGCATTTTCAAGAATGCAAGCCTGCCATTTCACACTGCGTTTCCCACCTCCATGCCCAGACCCCAGCAGCTCACCTTTGTCTTCAACCTGCTCTTGGCCTGACTTTGTGGAAGCCACGACGTTGGCAGCCATTTCATTGACGGTGCGCGAGCATTCCTGGAGCTTTCCCAGGTTTCTGCTGTGCTTCTCGGCTTTCACCTGCCATCATTAAGAATATTGCTTCTTTCAAATCTTTCGCCAGGTGTAGGGAAAACACGAGCAAAAAAAGGTCTGCTACTCCAACCTAAAGCTTTGAGCAGCAGCTTGAAGCCAGTTCATTTCAGAAACAGAGCTGTGTACATACTTGTTACAGTAAACCACTTGGAGGCAGAGCTTAGGATGCTGAAAAATCTCTGCTGTTTTATTTCCTAGTCTGCAGCTTAAGGACATACGTCTTGTCCTGCTGCATCAGAGCAAAGGGTCATCTAGTCCCGCATCCTGGACGGAAATCCTTCACAAGTGAGCAAAGGCACTCCTCAAAGTGGAGGCATTCAGCTGAGAACAACCAGAGAGGTAGGAAAGGAGCATGCCATTCCACAGTCGCTTTGAAATGGGGACGTCTCATAAGAACATAAGAGTCTTGCTGGATCAGACCAAAGGCCCATTTAGTCCAGAATCTTATTCTCACAGCAGACTAGCAGGTGCCCATGGGAAGCCCACAACAAGACCCAAGTACAACAACAACTCTCCGCAGTTGCGATTCCTAGCACCCACCTCAGATATTGGAGGTAGTACATATCCCTTATGGTTATCAGCACTGATAGCCTCAACCTCCTCTGTGAATTTGTGGAAACCAGTGAGGAGTGAGGGCTGGGGAGAGAACTCTCCTTTGGTGGCTTACTCCTTCGTCTTTCCCCCAGGGCCAACCTCTGATAACTGCAGCCACTTTGCAAAAGTAAAGAAGCAAAATAAGAGGATTGGCAGTGTGCTTTTTTCAGGGTTCAGGTTTGGGGCCTTGAGAACGAACCCAGGAAATGCAAAAAGCTTCAAATGAAGAAGGTAGCAGAGGAAAATGGTCCCCTGAGGGAACCACGGGTGGGGAAGCTTGCAGGCTTCCCACAGGCATCCGGCTGGTGTGATAACAGGATGTGACATTAGATGAGCCATTGGCCTGATCCAGCAGGGGTCTTACGGTTTTCTTATGAGTTATAGCCATTAAGCATATTTGTACCTGAGCATGTGGTCTAAACTACAGAGCCTAGGGCTTGCCAATCAGAAGGTCGGCGGTTCAAATCCAAACAACAGGGTGAACTCCCGTTGTTCGGTCCCTGCTCCTGCCAACCTAGCAGTTCGAAAGCACACAGTGCAAGTAGATAAATAGGTACCACTCCAGTGGGAAGGTAAATGGTGTTACCGTGCGCTGGTCTGGTTCGCCAGAAGTAGCTTAGTCATGCTGGTCACATGACCCGGAAGCTGTCTGCGGACAAACGCTGGCTCCCTCAGCCAGTAAAGTGAGATGAGCACTGCAACCCCTGAGTCATCCATGACTGGACTTAACAGTCAGGAGTCCCTTTACCTTTACCTATGTAGGAAGTTGCTTCTGCAAGGGGCTCTGGAGCACACCAGAGCCTACTTTGGCAACAGAACCCTCACTCTACTTTTCTCCTTTGAGATTTCATTGTATGTTTTTGGCACAGTCCTAAGAGCAGAAAAACTTCTCCAAAATTCCCAGCCCAATGCAAAGCATGTTGCTTCTGAGATGGGCCTGTAGGCATGTGAAATGCACCCAGTGCTGCACAGTTAGAGAAGAGTGCAGACTATTTTTCCTTCTGGGATGATTACCTTGGAGGCAGCTACAAGCTGAGCTGTGCTGGCTGCGATTTCGTGCGAACAGACAATCAGTTCCTCGTATTTGCCTGTGTGTAGGACAACTTTATCCGCAGACTCTCTGAAGCGGGGAGCAAAAAGACACAGGATTAGTGAAGCCAGGTGCGGCTCTGCATTCCCTTGTGTTTCAATCAACAAAGCAAGTGGCTTGGAAAAGGAAGCCCAAGCAGTTGAGATACCTACACAAGCTGTGTTGCTCCCCATCCCACAGCTTTAGAAGCAGAGATGAGTCCCTCGGTCCAACGAGAGTTCTTGGCATAAAACTCCTGCGGTGTTGCTGCCCCCTAGTGTTCCATGAGAGATAGGACACTTAGCTTTCACAATAAGGCTGAGCTTTATTTGGTAAGCAAAACATGCTTCAAAATGGAAAAGGTGATGCAACTCTGCCTGGAAAACACACCCTCTGGTAGCTTCTTCAAAGACTGGGCTGGCAGGTGTGCTTACTGAAAGGACACAAATGGGTAAACAAAGCCGCCTTACACTGGGGACAGATGCAAGTGGTGGCAGGAAGTCCTAGCTCAGGGATTAGGAGGAACATGGTCTAGAACTCCCATCAGTCCCAGCCAGCACAGCCAATGGTCAGGGATGGTGGCAGTCCAGCAACGTCTGGAGAGCCACAGGCTCATAATTCCTGGTGGAAGTGGTTCCCCAAGCAGAGGCCCTGGTGGGGTGCTTAATACAGGTCTGCAGCAAGAGTTGTTTTACTAACTCAAGAGAAGAGAGGGAAGAGGTGGGGTCAGGGGAGTTCCTTCTCAGCGTTCTTTACTCTAGAGCAGCTTTTTTTCAACCTTGGGTTCCCAAATGTTGTTGGACTACAATTCCCATCATTCCTGACCACTGGTTCTGCTATTTAGGGATGATGGGAGTTGTAGTCCAACAACAGCTGGGGACCCAAGTTTGGGAAACCCTGCTCTAGAGCATGGATGGGGAACTTCTGGACTTCCAGGGCTTGCTAGATTCCAACTCCTATCAGCCCCAGCCAGCATAGCCAATGGTCAGGGATGCAATAAAAACAGGTTCTCTGGTAGAGAAGGAAGAGGCATTATCTGAATAGCATTTGATATAACTTTAAATGCTTCATAGAGGCCACAAGAAAACAGACAAAACCATTACTTGGGAGTCTTCAATCTTAAGTAATGATGTGACACAAGGAGCTGGTACAGCCTACATTTCCAGGCTCCTCCCTGCCAGATGTTCAGTGCCCCCCCCATACTTTTAATGCAAAGGAAGAATGCAAGGTTCTTTTTGAACAGCCTCACCCTTCCACTTTCTACTATCTCCTTCTGTAAATGTGTAGATGTCATCACAAGAAGCCTGATTGCCTGAAAGAGACAAAAACAAACCACTTTGTTTAAAAGAGGGGTTTCCCTACGGCTTTAGGGATTCCAGTACAACAATAAAGACCCTCCCCTCCAGACACAGTACAATACTTCTGAAACTTCTCTTAGTGGCAATGCTAACCTGAAATAAAAGGTCATGCCGAATATCTAGAGATCTTAACAAAATCGAAAATTCTTTCTAGTAGCACCTTAGAGACCAACTGAGTTAGTTGCTGGTATGAGCTTTCGTGTGCATGCAACTAACTCAGTTGGTCTCTAAGGTGCTACTAGAAAGAATTTTCGATTTTGTTTTGACTATGGCAGACCAACACGGCTACCCACCTGTAACTGGATCTAGAGATCTTGTTAACCATGCAGTGCTGAATACCCTCCCGAGGTCCAGCCATCTGGTAACAGCTGGGTTTTTCAAGTACTTAGCCGGGGCTTTAATTAATTACAAAGGCACTCACCTTCATCAAGTCTGTGCAAGAGTTCAAGATTCTGTGGGAAACAAAAAAGAAGATGCTTAACTCTCCCAGTGGATGGATTAAGCCCTCCAATTTGGAAATAACATTTTAAATAATGATGATTGTATTGTTGTTTGCATCTACACTACTGAGGGAAACCAGTTTAAAACCTCTTTTCCTTGTGTGGTTTCTCCCAAGGAACCTTGAAATTGATTCTCTGAGGGTGCACTATAAACAAAAAAGCATGGGGGTGGTTATTTCACTCTTCTCTTTGTTGGTGAATTGCTTCAATTCTTTCACCAGGCATCACTGCAATGCTGTTTGTGTTACGATATAAAAGAGGTAAACAGCCAGCACTATAGCACCATCTACTAGGTAAAGGTAAAGGACCCCTGGATGCCTAAGTCCAGTCGGAATCACTGATCATCTCGCTTCACGCTGAGGAAGCCGCCGTTTGTCTGCAGACAGCTTTCTGGGTCATGTGGCCAGCAGGACTAAACCACTTCTGGTGCATGGAGGACCGTGAGGAGTGCCAGAGCACACGGAAACACTGTTTACCTTCCCACCACATTAATCTACTTGCACTGGGGTGCTTTCGAACTGCTAGGTTGGCAGAAGCTGGAACAGAGCAATGGGAGCTCACTCTAGTCATGTGGATTCAAACTGCTGGCCTTCCGATCAGCAAGCCCGAGAGGCTCGGTGGTTTAGACCACAGCGCCACCTGCGTCCCTTTACCATTTAGTGACAGAACACTGCATTAGGACCCAAGAACATATTGAAGGGGGAAATAATCATGCACACCAACAGCGTCTCCTTCCTTAGTTATCTACAGCAAAGCCTCTTCAGTTCTCTGGAACTACACTACACTTACTGCACACAAACAAAACAAAAGGCAGGCAAGCTAAACCATGGGAGAAGAGACCCTTCAGTAAAAAGGAATTGCCTCTACAGCACAGCAAGAGGTTATTCAGTGTAGCAAAACAAACAGGAAAACTCATGCTTCAATTCAAATGCTGAGTGCTGAGGGTTCAGCCTGTGCCAACAATACTATGCAAATCCACATGCTCAAGGCAACAAGCAGTGGATTATTGCTTTTTATCCTCACAACAACCCTACAAGATTAGCATCTTAGATCAGGAGAGATAACTACTTTCCCAAATATACCTTCCATATATACCTTCAGGGTGAGCTTCATGGCTGAAAAATGATTTGAAATGTGATTGTATTGAAAACTCTTCGAATAAAGAAATACAGGTAGCAGATAAGAATGTAAGAACAGTCCTGCAGGATCAGGCCAAAGGCCCATTATAGTCTTCCAGGCCTACAATATTGTTTTTGAGGTGAGATGACCATAACTGTATGTATGCATGTATGTATGTATTATTATTATTATTACACTTAATATTTTCAAAATCTCCAAGTGGTATTCCAAGTGTGCTCTCTCCAGGTCCCTGGCAAAAGTCTTTCCTATCTGTGTTACCAGAAATTCTTTTTTTAGCTGGAAGTGTTGCAAATGAATAAGAAATGTAGCCCAAGCATAAACTACATCCTTGTGGATCTTTGATCCTGCAGACTCACCTTTCATTTACTTCTAATTTCACACCAGAACTCTCTATTCTGGCCTGATTCATCATTTCCTGCAGAAAAATCAAACAGAGCTTCATTCAGTTGGGCATCACCACAGGCCTGTAGTTAGTGTCTAATTGACAAAGGTCCTCCTGGTCATTATAGCAGCCAGCAAGATGCTTCAAAGAAGCCGTTAAGCAGGACAATGATGCCGCCCACCCCCAACCCCCTCCATTTAGCTATTGGGACTAATAGCCACTGACAAGCTTCTCAAACATGCCCAATCACCTTTTAAAGCCACCAACCAACCACTACATCTTGTGGCAGCGAAGTCCACCTATTAATCATTTATCTGGGTAATTTATATTTGTTTGTTTCATTTAGGTAAATTATATACTGCTTGACATGTCAAAGAAAATTGCTAGGCAGTTTACAGCATCCTAAAAATATCACAAATAACATGTCAAACAGTTGTGTATTGAGCGGAGTTGTACTCTCCTTTTGCCACTCAAGTACTTCTTCACCCATATGACACCTGCCCATTTTATTAAGTTCAACCAGTGCTATTTTTCTAGAAAAAGAGGTTCCGAACTGAGTTCCGTCTGAAAAAAAGCCCCAAGTTCAACTACAGAGGCTCTAACTTGACTGCCTACAAGTGCTGTCAATTAGGGTGGTGGGGAGAAAGGACAGGGTCTTCTTGGTGCAGCAGAACTCCCTTCAGAACTACCAAAAGGCCTTCAAACATGTCTTGAAGACATATTGGTTCAGTCTGCCTTCCTTTAATGTTTTTATGCCACTGATTCTTGAATCTTGGTACGTTGCTTACTATTCTGGGTTTTTTACCACTCCAAATGTACTTCAAGTGGATCTACTTTAGTTGCACACTGCCTTCCCTAAAAGGTTCACTATTAATAAAACAACCAACCAAACAGGTTCATCTCACCTCTATCCTCCTGACCGCGTCTTCGATTGCAGCAGAGGTGGAGGCCATCTCTTTGTCAACCATGTCGCCAAGTTCTTCTTGCCGGATGTCTAAGCTTTTGGGTCTCAATTCCTGGTCAAAAGAGAAAGAGTCCTTAAAGGAGACACTTGGTTCAAATGGAAAACAGAAGAAGAAGAAGAAGAAGAAGAAGAAGAAGAAGAAGAAGAAGAAGAAGAAGAAGAAGAAGAAGAAGAAGAAGAAGGCGACATAGTTGTGTTATATACTCTGCCCAACTGACTGGATTGCCCCAGCCACTCTGGGAGGCTTCCAACAAAAATACAGCAAACTACTACTACTACTACTACTACTACTACTACAACAACAAACATTAAAAGCTTCCTGAAACAAGGCTGCCTTCATATATCTATGAAAAATTAGATAGTTGCTTAACTCTTTGACATCAGCTGGGAGGGCATACCACAGAAAGGGCACCACTGCCAAGAAGGTTCCCTGTAACTTCACTTCTCGCAGTGAGGGAACTGCCAGAAGGCCCTCGGTGCTGGACCTCAGTGTCCGGGCTGAACGATGAAGGTGGAGACGCTCCTTCAGGCATACAGGGCTGAAGCCATGTAGGGCTTGAAAGGTCAACACCAACACTTTGAATTGTGAAGAACCTGCAGCCCTCCATTCAGTTTTTTTTTATTCCAGCTCCCCTTAGCCCCAGCCAGTGTGGCTTATGGCCAAGGACAATGTAGTTGAACAGCATATGGAGCGCTGCAGTTTCCCCACCCCAGGATTACACAGTTAGCTGCACTTTTACTGAAAGAAACCATTAGTCAATGGACACAAATTATAAGGAAGGAGGTTCCAATTAAACATTAGGAATAAGTTCCAGACAGGTAGGTAGCCGTGTTGGTCTGCCATAGTCAAAACAAAATAAAATAAAAAATTCCTTCCAGTAGCACCTTAGAGACCAACTAAGTTTGTTCTAGGTATGAGCTTTTGTGTGCATGCACTCATACCAAGAACAAACTTAGTTGGTCTCTAAGGTGCTACTGGAAGGGGTATCTGAAGAAGTTCCAGACAGTGAGAGTCACTCAATAATGGAATGGACTCCCTTGGAAGGTGATGGTCTCTCCTTCACTGCAGATTTTAAAGAGAGGTTGGATGGCCATCTGTCAGAGGTTCTTTACTTGTGATTCCTGCATTGCATGGGGTTGGACTAGATGATCCCTGGGGACCCTTCCAACTCTTTGCCTCCTCACTGCCATGGCCAAGTTAGGGAAGTGTAAAAGTACACTAATAAGCACAAACTGTGAGATTACAGTGTTCCCCAATGGATTTCCCCACTCCATTCCTCAACTTCATCTACCTGTCCCAGCTGAAGAACTCCCTGCAGCATCTTCCTCACACCTGCCAGATCTGCTTGTCGGAGAGACTGTTTGTCTTTCAGCTTGCTCAGATAGTCCAGGCTCTGCTGTCCACAGTCCCTGCAGGTTTCAGTCAATTCTGGCAAGAAGAAGAAAATAAAATAAAAATTAAACATACACACACACACACACACACAGGAAACTAGCAAAGACTGTGAGAAGCTCAGGAATAACCTCATTTTTTAGCTTTCATCGGAGGAGCTACAGGAGAAGCTTTTCAGAACGAATATGTGGAAGTCCTGAGGCTCAGGGAATGCTTTGGGAATAACAGATTTTGAAAGATTGTGGGAGCTATGAGGATGTTGGCCTGATCTGTAATCTGGATAAGAGACCACTGCAAGCCCCAAGGAAGAGCAGAATTCGTTACACACATTTTTAAAGGGAATCCCTCAGAAATGTGGATGCTATTCTTGCACAATGACCATGCTTGTGTCTCCTTATCCCCATAGTAAGTTCTAGGATTGTCACCCAATTACAGAAGCCTTCGGTGCTAAATTTATGAGTTTAGAGACTGATGAACATGCTCAAGTTTGCACACAGTAAACACACCTCCTCTGTTTCCAGCGGCCACATGCCAGCAGTAGGCAAAAGTGGGCAACAGAAGAAATGTGGTTTTTTTCCTTTGTATGGTAGGCTTGTTTCTACACATTCATGCCTCTCTCTATCCTCCCAGCCAGGTATCCAAGAGGCATTCTCAGAGATCAAGGGCAAATTCCAGCCAGGCAAAAGTTGCCCCTCCCTTTTTTAGAGGATTCATGAATGGATTGCAACATGTCTGGCTAACTCAAGAAGAAAAAGAACAGACAGCAAAGAGGTGCTTGATGTCTCCTGGTCCTTACACACTGGGTTCCAATCATTTCTAAAAGCCAGGTTTCGCATTCAGGAAAATCGTGAGAAAAGAGTTGTATCACTTCTGAATGCAGGGGTGGGGGAAAAGAACCTTTGCAAATTTACTCACTGTCTGCATGATCTGTGGGCGCCAGGTGGGAAGTGGCACTGCCATTCACAATGGTGTCTGCAGTCAAGTGGGCAAATTGGGCCAGAGCACCAACCAATCCGGTAACATCTAAGAAACAAAGAGAAATAGCAGGGTGGAAATCCAGAAGTGGATCACAGGGATAACCCGTCTCATTTGAGATAAGCCAAGCATGGACACTCCCCAGAGTGGCAGCATTCAACTAAGCACCACAAGGAGCAGAGACCCTGAAGGTTTGTCCAAGTTAAATGTAGGTTAACCTCAGTCCAGCTCTTCCCCCAGTTCTCCTCCCTTCTAACCCCACTGTAGCTAAGAACTGTGGCCATCCCATAAGAACATCAGAAGAGTTCAGGGGCCAAAGTGCTCAAGATCACTATCTTTGTCATTTGGTCCAATTTCATTTTATACACAAAGACAGCAGCTCAGGAATATCAGGTTAAACAAGGCTATGCAAGTGTCTGGGATTAGTACAGTTCAAGGTATTGTAATCTTCTGTTTTGAAATAACAATTTGTAATTGTTTCAATTCAGACCATGGAAACCTTTGCAATTATAGACTACACATCCTCTTCCTCTTGATATGTTTTATTTTTGACTCCACAAATCACACAGCTGTTTCCTATACTTTATTGGCAATTGTGACAACTTAATGGGTTTTTTAAAAACTATTTTTTTCTTTCTTTTTTTCTGTAACTTGCTTGTTGTTATTAAAATTCAATGCAAAACATTTGAGAAGAAAAAAGAATCAGAAGAACCCGTCTGCTGGTTCAGGCCAAAGGTCCAGCAACCTGGTTCTCATAGCAGCCAGGCAGGTGTCTCTGGGAAGCTCACGGAATGCACAGGCTTAACACCTCCAAGACTGGATAGCTCATGAGCAGCAGGGCTTTGCAGCTGCACCTTTTATTTACTCCATCCAAACTCATCCCACAGACCTACCCCCTCCCCACAGGCTTCCTGCTTAGAACTTATACCTAAAAGTGCAAGGATTAAAAATCAACCTGAAGCTTTACCACTTGGTGAAATGTTCCATGTAGTCACCAGGCATTTAGCTTTCCTTTTTTGATGAGGGGGTTGGCGAGAAGCATTTGAAGAAAAAACATTTGTGATGGCAGGAGAGGCACAATCTGTCTTTGCCAGCAACACCAGGCACCTACATTCCTACCCCGCCCCACAAGTAGGAGAACTGCAGCGGCAACCCAGCAACGTTTACCTGCCGGGTTGGACAGGTAGCGCCCATGTCCACTTTCCACAGCGTTCACTGACTCCAGTGCTGCTTGTGCCCGGCTGATGAGGTAATCTGCAGAGAGAAAAGCAAGGGCAGAGAAGGAGGCCTATGGGAAAACAAGATAAAATAGAACCTCATGCAGGCGCCTTTTGTGCCTTGGAAGCAGAGCCAGCTCCAGCTTGAAGGAGCCTCAGCTGCCCAGGTTTCCCTCTTACATCCCTGGAGGGGGTTATGGGGCTCAGCCCTGGTGGGATTCCTTGGCAGCGGCAGTGCTCCAAGACAGGTAGACAACCAGGTCTGGGGCAGCTACCATTTAAATGTCTCACAATGGCCTCGATGCAACATCACTTGGGACATTGAAAAGACAGCTCTCTCAGGCCTGGTTGCTAATTGCAGTATGGGGTGGGGGCTGGATTTGAGCGGAGGCTAGGACGGGCATCCCTGGGAGGGCCTTGGCCACTGCCTCAGGATTCTGAAGGATGCCAGGCTTGTTTGAGATGTTTACTCGAGGATTCCTGCACTGTTACAAGGGACAGGAACTTGCTCTTCTTAAAAAATAGGTTAAGAAAAACAAAACAAAGCCAAGCCACTTTCAGATTCATCCATGCCCTTGGACCTTTAGATCCCTACCTGGTGAACTGGTGCATCGGATGTGCAAAGGATCGTCCAGCTTGGCAATGGAGTCCTGAATGATGGTCTCGGCCTCCTTCACTGTCCCTTGCAGGATGCTGAATTGCTCCTCCAGGAGTTTCTGCTGCAGGTTCTGTTCCTGACCTTTCTGTGGGATTGGTCCAAAGTGTTTAAGTTAACGGTGCCCTCCTGGGACCCACATACTCACTGCTTTGTCATGATCCAGACTGGGCAAAGGAGAGGCCTACAGTGCTGCTAACTAGCTCCCTCTCTCCATTGCTCAGCCCGCTGTTTCCCTTGCCTTCCCACCCCTAACCAGACAAAAGCTTTCCAAGGCTCAGTTGTGCCCGGTGCCTCCTGGGGACTGGCTAGGAGTCTGATGGCAGGTAGAGCCAGAGCCAATGACAGGCAGAGCCAACACATTCTAGTGTTGCCCCCGTTCTCAAATTGACATCTGTAATGGCAGTACTGGGCGGAAGGAGCCCTTCCAGACATCCTTGTTGTGCATTCATGATGGTTTGTGCTCATGATAATACAAGGGTGGTTATACACGACCCCATTTTCAATACTGTTCACACCTACAAAAGTTTCAGGGCAGACATCCTGCTTCATTTCCAATCAGTGCATGTCCTGCAACCTTCTGCAGAAATTCCTGTAACTTTTCATGCCACAAATGTTCTAGGGGTCCTTTTGCCTCACTTTTGTTGCCCTACAGTGCAGGAGCGCCCCTCAAGACAACAGTAATGCAGGAGCAGTGGGGAAGCATTGCAGAATGGCTAATAAAGCGGAATGAAGTGTGGATTGTCTGGTATAAATTCACCACTAATGCTCTATTATTGTGTCAATGACATGTTTCAGAATACACTAGCAAAATGCACCATTCTGGAGGAGCCGTGGGGAGGAGGAAGCCAGGATCATCCCCTGGGCTGGTTGGAGGTAAGCAGGCAGGAGAGATCTGCCCAAGCACAGGCTGAGTTGTCAGGGCAGCATGGACCAGCCTCCGCTGCCAAGACCTCGTTTCTCCCTTGAGTACCTTTTCCAAAAGCTTCCCTTGCAGCTCCTGAACTTCCTTGACTCTCTTCTCTGCTTCCTGGCTCAAGAGCAGCTCCTTCTCTTGGATCAGGCCCTTTGTCGAGATGAGCTCACAGTCCTTCTCGCTGACCACTTTCCTCAGCGTCTCCTTCTCGGCCTGGAGGGCTTCCAGTTGGGTGTTGAGGTCTGAACCAGCCTGCATGGAGGACAAGGGAGCTGCTGGCTCACAGCTTCATCGCCCAGCTCTCCCGCTTCAGCTTGGCCCCACCCTCTCAATCACCTGCCCCTGCTAATGTGGTTTTTCACATGCTCATTGTCCTCTTCATGAGGTAATTTAACCCAAGAGGGTTAAATGACTTGGGTGGGAAGGCTTAAGAGGAGTTTCCTCCACCTAAACCACACGGACACTGCAAGAGGCTTAACAGGTGAAGGATTTGAGTTACAAACCTCAACTTTTGGTGAGTTTGGGACAAGAAAAATGGGCTGCTTTAGTCCAAGCTCGTTATTATAATAACCTTCCAACAATTTGGTGCTCCAAACAAACACCAGATTGAGTTCCTCTTCCATCCCCACCCCTTTTTCTTTTTACATCACGGCTTTTTAGATTGCAAGCTTGTGTTATTTCTAACGATTTCCAAGCTGCTCTGTGAGCCTTTACAACTAAAGAGCTACATATAAATGCTGTGAATAAAATGGAAAAAAACAGTAAGCAATAAACAGTCTAGTATCTGGGCACATCAAAAGCGTGAGATGAGCTTCTCTAGAGAGTAGTGGAGAGGGTTCTTAGGGGAGGCACAACCAAAGCACCCTTAACATTGGGAGAGGGCAAGGTGGGCCACCTAAGGAAAAGGACTGTGCACAGCAGGGCAGCAAAGTGGAGACAGATGCCTCATAGCTTTTTGCAAGACAACACACAGCTCTTTTATGAGAGCTCCCTAATATTTTTATATTTTTTTAATGCTGGCTTTTATTCCACGTGGATGCTGTTTTAATTTGATTTACTTCAGGATTGAAATCCCACTTGACTATAACTACATGTGCTCAAGGCGGCATACAAAGTTACAAAAGATAGTAAAGGTGAAGGTAAAGGGACCCCTGACCGTTAGGTCGAGTCGCGAACGACTGGGGTTGTGGCGCTCACCTCGCTTTATTGGCTAAGGGAGCTGGTGTACAGCTTCCAGGTCATGTGGCCAGCATGACTAAGCTGCTTGTGGCGAATCAGAGCAGCGCACGGAAACACTGTTTACCTTCCTGCTGGAGCAGTACCTATTTATCTACTTGAGCAATATAATGCAAACTGATATTACCCCTGTTAAGACTTTTCCCGGGAAAATCAGAGGCTTACTATGTCAGGTTCCTACTGGAAGACCGGATAAATGATAGAACATTAGCAGTGGCGAAGTTTCTATCGGTGGTGGCAAGAACAAATGATCTCTCTTCCTAAGTCTGCACATAATGCTTATATAACCCGAAGGCGGGCTGTCAAAACTGTGTGCCGTTTTATAATGAATTGTTGGGTCTCTGGACCGTAATAAAGATTTTATTTATTCTTTATTATAATGCAAACACATTATATAATTTTAATATAATATAGTTGTCAGCTGACTTCAAAGTTTTCTAAATTGAAAGGTGTCTTTAAAAAAAGTTATACATAAATCATACTCGGAGCAGACCCACTGAAATTCATGGATCCAAGTTAGTCATGCCTATTATCGCCAATGCGTCTACTCTGAGTATAACCAATAAGGAGATGTCCTGTATAAAAAAGGTACCTCTCAGTGGCTGATACATCAGAGAACTCCTCAGTAGAGCCAAGCATCATGTGGGAAGGGGGCACCACTGCAATATTTTAACCCTCAGCCCCGCAAACAACCCCAGCCTGCATACCTGCTTGGAACGGCTGAGTGACTGCTGAAGCTGAGCCAATTCCTCTTTCTTAGATTCCAGTTCTCTCTTCACCTGCTCCATCTGCAACATATGATCTTCTAACTGCACAGAGGGAATCAAAGAGAAAGCACATCCTTGTAAACATGTGCAAACTTTTCAGATGCCTCTGGGCAAATCAAGGTGGTGTGTGGCTGGGTTCTTAACACCACTGCATTTTGCAGTGCACCTAACTGTGCCCTCCAATATCTTTTTTTATGTTAACAAGGGGGGGGGACAGGAACCAGGGGCTTGGCACTATAAACTTGGGACTCAAGCTTGCTGAGCCATCCCTCAACTATGTCCCGAGCTGTGCCAAGTCTCCATGGTCACATTCACACCATACCATTAAAGCACATTTAACACACCCTGCTTCTCCCCAAAGACTCCTGAGACCTGTAGTCTACCCCTCACAGGCCTACATTCTCAGCACCCTTAACAAACTACAGTTCCCAGGATTCTTCGGGGGGAAAGTCAGGTGCTTTAGATGTTTTGTACCAAACATTATCTCACGGGACATCTCAGCCCACCCCTAGATCAAAACAGCTACTTAACATCTTCTGAAGGAGGAGAGCCCTGCTCTGTTACAGGGGAAGAGAGATCAAAGCAGCAAACCTTCATTTCTGACTCCCGTTTGACTTGATCCATCTGGAAGGCCAGCTGCTCCTTGACTAGGGCAACCTCCTCTTGGCTTTGTTGGGTAACTGTCAGCTGCTTGGCCGTGTCTGCATTCTTGGTATTAAAAAACATCAAACATATTTTAAGTATCATTTTGAGATTGCAGGGGTAGTCTGCATGGTGCCGGGGTCCCTTCTAATTCCTGGGGCCCTGGAACCAGCGAGTACCATTGTTAGTATAGCAAAATAAGTTGCTCTGTGCCTGAGGACAAATGTGTAGGCCACAGGATGGTTGTGAGAAAGGCAAAAAGCCAGAGTTGTGTGTGCGAGCTGGGCTAGAAGCAGGCAGAAGCCAGAGACTTAGAGCCATGCTTGACTACTGCTAGAACCGAAGGCTGTGACTAAGAGAGAAGCCAGCCCTTGTGGGTTGTGAATGCGGAAGTGCCCCTCCCATCTTCTCTTGCATGGCAAATACCCATGGAACAGTGTGGGAAGTTGGCAGCCAACACTGTCATTACCTTTCTCAGGAGCTCTGCATGTGTGTTGATCAACTCATTGTGCTTCTCCTTCAGCTTGGTGTAGCGCGTTTCTGTGGCGCTGGCCTTCTCTGGGAAAAGGAAGGAGATTGTCATAAGCTGCATTCTCAGTCCAACTACTGAACCTTGGAAGCCATGGCGGGCGACTAGCTGCCTAGAAGAGACTGTCCCAAGCAGCCTGTATGACTGCAAATGGGTTGTGGGTCCTGCCTTACAGATGACCGCCAACAGCTGTTCTAGCTTTCACAGGCTGCAGGACCATGAAGAAGTCAATTTATGTCATCAAAAACTGCTTCCCGCTGGTGGTGTGTTTGGGGTGGGTGTGTCAAAACTCAGGCAAAGCACACATGCTTTTTATGAAGATCAGCAGTCAGCAACATTTTCCAGTTAAAGGGACACATTCCCTTCTGGGCAGCCTTCCGCATGACAGTGGTGGCTGGGGCCAAAGACAACAGCAGGCAGAGGAACATATGTGAATCTCTACTTCTGTACAGTAGGCTAGCTTCTGCACACCCCTCTCTATCCTCCATTCAGAGAAGGAAGAGGCAACATCAGAGCCCAAGGTCCCATTCCATAACCTGGTAGAAACACTAAGGGTTTGAAGCAGGGCCAGCGAGGGGCATGGCCTGGGAAGAGATGGTGTGTGTGGGCCTTGGGGTAGTTCCAGGGACCAGGCAGCAAAATTTGGAGAGCCATATCTGGAGCCCAGGCCTGAGGCTCCCCATCCCTGAGGTAGACAGTGCCAAGTTCACATTCCTCAGCACAATAAATAGGATTTACTTATTATTGCTGTTTGAAAAGCACACACAACCTGCTTTCCAAAGGCACCACCTACTTTCTGCTTCCAGGTAGAGCCCTCGACTCTTGTCTCCCTCCAGCTTTGCCTTCTGCAGTCTTTCTAGCTCATCCCGGAGCTGCTCGTTGTCCACCAGGGCCTTCTGCTTCTGCTTCCGCTGCTCTTCCACCTCTGCCTCCAGGCTGTTAATCTGGGCCTTCAGCTGAGTGATGTATCTCTGAGCCTGAGGATTGCAGCAAAACACATACAAAGCAATGGCTATAATTATGACAGCTCGTGTGTTACCTGCAGGATCAGAAGCAGGATGCTCTTGTGCTCCCCACATAGGCACCTTGCTGGCCACTGTGGGAAGCAGCAAGAGTCAATGTGGTGCAATGGTAAGAATGTCGGCCTGGGACCAAATCCTTACATGGCCATAAAGCTCACTGGGTGCCAGCCACCAACTCTCTGCTGTATTATTCAAGGCAAGCAATGCTCATTTAGCACGTGACACACAAAATCTCACAAGCACCTCTCCCTACTCCCTAGCAGTAAAAATATAAAATTATAAATAATTATCAGTTTACTTCCTTTTCGTAGCACCCAAAGTAAGACATCTCACTTTGCCTACATGCACACACACACACACACACACACACACACACAGTGCCGCATGTTACCTCAAGCTTAATCCTCTCCAGCTCTGCTCGAAGAAGATCGACTTCTTTCTTCAGGTTTTCAATTTGGAGATCCCTGAGGGTTAAAGAATGCTCTGAGTTGATGTCGTATAGTGATGAAGAGCTATGAGCTCAAGGCCTCTAGGGCAAATCTCTCCTCTGCTGCAAAGGCTTCAGGGCCACATCAGAGCCTCTCCTTTTCTTTGTCTCAGCCTCAAACCACCCACCTCCTGCCAGCAATACTGGGATAATAAATGGGGTCTATAACCAAAAAGTTGCAGTATGGAGCACCCCCATAAAGGTTCAAGGTGTGTCCTCTTCTAGGGCAGGGAGGCCAAACGTTTTATACCAAGTGGGCCGTAAGAGTACTTTGACATGGAACATGTGGGCCACTCATTGCCTCATCACAAGGGGGGTGAGTGGGTGGGTAAGGCCAAAATCTGATGCCCCAACCCCCACAATCCTTGTGCTGCCTTCCCAAAGCCAGCTAAGTGAGGCACTGGGCTTTGGGGTCCCTTGCACCTCCCTCCCAAAGCTGGGAAAGTGCCAACTAGGCTTTGCAAAGAAGGAGGAAGGACTCTAGGACCCTGTCAGAACCCTCGTGCCTCCTCCCCAAAGCCCAGAGTCTCAGGAGGGCTGGGGGGTGGGGGCATCCACTGTTGCCAAGGGCCGCCAAAAAAAAAAGGGCTTGAGGGCCAGCTGCACATTGGACCACCCTGTTCTGGGGTACTCCATTTCATCTCACCACCACCCTCCAACAGTCATCCAATATTTTGCACCCACTGACCAGGTTCAGCTCCCACTAGGCTGTTCTGCTCCACATGCTGCCTGAAATTCCACAAATGTCTGCAAACCTTGCGTGCAAACCATCAAGGAAATATGTCTTCCTTGGGTAATGGGTTTTACTCTTTTGGCTACATAAACAGCAGCTCTGAGAGATACTAGTATATATGATAATACTGATCTACTTTACAGGACTGTTAATGCACATACACCTTTTTCTGTTATTCTGTTAAATAGTCCGAATGCTGCATAAATGCTAAACCTCATTATTAAGATGCCAGCTTAAACACACACACACAAACACTGATTTTGCTGATAAACTCCCTTACCTATCGTCTCTTATTCCATTGGGTGGTCCAAAAGTCTGTTCAAATATATCAGACACATTCTGCAGAAACAAATATTAAAAAGATGGACAATGAAGGGGATGATTCATGTTTATGCCTATATGGTATAAATGCTTTGTATTCCTAGGGAGATACAGCATTACATCATTTTATTTATCATGTATCTACAACTAAATAAAATGCACTATTGCACACGGAACTGTTTCTGCAGCACACCTGAGATCAATTATGCTTCTGAATGCTTCACTGTGTGGAAGTACTGAGATGCCATGTAAGATGTAAAAGAATAAGCCATGGAAATGTCAGCCTGGCCCTTGAAACAAGTGCCTTCCAACCCCTGCCCCCCGGCCACTTTTGCCTTCCCTGAGAAAGTGGGGCTGCACCACACACTGACGCTATTTTACCATATGGGGTGGGCAAAGGTGTCTTTATTTTTCTTCAAATGCTGTGTTGCAGAAGCCAGAGCTGTCAAGCTGGATTCCAGCTCTTACTGGGAAGCCCACATGACCATGCATTTTGCCTCCCATGAAAAGATGCCAAGCTGGAACACCCCTGGCCCATGCACAGCCCTCTGGGTTCTGCAGGGTTCCCAGACCTGCGCCTCCCAGACTGGCCCTGGCAGCACTTCCAGCTTGGCCTGCGCACATCATCACATAGTGAGCAAACATCAGCAACCAGGAAACAACTTACGAAAGCAAAGCTCCATTTGGAATACATTGCAATCACTGCCAAGAGTTTTATGTGTCCAATTTTTACAGCTTTGTAAATGCATTGCCCAAGCACAATGGCCAAGTTTGTCTCCTGGCTTTATTCCAAGTGCAGTCAGACACATCTCTTTCTTTTCTTCTTTTTAAGCTTAGCCATCCTTTCAAATTTGTAAGGCATTTACAAGTCAGCTAAGAATAGCATCTTAAAACAAAGAAAGCATAACTGGGCGATAGATTAGGTAAAGAATATCAAATACAGCGAGACTAATTGGGAGACTTTTTTATTTAACAGTGAGAATGTTTTAAATTTTGGAGATTATGTAAAAAATTCTTTTGCTTTTGTTTTTTCTTGTTACTTTTGTAACATTTTTCCTTTTGTTGTTGTTGTTGTGGTGGTGGTGTTTGTCATTTTTGTAAATGCTTTTAAACAATAAATACTAATTAAAAAAAAGAATAGCATCTTAAAATCATTTAAAAACTACTTTTTATAGGGAAGGGATGCAGCTTGGTGAGAGGCTGGGCATCTTTTTTCCTCTACCCACTGCACTTCATCCAATTCCTACTCTTTTTCAGATAATTTCTTCCCCTTAAAGCAAAATGGTGTGGTCCCACCCAACAAATGCACTAAAGGGGGAGGGGAGAGAATGGTCTTTTTCCAGTTCCTACAGCCACATTCCCTCATAAGCAACCTCTAGTGGGGGCAGGGGCAGTCTTTGGTAATCTTTCATAACATGGCTCCTTGTGCAAGGCCAAAATTGTGTGTCTCCCCCCACAATGGATCTTCTCAATGTTGTGCTCCCTCAGCTCAGCACCTGTACAGCCCTGATTCCAGAGCTAGTGGGGGTGCACCTAAAAGTGGTGGGTGGAGCTCACCTGTTGCTCCACAGTCGGGGCTGTACTGATCTCAATCAGGTTCTCTGGCTCTTCGTCCTCAGGGGCTTCTTCTTCTGGGATCACCACAACAGGCTTCACATGCTCGGCCAGGGCTGATGCCCGCAGAAAGTTAGGTGGGTTCTAATAGAGGAGGAACAAAAGGAGCCAGGCACATTTACAGTGCAGGTGAAACTAGATGGCACCCTCATAAATGCAGCCTCACAAATACACACCCAGAGATTGGATTGAGCAGAAAGGTGCTGTCTCCCTCTCCGCCCCCCTCTCACACACAGTGTATTTCTAGGGTAAACTGGCCAAATTTCAGGAAAAGCTTTACAAACAGTAGCAGGCAGGGGCATTGGTAGTGGGTGGCCTAGCCCCAGATTGTCAGGGTTGGGGAGCGGGAGGAGAAGGCAGAAGAGCGACTGTACCTCAGGCAGCCGCGGGATCTGGATGAGCCGCTTGAAATACAGCATGTCCGATGCTCTTTTGAAAAAGCTTTTGAGGCTACAGAGAGGAGAGGGGAAACAGAATTGTCAATACAGAAACCAACAGCAAGGTGGTCTGACTCTTAAGAATGCAAGAGGAATCCTGGTGGATGAGGAAGGGACCATCTACTCCAACTTCGTGGTTTCCACGATGGCCAACCAGAAGCTGTGTGTCCAAGAAGCCCACAAGTAGGGGTGGTGTTACCATCTCAATGGCGAGCTTAACCACAAAGATTTCCATTCCATCATATGTGATGTAGTTCAGCCCAGGCACAGATTGAAAAGCAGGCCACAAATCATTACCTGGTTTTCACCAGAGAAGGGTGTATATACGCTTCTTTTAAACTTACTTTTCCCTCCTATCTCTAAAATAATGTTTTACAGTGCAGTCCCATGCATATTTATTTGTTGTTTTAACGATTGCTTTTAAAATATGCTTTTAGCTGTAAGCTGCCTTGAGTCCTGTCCGGGGGAAAGGCGGATTACAGCTAAATACAAAAATAAATATAATTCTAATTATTATATTACCTGCGGAACTGCTCGTGGAAACGGTCACGATGCCCTTGCAGCGTGTCAGCCGGGAGACCTGGGGAAGACAAAAGAAAGGAACGGGCTGTCCAAGACTTTAATGGACCATTTGCCAAGAAAGCACACCCAGGGGTTTGAGCCAGAGAAAAGCACACCTGGCACCCAAGCAAGGCTTTCACAATCTACTAGGAAACTAGGTAGTGACCTTATGCCGAGTCAGGGCATTGGTCTATCTAGCTCAGTACTGTCTACACTGACTGGCAGCAGCTCTCCAGGGTTTCGGTCAATGAATGTTCCCAGTTCTACGTGAATGTGCTGGAGATTGAACCTGAAGCCCTCCACATGCAAGGCAAATGCTCTGCCACTGAACTGCAGGTTTTGAAAATTTGGGTAAGAGGAAGAGAAGCAGTTTTGGAAAAGTCATGGTTCCGAAACCAGAGGGCATGGCAGCTATTCCGAAGAAAAGCTCCATTTAGCTCACTGATGGTTTTAGACCCTAATTGGAGATACCAGGGATTGAATCTGGGACCTTTTGCATGCAAAGCAAGCACTACGACTAAGCTTTGGTCCTTCTGTTTTCATCTTTAAACACATACAGTGAGTTGGATTCTATGATTCCCAGAAAGGAATGTGGCCTTCTGGCTGCAAATCTTTTATTGCCTTTACTCTTTTATCTTTTCTAAAATGCTTTGAGAGTATTTTTAAACAATCAAGCAGTGTATAAATTTTATGAAATAAATAATATGGCTGCCCCCACCTGACTCAGAGTAAGGCAGCATCATATAAGCATTTAATGTCTGGCTGTTGGAACTCTTAAGGAGGCACATCCTTCACAATCAAAACAAGCAGGTCTTTTCAGGCTTCAGTTTCTCCCTTGCATGCCCTCTCTTTTTACGGCTTCAGCAAAATTAATACAAATCTGGCCAAGTGTACGCAAATATGCTTAATGATCCCCCGGCTTTCCTTAGCGTGGGACTTGTGCAAAACTTAAAGACATATTTAAAGGTTAGACCTGTCCTTCTGGGAACTGAATCCTGGTCTCTGATTTCCTGCAGAAAAGCCAATGGCAGGATATATGTAAGCTCCCTAACGGAAGGTGGAATGAAAATCTTTGAATGCTGGTTCGCCCTTCGGGAATCCCTTTTTAAAATTAAAAAGAAGAGAGAGAGAAAGGCCACTGTAAAGAAGGAAGCTAGTGAAGAGAGGTCAAGGAGGGGAAGAGGAGATAAATATCAGCAGGGATTTCTCTCACATACACCACCAAGACAGATGTTATTATTACCCACATTTGAAGTAAATTCTGTCTCATTGTGGAATACAAATAACAGGCTCTACATAGCCTTAAAGGGCAGTCTGTATCTTAACCGCCATTTTGTTGGACTCCTGTTCCCACCAGTTTAACCAGCAGAGTCAGAGATGATGGGACCTGGAATTTAGCAACATCTGGAGGGCACTAGGTTGGGAAAGTCTGAACTATATGGTTTATTGGTTGCGAGTGTTATTTATGGCTTTGCTTTTTTTAAAGAATACTATCTGTAAGCTCCATTCAGAGCCCATTTGTTTGGCAGAAGAGCCTAATATGAATGCCTAAAAAAATAAGAGGTAACCGAAGGCTAAAAACTTTGAGCTGCTAGTATGGCACAGCTGCTATGCTGTGAACTGTGAAATCTTGAGTTCAAATCTCACCACAGTTGTCCCACCAAAAAATAAATTAAAAAAAAATTCCCACATAGCATTAGGCAAATCATTCACTCTCTCATCCTCATACTCTGCAGAGGACACACTGCAAAGCTGTTCTCCAGCCAAGTATATGTTGGTGAAAATAGCATATAAAAGTGCAGAACATTAGAGGAAATCACTGCAAAAATGAGTGTATTAGGTAAAATTGTATTAAAATGTGTATATCTGGAGAAGTGCACACTAAAATGATGAATTTTCAAATAAACCAAGCAAACTGATGTGGAAAGGGAGGAAACCAAGCTTAAGCCTGTAAAAATGAGAAAATGACTGACTGGTCCATCCTCAGAACACAGACCTACACTTAAAATTAAAGACCATGATGCTCAGAGCAGATAGATGTTCAGCTCAGGGACTAGTTTTCAATAGTGAGCTGACAGCTGACCCTTCCACACACCTGATTCTCCCACCCCAGCCCCCCAGCTATTTTAATTTTACCAGCCTAATTTAGAATGGGAGGGGAGCCTTTTTGTTGTTATTCTTGCTATTGTTAAAAACCAACCAGAAAAACCCAGAAAACACGGATAGAGGGGAAAAAAGCAGAAGAATAATATCCAGGTGCTTAAAGGAAGATTTAAATAAAGAAATCAAATTTTCTTCAAGCATTTGGAGTCTGCTTCTTCTGATTTTTCCATTGCTTTGGGGAAGGGCCAGAGCTCAGCAGTTAGTGGTACAACATCTGCTTTGGATGCAGAGAAGGTCCTCCTCGGTTCAATACTCAGCACCTCGAGGCAGAGCTGGGAAAGACTTGGCGCCTTAAATCCTGGAGAGCCGCTGCTGGTCAATATGGACAATACTGAACTGGATAGGCCCATGGTCTGACTCACTCCCTATGTAAACTACTGGGAGCAGCAGCAGTTGGTCGGGCTTACCAGACAGCATCACTGCAGGGGAACGGTCAGCATGGTGCAAATGCACTGTTGAAGCCAATCCAGTGCTCCTAACAGTGTGTTTGCACCGTGTCAACCTTTCCCTCTCAGTGAGCCGCAGTGACAGGAGGTGAGGTAAGCCATGCGGCCCAGGGAGTCAGAAACCCTATGGCATTTTTTAACTGTGTGGGGGTGTGTGTTATTGTTTCTGTTTGTTATTACGGTATCTATTTTTGTGGCTTTATATTGTAAACTGCCCTGTGATTTTCAGATGGAGGGCAGTATAGAAATTTAATAAATAATGATGATGACGATGATGAGTACTTATCTACTGCAATCCATCTGGTGATTTTCCAGCAGACCCCTATCAGCTTTCTGCCCAACCCCTCCTTTTTATTGAGGAACCTTCGCTGGACATCTGAAGTCCTCCAAAACTTCCCTGATCAGAGTGCAAAAACAACTTGAACTTGTGAGCCCAGGAAGCTGCCTTATACCAGCTCAAACACTTTGCTCATCCAGAATTGTCCACTATGACTGGAAAAAATCAACCAAGAGAACTGAAATATTTTATTACACCATATGCTTTCATGAACTAGAGTCCATCTCAGCAAATGCATGAAGTGTAATCCTTGGTTGCATTCACACATGCACACACACAGTGATAAGGGATGAGGAGAGTCGTAAGGAGGTAAGGTCAGAGAAAAATTAAATACAAAAAGTACAGAGAGTGAGAATTCAATGAGAGGTAGAATGCAGTGACAAGTGATAAAATAATCGAACTGGCAATGAGGAGTTAATGAACATCTGTAATGGGAAATGAAACCACTGTCCCTGCTCAGCCACAAATGAATAAGAATTTAACTTCTTTACAAATTGTAGTTTAGCAGTTTCCTTGTTCAAGTACGGTCACCTTAAGAGCAGTGGCAACATCTTCTGGTAGACTGAAACCTTCTCTAACTGGCTGGTGAATTTCTGGTCAGTCTCTTTCCCATCACCTGAGATTCTTTCTTTAACTGGGAGACACCAGAGACAGAACCAGAGAGAACAAACCTACATGCAATTCATCTGCCCCAACAACTGAGCCATGGACCCTTCCCCAAATGTCCCAGAACTGCACCTGAACCATGGTATGCTTCCACGCCCCCACAAGAGCGACTTACAGGAATGGAGATTGAACATCAGCTTCACAGTGTAATGGTAGAGGTGGCTGCAGTCTTGGATCACTTGAATGAGGGGAGCCAGCCGGCACTGAACTGCTGACATCTGGGAGACAGCCATGGAGGTGTTGAGCTGTCTGAAAACTGAACAGAGGAAAGGAAATTTCAAATACTGATTTGAGGCCTGTTTTTATTGCACTTTATTGCCTTGAGTATCCTCTATGGATGGAAAGCTAAGACTGAGATGGTGCCTTTAATAACAACAAATACAGCTGCTGCTGCTGCTGCTGCTGCCGCTGCTGCTGCTGGAGGATTATTGGAAGGTCTCTGGATACCCCAGTATCTGTGTGCATGTTCTTAGAATCATAGAATTGTATGTGTGCGTGCTTATTTATATGTAGGTTTAAAAATTAAACTAGAGATTCAAAATACTATTTTATACATTTTGGCTTCGACCTTCCTCAGCTAAAACATTTAATTAAACAGCATTCTCTCTGTTTGTGTTTGATCATTTATTTTTCATATATTATTACTTAGTGTTTGACAATGTACTTACAGGAAACAGGGTCTCTTCGTCTGCTGTTTGGCTGCTTCTAAGATTGTGTGTGTGCATATACATATTCTATATCTCCAATCAATTAGTCCTAAACACAACTAAACAGCACAGCAAACAAGTTGGCAGTATATACACCTCTGTATGTGTGTGCCTGTGCATATTTAAATAAAACCAATGACACATACACATGCTTATGTGCGTAATAAATAAAAATCAAATGGTAAGCTTAAGTGAACTTTGCAGCTTATATAAAATGGTGCATGCTTCCACAACTGCTGTAACTAAGTCTAGAAAAACAGATGTAAATCTTCTAAATAAATAACCCCCCTTGTTCTGGGGCAGTATGCCTCCAATCGCCAGATGCCAGGGACAAAACACAGCAGTTGGCATCCTCCTTCACACCCTGCAGCGAGGTTGGATAACGTATTTGGCCAGTGGAGGCTGGTCTGTTATGGCAAAAGGAGCCCTATCAACATCAATCTGCACTTAATCAGTGCTCACCTGCCTGCCTTCTTGGTTGCAAACGGCTCAGGGGGTGACCTTGATAATATCAGCTTCCTCTTTAGTCTCGGTATTGCCCATGTAGAACTTGGCAGGGAGGAGGGTGGGGACCAAACTAGAATTTGTTGGCTCTGCCTGTGATTGGCTCTGGTTCCTCCTGCTCCATTAGTCCCAAAGAGCACCAGTCACTACTTTATTTGGCAGATGGGGAGGAAAATCCGTGGGGGCTTTTGTTTGGAATCCAGCAGGGAGATTCCTAGTTTCTGAAATTGTTTACATCTGAGGTTATAAAAGGCATAGGACAACTGGCCTGATAAAGGAACCAGTGTGCACCGGAGGACTGTGATTTCCCTGTGACTGAACTGGCAGCTTCAGCTCCTATCACCTTTGTTTACTCAGGTTGCTGCTGGGTAGGACCAAGCACAAAGCTTTATCATTAACTAGGAGCACACACAGCTTTGCCTGGCAGCAGAAAGAATACCAGGTCATTCAAACGACTCAGAGCAGCACAGTCATGACCTGCAACAGCCCAAGGTAATGCCACATGTGGAAGTCTGCAATGAGAACATCATTGCCTTGGTTCCTGCGGAAGAGAGGTTTCTGCCTAACATTATCATAGCAAATAATATGCCCTGATGGCTAGGAGGAGCTTAAATCTGAGAGTAGTTTCTGAACCTGTCTGAACATAAATACTGTAGGTTCTAGGTGAACAGAGGGCACATCCACTCTTGCCTTTGCTCTTTCCAGGCATGGTTCATTATTTAAAACTCCATGTCCAGGCACCCTTTCCTCCCCTTTTTTTGCTCTGGAGCTTTCCCTATGAAAACCCACTTTTTAAAGCTCAATTGGAGCAAACATTAAGCTGCGGAAAACCTAAATTGACCTTTGCTCCAATTCAGCTTTAAAGAGTGTGTTTTTGTGGTAAAAGCTTAGGGCAAAAAGAAAACACACACACTTGGACACAAAGCGCTAAAGTGAAGATCTCTATCTAGAAAGAGCAAAGCAAAAAGTTAGTGTGGGTAAGTCCTGAGTTGTACTTTGAGTGGTGATGATGATGATGATGATAATAAATTTCTAAAGGAGTATTAACACGTTTGTTAGCTGATAGCCACAAACCAGCAAAGCCAAGGTGGGACAGAGACCAGCGCTCTGCCTCTGTTTATTGGAGAATTGAAGTGAAGCTGACAAAGAAAGACGTCTGAGGGGTTTTGTAGGAGGGGGAGGGTTCCAAAAGCATCGTAATTTACACAGGTTGCTGAATTCAGACTGTCTTTGTGCAGAATATGTAACTTTGGAATTACACTAGTGTGGTGTGGTTTGGAATTACAGCCAGTGTGGTGTAGTGGTTAAGAGCGGTAGACTCGTTATCTGGGGAACCGGGTTCGCGTCTCCACTCCTCCACATGCAGCTGCTGGGTGACCTTGGGCTAGTCACACTTCTCTAAAGTCTCTCAGTCCCACTCACCTCACAGAGTGTTTGTTGTGGGGGAGGAAGGGAAAGGAGAATGTTAGCCGCTTTGAGACTCCTTCGGGTAGTGAAAAGCGGGATATCAAATCCAAACTCTTCTTCTTCTTCTTCTACACTAGCATCCACTAAAATATGCTAAGGGTTGCCAACCTATATTTAAAAAAACTACTAGTCTGTCTTGCTCCTGTACTTTTAACAGCAGTTTGATTCACAAATAACGCGTGGCTGTGTTGTGGAAAGCTCTGACTCCCACTTTCTGCAGCTGCTGCTGTTACAATCATAGGAGTAAGCCAGAAGTTTTGAGTGGGCGCATTGTTGACAATCCTGGAGCACATGCAATTCTATGAGCAAAGAAAGAAAGGAAGTTGGAAACAAAGGAAGGAACTAAAGTCAGCTTACCTGATTCTGCCAGTTTGAGTTCGCAATCCATGTAATCAAACATCTCAACTGTGAGCTGAAAGCTACAAAGATTTTTTTTATGAGAGACATAAAACAAAGACCATCGACTGTCAAAATGTCCTGCCATTAGCCTGCCTTTTCAGAAATAGTATACCATGTTTTTTAAAATCTTTAGTCTCCTCCAGGTGATGATGGACTCCCATCAGCCCGAGCCAGCATGGCTGAGACAAGAGCAAAACTGTGCCTCTAGTTTTAATCCAGAAGAATGAGAACAACACAAAATTGTAATCTAGGTTTCAGAAGTTTAGGGAACACTGATCTGGCAGGATCAGTTAATATCAGAACTAGGCAGCCAAGGAGCTACTTGGGCTCCTATCCAAAGCATCTTTAATGAGGTGCATTTCACACTTGGGACACTCCATTTGTACCCAGGGAACAAAGGCAGCAATTATGCTTTGTGGAAGATGTCAAGTAACCAGAAAGGTGGGGGACTGGGTGGGCCGGGGAAACTTACATGTTATTCACATCTGTTCCTGCAGCCTTTTCTAGCACTTCATCAGTCACTTCCAGGCCTGGGGGGAATTCGGGGTGCTTTGGGGGAGAAAAATAAGAATTGGCATTCATCCACGAGACTAGGAGATGGCTGCCTTGCCATAACCAAACCCAAAGAGAGACAAAGAGACACAGAGTGCTAGAGCACCTGCCTTGCAAGCAGAAAGTCCCAGTTTCAATCCCCGGCATCTCCAGGTAGGCCTGGAAGAGGACCCTGTCTGAAACCTTCAAGAGACACAGACAGTTGCTGTAGACAATACTGTGCTAGATGAACCAAATGGTATGACTCACACACTTATCTTTTATCTTGTTCTTTCCAGCCTTAAAGCTCTGTGTCTGAGCACCCTTTTCTCTTTTCCCGGAGCTTTCCCTTCAAAAGCCCACTGTTTAAAGCTGAGGTGCAACAAACGACAATTCAAGTTTTCCCCAGATTGCCATTTGCTTCAATTCAGCTTTAAAGAGCAGGTTACTGCAGGGAAACCTCCAGAGTAAACAAAAAAGGCACTCAGACACAGAGCTTTAAAACGCACAGAGGAAAGGATAAACCCTTAGTATAAGGCAGCTTTCCTTGTTTTGCCCACATGTCCCCAGTGCATTCACACGTTAGATTAGTTCTCATGCCCAGAAAAAAATATTTTTACTTGGCTATCTTAGATAGGATGAGGTTGTAAGAGTGACAGTTCGGGGCTACATATTTAATTAAATTTAAAAAAATTATATACCACTTGATTGCCGTTTACAATAAATATTGCAAATATTTATTGTAAACTTGATTGCAGTTTACAATAAATAAATATTGCAGTTTACAATAAATATTGATCTATGCAGTTTACAATAAATATTTAAATTATCAATAAAAAGATGTTAAAATCAATTAAGAACATTTAACATTTAAAATTAATTAACATTAAAATAGGTTAAAGCATGTTGACATCTACATGTGGATAGAATTAGGATAGGGTTCCTAAGCAAAAAGAATAGTGAAAAGAATACACCAAAGGCACCTGCCTGATCTCAACAGGCAGGGAGTTCCAAAGTGTAGGTGCAGTCTTACTAAAATATTTTCTTACAACTGTGGAATGAGTATTATGTAGTTACCTGTAACATGAACTAGACCAGTGTTTTTCAACCTTTTTGGGGTAAAGGCACACTTGTTTCATGAAAAAAATCACGAGGCACACCACCATTAGAAAATGTTAAAAAATTTAACTCTGTGCCTATATTGACTATATATAATGTAATTCTCTTGAATTTTTCAATTTTTCCCACAGCACACCAGGCAACATCTCGCGGCACACTAGTGTGCCACGGAACAGTGGTTGAAAAACACTGAACTAGACAATGTGATTCAGCCAAAACACTGCTTCTCTCCAGAAAGGTAATGGGGTGGAGGCCAGAACTAAGGTGCCATCTGGCAGGGCAATGGCTGGAAATGGTGAGTGGAATGCTGAGTGGAATGCTGAGCAGAGCTACCGGTAGGAAGAATCTAAATTTTACCAGATTTTCAGTACTAGTTACCTAAACCAACACAGTTTAGAGCCACTCCAGACATCCTTTTCATTGAGCATTCAAGATGCACCTGAAGAAAAGATGCTTCATTTCTAAAGAACTGCATATCCTGTAATTTCCTGCTAAAGTTGTGCTACAGCCCCTCTGAACAGCAATAATGTGGTAGCATTGGGGAAGCATCACAGAACTACTAACAAAGCAAAATAAATCTACTACTAATGCACTATTATTCTGTCAATAACATGTTTGCTGAGTACGTCCACAATGGAACACCAGTCTGGAGGGACCCTAAGCAGAATCCCAGCTGGGAGACAACCACAGTTTAAGGCAGGTTGGCATGCCTTTCAACCCTCATAAATCAGACTAATTTCCTTGTGGAGGTCCACTGCAGACAGCTACAATCATCTTTCCTGCTTGACAGGAGGGAGAAACAGGCAGTGGGAGGGAATTCCCATAATGCCCAAGTTGGGATGCAGCTCTTGGGGTTGAAACTAGATCAGCTCCTACCCCTAAGTTGCCTTCCCACAAACTGGAGAGTAGCAACCCTGCAGAAAAGACCACTGAGAAGATAAAGTGTGCAAGAGCTGCATAAACAACAATTACCTTTAGATGGAAGGAGATTTTGGTGAGCAAAAGTTTGGTATAAATGTTTACGAGCTGGCCGTATCGATCATGTAGGTGGCCCTAACAAGGAAAAATATATGTTTCATTAAAAGGGGGGTGGGGAGTCAGGTTTATATGTTTATTTTTACATTTATATCCCATCTTTTCTCCAAGGAGCTCAAGGTTGCTGTAAACAGTTCTCCCCACCCAACAACAACCTTGTGAACCCTGGTCTCCCAAGTTCTAATCTAGCAATCTAACCAATACTCCATGTTGGCTCTCTAACTCCACTGGCTTAGATCAGCAATTGATAGAGCCTCAAGACAAAATCTGTCTCTTGGGATATGACATTTACCCCGCTCCCCTTGGAAACTTTAAAAACCACGATAGCTCAGCAGTATCTGGTCTTTGGAAAAAGATGGAAGGTAGCCTTGTGCCACCTCCCCCCCCCCCTACCAATTCCACACTTCCAGCTCAAAATTACCCCAAACAAGGCAGACCAGGCAGAGTTGCTGACCAGGGATCTTTGTTCTATATCCAGGACAACATTTGAAGAAAGTGTTCTCAATCTATCATAAAATTCAAAGTTGGAGCATCCAGCTGGAAGCACATTTCTGGAACTCACCCAGAGGTCTCCAGTTTCTCGGATGTTACTTCGATATCGCTGACAATCTTGAAGAACCTAGAGAAGACCGTGTGTGAAGAAAACTTAGGAGCACAAGAAAATTGGCCACATCGGAAATTCAGGACCTGTTTTCCAAAGGATATTATACTGATCCCTGTCTAGTCTTCCGCAAAAGGTCAACCAGGCTTAATTAATTAATTTTTATTTTTTACAAGATTTATAGAACACTTAATGAAATAGAATATTCATTTTTAAAAAAGCAAAACAGTCTTTAAAAACGGTAGATTTAATATTACCATCAAAATATAGGTAAAAATAAACAGATTTTGAAAATGAATGTACATGATGAAATTACATGTCTGAGTAGGCTAAACAAAAGCAAAGGGGTTTTAGCAGGCATTGTAAACACTACAGCAAATGCACCTGCCTAATACCATTAGACAACTGATAGGGTTGGAGAGATGAGGAATAGGAATTAGACTGTATCATACAATCTAGAGGATGGAAAACTGCTTTGGGAACCACAAAGAATGTTTCTATAGGTTTGAAACTGAGATTGACCCAGCAAAAATGTCATGTATAGTGAACTCTACAATGTCTTTATAAGAAGGCAACACCTCCTACAGATAGATGTTGGAGGTATAATGCAGAAAAGGTCTAATTGAGGCACATGATATGGGCTTCTCCAATGATCTAGTCTTCAGCATCTGAAGTTGTTGTCTGTATCAATTTAGTGCTGGCAATATTCTTGAAATTTGCAGATGCATGTACTTTTAAATTATATTCCCATAGTACAGGGACTAACAGCAGAACAACAAAAGAGGATTTTGCAGGCCTTTATGGACTTATACTTTGAGCCTGAAGGACTTATACTTTGAGCCCACTGTGTATTATGCATTGGCCTGGCTGCATCTGAACGTATTTCCTAAAAGCACCCACCTCACGTGGAATCCTGTTTGGACATCTGGAGGGCTGATCTTGACATATACACTTAACTAAGAGTACATTTACTGATGGCTTGTGTGTGTGTGTTGTCCTTTTCTCCCTTTCTCTTATCTTTTGGCTTTTTTTAACCTTTTTTTGTTAAACTTGCTAATAAAAATTATTTAAACCAATTCGAATAAGGAACACATGATAAAAACTAGAAGCCAACAGGCGTGCAAGAGCTGGATAGTTTGATCAAAGCAACATATGAAAACATTTGCCAGTGACATCTAGGCCTTTGACAACCTTAAGGGCAGTGACAAGTCATAATAATTGACAGAGGTTGCAAAATCTAGCTTTTCTTGTCACACCATTGAGCTATTGGGGTGAATAATTTCTGGACATAGTTTCTGTTGTTTTCTCAATCATGTCAGCTACGTGTACAGTTTCAAGTGCATTGCCTCTTCTCTTCCATCAAAGGTCTTTTTCACACTGGTTGAATGGAAGGAGGCCAGCACACTTACATTTGGATGCCCATCGCGGAGGACTTTGTGGAGAACGTGGCAAAACTTCCAACTGAGGATGGCGCTGCTGGGCAAAGGGAGACCAATTGCGTATGACCAAAAAGTAAATGCTCCTTTCTCATGATGAGTCCCCAGAATAATTCCTTCATGGAAGTCAAGGGCAGTTTGAAATTCAAGGTGTTTAAGGGGGCAGGAAGGAAGGACAATGAAACACGGCCAGTCTCCTAAGAGACTTTCCCATCACCAACAATGGAAAAACAGCCCCAGAAGCACTTAGAAACATTTAAGAGTTGAAGGAAAGGTGGGGTATAAATGTAATAAATAAGTAATATTTATCTTAATTTCTACCACAGCTTTTGAGTCACTGCTCTGATCATAACCAAATCAACGAAGGATTGTCTTCTAAATAAAGAACATAATAAGTAATCCTGTATGAAGCATATCAGCAGTATTCACCGAAATTTGATAGAAATGTTTATTTTCAACTGTTTTTATGGAGTGAAAAGGATAAAGGATTTGATTTTTAGCATTGTTGAGTTTTCCTCATGTGATACACTCTTTGGTTTACCTCATCTTCTGATATGTAAGTGGAAAAAACTCACAGCAAATGGCACCCAGAACATGAGGCATTACATATTGCAGAGGAAGAGGAGGAAACGAGACACTGGTCTGTCATTTTTGGAAGTTACTCTAAACCACCAGATAGTATATTTCTTACTGAATGTGTACTTTATTAAATGTCTACTTTAATAAATTTGTACTTAAATGAAATTTAATACTTTATTAAATTAGTGTTATTATTAAATAGCACTAATAACAAATTTAACTTAAGGAAGCCAAGCGAACAAGTGATGTGGTAGGAAGAAAGGATACTGCGGGCATGTTTCTCTTTGACTGGTGCTTCCAGAGTGTTGATTGCTTTGCTGATGCTCATAGCCTGGGAAGGGGAGAGAAAGGCAGTATTAAGAATAACACTGATGCTTGCATTTCTAGCTAATACAATAATAAGTTATATGGAATCTAATTATCAACTAGTAACAATGACGATAACATTATGAGTTACAGGTAGGTAGCCGTGTTGGTCTGCCATAGTAAAAAAATTTTTTAAAAATCCTTCCAGTAGCACTTTAGAGACCAACTAAGTTTGTTCTTGGTATGAGCTTTTGTGTGCATGCACACTTCTTCAGCATGCACACAAAAGCTCATACCAAGAACAAACTTAGTTGGTCTCTAAGGTGCTACTGGAAGGAATTATTTTTTTATGACTAAGTGCACAATCCCACAGGATTTCTACATTTAAAATAAAATGTATAAATGGCTTTTTGGTGACAGTACTCACTGGTACAGAGTCCTGGCACCTTTCTTCAGCTGCACATGGCAGCCATTTTGTGCTAGTACACATGCCTCTTATCAATATAAAAGTACCGGGAGCTCATTTTTTTTACCACAAAAAGCACTGAATATATCAAAATTGTCAGTGAGCCACTCCAATAAATCAGGGGTGGGAAACGTAAGGTGTTTCTTGACTCCAACCCCAGTCAGCTCCAGCCAGGATAGCCAATGTGCAAGAATGATGGGAGAGGTAGTCCAACAAAATCAGAAATGAATTTTATGGCAATACTGTCACAGTTAGATGGGTAGGGATCACCAATCTTCCAGTGAGGCTTATCTGCTGTTACTGATCATCTACCTGAGGTATGCCCAAGAATGTTCTGAGGAACCCAAGAGTTCCTCAAAAGAGTGTGAAGCCCACTGACCTTCATCACACCACACTCCCCAGCATCCTGTTTCCAGCAATAGGTAAAGGTAAAGGGACCCCTGACCATCAGGTCCAGTCGTGTCCGACTCTGGGGTTGCGGCGCTCATCTCGCTCTATAGGCCGAGGGAGCCGGCGTTTGTCCGCAGACAGCTTCCGGGTCATGTGGCCAGCATGACAAAGCCGCTTCTGGCGAACCAGAGCAGCACACGGAAACGCCGTTTACCTTCCCGCTGGAGCGGTCCCTATTTATCTACTTGCACTTTGATGTGCTTTCGAACTGCTAGGTGGGCAGGAGCTGGGACCGAGCAACGGGAGCTCACCCCGTGGCAGGGATTCGAACCGCCGACCTTCTGATCAGCAAGCCCTAGGCTCTGTGGTTTAACCCACAGCGCCAGCAATAGGCAGCCACTTATGGTACTTCTGTGAGCCCCTGAGCAAGGTTTAGAAACAAAAAGGTCCTTCTCCAGGATGACAAATTGCCTTTCAACTGTAGCCCACTGATGAAAGAGAACACCCATACACACTATTTTCTGCTCTACACACTCACACTGTACTAATCTTAGTTTCTCATGTCAATGTTTCAAAGAGTGCATTTTGAATCGAAATACTTATTCTGGCTGAACTGGAAAATCAGGCAACAGGCATGTTTGTGAATTTAACCCAAGGAAATACAAGGACAGATGGAGCTTTTTGATAAGACTTGGGATGGGGGGAGGCAGCACCATTCAGAATAGATAAGCATGAATTCAATGGTCCTGTGCTCAAAATATTCCCATTTCTGAATTAGAATAAAAAATACACCCAAGCATATTTGCCATTCTGTCATAATGGTTAGCATGTTGGACTTGGACCCAAATTCACCACTAATCTCGATTTAAGTGACGTTAGAGCCACTCACTCTCCTTCTAAATCAGTCATAGGCAAACTCGGCCCTCCAGATGTTTTGGGACTACAACTCCCATCATCCCTAACTAACAGGACCAGTGGTCAGGGATGATGGGAGTTGTGATCCCAAAACATCTGGAGGACCGAGTTTGCCTATGCCTGTTCTAAATTAATCCCACAGGGTTGCTGCAAGAAAAATTAAATGAGATATTCCCACATACATTGGTTACCGGTATATCTCCCTGGGGGAAAGGGCAGGATACACATGACACACAAAAATAATTCTTCGCACTGCAAAGGTTAACATAGGACTTTAAATAATCTTATTCCAGTAAATTACATCCAGGGAAAATACCTCAGAGAAGAACAAATGTAACTCTCCCCTCTATTTTTTTTAAAAAAAATAACTTTCTAGGCCTCATGCTTGCAGAGAAAACTGTAATGCTCAAAGTATACATGGACACAGAATCAAGGAGATGCATTGACTCTCAAAGGGTTGCAGTCTATATGAAAACATTTGCATTTACAAGAATGAAAGCTGGCATCTACTCCTGGGTACTATTAAAGATGGCTGAGTACCACCCACAGCCTAAGATGCCTTTTACGGGGGGTGGGGGGAGGCAAGGGCTCCTGAGCTCATGTCCTGCTTGGCCACAATAGAAAATGGGATGCAGGACTCTAGATGGGCCTTTAAGTCTGATCCAGCAGGGCTCCTTCTGTATTCTATTGCTGAGCAACACCAGAACATCTCTTAAAAAAAAAAAAAAGGCCCTACTAGTCGCAAAACCACACGCTTGGTGACAAGAGATGTGGCCACAATTCAGGAAACATTTCTAACAAAGGTCTGTGTGCCAAAAATAATCTTTCAAGCTGGTCTCATGGGGTGCATCCCCTACCAAGACAGAATTACCACCTGAGCCATGTTCATCAGGGCAGATTTTTACCTAACCTGTCATCTGCAGAATTCCCCTGCCTCTGGGAGTGGAGTGGGGATAAAACACCGAAAGGTAGAGCAAGCTTTGTTCTCACAGCAAAATGAGATCTATGCCTGGACGTTTTGCTTCACATCTCTGGTTCTACAAATGCTAAAAACATTGGTTAAATGAAAGCAGAGGATTTTGAGATTATGTTCATCTGACATGTGGGACTGCTCTCCCCCCCCCCCCCCGACACGCAAAACGTCTCACTCCATTCTAAGCACCACTCCAATTGACATTTTATTTATGAAAACACTGAGATGAATTGAGATCATACACATATGCCCTTTCTTCCTACCCCTTCAGGTATTAACAGGGTGACAATGATCCAGGAAGCCTTTTCTGGGCTGACACCCTCTGCCTAAGGAACTCCCTACCCTGAGAGATTCATATGGCTCTATCACACTCAAGTTTAGACCAAGAGAAGGTGACTGTCCCAACATCACCCAGCCACCTGGATTTAAATCAGGGGTAGGCAACCTAAGGCCCGGGGGCCATATGTGGCCCAATCAGCCCCACGGACAGTCTGGGAATCGCTGTGTTTTTACATGAGTAGAATGCGTCCTTTTATTTAAAATGCATCTCTGGGTTATTTGTGGGGCATAGGAATTTGTTCATTTCCCCCCCAAAATATAGTCCGGCCCACCACATGGTCTGAGGGACCGTGGACTGGCCCACGGCTGAAAAAGGTTGCTGGCCCCCCGATTTAAACCCAGATTTCTATGGACCATGTCCAAAACATTATCCCTGCATCAGGATATTTTTTCCTATTACCGGTTGCTCTTTAAAAAAAGAAAAGCAAAATCCTGTTTTCTACCTTAAGGACAGGACTCTCACAATATTGTTGCAAAAAGTCGAAGCAGCTGCAGCAGCCATCTTTAAACATTCATGAACCAAGAACAAGACGGGAGTAACCGATACTAGAATATCCTCCCCAGGGTCACTGTAACCTTAAAATTCAGTGTCAACAGTAGGACTACAGGAAAGACTAAAATGTCTGCAGGGGCGGTGTTAGTTTCTAGAAAGGATGCTAAGTAACGATGGGCCATGAAAGAGGTTTATAGAATTTACGCATGCTTTGGGTGGGGAGAATTTACACTTCTTCTCTCTCATTACACTACAACTTGAGGTCATCCAAAGAAGCTGAATGGCATGGGATTCGGGGCAGCCATCTTCACACAGCATGTGATTAATTTACAGGATTCGCTGTCGGCACGCATCCTTAGATATTTAAAAGGTGCAATTCAGCCATCAGATTTTGGATGAGCATTTATCTGAAAGCTCTCCAAAAATGATTGCCTTCTCCGTCACTGGCAGGACTAGGCAGAGGGGCTCCCTTTCAATCGCTCCAGGCCTGACCTCGTTTCATACAGAAGTCCATTGTCGCACCAATTCATTTAGATTCCAAGAACTAGCCCTGCAGCTGAACTGTATAAATGAATGAAGATGTCTCTTTGGTGAGCTATATATGACTAACTGTCCTGTCTTCTTAACCTGCAACATTTCCACAGGTCAGTAGCAAAAAAAGCATTAATATATCCATTCCTGACAGAGTCATCTTAGACATGCTCTTACACATTGTTAGTGCAAACTGCTATTCGTTGCTCTGGTTGTCAAGGCAGAGCGAGGGAGAGTGAATTCTTGGCTTGACTTGACATAAACTTCTGTCATGGTGCTCATTATTAATATCTTGACTATTAAGTAGAGTTGGAACAAGGTTTGTGGGAAAACTTCTAGAACACTCCGTTTCCACATTCAGATGGAATTTGAATCCTTAGAGGTTTTACATACAATTATTTCCTGCGCCAAGTTGATACTTCAACATTATTTATTGCCTTATGCATCAATAAGGGTGAATGCCAATATTCACCCTTTCGTACATTCAATAAATGTGATAGGGGAGTTGTGGCAGCACCCCAACCGCCACCACCTCTCTGCACTCATCTTTATCATCAGGCTCTCCACATGACTGCAGGGTTCTCTTCACATGATCAGAAACCCTGGAAAGGTAGGTTCCCCAATTGTGTGGAGAAAGCCCTGCATTACACTCCTTCTCACAGGAATCCTGTTCATACCAGGCATGGCGAACCAGAACCAACAGCAGCCCCAGAAGTATCTTTATCTAGCCTGTGCCTCAACTGGGCCAGAATCCCTCTTCCACCATCTTGGGCCTAGAAAGGGCCAGCTACTTTGCTTGTTGTTGTTGTTGTTGTTGTTGTTGTTCAGTCGTTCAGTCGTGTCCGACTCTTCGTGACCCCATGGACCAGAGCACGCCAGGCACACCTATCCTTCACTGCCTCTCGCAGTTTAGCCAAACTCATGTTAGTAGCTTCGAGAACACTGTCCAACCATCTCATCCTCTGTCGTCCCCTTCTCCTTGTGCCCTCCATCTTTCCCAACATCAGGGTCTTTTCTAGGGATTCTTCTCTTCTCATGAGGTGACCAAAGTACTGGAGCCTCAACTTCAGGATCTGTCCTTCTAGTGAGTACTCAGGGCTGATTTCTTTGAGAATGGATAGGTTTGATCTTCTTGCAGTCCATGGGACTCTCGAGAGTCTCCTCCAGCACCATAATTCAAAAGCATCAATTCTGCGGCGATCAGCCTTCTTTATGGTCCAGCTCTCTCTACTTTGCTTAGGGAAATTTAAAAAGGTAAAGGACCCCTGACAGTTAAGTCCAGTCACAAACAACTCTGGGGTTGCAGCGCTCATCTCGCTTTATAGGCCGAGGGAGCTGGCGTTTGTCCGCAGACAGTTTTTCCGGGTCATGTGGCCAGCATGACTAAGCCGCTTCTGGCAAAACTCGAGCAGTGCATGGAAACACCGTTTACCTTCCCGCCAGAGCGGTACCTATTTATCTACTTGCACTTTGACGTGCTTTCGAACTGCTAGGTGGGCAGGAACTGGGACCGAACAGGAGCTCACCCCGTTGCAGAGATTCGAACCGCTGAACTTCTGATCAGCAAGCCCTAGGCTCAGTAGTTTAGACTCACGTCCCAAGCGCCACCCGCATCCCTGGGGAAATTTAGCAACTGCTTATTTGTTTTATAAGTTGCCCCTCTAGGTTTGAGGTAGAAAATATGTAGAAAACACTGCAAAACTTTGAACAATACTTGGAAAAGTTGACCATTTGTTTTCAAAACTTATATCATGCTTCCTTAATAATAATGCAAAAAAATAAATAATAATAAAACTCAGAAGAAAATCAAAGGCAGGTAACACTGTAAAACCAAGAAGCAATTCATAAGCCAAACTACTGGCATAAAAATAAAGACCAACAATGGTTACAGCCATCTGAATTAAAACATCAACATACCAGAAATATTAAATCAATAAACTGGAATCTCCTCAAAGATTTGTGCAAGAGCGGGGAGGTAGAGATTAGTTTGACCATGTTAAATGCGAGTGTTTTAACCGAGCCTCTTTTTTTAAAAAAATGTTATGCAAATTGAAGATAGGTTAGTGTCAGCCAACACAATGAAAAACCGAAACAGTATTTACACAGCCTATGATAAAAAACGCCCACAAGGGCAACTCCCCACCTACAGATTTAGGGCAAAGTTGTGGCAGTTAATTTAAGCAAGCTCCTTCTGCCTTTGATCTCTGGCACCTTCTCATTAAGATGTCATTTTACCAGGAACTCGATTTCAGAATCCAAAGTATTTCCTCAGCTAACCACTCCTCTACAACGTCACCACCACATCCTTCCTGTGACAGAGTTTTACCTAAGCAAGGTGGGCCTAGCACACATAAAACTCCCTCTCTCTCATTTCTATGTGATACTGAATTCTTAACAAGGCACTCTACTAAGAAATTACGCTTTAAAGAGGCTAGTGAGGTTGTCAGCCTTGGGCAACTCAAAGCAGTTGGCACAACCTCTTAAGCAAGGTCAACTTCAATGGGCCCTTTAAAAAATAATAACAACAATACAGTAACAGAATTTAATAGGACATGGTAACCTTCTGCCAGACTCAAGGGCTCATCCACACTTCCACATGTCCCATGAGTGGTTTTCTGCTTGTCCCATTCTTTCTTGGCACGGGTCCAAGTGGTTTTCCCTGGGGAAACACACTCTGCAGCACTGAATCAGAGCAAATATCAATCTGCAGAAAACCTGGTTGGCCTTTGCTCTGATTGAGAGGTAAGGAACGGGGCAAGTGGAAGTCTGGATGAGCCCTCAAACACTGGCAGAGAAACCTGCTGGTCTACCAACAACCATCCCAACCCAGGCAAGTCTAGAGGAAGCAAGCAATGGGTGCCAGTCCCTTGAAGATTGCACACTGCCAATTTGGTATCTACTGGGTTGAAGCACCACACCTGTGTGTTATGGTCCTCGCATGGTGCCCACTCTTCAAGCAGCTGAACAATATTTTTAAAATATTGTTTCCGTTGCTCTGAAGCATGGGTGGAGAACCTTTTTGGCATGGAAAGCCAGGTCATTATCTGGCCCCACCGCACACAGGTAAACTGACAGGTGGGTGAGACGACCCACCTGTCAATCACCTGGCATCATTAAGCTGCCAGATGATTGGTAGGTAGGTTATCCTGCCCAGCTATCCAAGTCCCTTAGTTGGGTCTTTCCAAGCAGAGCACTGGGCACAGGGCTAGCAAGACTGCTTTCTTCAGGGATCAGCTACATGATGAAGTTCCCCATGCAGAACTGGGTCATGCAGGCAACCCAGCAGGGTTAGCTCACTGCCCATCAGCCAATAAATAAAACATAAACTCTGCTGTCGCTGAGTTTCTTCTGCTCCTCTCTTTCAAAATTGTATATTCATATTCTTTCATATTCTGTTCTACTGATTATAAATTGGGTTTGTTTGTTTTTAAAATATTACCCACCCTGGACTTTGTGGTGATGAGCATGTAAGAAATACCTTAAATAAATAAAATTTTGATCCATTTATTTTTGGAACTTTTAATAATGTTGGGTTTTTCATTTTAAAACACCTGTCGGCCACTCTGGGAAAGGTAGGACATAAATCTTTAAAATAAATATAATAAAACAGGGATAACACTGCTGATAGGTTAGGGCGGCTGGAAATGTTTGCAAAGCAGTTTAAAGAGCTAGAGAGTGCTGTAGAAATGCTATTTTTTAATGAATCTTTCAGTATAAAGTTTGAGTTCTCTTTCATGGACTTCTCAGTTCACCCAGACAGGACACCTGACCTTCACTCCATTTCAGCAATATATGTAAATATGTCACTCACTGATACCAGCACATTTCCAGAGCCAGTGAAATTGGGTGGCTGAAGGAGATGACCCAAGATGGTGTTAATTAGCATTCACCGCCCACAGAAACCGAAATTATAGAACACTGAAATTCAATCCAGGACAAATCTACCACAGACCATTAGTCATTAGTCATTTTCCTCATAAATGTGACCCAAAGCAACTTACACAATAAAGCATGAAAACCAGCTGCAACAAACACAACCAATAAAACTTTAAATGTCTATACAATCGTGAGGATAAAAATGGAGAGTGGGGAGAACCATGCACACAACCTTGAGAGAAAGGTAGGGTATAAATGTAGGAATAATAACGGGTAACTATCATAGTCTGCCTTCATAAAGATTCTGGAGACATCAAGATGGCCAACATCTGGAAACAGAAGTTCTGGATTCAACAAATATTTGAAACCCTTTTATAACAGCATATACTGTGTGTGGAAGAGTGACCTGGTTAATTTTGGGGGAGGAACCACACAGCTCATTTGTAGGACACATGCAGTGACAACGCTGCCCTGTGGAACTCCCTGCCAGTAGAGGTTCAATAGGAACTGTTCCTGCCTTCTTTCAGACGTCTTCTGAAAACTGCACTGTTTAGGCAGGCCTTCACAATGCGATTTTTTCTTTAAATCAAGCAGTATCTATTGATATTTTTATGTTTTATATTTACCGTATTTAATTGTATTTTATATATTGTAAGCCATCTTGTAATACAGTATTGCATGAAAGAGAATTATAAATTTTCAAATAATAAGCACATAATTCAATCAATCTCTTTGTTACAATTATCAGTGTTAAAAATAAATACTATTTATAAGTATCATGCTTGGCACTGGAGGAAGCAAGTGCTAATATTTTTTCTTAAAAGCCCACTAAAAATCTATATAAAATAGGAAGCAAAGAATCCTATGCATTTCAGTTTTGTCATTCTGTTAGGAACCCCTCAATACCTTCACAAACCTACAATTGGCAGTGCTCTGCATTTTGATCCAAGCTGCAAATAAACAGGGTCTGTTATAGGGCACACAAATGCAAGCATATATAGCCTTGGAAAAATAAGAACCGCCCACACCTGTGATCTTTTTCCACCTCGGAGTAATATGTACCAGATTTGTTGCCTAGTGTTGAATATCTTAAGTGGCAGCTGTTGAACCACACAGCAGCAGGTGACGTAACGGCACTCCCTCTTAATTGATCCAGCATCATGCTTGCCATTCCACCACTTGCAAACCTATGGACCTATATATTGGGAGGATTCTCAGGTCAATCCTCAGCATTTCCAGGTA
Source organism: Lacerta agilis (assembly GCF_009819535.1). Taxonomy (NCBI): domain Eukaryota; kingdom Metazoa; phylum Chordata; class Lepidosauria; order Squamata; family Lacertidae; genus Lacerta; species Lacerta agilis. Next base: position 3,741,818 of record NC_046328.1, read on the forward strand.
GGGATGGAAATGTCCCTTGCCTCTCTACTGCATCAGTTGGTGAGCCACAGCACAGACCCTCCAAGTGTCCCTATTTTCCAGGGATGTCCCTGATTTAGAGAAGCATAAACAGTACTGAACTAGATGGACCAGTGGGCAAAAGGCAGCTTTCTCTGCTCCTGTGCAGCTATGCTGCAGAAATACATCTGCATTGCCTGCCCTCCAGAGCACTTGACTCTGTCGGTTCATAGGCGGCCATAAGCTAGGGCTTACTGTGCAGAAATGAATTGCACCCACTTCATTCCTCCCTGCTTGTGTTGGGACAAAACCAACCACAATCCCTGTGGCCTTGTGTTCCCTTGAAATCAGGGGTTGCGGTTTGTTTTACTCCCCAAAAACCATTATCTATAGTCAAGATGACTTACCATCTGCAGTTTGTTTGAGAACAAGCAAACAGGTTCAAGGTTCTTGAAGTGATATACATCTTGTGGCACATTCTTCCAGCAAAGATTCAGGAGGCAAACCCTGCTTTTGACTTTCTGGTGCTTTTGAAGACCTTTTTACGCCAAAAGGTCTTTGTAGCCATTTCATTTTTAATTTTTTTTTAATTAGCTAGTCACTTTATTGTCTGTATTGTTTTTAATTGTGTTTTATGTTTTAATGTTGCACACAAAATACTTTTATAAATAAAAGGACGCTCCCTGGTTGGAACACAATGCTACACCAGGGATAAGGATGTGGAAGAAATCTGATTCAGTTTGCAATGTAACATGCGATCCAATGCAATTTGCATTTTCCAAAACTAATGAAAGAACTGGAGCACAACCATCCTTCAAAATTTTCAAACTTCAGCAAGGCCATTTCTCAGCCAAGTTATGTGTACAGAAGTGCATATTACTGAGGTGAAGTGTGAAAAAATGCATATACTTGTTTAAAAAGCATACAAAACTGCCTTATATTGGGGAAATTTGCTCAGCAAAAATGTGATTTTAGGAGAAATTCGCCCTAAAATGCTGATGAATACTTCTTTCTTTTTTATGGCAAACTGATGTGGAAATGTGGAGAACTGAACTTAATATTGGAAAAATGAGGAAGTGAGAGAAGCCAAAATAGACATATTTGCCCATCCTAGCAGGCATCCTCATGCCTTGTTTCCTCGCAGCATGAGTGCAGTAAAGACACAGCAAACCACGAATGTGTGAACTGGGTCATTAAGAAAGCAACACCCTTGCTATAGGCTATGCAGAGACACACCAGTAAACTTCCTTGCTGAGTGGATAATTAAAAAAAAAAACCAACACACTCCCAGCACAGAGACTAGATATACTAATATAGATGCTTTTTTGTGGAAGATGCAGTCAGTGCATCTCAGCTGAGGGGGAGTAAGGCAACCTCCCTCTGCAGACACACACATGCATGATCCATCATGTTCTCTGTGTAATAAGCAGCATCTGGCAAGCATTTATATTGACCCCTTAAGCTATAGGAGTGAACAGTTTGAAGCTTGATTTAGCACCAAAGAAAAACAGAGCAGCCCACCACACCCACTGGGGTGGTGGTGGACGCCCTGCGCATCTTTCCAGACAGATTACAGCATCAGTTTAAACCCCCACCACCATGTGGCTGGTGACTCACATTAAAATTGGCCCTTAGCCACTACCAGGATAGGTCACCGGCCCACAACAAGATCTTGAATGGAGATGCTGTTTCCCCCCAACTTATGCACTCAGCATCACCTTTAAAATTGGACCCACATGCATCTCTACTTTTGTTCACATGATTGTTAAAGCACACACACAAACTGCCATGCACATTCTTTGACCCTTCCCTTCTTCACATCTATCTGTCCAGACAACAAATATTCCTGGAGGAGCTTGATCTGCAGCTATTCTGTAGTAAATTTTGAAATTAAACTTACATCAGTGTTTTGCTTAAAAAAAAAGTCATCGTCATCATCATTCTTTATTCGACCATCAGTCAGAAAAGATACATTTATCCATACAGAATTAAAACATCTGAAACATCTAAAGGAATTTGAAAATAAAACATAGCCAGCACTAACATGAAGCTATACAGATAAACCCATGGGGAAAAAGTAAAAATCCGTTAACAAACATGTCCTGCTTCAACAACTAGGCCAGGATAGGCTCCCACAAAGTACCGGTATATATAAAAGTATCAGGAGCACCTCACCCCATAGACACCTACTAATACTGTATGAGGTAGTCACAGAGAAAACTGAAAATCAAGGACATTTTTAGCCTCTCACTCCGTCCATCAGCAGGAGCATGTGACCCCTCCATAGACACTCTCCCCCCCCCCCAGAGTGTGGCCTCTAAGGGGGGGGAGTTTCCAGACCCCTTTTACAATATGGTGTGATCCTGAAAAGGCCTCAGTTTTGTGTTAAATTCCATTACATTGTTGAATAAGTGTGCCAGGAGTGTAACTGGTTCAACTGCGGCACAACCTGTAGTGGGCACAAATTGTGCATGGAGTATGCAAATACACTGATCGTTATTACATTAAAGTTACGCTTTGTTTGCTGCTCAGTATCTTTATTGAGCAGGTTTCCATGACAGCTAGATCAGAGGCTCAGCAAGGGCAGCATGCAAGGCAGAGTAGCATTGTGATTATTGTCCCCGCCACCTAACACAACCAGGCCTTTCCAGCCTTTGAAATACTATTGGGAGAAGCGATGAAAACTGGAGGCACGCACCTCTGGATAGTAGGAGGTAGGGGTTGTTCATTTGCACAACATCTGAAAAGGAGCAACCTCAAATATGAAGATTTAGGATTATAGTAGCTTTAAAGTACCACAACTATTTTTACACTTGCTCCGCAGTGAGGGAGGAGTGGAAAGAATAGGGAAAGATATAAAAAGAGCCCTGGTGGATCAGATCACAATTAAGCACTTGTTCACACAGCACATAGTTAATCTACGGAACTCCATCCCACAGGAGGTAGTAGTGGCCACCAACCTAAATGGCTTTAAAAGAATAATGGACACAGTTACAGCTATGGTTTTCTATTCTCTTTTTATTGATCTGTACATCTTTTTACAGCTGTATTTTCAAAAAGCAATAAAAATATATATTATAAAATAAGATTAGGCGAATTCAGGGCTATTGATGGCTAACAGCCCAGGTGGCTATGCTCTGCTTCCGCAGTTGGAGGCTGAACTGCTTCTGAAAACCAGTTGCTCAAAATCACAGGAGGGGCAAGTGCTCTTCTTACGCTTGAATCCTGCTTGCAGGTTTCCTACAGGCATCTGGCTGGCCACTGTGAGAAAAGGATGCTGGACTAGATTGGCCACTGGCCTGATCCACCAGGCCCTCCTTATGTAAGTTCAGCTAGCTCCATCCCTGTTTTCCGACCGGATGCTGCCTGGAAGCCCACAAGCAGGCACAAATTCAATAGCCCTCTCCTGCTGTGGCTCCTTGGCAACTGGCATTCCCTGGCATACAGCCTCCGAAGACAAACAGAGCAGGCAACCCTTCCCTGTGTAGACAAATTGCTTGTTACAGCACCACAGGACACCCCAAAGCTCACTTCGAAAGCCCCTGGGCTGAAGGCATACTAGGCAACGCATTGCATACAAGGCAAGTAGAACACACAAAAGGGGCACTTATATCCAACTAAACTCAAATAAAATCCAAATGAAGTAAGCCAGCATGCTCTCTCTCTCTGTGTGTGTACCTAACTTACCTTTCAGCGTTGTTGTGATAATACAATGCTGAGGAGAAGAACCATGGAGGAGAGGTGGGATATAAATGTGAAACCAAAAAAAGTATTTGCTGGCGAATGTAAATATGCCATCGAATCTAATGTGTACCTTAACGTAATTTGGCCAAAAAAAAGGTGAGCATTAGATTCAAGTAAATAGGACCTGGACATTAGCCTCCTCATTTGGATAACGATTTGTCCCTTCTTAAGCTTTGCATCAGTATCAAAGCTAACAGGCGCTTTTTCCTCCATGAACACAATCCAGACGCTTGGCCAGTTCTTTAGCAACGTGTTACCCAGGTCCAAGCATGTTGTGCCAGCCCCACTCTCCTTGCCAACCGGCAACAGCTTCCGAGGTGCCAATGTGTCCACCCACCCTGCTCTCCCAAGCCAACCCAGGGAAAGGAAGTGACTCAGAAACAGCTCGGAAGCACAGTGGTGATGCAGTCACGAAGCAAGGATGTAATTGCTTTGTTTTCAAAACTAAACTGGTATTTCTGGTTCGCAGGTGGCAAACGCATTTAGCCTTCCTGATTGCAAATAAAAGAAAATGATACTTCCTTCAATGTGACCTCATTTTCCTTCTGATCACTAACTCAAAGTTCAACAGAAAGAAGGAGGGTGCAATAAGCCTGTTTTGGTTTGCTGTTTTAAATTCCCCCCCCCCCAGTGTCATTCAAACTTTTCCAAGCAGATCCACACCATACATTTAAAGCCTGGACAGCTCAGTTGGTTAGAGCACAGTGCCAATAATGCCAAGATTGCAGGTTTGATCCCCGTCTGGGACAGCTGTATATTCCTGCATTGCAGGGGGTTGGACTAGATGATCCTCAGGGTCCCTTCCAACTCTACAATTCTATTATTCTAAGTCTATAATCCTGGGATCTGTCATTTGCTGAGGGTTTTGGGAATTGTATCTGTGAGGTGGGAAACTATAGTTCCCATGATTTTTTTTGGCAGAAGTCATATCCTTTAAATGTGTCTGGGGTGTGCTTTAAATGTATGGTGTGGATATGGCCAAAGCCAGACCAGGCCTCATCACAGCTTTCAGTCTGCCTGAGCATCTACAAGCGAAGGAAATTGCCTACTGCTAGCTCTGGTCACTTGTCCATCTAGTTGCCTGCTGTCTAATTCTCATGCCAGTGGCTCTCCCAAGAGGGGCCCTTTCTCAGAACTGAAGATCCCTTTAGCTGGAGACAGCAGGGATGGAACAGGGGACATGTTGCATGCAGCTGAGCTGCAGGCCCAAACGCAGAAGGGGGAACTTGAGGCACTCCAGCTCTTGTTGAACTACAGCTTGACTCAGCAATCTTGCAAGGCTACCCACAAGAATTGGCAAGGCCATCCCTGGTGCTCCCTTTCATGAATATATCTGCTGAAGAGAAATCTGATTGTTGTAGTTCTCACTTTCATCAGCTTTATGGCTACTGGGGGGTGTATTAACTGGCCTGTTGGTGTCTTTTAAGGTCTCATTTTCTGGATGCATTTTAACTGAACCAACAATAATTGGTCATTACTGTACTGTTCATTTGGTGTTGTAAATTATATTATAATTGTAATTGTGTGTATTGTGGTTGTTGTGGCATTGTTTTGGTCTGTTATTCCATTGTAAACTGCTCTGAGTATAAACTTGTAGAAAGTGTGGTAAACTTTAGCCAGCATGGCCAATGGTCAGGATGATGGGAGCATCTGGATCCCCACTTCTGGTTTAAAAAGTCAATTTGTGTCTCCGCCCCGCACCCCCGCAAACACCCAGCCTTCCTGCCGTTAAAACAGGTGCAATTAAGACTGACTAGACCTGCAATTATGGAAAACCTAGTTGTATGCGCACACTAAGCGACAAGCGCAAGGGGGAAGGGGAAACAATGAGCAATGCTTAGCTCATAGGTATCATTTCCAAATAACGAAACACTGCGCAACGTTTGCGGAGTGAGGAACTTGCAAAGATTACAGAGGTTAACTCACGTGCTGAGTTACATTCTTCAGCAGCTGCGAGTTCTAGTCTTCAGCAGGTTGTACCGGTACTAGTTACAAGCACCGGAAACTGCCTCAAACTGAGTCAGACCATTAGTCCATTGGGGCCCAATACCGTCTGCTGTGACTGGCAGAGACTCCAGGGTGACTCTGGCACACAGCAACCACCCCATCTAGGTTGAATCCATGGTTTTTAAAATTATTATTATAACTTTTCTGCAGCTTTGCCATCCCAACACTAAACCAGCTAACGTAAAAACCACGAGAATCACAGATTTCAGTATGCATCAATGAAAGGCTATATTGTCCTCATGGTCACAGAGGGGAGAAACAACAGAGATGCATAAGGGAGCAAACAGGTTTGTTTTTAGCTTAGGCTTTCCAAATAATGCTACTGGTGTGACAAAAATAATTGCTTGGGCCAGTTTTGGTTTGAGTTGAAAGCTATGGAACCAGCCAGAGGACCTTCTCGGTAGTGGCGCCCTCCCTGTGGAACATCCTCAAACCAGATATCGAGGAGATAAATAACTATACAACTTTTAGAAGACATCTGAAGGCAACCCTTTATCAGGAAGTTTTTAATGTTTGAATTTGGCATAAAGATACAAGGAGAGTTCCTCCACCTGTCTAGAATACACTCCTGTCATCAAAACAGCAGCTTTCAAATGGGAATAGGAAGTGAGAGCTGTCCCTCTCTACTCACTTGTCCGCTGTATGCTGAAAGAGGCAGTGTATCATAGAATGTCAGATTAGGACCCAGCAGACCAGGGTTCAAATCCCTGCTCAAGACATGACACAAACTAGGTAATATTGTGCCAGACATTACCTCTCAGCCTAACCTACCTCACAGGGTTGTTGCGAGGATGACATTGTGAGAGGAGGATGAAATGTACACCACCTTGAGCTTGGAAAAAAGGCAGGATATAAATGGAATGAAAATAAAATGGGCCGCATACCGAAACAATGGACTGAACGTGTTTCTGTGCGGCTGAATTTATTTTATTTTTAAACAAATTTTATTAGCATTTTCGTAATATAACACAAACCCAACCCCACACCTACAAATACAAAAACAAATACAAATACACATAATGTCAGGATTCTTCTTCTTATTTGTATATCTTACAAAAAAAAAAATTCTACTTCTGAATCTTGACGTTTGACTTCCCCCGCCTTTTCACCTTCGGTTTTAAATCAATATACTATTTCCTTAACAACTTTTCTCTATATAAAAAAAAAAATTAACTTTACTTAAAAATAACACAATTATCTTGATCTTTTTATTATAACCTAAATCTTAACCATATATTCTTAAACCTAAACTTATTTCTTCTATCCTTTATCATGCTGCTTTTGACTTAAGATTCAATATCTCCTTACTTATTTAAAATAAACTTATAATTAACAGACTTCACACTCCGATTTCGGATACCATGACAGACCATTTGGATTATACATTTAATACTTCAACCCACTCCCCCTCTGTCCATTGTCTTTTTCTGTCTTTCACCAGAACCGGATCTCCAATTATCTTCTTCTGAGTGTCCACAGATCCAGGCATTCACAACAAACCTAGCATCGAGCTTCAGGGTGTTCATCACTTCCTTTCTGGGCTCCTCCGTACCTTTGTACCATACTTCTTCTTCTTGTAGAAATCTTAATTCCATGTCCCTTGCCCCCGAGCTGCCACCTCGGAGTCTGGATATTATAAATTTTCCCGTTCCAGGGCTGCCACCCCCAGAAATCGGTTCCTTTTCCCGGAGTTGCCCAGCCATTTCGAACCATCCTTCAAGCACCCCTCCCAGCTCTTTGCCAAGGTTTGATTCCATTGTATAAAACTTTTGAAAAGCCTCCTCTGTGGAAAGTGAGTCCTTTTTGTTTATAATTCCACTCAAAACTTGCAGTTTCCGATTAAGCAGTTCCAGCTTCAAGACAGTGAGCATTTCCTCATCCTTTAAACCAGAGTTCGCTACCAGTGCTAACACAAAGTCCAGCATTTTAGAAGGGAGGGTGAGTGTCAGATTTCAGTTCCTGTCTCTTCCTTCCTTTGTTTCAATTTTTTCCCACGACAGTCCAAGTCGTCGCCATTTCTCCGAAGCCGGAGTATAAAGACCAAAACTTCAAATGGAGATATTTTTTCCCCAGTTAACCCCCGAAGGGAAATCTCAGCAGTCTCAGTTTTCAAATTCCAGATACTTTCTATCGATTGTTGTAGCAGCAGTCACTTAAACGGTTAATTTCTTTCACCTCCCGAAGGGAGAGAGGCGGGCTGCCTTTCTTCTTTCCCCCAGATCGTTCCAAGAATACAAAGAGTCAATCAAATACTCACAGCCACTGGGTTCTTATCAGCTCGTTAAAGACAGGTAGAACTTAGACGCTCATCACAGGCTTTGTCGCCGCATTTACATCCCGGTTGGGGCATGTCCCCTATAGCCCGGCTCCGTCGTCCCTTCACCCCCACTCCCCCTTTACAGGGGGAGCGGGGGAAGGGTTCGGAGCCACAACGGGCACAGCCGGGGAGCCCAGGGTGCGGGACGCTCTTCCCGCACCCCAACCGGAGCCCCGCTTTGCGGTAGCAGGGCTCCTAACCCCCGGGATGGACTGGGTGCTTCGCAGCCGAAGCAGCCCACGACCACCCGCAATGGCGTCGCCGCCGGAAGTCATGTGCGGCTGAATTTAAACAAGGACAATTTAATTTGACTTTTTGCCATATGCCAACTTACCTATTTTGGAAAGATTTCCTTTTCCTTTTGGAGCATAAAAAAATGGTTTCTATGAATTATTTAAAACATTTTTTAAAACCAAACTTTTACAAGGGTGAAAATGGAATGATTCAGTCATGGACTTGGAAAAAATGAGTATTTGTCAGGGAGCTGACGAACCCCTTTCGTTCACAAGATTCGCTGGTGGTGATTAGACCTCGTCCCCTCAAATTTGCCTGGAATTTGTGCTCCACCTCTGAGTTGCCACCATGTTCTCCTCTCTCAGGAACTAAGACTGGCAACCTGTCCCTGTTCCATGGTAGATATTTGGCAAGCCATGGAGGATGAGCTCACAGGTAAGGGATCTTACATGTCAGCCCTAGCCAAAGCAGCCTATCAGTTCAGTCATCAGTTTCCTCCACACTTATTTTGCCCCTGGAATGAGGGGCAGCAGGCAGCAGCTGCAGCACTCATAGGGACAAATCTGCTCCTGGGATTCTCAGTGCTATTCCTTGCATGCTCTGTTTTACATAATTTGCTTAATTTATATCCTGCTCCACCTCAAAAGCTCCACTGCATTTTAAAATTGTGCATTTTGCTGGGGAGGCCAAGCTCAGCAGCAGAGTGCATGCTTTGCTGGGAAAGATTCTATCAGTCTTCTGATGTCATAAAGGCATCAAATGACTATCCTGTTCAAGGTGGCCCATGGAGAGTAGGGGGGATAGTGACGGAGAAGGATTGACCTCTCTGCCCATAAAATGATGATGAACAGAGTTCAATCCTGCTTTCTTCTCAGTTTGAGTACACAGGAAACTTGCTTGCTTACCCAAATCAGGCAGGATTGAAATACCCGTGCATTGGCTGGTGCACAGGGAGCTGTTGTTAGACATTTATTTATACTCAAGCTTTTTCTTTGAAAGTGACTCAATGTGGCATATGGATAAAAGTCCATCACGAAGCCACCATTCATTTTAATAGGACCTTATCCAGGAAAGCTTCCAGCCATATTGTGCCTGAAGCTTATAAACTGCTGATTACTCTTATGTCCATAAAATCCATACAACATATTTTAATATGTTGCTGGGACAAAAACAGCTGAGACTTCCTCATCTCCAGCCAGGGTTATAAACTGCAATAGCAGTCAGGTCAGTGGGAGGGCAGGGATTTGCCCGAATTGTGCTTTGGGCGTGTGGCAAACAAACCGCCATCTCAGCATTCTTTGCTCCCGGGACTGCTGTTTCTGTAACCTTCAGAGGGCTTTCTCTGCTGGGAGAGATTCCACTTCTTTTATCCCTTCTTAGCACACTGCCATAAAACTTTCTAATCGCTTCTCCGCAAACACTGGAGGCATGTTTGTAGTAGGAGATAAACTGGGTTGGGTATTACAATTCCTAAATCTTCTCAGTTCAAAACTGGAGGGGGACAGGCAGAGCAGGCAGGGTAGTTATTCCAAGGGAGACAAGGACTGTATACATCCAAGCAGGGTGGGGCAAATCTCTCCATTTAGATTTCTCTAAGTTTCTTATGTTTCCTGTCTAGGGCTTGCTGATCAGAAGGTCGGCAGTTCGAATCCCTGCCACGGGGTGAGCTCCCATTGCTCGGTCCCAGCTCCTGCCCACCTACCAGTTCAAAAGCACGTCAAAGTGCAAGTAGATAAATAGGGGCTGCTCCAGCGGGAAGGTAAATGGCGTTTCTGTGTGCTGCTCTGGTTCGCCAGAAGCGGCTTAGTCATGCTGGCCACATGACCTGGAAGCTGTCTGCGGACAAACGCCGGCTCCCTTGGCCTATAGAGCAAGATGAGCGCCGCAACCCCAGAGTTGGACACGACTGGACCTGATGGTCAGGGGTCCCTTTACCTTTACCTTTTTGCAAACATACATATTTTTAAATCCTCAGGAGAAATTTGCTGGTGATTTTTCATAACATGCACGTTTTGGTATGCCTTTTCTCCTAATATAATGCATGCTTGTATGTTATTTTCACTGATATATTTATGTTGGTGCAAATTTTGGCCTAGAATATGCATTTTGGTATATATTATTTGGGTGCAGAACAGCATTGAAAAATTCAGAGAAGAGCAAATTTGGAAAGGTTCCTGTATTTCAGCTCCTGTATTGTTTTGAAAACAGCATATAAGGTAGGTTCGCATTTAAATAAGAAGTGTGTGGTGTAGTGGTTAAGAGCGGTAGACTTGTAATCTGGGGAACTGGGTTCGCGTCTCCGCTCCTCCACATGCAGCTGCTGGGTGACCTTGGGCTACTCACACTTCTCTGAAGTCTCTCAGCCCCACTCACCTCACAGAGTGTTTGTTGTGGGGGAGGAAGGGAAAGGAGAATGTGAGACTCCTTCGGGTAGTGATAAAGCGGGATATCAAATCCAAACTCTTCTTCTTCTACTTCCAAGTGAATAGGTTTAAGGAAACAGTTACCAATCGTCAACACATATCCCCCCTCTGCCCACTGCTTCCCTTACTCAAATCTAGCAACTACCTTGGACCTCAGTTAATAAACCCCACAGGCAGAAGATCTTCCCAGAGGACCCTAACCCTCACTCAACAAAGGTATTTTAAAATGCTAATTGTAACAGATGAATAAATCCAGATTTGCTCAGCAGGGATGGAATCGTTTTAAGAAGCAATTAAGCACAGAATATTTCATCCTCATGACCCTCTGCAGGCCCTATTGCCCCAAAGCACCCTGCATATGCTCTCACACCCCATTACCCCAGCTTCCTTACAGCCTATAAGCACTCAGCTTCTTCATCTCTCTGCTGCTCCCTGGTCAGCAACTACAGGGAGGCAGAACTCAGTAGCAGAAAACACATTTTGAACATGGAAAGTTCTAGGTCATTCCAGTTCAAGCCGATTTGCTCGTGAGAGGGCTGAGAAAGGTGCATCTGTCGTTGAGATCTTGCAGAACTCCTGGACGTGGGAGGTCATGAGTATTGGGCTAGCAAGATGGACCAGTTGTCTGTCTTGATAGCTGCCTTGATGGCCGTGTGTGCTCATGCTCGACAATGGAGTTGGGCTGAAATACCAAGGCCTCAACTTCCAGCTTTCATAGAGGCACCCTCTCAGGTGGCTGTTGCCACAGATGCCACTTTGTTGGCATCTCTCTTTCGCCTCTTAGGTATCAACAAAGGGGTGAGCCACATCTAGAACAGGTGACTTCAGTTGTCGACCCATACTATATTTTTTTAAGTCCATATTTTTCCTGGCCTTACAGGCACGCCATATTCCTTAGTTTTCTCTTTGAGCACCCTGTCCCTTCCATCTCTAGGCCCCATGCAAGGTTTTCACCCTGCCAAATGAATGCTCTGTTTCCTTTGCAGCAGCAGCAGCACTGATTTTAATCTTCCTGTCAAAATCATCCTCCCTAAATGTTTGTTTGTGAAGATTTCGTGACATGAAGGCAATTTACTCAGTGACTAAATGGGGCTCAAAGGTGGCAGACAAAAGCAGCACATTTTAAACTTTAAATATATACTGTTATCACCAGAGGCTCAAAGCTGTAAGCATAGGTCAGCAAAATCACCCCCTCATTTTCTTCGCTCTGATCTTCTCCTCTTACCTTTGTTCCTGTGACTACTCTCACCTTCCGCTCTTTGTTTCCTAGGATCCTGCCGTCCAACGACCCTCTTTTTTGTCCTTCTCTGACATCAGAGCCGGTCAGCAAATCATTACCAGGACTTCATCACCACCCAAAACCATAATGCAGCTTCAGCAGACAACCTCCTTGTCACCCAGAACTACCACTCTGTAAGCTATAGGGCTGTGGACAATTTGCCTATTTTAATAACTTGCACTATTTGCATATCATTTGCACAAACAGGCCCATCAACAGCGGCTTGAGATCAGCCATATCTCACACATCCACACCCCTGAGTCCCAACGTAGAGAGTCCATGTGGGAACAGGGTTCAATTTCTCACTCAGCCATGAAGATAACTTGGGAACCTTAAGCCAATGACTGGCCTGTTTTGTAAAAAGGTAAAGATAAAGGGATCCCTGACTGTTAGGTCCACTCTGGGTTTGTGTCGCTCATCTCGCTTTACTGGCTGAGGGAGCCAGTGTACAGGTTCCGGATCATGTGGCCAGCATGACTAAGCCGCTTCTGGAGAACCAGAGCAGCAGATGGAAACGCCGTTTACCTTCCCGCTGGAGCGATACCTATTTACCGGTACCTACTTGCACTTTTGCATGCTTTCGAACTGCTAGGTTGACAGGAGCAGGGACCAAGCAACGGGAGCTCACCCCGTCGTGGGGATTCGAACCACCGACCTTTCAATCAGCAAGCCCTAGGCTCAGCAGTTTAGACCACAGCTTAGACCACAGTTTAGACCACCTCCTATATAAATAACTGTCCCTACCCAAAAGCAGCTGAGCCGCAGCTGAAGAGTAGATCTTCCTGGCTTGTGTCTGTAGTTAACGGGGGAAGGGTTTATGAAATGAGGTTTAAGTGACTGACTGCCAGGAGGCCCAGGTTTAACCAATGTTTATTAATTATGGTTAGCATTAAACATGCCTTAGTGTTCTGTGGAAACTAGGCCCGTCTCTCTCAATCTATCCTACCTCACAGGGTTGTTGCAAAGATTCTAAGGGCATAGAAAGAACTAATTACCGGTAGGTTTCCTTGAACTCACTGAGGAAAAGGTAGACTATAAAAGCAATAAGTAACTTGCCCAGAGGTTTATGCATGAAATATAAATTATTCTCATCTCCTAAAAAGAGGGCAGCCAATTTGTTACAAAGAAAGCAGCTAATTAAAAAAAAAAAGTGTAAATTGTTTTTTTTTTAATGCAAAAAACCTGTGCCACCCAACTGTTCAAAGCAAGGCTATATGATTCAGTAAGTACACCGCTTAACTGAGCCCCAACGACAGAAACTTTGATGAACACCTCACCTCTCCAGTCTTGGAGAATACCAAACTGGATTCAGAACCAGACGAACTAGGAAGCAAGAGAGGTTTCTGGGACCATAACCTTTGTGAGAAAAGGGAAAGAGATTGCACAACAAATAGAAAAGAAACACCCAGGAAGGAAAAAGTCTTTCCAGTATTCATTTTTGACAACTAAAGGTGGGAGTTTCAAGGAAGACCCCCCCCACACACACACATGCACACTTCCTGACATTTGCCCACAAACACTCTCACTATTTCTCCTCAAGCCCAGAAACACACACTGAATCCCTGACACACACACACACACATACATACAGGCACAGAGTCAACACAGGCTGTTCACTGAGCACCTGTGACATGTGGAGGTGCGCTGCAGTGAAAAATTGCTGGGCTGTCAAAGCACCCTCCCTATCCTTCCAAGGGAGGATTTTCCAAGATACCTTGAGGCAATAAACACAGCGTATTTCACACCCCAAAAGCACTGATTTTCCCTGCCTGGAAATGGACGTAAATAACTTTCCTCGAAAGTCAGTCGCTGTAAGTTTAAGAAGAGGCATTGGAGCACCACAGAATGGCTCTGGAGACCCTATAACCCTCCAGACATTGTTGGAGTCCAGCTCCCATCAGCCCCTGCCAGGCCTAGCAGAGCAAGGAATGATGGGAGTTCCTTCCAACAGTTTCTAAGAAATAAAATAAAATAAAATAAAATAAAAGTGTTTCGACTCTGCTATGAGAAAAGGTGGGGCAGAGCTCAACAGCCCCTCAGCCTTTGCTTTCTGCTCCCTCAAAACTTCTGCCAGTCCCAGATGCATGTCCTGCTGCCAGGGTTGAAGCAATGGTCCATTTCTGTACATGGAACTGAGAGTGCAAGAGAGGGAGAGAGAAAAGGGTCGCCATCTTGCCTGGTGCCTTGAGCCTGTTGCTTTGAGATGTGTGACATCTGCCTCAGAGGGTCCCTCCTTCATTCTATGTGTTTTTTTTGGGGGGGGGGAGCTGTCTTTGGTGAAGGCAAGGGACTCTGCACATGCTCAGAGGCACTCACTGTACTTTATTTCACACCTGTTTCCTTAAAGTTGGGGCATGGGGAAAGATCTAGACCAGCAGAAAAGGCTCCAGATGGGTAAGCAGGTTCATTGTGGCACGGGAATATGGAAAAGATATGGCATGTTGGAAGCTTTTGTGAAATACGGGTCACTTCATCAGGTTCCTGCACAGGCTGCACAAACTTCTGCCTCAATAAATACGTTCCTCTTCAAGACTGCACAGGTAACTAACAAAACATTATTGATTTGTTTGTTTGATTTCAAAAAAACTAAGCAACTTCTGCCTATGATAGAAACAGGACCAGATGTTTGTCTCTGGGAAAAGCCACACACAGAAAAGTGTACACAGGATCAGCCCTACAAACCCTGAAACAATAGACAAATTCTCGTTACCCAAACCATATATAAATCCTTATTATCTATCCCGGTAGGACATATGTAAGAATCTACACATCTCCACATACACATGCAAAATTCAGTTACTGGGTAAAAGAGAGATTGTGCACATTCCGGATCTACACATGCACATAACATCAGAACGGCCATACAGGGCAATACAGGCAACGAAAGAAGCCATGGGAAGCGCACACAGACAGGGACTGAGGCCCCAGACTTTATTTTCATTGTCAGGCTATGTCGGAAGAAACACCAGCATTTCTGAGCATCTGCAGAGTGCCTTGTTTCCTAACTCACCACCACTGAAACAAACACTAGTCACACACCCAGTCATAATCAGTGGAAAGGAATTCTGGTTCACGGGGTGTGGCTTGTAGGAACCCCAGAACCTCCTCTAAAGTTGAGAAGCTACACCCCGGCCTCAAACATGATGGCCCAGGAATGTCAAAGAGAAATGTACAGGCTGAAGCTATTAGCAATATCCCCAGACGCACCAAAAAACAGGCCAGGCCAGAGGCAAAGTACTACAAATGGAGGGAAAGTCAAAATCACAACTCAAGTTTGTGTTTGTTCCACTCACCATCCCCCTTTAAAAAAGAAAAGTGTCATTCTTGGAAATTATAAATCTAGCCTCCCACTTCAAACCATCAGGGTTGCATATCCTGGACGAGACAAACATGGATAAGACAAACACAGAACCGATTAACACATTTCCGCGCAAGGGGACACCCCAATCCTCAGCAAAGAAGACACACACCAATGCTTTTCTGCCACAAGAGATTCTTAATCTCAGGGTCATGGGTTCAAGCCCCACGTTGGGCAAAAGACTCCTGCATCGCAACGGGTTGGACTAGACGACCTTTGTGGTTCCTTCCAACTCCACGGTTCTGTGATTGAACTATTCTATGATTTAAAAAGCAGGCCACTGAGGGGCGTGGAGACTGCAGGTGGGCTGAGGTGGATGACAATCACAAACCTACATTTGGGGGTCATGATAGACAGCCTCTTGCTCCCTCTCCGAAACTCCTGTCTGCAAGTATCATTCAATCCAAAATACATTCTTTAGAGAGCACCCTTTATTTAGCCTTATGTATACGCAAAACACATGCTGTTCCAACAAATACCTCCTCACACCTTTTTTTAAAAAAACGTGTGAGTTTGTTAATTTTTAAGTTTCAAAAACTCACAGCCATGCAGAACAACAATGAATGCCCCTCAATTTTTATTTTGCCTCCTCAGAAGCATTTCCCACTTGCAACATCAAAGACATGCGAAAATTGCTCTCCTTTCTCCTCCTTGTAACCAAGAGGGCCACAACATTATTATTATTAATTATCACCATATGTTTCAATGAATAGCCTCTTAATTTTCCTTTTGCCACCTCTGAAGAAAAAAATAATATTCTTGCCATCCTCCCAGGATGTGGGAGAGTTGTTTCTCTTTCCTCTCCCTATCACGAGGACTGCAACCTTAACAATAATTTTAAATGAAATCTGGGATTCTGGCTATTCTTAGGATTACCTCCCTGCTCCCATCCTTCTCCCTTACCTAGTTCTGATCAAGGTGATTCCCCCCCACCCCCACCCCGCGCGCTCTGCCTTTCTCTTGCCCCCTCCCTTCCCAGCTTCTGTGCATGTTTCAAATCCTGTGCATAGTCGTATCAAATCGATCTCAAATTCTATACAGACAACCCCCCCGCAGTGCATTGATCTTCTTCACTCCCCCCCATACAGTGTCTATTCAATATTTGAGAAGCAGGGGTGTTTCCTATTGAAAAGACTCCCCCCCCCCCCACGCTAAGGAAGAAGTCGTGTGTGTCAATATAAAGGATTCATTTCACTGGGTGGCGGCGGGAGGGGGGCAGCCGTGCAGGAACCAGGACGGATCCTGCACAGGATCAAATGGGGGAGGGAGAGAGAGAGAGAGAGGTGCATGCAGCGGGGGGTGTCTCATTTCTCCCCCCCCCCACTAAAATAACATGCACGCGCTGTCTCTCTCTCGCACACACACGCTCAGCTACCCTTCAGCACCCCGTTTTCAAAGCCACCTCCAGGTCTGCCATGCAATTACACCCCCCAGCAGTGCACAAACACGCCCCCCCACCCGGCCACCCCCCACCCCACCCAAAGCAGCCCCAGGAAATCCCTTGCCTGGTTCTTGTCAAACTGCTCCCTCTCCGCCTCCAGGCTGTGCCCCCCTCGGCGGCTGAGCACCCGCGCGGGCACGTTCTTGATGGTGTTCATGTTGCAAGGCGGACGCGCCCGGCAGGAAGCGAGACCCTCCTCGGCCCGGGGCTGGCAGCAGCTGGCTGCTCTCCGCGGCTCCGCTTCCTTCCTTGCTTGCTCGCTCGCTCGCTTCGCCCGCGAGAGCAACAGCAGCAGCAGCAGCAACTCCGGATCGGCCTGCGAGACTCAGCCGGATTATTCCCGGGGTCGGGAATGCCAAGGCGCACTCGCACCAGGGCGCCCCCAGCGGGCGCGCCGGAGAACTGCTGCCGCTGCCGCTGCCGCCGCTGCTCCGCCTCTTCCCTCTTGCCTCCTCCCTCCTCGAGGCGCTCCTTCTGGCCCAAGAGCAGCAGCTGGCCATTCACAAGGCGAAGCGGGCCACGCCCCCCGTGCCAAGCGGCAGCCAATCCGCGCCCTCCCCTCGCTTCCGAGCCACCGCCCCCCCCTGGGCTGCGAGGCGTGCAGGAGGCTCCTTCTTGCAAAAGGCTCGCCTGTTCCTGGCGCGGCATCGCCTCGTAGGAAGCTGCCTCATTGCGAAGGAAGCTGGCCCAACCTGGTTCGCAGGTTTCTACGTTGAGGCAAGGTGGGGCGGCTGCCTCTGGCGGCAGGATCCAGGGGCAGCAGATCCGGCCCGGCCTGCAAGGATCGCAGTGCATGTACTGTAGATCTTTAAACCCACCTGATCCTGTTCTCATGGTTTTTAAAAAAGTTTATATATATATAATCATTAAAGTTGTGACCATTTCTAATCCAGATCATTGTCCAGACTTTTATTACCCCAGTTCTTCACAAATTTAAAAATGAATCAGAATCCCAACGCTTGAGAGCCCTAGTAGAAGACAGGGTCTCCGAGACTACGATTAATGTTGCCAAATTCTGCGTTTCTGCTACTAGACGCAGGAAATATAAGCTATCCATTGACAATGTGCAGGCAAAGGCAAACGTTTAATTTTATTTAAGATCTTAATTTCGAAATGCTGTTTTTTCGTGTGTTTGTCTTGTGTGTGCTACGCTGATCAGCTGAAGAGGACGATTTGGTCTGTGACCGTTTAATAAAATTTGATTTGATTTGATCATTGTCTGCTTGAGTTTATTAATACATTTTACATTTAGCCACTGCCTGGGCGGGGGGGGGGGTGGCGGCACTACAACTGGGCCTGCAAGAAACTAACTAACTTTGTGCTGTGTTCCCCCACCTTTTTACCAGAAAAAAACACTCCCTGTTCCCAATGTAGATCCTCAATCCCCCTACTTCTCAGGTGGGGTGGGGTGGAGAAGTCATTTTGTGGTTTGCCTCAGGTGTCAAAATTCTAGTCCTTACGAACCTGAGTAAAGGCAATGCTCAAACACTGCAGCCTTCTACAAAAAAATCTTAACTTTGGACCTTTTGGTCCACACCTGGCAGCAAGGTTCTAGATGCAGCTCAAATAAAATTTACCCTTTGCAATGAATTTTAACTGTAAGCCACAGTTTTGGTCCACAGTTGAGCTACAACTTTGTTACATTTTGGCTGGTCCTAAAAAGATATTGCTCAGCTGTGAATTCTTGAGCTTTTTTCTTTAAGGGGCCAACATCATGGCTAACTTTGTTTTTATACACACACAAACACAAACGGCTTGTCAAAAAGTGCTTTGTTTGCTCTGAATCACCCTCAAGTAAATTTAATGGGGTGACATGAGGAAAGGGGGATTTTCTCCATTCACTTTCAATATCTCTCCCTCTCTCTCCCATCTCTAATATATATGCCAAGAAGTATAATTAACACAAAGAAAAGAGTGGATCAAATCAGGGGCGTACCCAGGATCAAAACTAGGGGGGGGCAAGCCATGGTCACCCCCCCCATTTTCCCAGAGTTGTCGACCTTTTGTCTGGCGGGGTGGCATGACATGGGCCCAGGACTCCCGTGATGCAGGGGGCAATAACCAGAGGCGTAGTAAGGTTAGGTGCAGGGGCATCTTAAGCATATCCGGTGCCGGAGTACAAAGATCCCTCCGGAGGGTGCCTCCCATTTCCCACATCATACATTCAACACACATTTAAAGCACATGATTTCACCCAGAGAATCCTGGAAACTGTAGCTTCCCACTCACAGAGCTACAGTTCCCAGGATTCTCTAGAGCAGGGGTGGCCAACTTCCAAGAGACTGTGATCTACTCACAGAGTTAAAAATTGGCAGTGATCTACCCTCTTTTGGGGGGTTCACGTAAAAGTTGTTGAGCTTCTTTAGGGAGGAGAAAAGCAACATTGAGCTTTTTTTTAGGAAGGAAAGCCCTGTTTTGGTGGTTCAGGTCATTTTAGGGGTGCAGGGCAAAGACGTTGAGGTTTTTTTTAGGGGAGCCAAAGTTTTTTTTGCTTCTTTGGGGGAGCCACTGATCTACCGGTGATCTACCACAGACGTCCAGTGATCTACCGGTAGATCACGATCTACCTGTTGGACATGCCTGCTCTAGAGGAAGTCACGTGCTTTAAATGTGTGGTCTACTCTAGAACTGGCGTCAGTGGCTGAACATCTGCTTGACATGCGGAAGGTCCCTGGTTCAGTCCCTGACATATCCAGGTATGCTGGAATAGGACTGCATAAAAATCCCAGAGGGCTGTTGTCAGTCAGTGTAGACACCATGGAGCTAGGTAGGCCAGTGATACAACTCTGGTTAAGTTATCCCTCTATAAAAGTAATATTTCATTTCCTCAGGTCATGTGTCCCTTGTTAAACTGGCAGAAAAGGAGGGGCCCCACCCATTTTTTGCACCTGTCCTGCCCACCACTAGTATGCCACCCCTGAGAAATGGCCCTTCATGGAAAAGGTTACCCATTCCTGGTTTAAACTACCTTGATATGTTTTATGAGTAAAAGTAATCCTAGCTTCATTCCAGAATTACAGTATCTGATGTTTACATAAACATTTTGGAAACAGATTTGTCAGGGGTTGGCTTCATAATTTCTCAAACTTTTTAGAGTCCTCTGTCCATAGGAAGCCCAAGTGAGCCAGTAGTATTTACTCAAGTTTGCTTGGCATTCTTCTTCCTCACTTACTGGAAAATTAAGTGTCTTCCTTGTATTTTTGAAGTAAAAGGTAAAAGGTAAAGGACCCCTGGACAGATTAAGTCCAGTCAATGGCGACTATGGGGTTGCGGCACTCATCTCGCTCTATAGGCCAAGGGAGCCAGTGTTTGTCCGCAGACAGCTTCCGGGTCATGTGGACAGCATGACTAAGCCACTTCTGGCGAACCAGAGCACTGCACAGAAACACTGTTTACCTATTTAACTACTTGCACTTTGACGTGTTTTCGAACCGCTAGGTTGGCAGGAGAATGAAAAAAATTGGATTAAGCAAATAAGAGAGCCAGGGAAGTATAGCAGTTAAGAATGTTGGGCTAGGTTGGACCTGAGGGAGGCCCAGGTTCAAATCCCCACTCAGCCAAGAAGTTCATTGCATGACCTTGGACCAGTTGTCCTCTCTCAACCTTGCCAACCTTGCAAAGTTGTTACAAAGATGAAAAGAAAATCATGTTTACTTCCTTGGACACCTTGGGGGAAATGGAGGAGTATAAATGTAGTAAATAAAGAAAACAAGCAAACAAACAAACAAACAAATATGGACTGTGTTACTGGAAAGGTACTTTTCCCCAAGTCAAACCATCTAGCTCAGTACTGCATACACTGACTGGCAGCAGCTCTCCAGGGTTCCAGGCAGGGGAGATTCTTAGCCGTACATGCAGATGCCAGGGAGGAAAACTTGGGTGCAAGGTGTTCTAACCACTTAAGGGGATGACCCTCCCCTTAAGACATAGATACATTGGAAGCCACATTATGCAAAATCAAACTCTTGGTCCATCTAGCTCAGTATTGCCCACACTGACTGGCAGTGGCTCTTCAGGAGTCTTTCCCACTTCCCAGCCCTAACTAGAGATGCCAAAGATTGAACCTGGGACCTTCTGCATCAAAGCAGATGCTCTGCCACAGAGCTATGACTCCGCCCCCTGCTTTATTTGCAGATTAAATAAATAGTTGGAATGTTGGGAATTAGAAAAAAATGAAACAACCAGTTATTCCCAGCCTAGCTGGGGGGGGGGGCACTCCAGCCATCCTTAGGGCCATTTGCCCCTCTACCCGCCTTACCCAATTCCCCCTTCCCTACCTGGCTGACTGGGGAGTGGGCTTCACTCTGCCAAGGGGGGATGCCACAGAGGTTGGCACCCTCTTCCAACAGAGCCAAGTTTGCTCATCTAGTCTTCTCTTGTTTCCCCCACCTGGCATGGACCTGGGCTGGGAGGGATGAGATGGAGCTTTACTTCCCTCCTTCCCCTCCCTCTTTGATTCCAGGTTGTTGGGAGGGGGTGTTTCCCCCAATGCATTGCCTTTTTAACCCTTCTCTGGCCCCTTCAGCCACAGATTCCTATGAAGGTCACTATGTAGCATCTTGGTCAATGCTGAGGTTCATGGACAGGAATTTTGAAGTCGTTTTTATATCTTGCAAACCCCGTTCTGCCCTGTTATGCCTTGTTCCTGCCCCGCCACTGTTCCACCCGTTTTGCCTTTTTCCAGGTCCAAAAGGATCTATGAGTTGGCAATTGCCTGAAATGGTCTCCGGCTGTACAGTTTCACAATATGAGTATTTATTATCATCGCCAGCCCACCTTTTATTATTTTCACAATATGAGTATTTATTATCATCGCCAGCCCACCTGGGCAATCCTTCCCAGGAAAGTAACATTTTTAAATGCATTGAGAAATTCATTTTAAAAAATTAAAAAATTCCTTTCAGTAGCACCTTAGAGACCAATTAAGTTTGTTCTTGGTATGAGCTTTCGTGTGCATGCACACTTCTTCAGATACACTGAAAAAGAAGTCACCAGACTTGAATGCAGACTTGATAAAGACTTGAAGGCAGGAAAGTGGAAAACAAAGGGTTAAATGCTGCTGGGCAAAACAGCAACTAAGGAACAGGGAGAAGCCACAACAAGGAGGGTCTTAACAACAAGGTGGTTTTAACACAGCAAAAGGCAGGGAGGGACTGAACAACAGTAATTGCTAGGGCAGGTAAAAGGACGCTGCGAAACACCAACCCAGGAGATATTTTTGCTAGCGGTAGAAAAGCAGGGATTTTAAACAGCTCAGAAAAAGGGGGACAGAGGGAAACACGAACTTCAGAGCAGTAAAGAAACTTTAAAAGGGGGGAACCAGAGGAGTTGGGGTGAAGGAATGACAGACAACACAACGCCAGGAACAGGCAAGCCCTCCAAAACACCGGGAGGGAGGGAGGCTGAGGGAGGCGTGAGAGGGAAGAGCGACGCTGACGCAGTGAGCAGAGCCGTCCCCACAGCAGCCCGCCGCTGTGAGCGCGCTCCTCCTTTGCCTCCGGGACAGGAGCTGCCTTGGGCAAGGGGGGGGGGGCAAAGGGAGGAACTTGGGCGGCAGGGACAGCAGCCTCCTTCTCCGCTCCTCTCCTCCTGCCCCGCTTCTTCCTCAGCCTAAATGGACGCGCCGGGCAGCCCAGGATGCGGCTCCTCTTGCCCGGCGCCCATCATTTTTGCTTCTGGGGGGGGGGGCAGCTGGCTTCTAGGGGGGGGGCAGCTGCCCCCCCCTGCCCCCCCTTCGGTACGCCCATGGATCAAATGAATTAAAAACCAAACACAACTCAATTTTTTCATAACATTTTTTTTAATTTTTTAAACATTTGCTTTTCACTCAGCAGTGCTTTTAAAATGTTTTTCATTAATTGTTTTTTTTATTTCTTTTCTTTTAAAAAATAGTTTACAGATGTTCTCTTTCTTTTTTGTTAACATTAATGAGGCTCCACCAAATGCATTCAATGCAAATAGAAATAACAGGAGGAAGAAACATCTCTGCCAAAGGAGAAACAACACAGAGACTTGAGGCATCTTAAAGCCTGCAGCAGAAGACCATGATTGTTAAAAGGAAATTCCAAGTTGAGGCAGTGTGCTTCCCTCTATTTCTAGTAAAGAGGCTCTGCATACCAATGCTTCTTTCTTTTTCTTACATTTGTATCCAAACTTTTCCTCCAAGATGCTCAAGGTGGCATATATAGTTTTCCCTGTCTCCATTTTATCTGCACAACGATGTGAGGTGTGTTAGGCTGAGCGACAGTAACAGACCTCCTGAGCTTCATGGTTCCCCAGGTCCCTATTCCAACACTAATCACTACACCCCACTACTTCTCATAGGCAACAGCACCAATGCACAAAAGGGAGGTATCTGCAGACTTGGAAGACCCCCAATATTTGCAGTAGCCCCCCACAAAAAAATGGAAACATTACTTGAGCAAGGAAAATTGGGTATGTAGAATTTTATCTTATTTCATGTTGTTGTAGGTACTGGTGTTCTGGTTCTTATATTTAATTTTTAAGGGTTGTATCTTTGCCTACAGACAGGGGTGGAAAATCCATGGCGCTTTATATGCTGAACTATAACTCCCATAATCCCAGAATGTTGGCCATGGGGGCCAGGACTTGGAATGAAGGGTTTGGCTGAACAAAAGTTCTCTAAACTAGTTCAAACATCTCCGAACTACCCCTGAAATTAGTTCCCATAATTGCCCAGTGAACTAATGGTAAATTAAGTTCAGTCTGGGGTAGAACTTGGAACAATTTCTAATTCATCTTCAGGGGACCTGGACTCTTGGCTTCTATTTAAGAAAAAGTTAAGTACAGTAAACTGGATATCTATAAAGAAAGTTACACAGCAAAACAAGGATGCAATGTCTTACAAACTCTGCATAAAATAGGTCTCTCGATATCTATTTGCTAGAATGGCAAACCAAAACCTCCATTTACAGGTAGGTAGCCGTGTTGGTCTGCCATAGTCAAAACAAAATAAAAAATTTAAAAAAAATTCCTTCCAGTAGCTCCTTAGAGACCAACTAAGTTTGTTCTTGGTATGAGCTTTCTGCACATGAAAGCTCATACCAAGAACAAACTTAATTGGTCTCTAAGGTGCTACTGGAAGGATTTTATTTTATTTTATTTTATTTATTTTATTTTATTTTGGCAAAACCTCCATGTTCAGGGGTAGTATATTTCTGAATATCCAGTGCTGGAGGAAAACAAAGACTGTTGCCTTTATGCCCTGTCTGCGGACTTCCACCATGGGAAACAAGATGCTGGACAAGATGAAACTTTAATCATCTGATAGTATCTGCTTATGTTCAAGACTGATAAAACTCTGTCTTGAATTTTAGAAAACCTGTTTACATGCCTATAGGTGTCAGTTTAATTTACGGTAATTGAGTGTAGTCGATGACCTAAAAATTTTTTCCCATTCCAATTGAAGAAGAGCCTGGTGATATTCAGAAGCTTGCAATGTGCATGCACTAAGAATATATTATTTAGTTTCATGGCTCTTTCAGACCTCCAGGGCATGAGGCCAGAAGGCACAATTAATAGCCTGCATTGTTATTTCAAAAGTTAGTCTGCCTGCCACCCGTTAGTGGGACTAAATAACTGCTTACTGGTAATTGAGTTTTTTAATACAGCCAAATCCTCTTACTTGGACCTTACTGGTTAAGCTCTTTGACCATTTTAATGAGGGGTTTGCAAACTGTAGCTTGAAAGTAACAGTCAAATTTATTATTATTATTATTATTATTATTATTATTATTATTATTATTTAGTGCACTACATCCCACCCTTCACTAAGGTCTCAGGGCAGGTTACAGCATTAAAAACAATGTTAAAAACAATCTAGAACAACTTTATGATTTGGCTGCAAATAGATATCACATAATTTACCTGCCTGGCCCTGCCCTTCCTAAAGGTGAGTTGCACACACACGAATGTGGGTTGCTTGACAATATTAGAGGCAACACTTTATTATCCAATCAAGCTCAATGGAATCTCACTCAACACATTCAGCTGCAGCTGCCAAGTAATGAGAGTGTGTACACTTGTGAAGGTGAAGTTTGCCTTGGTCAGATTATAACCCTCGTAGAACCTTTGTGCCCTGTGTGTTTTCGCCTGCTAGAAATGTGCCCTTGAATTCTGATAATGACTCTCACTTGCCTGAGTGGGAGGCTAGAGAAGGGTGTAGGACTGTGTAGACACTAGCCTAGTGTACAAAGGTAAAAATTTGCATTTGTTGCCCCACCCATCACTGGAATGCCATTCCTTCTGGATGGAAGCCAAGGGGATGGGTGTCCTCAAGGATTTTCATGGGGGTGGGGGAACAGCAGGCTAATTTCTGACAACAATGTCACACAGAACATGGAGCAAGGTTGTTTTCTGCTGCTCCAGAAGGCAGGACTTGAACCAATCAGGACTGTCCCACCATGAGGCAAGGTGAGGCAATTGCCTCAGGAAGCAGGATCCACCAGGGCAGCAGATCCCAATGTCAATCTCTCCCCCCCCCACCTTGTTCCTGACGCAGACCTTTCCTAACCCTTCTTCCCTAGCAGTGAGTGGGTACCCAAATGCCTTGGGCTGCTGGCCCTGAAACCAATGGATTCCAATTGCAATAAAGGATATTCCAACTAAACATTAGGAATAGCTTTCTGAGCGCAAGAGCTGTTTGACCGTGGAACACACAACTTCAGGTGGTGGACTCTCCTTCCTTTGAAGTTTCTAAATGGGGTTAGACCAGGTTCTATACACAGTTGCTCTCTCAAGAAAAGAAAAAGCAGCAAATCTGGGGTGTGTGGTTCATTTGGGGTAAGGGAGGCTCCCCCCCCCCCGTGAACACCCATAGGCCTAAGATATAGTAGGGGAAAGTGGGGCACGTTGAGCCATTTTTTACTTTAAGCTCTACACACCTCAAAATAATGCACATAACAGAAAACTTTTGCATTTAATATTTATTAGGTACTATTCCAAACAAAATCAAAGCGTTAATGTTTCACATTTGATTGAATAAAATGACAAAAAAAATCACATTTAAGTTTTTCAAAATAATGGATCAATGTGCCCCAGTAGTGGGGCACATTGATCCTTCATTTGGGGCACATTGAGCCATTCCAATTTAAGAGCAAAGAAGGCATTTTTACTACACAGTATAAACTTCCAAAAGAGTTTCAAAAGTATCTCAAAGTTCTTAAGAGGCAGCATCACTTCAACTTGTACTCATTAAGTGAACATGGAAATGTTACCATCTTAGAAGCAGGAGCAGTTCCTCTGAAGCAGAGTGGTTTAGGCAACAATTTTACAATATCCTCAAAAGGAATCAAAGCTTCTGGTTCAGAAGAGGGAGTGAACTTGAGCTGGTCATTCACTTTGGACAGAACACGTTTTAGAAATCTTACAATGAAGTCCCCATATTCATCAGTTCCGGTAACTTAATGGGAAATTGTGGTTTTTCCTAAAATCTTCACAATAACAAAGTTTCCCTCTTTCTTGTTGAATTCTATATTTTCTTCTTCCTCTAGTTCATCTTTAGAAAAGGTTTCAAAATCAGTCGAGTCACTTTCAAGCAGCTGGTTCGCATTCAACTTTTCTTTCATAATTTTTGACACAGCTTTTCCTGCTTCAATGTCTCCATCACTTTCTGATGTCTCATATAAATTTATTAATTTAAACATTTGAAGAAGTGTAAACTAACAGAATATAACACAAAAACTAATAAACTATGAATGATATTTTCTATGGGGTACATTGATCCATGCTCAATGTACCCCATTCCCAATTGGATTAATGTGCCCCACATCACCATTTCAGACATAAATCTATTTTATGCAAAACAGGCTGGCAGCCATGACAAATATTTTAGTACATTCTGCAGCTATGTTAACTATGATCACATAAATGAAAACATATTTCAGCTACCTTTACAACCTTTAGAGCTACATGGTTCACAAGCTTACCTAATTTAACAAATCTGGATTTTTAAAAAAGCTTCTTTGAAAACCCAAACCCAAACACAATGACAGTATGTGGTATTGCTGTTGTTGTTGTGTTGCCACAAACTTTGTATAAAAGCTAAAGTACGGTTTTAAAATGGAAAGGATCAATGTCCCCCATGGCTCAACGTGCCCCACTTTCCCCTACTGGCACTATGGCTCCTTTCTTGTTCTCTCCTCTACTCACCACACCACACTGCCAATTTTAAGGAAATTAATAAGAGAAACAAACACACCTAACTTGATGGTATGTTTATAACGAATTTTTTTTTTTGCAGAAATGAGTATTTTACACACACAGTGAACTTTAGCAGATGTCATATGATAAAATGCAAATGAAAAATTCATCTGCTGCTGAGGGTTTTCCCATGCTGCTCTCCTTTTGTAGATGGGAGGGTGCAGCTTTCAATATTTCATTAATTATAATAATAAAATCTTTATTACGGTCCAGAGACCCAACAATTCATTATAAAACAGTACACAGTTTTGACAGCCCGCCTTCAGGTTATATAAGCATTATGTACAGACTTAGGAAGAGAGATCATTAGTTCTTGCCACCACCGATAGAAACTTCGCCACTGCTGATGTTCTATCATTTATCCGGTCTTCCAGTAGGAACCTGACATAGTAAGCCTCTGATTTTCCCAGGAAAAGGATTTCATTAATTAGATTCTGACCTCACTTTTGTGGCCTGTAAGATGGTACAGAAATCATTGTTATAAACTGTTGAAAGCATTTTATCATGTCGCTCAGCCCAGCTATTTCTGGCCAAAAGAAACAGCAGTAATTCCAAACCTAATCCCAAACCTAACTACATTTATCCACTAAGCTTTCCAAGCTGGGAGTGGGAAACCAGTCCCAAATATTCCAGCAGTAATTTACCGGCGAAGTAATGTATTTCTCATCAAGAATGAATGCTAGAGTGATAGTTAGTGGCCTTTCAAGTCTGAATGTACCTTGTAAGGCTGTCTGCCCCTACAAAGATTCTGTAGGATCACTTAGCTAATTCGGTGAAATTGTACTCATGGCACTGCAAACCTATAGAATACTATAGGGCAATGACCTCAAAATGGGCATTTTCAGTCAATCCTCCACGAGCTGTGGAGTGCCCTAAGCCACATGTGAAGCAGCAACCATCAGTTGCTTCAGAAGCCTTGTCAATACATGTATTTTGGAGTTTTGTCTTTGGCACAAACTTTAGGCCGTTTTAGGAGATGAGGATTAAGTATGTGCAACTGAACCAAGTGCACATTTCCCCTCTTCCTCCCCATCACATCCCCTCCCTCTATTGTCTCTCAGATTTTTGATTATATGCTCTTTGTGGCAGGGCCCTATCTAATTCTGCTATGTAAATGCTGTGTGCATTGATGGCAGTGGCAGCAAAGCTCATTTCAACAGTCTGTACATTTTGCCCAAATCATAGAATTACTTTTTGCTTAGCCGTTAAAAGAAAAGGCGGTGCCTATTCTGCTGTTCCTTGCTACCCTTTGCTAATGCAATTGCTAGCACTGGCCCTGGATCTTTAATCACCAGCTTCGCTCTGCTGCAGAAACGAATGAATATATTTGATCCAGCTCTGTTCTACCACTCTATTCTACCGCCTTCTTGTGTCTTGACCCTCTAATTAAACACAAGACAGGGAGCGGGGGAAGCCTACACACCCAAGCTGAAGGCAGGCAGGAATTAATGGGAGCTTTGTTTCCCTTGAATTAACAGTAGAGAATGTGAATACAAGGCAGCCAGCCTTACCCTCATATACTGCCTTTCCCAAAACACACCCTCATTCTAAGCCAGCTGAAGCACATCGCAGGACACATTTGGGACACCTCTGACAAATGTTTGAAAGCAAACTCACACAAAGTCCACACGAAAATGACAGTGTGAGCCGCAGGTAGGGATGAAGAGCTTTGGTTTTTCTCAGTCTCTCATTTCTCCAGTCTTTTCAGTACTCAACATTTCTATTCTCAGTTTTTTTTTTGGGGGGGGGGTGTCCTCTTGAAAATTCACCAGCCTTTCAGTGCATATTTTTCCTAATATACACATTTCCGCAAGCAATTTCCCCTAATAAAATGTTCTTTTGTGTTATTTTCATGAATGTAGACATTCCCCTAACATAAATGTGACGTTATTGGGTTGGAGAACTGCATCACAAAATTTGGAGAAGTGCATAATTTGAAGCACAGCTGTGTTTTGGTCTGCATATTGTTTTGCAAAGTGTGGATTAGGTACGTTCACATTAAAATGCAAACTGTACCAGATTTCTCCCATGTCACTATCCTCACCTGTAGTGCGACATGCACAGAACTAAAATGTATTTGGCTGACAAACAGCTCTCAAGGCTTCTAGTTCCATCTTGAAAGCTGCCATTTGAGTGACTGCGCTACAGAGCAGGTGGAGAGAGAAGCTCGAGAGAAGCTGCATCTCGATGGGGGAAAGACCTAATTGCCTGGCATTAGTCAGTACTGTACCCAGAATTGCTGACTACACATTTCACTTGGAAAAGACCAATGCCGCTCAAACTCTGCTGGAGGTAGGACTCCTGGAATACATGGGCCCCAAATGGTTATCAGGGTTCCCCCCCCCCCAAATGATAGAACTCAGTTCCGGCATCTCTCAGGTGGGCACCATTGCCATTCTAAGAGAATGAGAGAGGTGCTCACAGTGAGTTTTGGCACCTGTTTTTCTAGAAAAATAGCACTGGTTGTTATCATAGAATCATAGAACTGTAGAGTTGGAAGGAATCCTGAGGGCCATCTAGTGTCGTCCCCTGCAATGCAATAATCTCAAAAACTTGACAGGTATCCATCCAGCTCTGCTTAGAAACCTCCAAGGAAGGAGAGTCCACCACCCCTCCTGTCAAGAGATAGCTCCACAGAACATCCCCTCCTTCATGCAGGTGAGCCTTCCTATGTGACTGTCCACTTCCATCATTCCCTGCTGTTCCTGGCAAGGGGAGTTGCCCATATCCCAATTCCTCCTGCCAACATTATTGACTTATGTGAAAACACGGCGGCCAAAAACAGTTCTCCAAACAGCAGAAATTAGAAGTGATTTAAACACATATTAGAAGTGATTTAAACGCAGGTGGCGCTGTGGGTTAAACCACAGAGCCTAGGGCTTGCTGATCAGAAGGTCGGCGGTTCGAATCCCCGTGATGGGGTGAGCTCCTGTTGCTCGGTCCCAGCTCCTGCCCACCTAGCAGTTCGAAAGCACGTCGAAGTGCAAGTAGATAAATAGGTACCGCCTGGCGGGAAGGTAAATGGTGTTTCTGTGCACTGCTCTGGTTCACCAGAAGCGGTTTTGTCATGCTGGCCACATGACCCGGAAGCTGTACGCCGGCTCCCTCGGCCAGTAATGCGAGATGAGCGCCGCAACCCCAGAGTCGGACACGACTGGACCTAATGGTCAGGGGTCCCTTTACCTTTACCTAATGAATTAAACATCCACTATTTTGGAGGATGTACAAAGAAGTCTAAAGAGAAACGCCAAGTTTATTAAATTATGCAAAATATGATGCTCAAAATATTTTCGAATGCAAAGAGAAACGGTGCAGTTGAAAGAGAGACAGTGTATACTGTTGCTGGCTTAAAAGCAGAAAGGCAACTAAGAGAGTTAATATGGCTAGACAGTATGCAGCTTACATGGAATTGCTGCACTTCATAGGGGCAGAACCCAAACTGAAATCAATGGAAAAGGTAAGGGGCCATGTTACAGACTGGTTGCAATACATGATATGTTTAAACTAGATAGAAAGAATGTTGTTGTTTTTTGGACCAAAGCTCACAATTTGAAGAACTCATACAAAACAAAGATTAACTTTTGTCTCAAATGTTATTAGAATGGGAAACAAAAGACAAGCTAGTTAAAGCCTCAATGATACACTGGGCAATAGATCTGCACACTTGAAAGTGACTTGAAATTTACAGCATGTTATTCTTTGAAGGAGAACTATCTGAAAATGATTCACAGATGGTATTTAATTCCGAGTAGGGTTGCTAAGATTTACAAGACAAAATCAGATAAGTGCTGGAAGTGTAAAGAAGGTGGAGGAAACATTCATTCATATGTGGTGGATATGTAAAAGGTAAAAGAGTATTGGGAAATGATTTATAATGAATTGAAAAAAATGTTTAAAACTACTTTCCCCAAAAAATCAGAGTCCTTTCTGTTGGGGATAATTCAGTCTGAAATTCCCAAGTGCCAGAAAACTTATTTATGTATGCAACAACTGCGGCCCATATTTTGTTAGCCCCAAAATGGAAAAAGAGCAAGGTCCCAACTAAAGAAGATTGGCAACTTAAGTTGACAGAATATGCACAACTTGGAGACTTAACATATAGAACAAGAGAACAAGAAGAACATACCAGTACGTTTAAAGAAGATTGGAAAACATTTATTGAATATATGGAAAATAATTGTGTACAGCTGAAAATGCTGGCAGCATTAAGATAAATTCAACAGTGTAAATAATTTTTGATGGATGTAATAATGGAAAACCAATTGGTATAGTTTTTGTAAAATATGGAGGGATATAAGATATGTAAAATGAACTATGGAAAGAGAAGAAGGGAAGTCACTGATATCTTATGTAAAATGTTTATCTGAAATTGTAATACAGAAAATTTAATAAAAATCATATTAAAAGAAGCAAAACCGCATAATCCAGCAAGAGTTTCTCTTGAGCAAAAACCCATTGAAGTCTACAGTCATGTTGGTTTCAGTGGAGCTTTGTGTAGGTTTGTCTATTTCAAAAAGCTTTTTTTTTTTTTTAGGAAACTCCCCAAACTGCTGTTGAACTTTTTACAAAAACACAAATTGGAAATCCCCCCTCCCCTCAGATGTCAATGCCACCTTTGAAATCTCAGTAATGTCCAGGAAAATCTGGACGTATGGCAGCCCTAGCTTTGTGTCAGAGAACTTCCTCCTCGATTGTGGCTAAAATATTTCCTCCACATTGTGGACAATGACTTATACTGTACATATAAAATGTATTCCAACAACTGCATAGAGCGTTCCTTTGTTACTACAAATGTTACTCCCACACCAAACATGTAAAGAACACCGAAGGATCTGTAGTTTCACATTCCCTGAGCTATAATTCCCAGCACCCTCAACATACTATAGTCACTGGGATTCTTTGAGAGAAGCTATGTGCGTTAAATGGCCTTTAAATGTATGGTGTGGATGTGACCTTACTTAGAAATACTTCATATAAGGGATGAAAGATTCTGGTGTTAAAAACACTGAGCATTAATGAACTCTTTAGTCATACAGTAAATGCAAAATATCTGTACAAAAACAAGGAAAAGCCACAAACACATATTTATTTCTTTTCTTAAAATCACCTATTAATGAGCAGTTACATATTTAAATAACCTTCCAAAAACATACTAGCAGTTAATCTGAGCATATGAAGTCATTTTTATTCATTCAGCATAATTCTAGTTTTTAAAATAAAAATTAGGGAATGAATCCCATCGTTTTGTCACAGGTCTTTGGCACTTGAGAGGTTTTCAGAGATTTAAATGAACTGAGCTGGAGTGACTGTCCACTGAGTTTAACACACCATGATTATCTTTGTCTTCGAAAGAAAGGGTGCATTTCTTTGCTCTTGTGGACAAAACATGGGAGACACCTGCTTTGAAAAGAGAAGGAAAGTTTTGAAGAAGCAAAACACGCTGAAACTCCACACCATAATTCAGTTGCAGGTTTTGCAGTTTTATGACAGCATATGGAAAAACACAGCCAGTTAGAACCTCAGTGACGCCTGGAGGGTTTTTTTGTTTGTTTTTGTTTTAAAGGTGTATTTACTTCATGGGATGAACTGTCTGCCACAAAGCTGCCTTTGTGTCACTGCCGGAAACTTTCATTTCCAGTGCTCCGCAAACAGCTGGCAGCTCAGGAGTTTCCATGTTGACAAAGATATTTTTCCTTCTTGGCTGACATCAGGTTCATCAGCATTTATAAGCCGTGAGGCATGCCAGAGATGCCAAGGGCTCCAATGTAACATACTTCTAATTTCTTTCGCATTTGTCTAAACTCCTTTCCAACACAAGCCTAGGCTGTGGCAGATCGTCTTATTTATTTATTTTATTTGCACATTTATAAAGTGGTTCACAACCAAAAGCTGCTTAAACACTGTACGATAAGAATAAATAAAATAAAAGGACAAAAGATTACTGACTCAATAAACTAAAAGCAATAAAACCATTGGCAGACCTACTTGCAGCGACCGCTCCTCAGGGAGCAAGGCCTAACCTAAGAATGGTGGACAAACTGGACAAGACAACTTTCGGGGTTTTGTAAAAACTGGCCACAACTTTATTGATTCCAGATGTAGGTAGGATTTGGCTTTACAAGCTGTGAGTGGCTGGGGAAGCCCAGCCAGATGGGCAGGGTATAAATAATAAAATATTTATTATTATTATTATTATTATTATTATTATTATTATTATTATTATTTATTGGCTTAGGCATTGGGTGTATTGCGCTCTCAGCCTCCTGGTGGAGAGCTGAGGAATGACAGGATCGAGCCTAGGATTAATGAGTCAATGCAAGACTCTACGGGTGGCACTCCCAAGCCGCTGAAGGCCCATCAGCTGTACGCCTTGGCTTTTGGACAGAGACTTCCAACTAGACCCCTCTAACAGGATAACCAGTGAACACACCTCTTTTGAGGTTGGCGTGACACACCACTTCACCCGCTGCCTGATGTTAGACTAAAGGATTCCACCCAATGCCTTATCTGGTCTTCAGCCGACTACAGTCCTGAGGTCAGGTGCAGCCAACATTTATCGGCTGGGGGCAGACCAGAGCAAAGCCTGCTCCACACTGGTCTGCTCTTAAGCTCGGCCCACCTGTCCTGGCCAGATTTTAGTCGGTAAGTGATTCCAGAGGGCTGCAGCTGCATCACTAAAAGTCTGTTTTCTAGTTCACACTAAGTGGACCCTGGGACATGCAGTACTCTCGGCAGGGCACCACTGGGGAAGTGCAGTTAGGTAATATGGCTAAAATTACTTAAATCTTGGGCGCAAGTGCTGTATGCACACTGGAACCTGATTCCCAGCCTCTGCTGAAAGGAAATCCTGCCACTGTCATGGCATTTAAGTGCCCACAGATCACACTAAAAAAATTCAGAGCGTTTTGCAGCCCAGGAGCAACAGGCTTGCCATAATACTGCCGCTGTGGTTTTGGGCAACCTAAGGGCAAACGTCCACAACATACATTGAAAGCATATCCAATGCACATGACTTTCCCCAAAGCATCCCAGGGTTGTTAATGGTGCAGAAAAATGTGGCTCTGTGCAGAGGAAACTACAGTTCAGGAACTCTAGTGCTTTAAATGTGTGCTAGATGTGCCTTAAATGTATGCTGTGGCAACCAACATGCATCACTCTCTGCATATCACATCTTCACCTGCAAATACTCAAAAAACAAATAACTTGTTATGAGTAGGGAACACATGTATAAAACACAAAAGGCAATTTAGAGATCACTTTGGCACAACAGTTTTTCACAAGAAATGTACTGCTTTGCAATTGCACTTGGAACTTTATACTAGCAGGTGTTCATATACATTTTTTACTGTGCTCTTCAGCTCTGTGTTGTGCAAAGTCAACAAATACGGAGAGGA
This sequence comes from Lacerta agilis, assembly GCF_009819535.1. NCBI lineage: Eukaryota > Metazoa > Chordata > Lepidosauria > Squamata > Lacertidae > Lacerta > Lacerta agilis. The sequence goes on from NC_046328.1 coordinate 3,776,233, forward strand.
AAGGCAGAACGACTGACCTGAGGTCATAAAGAAAAAAGGGAGAGCTTCATCTCGCTTTCCTCCGCAGTTGGCAATCGCCCTTTGCAAAGGGATTCGCTATACTCCCCGGCCTGTCAAAGGACATTAACAGATCTGTATTACATCCTTAAGAAAATAACCATGAAAAAGAAATGTGTGCCTGCAGGGCATAAGCTAGGTTAAAAACTACTCATAAATACCTTTGTTACAATGTGTAATTGGTATAATTTAGGTAGATAGGTAGATAGATAGGTAGATATATAGATAGATAGATAGATAGATAGATAGATAGATAGAATGATAGATGATATAGATACTTCTGTTCTAAGTCAATTCTCTTTGTCACCAAAACTGTTTGGAAAGCCAGAAAATACCATATGAAGGCTGTTGTTGGGGCTGCAGTCAGGGCTGGCACCAAGCAGGTTGCTGAGCTCCAGGTTTGCTACCATCTGGCGGGACTCTGCCAGCAGCCGCTGCAGCTTGCTGGTGGGTGAGCAAGAATCCTAGGATGAACCAAAACAAAATGTGTTAAGGAAGACCTGGAACCAGAGACACAAGGTGGGTTTGAACACACGAGATCATTCGGAAGGAAAGCACTGAGACAACCTAACTATGGAATATCTCTACATGCCTTCAGGGCTGCCAGCAGGCACTCTGGAAGCAGGCAGCAATGGGAAGCAGCATTAGTGGGATCAAGAACCTGTGGCAGCGTTGGACCTTCTTGTTCTTTGGCAATCACTCGTAGCTGAGTAAGATTGTCTTATTCTACTTTTGTTTCTGACATAGATCTTCACTCACCTTCCCTGGTTGATGTCACGATGCATGTGCAGCATCCATCGTGCTGACATGCGCACTCCACCAAGATGCCAGGCGCAAGCGGCTGGCACCGCTTCCGTGCGGCGGCAGCAACTTTTAAGGCTGCAGCGCGTGAGCAGCAGCACAGACAGGCACCTGTGCTGCTGCTCACACGCTGCAGCCTTAAAAGTTGCTGCTGCCGCATGGAAGGGGTGCCAGGCGGCAGCTTGGGAGTGGGGGGGGTGGCGCCGAGTGTCACCCTCCCCCCAGGCTGGCACCTGGGGTGCTCCTCCCCCATTGCCCCTCCCCTTGGTACGCCACTACAGGGAGTCTTCTCTTCTCATGAGGTAGCCAAAGTATTGGAGCCTCAGCTTCAGGATCTGTCCTTCCAGTGAGCACTCAGGGCTTGTTTCCTTCAGAATGGATAGGTTTGATCTTCTTGCAGTCCATAGGACTCTCAAGAGTCTCCTCCAGCACCATAATTCAAAAGCATCAATTCTTCAGCGATCAGCCTTCTTTATGGTCCAGCTCTCACTTCCATACATCACTACTGGGACAAAACATGCTGCCTTACAAAACCAGACACTCACTTTGTGGATGGTCGGATGGCAGCATCCGTTGGCTGCCTGGATGTCTGTTAAGCTCATGAACTCCGAAGGCAGCTCTCCTTCAAACAACTTATCGTCTCCCTTGCTCCCGCTTGTCTTTTGGGTGGATGTCAGACAGGGAGCACCCAAGTCCGAAAAATGCAGGTCCACATCATGGTCACTGTGAATATTGAAAATAATACTTTTAGAAAGTCATATTCAGCACACATTGTAAGGAAAGGGTATAAATATGAGTTTTTGGTACAGCACCACGCTTTTTAAAACATAAAGGGGATGAGAAAGCAAAAGGATGTGCAGGTTCATAAGGCAATTCTGGACCAGTGGAATCTAATTTTAAACTCCCTTTAAAGAAAAATAAGTTTCTAGTTCTTATGACTGCAGAAACTTGGTTTGCAGCGGAGGAACCAGGGCCCTTTTTTATTTTATTTTATTTACCAAATGTGCATACTGCTTAATTGTAACAACACCTCTAAGTGACTTACAAGAAGTATTTAAATTATCAACAAAAATGATTTAAAATAATTAAGAACATTTTAAAGACAATTAAAATCAGCAGTAAAAAAAGAGAAAGAAATGGAAACACATCAACACCTACATGTCTGGAAATGCTTGCCTAAACAAAAATGCATTAAGCAGGTACTGAAAAGGGTATTTCAAAGGCTCCTGCCTGAGGTCAGAAGGCAGAGAGTTCCAAAGTGTAGGTGCTGCCATACTAAAAGAACAATTTATGACAAATGCAGAACAAGTAGTGTGTGGCACCTGTATTATTATTAAATTAAATTTCTATACCACCCTTCATCCGAGAATCCCAGGACAGTTTACAATATAAAAACACAAAAATACACAACATAGTAACAAACAAAAACAACCCCCATCCCACCCTGGAGTTTAAAAGGCCAGAGATTGTGTAGTTAGCCAAAGGCCTGAGAGCAAAGAAATGTAACAGTGACTTTGTCTTGCCAGGATTCAAGCTCCGCTTATTTTCCTTCATCCCTCCCAGCATTGTGTCCTCCTAGTCCCAAACAGCCTCTCCCGATTCAGATGTTATGCAGAAACAGAGCTGAGTGTCGTCAGCATACTGATAGCACCTTGTCCCCAAATTCCCAGTGACTGCTCCTGGCAGCTTCATATAGTCTAATTTGTCAGCGCCTAAATGATATTGAGCACCAGAACAACTTGGCCACAATAAGGAAATTTTGCCCATGGTATGACTATTTTCCACTTTCCCATTTCGACTCTCTGGCACCCTATCTGCATAACCTAGCAATTCTAAAACATAGACGTGCTTTTACTCTCGCAAGATTGAATGTATTGCCCTTGGCTGTACTTTCCAACAGATTCCACAGGAAAAACGCATATGTCCCTGTAGAGATGGCAGTACCGAATTGGTGGCACATACCCTTCTGGCTTGCACTCTTTATAAAGACTTGAGCAATGAGGTTATCACCCCTCTTTTATTGTCCATTCCAGGTCACCAAGCCACTGCCACAGTGTCCTTTCTCTTGGCAGATCAAGATGAACACGTGACAACAAAGGTTGCAAAGGTTTTAGCTGGGGCAATTAGAATAAGATCCACTATTTGACTATTGATTCAAAACCCTAAAATGTATTTTATGTAATCGACTTTTTATTTGTATTTCTATTCTTTGTATATCGTACAGTATTGTTGTTTGATTGCTATGGCCGATGGCTGACGCAAATAAAGATTCTTTCATTCAGCTTCATATAGACGTTGAATAGCAGTGAGGATAAAACAGTGCCCTGTGGCACCCCACTGCATAACCCTGAGGTGGCCTTGTTTCCAATAATGGCCAATGTGGTCCCTGCCCCCCAGATGTTGCTTGACTACAACTTCCAGTCCCTGACCTTTGTCCACGCTGGTGGAGCTGCTGGGGCCTAACAGCATTCAGTGGGACCCAGGTCTGCCCCTGCAACTGTGCAAGGGGAATGGCCAGACTCACCCATGTGTACAAACCAGCTCTGTGTTGGGTCAGGAGATTACAAGCAATGTGAAGTCTCAGGTCTTTTTATGGGCTTTGGAAGAAAGGGAAGAGATTTATTTACAGCTGGTCTACTAAGCCAGAGGGGACGGTGTATGAATTCCAAGGTGAGCGAGATGGGGCTGCTCTAGATCCACATTCCATTTTAAGGCATGAGCCCTTGAAAGCAGCTGTGTGGCTGACCGATGGCGCTCTGACCAGCCCCAGGCCCTTTGCACGGCTTGATTCTCTCCCCCACCCCTGCAAAAAAGTAGCCAACAGAAGCTCGTGCATATCAAAAGTGCAAACTGAACTGTGTGAAGGTTAAAATTGCAGACCATGTTTGCAACGGGTTTGTTATAAGAGTGCTCAGATCAAAGGGTGGTGATTTTGCCCCTTTAGTTTCTGGTCAAGGGGGGCAGTTGACTAAAATGGGGGGGTCCCCCCAGAATGAGGCTTGTGGATTTCATCCAGGACTCTCTCCCCTCCGCCCAGTCCCCCAGTAATTAGAGTAACGCTTTATAACAGAGAAGACCAGAGAAGCTGGGGACTTGAGCTGGAGCTGCTGCCTGAAGTGCAGCAGCCAGAAGGCACTATTCTGCTGAGCAAGCAGGGACAAAGATTCAGGCGGTTCAGATGCAGACCAAGATTGGCTGGACCAGAAGCTTTGTGCTGCCTGTCAGTTTAATCTGATTAAAACAGCCTTTGCCCATGTCTAACAGCAGACTAGTCAGGTAGCCACCTGTCTGCCTGTTTGTTGCCTTTCCTTTTTTGCTCTAAGACATGGGTAGGCAAACTAAGGCCCGGGGGCCGGGGCCAGCCCAATCACCTTCTCAATCTGGCCAGCGGACGGTCCAGGAATCAGCATGTTTTTACATGAGTAGAATGTGTCCTTTTATTTAAACTGCATCTCTGGGTTATTTGTGGGGCATAGGAATTTGTTCAGCGCCCCCCCCCCCCAAAAAAAAATATAGCCCGGCCCCCCAGAAGGTCTGAGGGACAGTGGACCGGCCCCCTGCTGAAAAAGTTTGCTGACCCCTGCTCTAAACAGTCTGATGAAGACTAGGTAGCTGGTTTATTAAAAGATTGTTCATAGGTTTTTCATTTGGAGTATGGACTATCTTAGCTTACAAGAGAATGGACTAATTTTGTAGGCAATTAGCAAAATACTGAACCTTTTCGACTTGCCGCTTCTAATCGCAGCCTGAGGACCGTTGGGAAAAGCTCCGTACCATGAAGCTGCTTCTCCCTTCACAGGCTTGAAAATCTGCATCCACCGCTGGTCACTTACAGGCTGGTACAGCGCGGCTTTGTTTATGGAGCTGCGGGAGCAGTACCCTGATTCCAGCCCTTTAAATGGACTAGGAGATTTGCTGGGACTCAGCTTACATGTGCCCATCTCCTTATCTTTGCAATCCTCACTGGATTTGTCGGACAGCTTCAACACATGACTCTGGCAGTTTGTGGGCTCGGTGTGGCAATTTAGTTCAAGCCAATGCTCATGAATTGGTAAAGATGCCACATAGCTTTGCTCTGGTGCCCGAGCCACTTCCCTGCCTTCTGCCTTCCACATGCTGTCTGACTGGGAGGCAGGTCTGCTGTCTGTCTCCCCAGAACTCAAGGAACCGCTCTGATCCAGCTCTTCCCTATGCATAGTTCGTTGCCCATAAAACAGCCCTTCCTGAAACTGATCCAAGCTTGCTGGCTGTCTCTCCTCGGGGCCCTTTGGCTGCCTATTCTCGGCTCTGTGTGCTTCACAGATATTTTTTGAACTACAGCTGGGAGAATGCACGAACCGGGTGTGTATCTTCTGATGGGCTTCGCTACACACTGTGTCTTTGTTGCCGCTACTTCCAGGATCTGACAAAACTATCTCTGTGCTATAAAGGGCACAATAAGGAACTTGCGTTATCAAGACTGCATTTAACAACTTAAGCCTGTACATTATCTGATCTGCACCCATCAATCTCTACACACTTCGTCCACCCAAGGGTGTGTCATTCCTGTTTCAGACATCCAGGATCTTCCAGCCCTTTAGGATTTGCCCTACTTGGCTTCTACTGTTGCTTTACAATCAGTTTCAAGGGAATCAAATAACTGCTGGTTTTTGGATCTGTAAAGGGACAATCTCTATCTGTTTCTCTGCCCTGGCATGCCTATTTAGCCTGCAAGAGTCTCCTCTTCAGATTGGCATAAACTCTACAGGACTTAACAGAAACATCTGCCCCCGTCTTTTTTTTTTTTTTTTAAGCTGAGCCCAAGGAAAAATCCTTGTAATGTCATCAGCCCTAATTAAAGTTGTTATTTTACTGTCCTGAACTACATGCTGTGAGACAGCTTAGCAACCTGGTGGCTCTCAATACAGGCAATGCCAAGTGACTCTAATTTAGGAGAACAAAGTCTTTCTAACACAGCACAGCTGGGGCACCCCGATTCAGTCTTTTGGCTGTGCAGCTTCCACTGCTGGTCTTTTCAAGGCAGGAACAGTCAGCTGCTAAGTGACCACGCTCCAAGAATGGAGCAGAAGGCAGCATTTCAACAAATACTGTTCCTCCCACCCCTGTTGGCTGTACTCTGATTGGTATGGTGCACTTCTAGGGGTTTCCTCTTAATGAGTGTTGATGAATTAGTGTTTAAATATGCTCTATGCAGGGCTGGAAGAACCAGGGTTAGGATTTTGAAATGTTTTCCTAGCCCTCCCGCTGTGCAACCTATAAGTCCCCTTTAAAAGCACCTTCTCTTCAGAAAGCCATTTGCCACTTTTACCTGGCCTCGTGTGCCTGTGTCTTATGTTTCTGCTTCGTTTCCTGGGAACTCTCCAAGTTGAAATGCAGAAACTGCAGATCTCGTTGCTGCTTCACATAGATCTGAAGGCAGACAACAAAACAACCAACAAACCTCAGAAGAGCAAGCAGTTCACTTTGATACATTATTTTTGCCCTGTTTTTCTCTTCACAGACACACAAAGCAAGAAATTTAAAACAATAATAATGAGGGCATTTCAGATACAGTACATAGAAATTTTAAGAAGAAGAAGAAGAAGAGTTTGGATTTGATATCCCGCTTTTTACTACCCGAAGGAGTCTCAAAGCGGCTAACATTCTCCTTTCCCTTCCTCCCCCACAACAAACACTCTGTGAGGTGAGTGGGGCTGAGAGACTTCAGAGAAGTGTGACTAGCCCAAGGTCACCCAGCAGCTGCATGTGGAGGAGTGCAGACACGAACCCGGTTCCCCAGATTACGAGTCTGCCGCTCTTAACCACTACACCAAACTGGCTCTCTTTAAATGGTTTGTTTTTAAGATTTCAGAGAACTGTATCAGAAATACTTCCCACTCCATTTTTTCCATATTCAGTACATGCTGCTATAGCAATTGTAAAGATCTGTGTAAAAAAAAAATGAAAGAGAAAAAATTTTTTTTTTGTTTTGTTTTCATAGAGAATACAAAACTAAAATAAAGCAAAACAAAATGTCTATCTACATGTAAAAAGTAGTACCCCAATTTTAGTTAAGTATCCCACTCTGTTTCAAAGATCTCCAGAATGATTCTGGCCATTCTTAGCCTCCAATTAAGATCAGGTCAGGCTGAAGGATGGTGACTGGACTACAGTTTCCCAATAAGATTCATGGCTATACCATGGCCTGGACTATCTAGCTACTTTATTGTTCTCTGAGAGCAGCACACAGATCATTAACACCACGTACAAATAAACTATACCAAGCTGTCTCTCCCAATTTTTATTTAACCACAAGCATTTGGAGATATCCTCCAGTGCATTTGAATTTAAAATATTTTACTACATTTCACTGGAGGTGCTTTAGAGACATTAGTCCTTTCTGTTTAGTTCACATATTCCAAGACTGAGCCCCAGTATCAAAAACAGGTTCTTCAAACAAGTTATTGCAACAGCCAATTCTGTTCACCTTTGATTTTGTTATGTTCCTCATTGCGACATAAAAGGACAAAAACAAGGGCAATCACCTCCCCCACCCCCCACCCAGAAAATGGAGTCAAACCTGTCGCAAATTGCTCAGTTCTGTGTCAGTTCGCAGTTGTTTAGATTTAGCAGACTGAAGCAGCTGGTCTTTTCTGTTTGCTCTCTCAGCTGTTAGGAGAGAGGGGGTTGAAGGGTTGGTTATTTTCCACAACAAAGAATTGCACAGAGAAACAATAAATAAGCAGCAGTCATAAAGAAAATGAATGCTAATTTAGCTAACATTTTCATTTTTTTATACACAGGGATTGCTTTAGAATCAGTTACTTAGGGGAGCGATTTCCCCTCTTGTGAAGCAGGGGTGGGGACTCTGTGGCTCTCCAGATGTTGTTGGACTACAACTCCCAGCATTCCTGACCGCTGGTCATGCAGGTTGAAGGGAGCTGGAGTCCACCCACATCCAATCAAAGGTTGGAGGGAATGGTTCCACTCCATATGGGAACAAAGCATCTAGTCCTGATTTCTGGCTGGGTAATTTTGATCAACAGCTGATACCTAAAAAAAGAATACAGGCAAAAGATCCAACAACATATTTACCGGTACTAAATCAGAGCCAGATGGACTGTAGGCTCCCCTCAAAAGCTAAGGTCCAAACATTAGTTTTTGTCTACTCACCACAAAGCATCAATTCATTGTTCAAATAACTGTTTTCTTGCTTGAGGCGTATGATTTCCTCCCTCTGCTCATTGTTTTCTTTTGTTTTCTCACTGAGGTCACCTATAAAACAAAAAGAGAGAGTGTTGCTGAGATGAAATACCTTCTAAAGACAGTTCACGTCTATTTAAATTATCATAAGCCAAATGTCCAGCAAGAACTTTTTGTTGCAATGCAACACTAAAATTCCTATCATTGCAACAAGGATTAAAATTACACACTGAATATATAGTTTATCATTAGCAGTTTATTGTACATTATTGCCAACAAAATTGTACAGTAACTATAACTGCCTCGTTTATTGCAGGGTATCTGAAGGACAGCAGGCTACCATAATAGCTTGCACACACATTAACATTTTCTGCTCTGGGTACCCCACCGTCAGAAGTGAGGGGGTCGTCACCAGACACTGGGCCTTTTCTGTGGTCAAACACTCATTGGGAAAATTAATAATAATAATAATAATAATAATAATAATAATAATAATGCTTGAACTTTGGGTGGCACTCAAATTTCCAGCTAATCTGCTGTCATTTTGCTTCTGCAACTATTGTTTCTTTTGTTGTGATGGATTGTATTTATACAATTAGCTATTTGTAAAAGGTTTGTTGAAAGCTGCCCTGGGGCCAACATTGGTGGAAAGGTGGGGTACAAAGGTTTTAAATAAAATAAATGTATGTTAACTTGCAGTCTGATTATAGAAAATAGCATGTACTTTTTTTGGAGGGGGTCTTTTGCTTCTGATTCATTCCAACAAGAAGGAATGGGGAAAAGTTATTAAATGCTTCCCTTCCTTTTTAAAAAATTTGTCGTAGTTTCTGCTCTTTAAATTCTAAGTTCCCATATATTCAATATTTGAAAAAGGCACCTACATATTGAGTTTAAGGGAAAACTGCAAATTTACTTAAATCTGAAAATTCTCTGATTGATGGACAGCCTGATTCATTTGGCAGGAGCAAATGCAAACGGGAACACTGTCCTTCTCCAACTCAGATTTTAGATTATGAATATCAAATTCTAAGCATTGTTTACCTTTTAATTTGCTTGTTTCCAACATAAGTTCCTTCAGCCTGAGTTTAAAATCCTGCTTTTCCCTATTGACGCTTGATTCCTCCATCTTTGCTGCACGCAGAGCATTTTCTAATTTTTTAAATTTACATGTGAATTCAGTAATATGATTCGTTGCTTCAAGTATGTCATTATCCTAACCAAAACAAAAACAAAAACAATTTGGTCCATTGTTTTGCCTTGTTTGCTGTCATCTGTGCCTCTTTCATTTTATATGTTGAATGCTGTAAGTTATTAGTCTCATTTCAAAAACTAGCTCAGAGCTTGGCAGTGTTCATCTGACTGAATGAACTCTATCGCATTTTATTTATTTAACAGATTTCTATCCTGCTTTTTGACCAGAGTCCCCAAGATTGGCTCACAACCTTCACAAAATAGAACTGTTCCATTAAAAATCTTTTGCTTCTAAAATTAAAACCATGAAAGAAATAGATTTATGAATGAAGATATTAGGGGAGGAGTGGGGAGACCAGAAGAGAACAGGTTGGGGGGGTCATTTAAAATAATGGACTCAAAAACAAAACAAAGAATTTAAAAACTCCCAAAGGAAAACATTTACAGCACAAATTGCTGTCTTTTCTTCAAGCTCATTGGAAGAACACTGCTTTGCATGCCGAAGGTCCCAGGTTGGAACCCCAACATTTGCAGGTAAGGCCAGGAGAGACTTCTGTCTGAATTCCCGAAGACAGCAGACCTGTGAGCAGAACCAAGCCTTTCACTAAATCCCTACAAAGAAATTTAAAATCTCGTATTGGGAGTGGGGATTTCATGTCCCACTGAACACCTCCCTCTCCTCCAGGGTTTTCTTACCTCCTTTTTCTCCATGTAGAGCCCCATAATTGAAAGTAACCTCCTACTAGCGGGGGGGGGGGACCAGGTTAAAAATCAGTTTGGATAGAGAACTGCAGACAGTTGGTGGCGATGGGAAAGGTTCTACTCCCTGCTACTGATGCTGCATTTTAAATCCCGGTCGTCTTCCCCTGCTCTATAAGGAAATCAGCAGCATCTGGTTTGGGCCCTGCCCCTGTCTTATTTAAGTGTACCCGGAAACAGGGGTGCTCCTAACATACAGGTAAAATTACCTTTAGCTTTAACATAGTAAGCAGTTCCTGCTCTCTGGCTTGCAGCTGCCCTAATTTATTGGACAGCTCCATCACTGAGCAACTGAGGGTTTGATTTTTCTCCTAGGAAACAGAAAAGAAAGGGGAAAAGTGTTGACAGTGAAATCTAAACCCTGTGCTCTGTGTGGCCTTCCCAGCCCTATTGCACCACAAGCAGAAAGCTACCCTAGCAACCCACATCCTTGATCAGCCCATGTATGGATGACTTAATAACAGCCACCTTACTGCAAATTCAGCACACTGGTGTGAGCGCAGCATCTTGGCTCACAACATCTGATGGAGAAAAACAAATACATTTCCTTCTTTTGAGTTTGTAGTTAATGCATGTGTTACTTTAGACCACACAAGGGCACTGTTTGTCTAGTGATCTAGCCACCCCGTTTGTAGCTTCTTTGTCAAAGATAACTCCACTCCTAAAAGTTAAGCCATTTTTTTCTTCCCTCCCAACCTGTTTAGACAACGCCTACTGTTTCTCTCTCTCATCATTATTCATCCTGCAAATAGTTTCTGCATAAATAAAGCCTTTGAACTCCAGAAACTGTAAGTGATTATTAAAATCTAATTCACCCAAGCTGCAAGGCTTGCTAACAACAACCCCAAACTGTTCAATGTGAACTAGCTCTTAATTCTCCCCCTCACTTCCTATTCTTCCTATCCACCTACTGTAACCTGCATCTGCTCTTCCTATTTCACCGGAACCTTATTAGCACACTAACCTAGAAGTGAAGCAGAATATCCTTGGCCAGATCTCCCAAAGTATTGCCCTTTAGCTAAAATCAGCTGCAGGGCCCCTGGGTTTGGAAATCTACTCCCCTCCTCCCTAAAGCTGGCATGAGCCACAAAGGAGAAAACACAGGAAACCAACAATATAAGAAATCTCATAGGGGAAGCTGTGTGGAGGCAAATGTTTTATTTCATAAACTATCCTGTCTATGGTCCAGTCCAATCACACACATGTCCCTTGCATCTGTCTTCAGCCAAATAAAGAAACTGAGATATGTCACAGAAAATGTCAGGCCTAGTCAGGGCCAGCAGTGGGAACCTCTGGGCACCTTCCAAGGCCTAAAATCATGTATGGGGTGCACTGCTAATCTCTGGAGCCTCCTGGTCCTCCTCCTCCTATCTGTTAATCTACCTTCTTCAAACATCTTGAGCAAGAAGGAACAGTAACCACTATAGACTTTATCCTCTCCTATGGGAGGTGGGGTGGTGCAATGATAGTGAGGGAGAGGAAGTGGGTGCTCTTAGGGAAGGGAGACATGCTGAGAGCATCTTGCTGAAGGGACCATCCACAAAACACCTGGCAGCAGCACTAGGTCAAGTTTGTCCCTTACTCAGAGTTACATTCAAATCTACCCAAAGCATTCAGAATCTAGCCACGAACTAAAGCTTACCTCGAGGGCCTGGCAGTGAAGTGATGTGTCAGAGGCTTTCCGAGAGAGTTCCTGGAGCTTCTGCTGAGTATTCTCAAGTGTTATCTTGCGGTCGTTTTGCTGGGATTCAAGGTGCTTTAGCCTTCTAGTCAGTGTGCTAATCATTTCATTTCTCTTGTGCAGCTCATCTGAGGGATAAGTAACAGGTACTGTTTCTGGGAAAGCAATTGAGAGCAACGATGCACACACAAAACTTCCTTAAACTAAGCTGACGTTTGAAATGTTAAAAAAAGGCAGAGAGAGAGGTACAGATAGGTACAGATATTTTAATTCTATAAAGGAATGTCTACCTAGGAGTCATCCTAAAACATTTTATGTTCTCCTGGATCTTTTTACCTGCCATGTTTTTCCCCTTTTAAATTCCACAACTTGGAAGTTTGGATGGAATTCTCAGCACATCTTTGGGGTTTTATTTGAAGGTTTTACATACAGATGTTAGGCATCTAAAAATTAACCCAATACAAAAACATGAAGCTCTTTTTGAACAGCATCCATCTTATGTGATATCAGTCCTTTTAGGAAACTACTGGCATTTTGCTATTGTTACAGCATCACTTACGAAAGGTTCTACACGTTTCCTGCCATTCACAACATTCTAGCATTTCCATGGTGCTTCAGTTCAGATAAAATCTCCATTCTGTAGCCAGCCAGCATCTGTGGGACCAGCCAAATAGATTCTCTAAGCCCCTGGCCTGCAGCAGCTTTAAAGTTCCAACAAACAGCTTAGGGCGTATATGAGAAGAGGTGCACACCTTTTATTTAATGTCTTTTGTCTTAAACCTAGAGCACAATCATAATGTAACTGCCAAGGGACTGAACTTATCAAGCTGCCTTATAGAGAGTCAGGCAAAATTAATCCATCTTCTCTACTGCTTTCTACTTTGGACCGGCAGTGGCTATGCAGATGATCAGGTACAGGTAGACATTTCCCCTCTTCTGGGATATTATTTGATCCTTTCAACTGGAGATGCCAGTAACTGAACCTGGGGATTTCTACATGTGAAATGTGCTCTGCCACTGAACCATGCCCACTGCCATGAACCATGAAGCTGTGGACAGAACTGTAAACCAGGAAATCACAGTTCAAAAAAACCTAACCAGTGCCCTCAAGTGGCTGTCAGGCTCAGTTCCTCCACCTGCAAAATGGGCACAATACTCTTACTACTGCACAGGCTGAATTCCTCAGCCTGTGGTCTGCATGGCACTCACTCTCCAATTTGCTGCACCGTTCTGCCAGCGTCAGTATTTTTTGACGATCATCATCCCAAGCCAGCAGCTGCCTCTGGTGCACTGCAACCATATCATTGAGCTCCTTATCACGATCTTTCAGCTCCACAATTAGCAGCTGAAGTTCTTTCCTCTGCTTCTGAATGGTACTGCTCTCCGGTTCAGAGGATTTATTCTACAAGAGGAAGAGGGGAGAAAACAGTCCCACCTACATCACATCACAAGTTAGGTAGCTGATACGTAAGTATGCAGTTCGAAATACAAAGCATTTATTAAGAGCGCTGTGGCTTGTTTCTATTCCATTAAAAGCTTGCAACTGTTTCAATGAAAGCTCAGAGACATGTGCATAGTTAAACTAGGGAATTCACTCTGATGAGATGCCTATCAACTTGAATGTTTTTAAAAGGGGCTTATTAAAAGAAGTTCATGGAAAACAATTCTATCAATAGTGACTAACCACAGTAGCTATGTTCTACCTCCACTGGAAGCTGCAGGAGGAGAGAGTTATGCTGCACTCAAGGTCCTGCTTGTGGTCTTCTCACAAGCACCCGATTGGCCACTGCAAGAGCAGGATGCTGACCAGATGGGCCTGTGGCCTAATACAGCATGCTGTTACGAACATACAAGCACCACAGACCTTTCCTAAAAAGGTTAAGAAGTAACCTTGAAACAAAAAAGGAGAATACACATCTAGGTCCATCAGTCTTTGGTGCTTAGTGAAATGTGAGGTATTAAATACTGCTTTCAGATTTAACTTGGTTTTGTTACCTGGTGTGGAGTGGAGAGAGGCAATGATGATTCCATAAGGACTGTGCTGGCGTCAGGACTGTAACAGGTACAATTGTTGCAGAAGTGGTGTGGACAATTTCTAACTGTAGTTCAGCTCTCCCAGAGCAATGAAGAACCCTATTCTTGTGCATTGCAACTCAGCAATTCAGAGGGTAACTGTCGTAACAGAGATTGAGTAGGGATACATCAAAAACAACTTATAGTAAGTTTATAGTAAGAGGCCACCTCACATTACGGAAAATTTTAATTACTCAGGAGGAAGGAGACACTGAATTGTATTAAATGTTTGCTGAATTCGTTTGTTGTTGCCTTATTATATACTAATTTGTTAATATAGTTGTATCAATTTTAACATTTGCTCATTTTTAATGTTTTTTTTATAGGCCACATCCAAAATTCAGACATGAAACACCTAAAGCATTCTAAAACACCTGAAACCAATTACAATTAAAAACACATAAAAGCAGGTTACAATGAAAGACATTCTGAATTCAGTGTGTATGTATTATAACCAAATGCATGCACTGCACATAATACATGTATTCCCACCTATACATGTAACAGTGTTTACCACCCCGAGTTTTTAACTGAAGGGGCATAGCAGAAATCTCCGAGTAAATCAATTATATACAGAGACATGTGAGATGAAAAGTGGGAAGTGGCTTAGAAAGATAGACAGGCACACCATTCAAATACTCTGTAAAGAATGAAAGTATGCTGTCTTCTCCTCTTTCTTTCTTTCCTTCTTTCTTTCCTCCCACACGCTCCCCACACTGCCTACACCAAAAAATGTCTCAAATGGACTGTAACTGGCCTGTATGAAAGATTCTACGATTTGAAAGCAGAGACACGGAATATACTTCTGTTACTTATGGAAATGTTTTGATAAATACATATTTTTAAAAGACAGGCAGGAGCAGAGGAAATATTAAGTGCACGCTTTTGTCTCCTGAGGATTTAAGGAAGGCCCGCCCCGGGCGATTTAAAGTATTCCCACAAACACACCGGCCAAAGAATCCTGGGCACTGCGGTTTGCTGAGGGTGCTGGGAATTGCAGCACCGTGAGGGGGAAGAACTACAGATCCCATGATACCCGGGGAGGGAGGAATAACGTGCTCTAAAGGTGCGCACGACACAGTGCGCGGCCTCTGAATACCGGAGGGGGGGCAGAGAGTTCACCAGCAGAGCACCCAAGGGAGTCGGGGTCCCCCAGAAAGTGGGTGCGGAGCGGTGGAGGGAGTCGGGCCGGGGTGGGGTTGCGGGAGACCGACCCACCCACCCTAACTTTAGAAAACGAAGGGGGCGGGCGTCTCTCTCTCTCTCATTGAGGGAAAGGGAAATGGCGGCGGGCGAAGCTGCCGCTTACCCGCCTCCGGCGTCCCCCGCGAGGGAGGAAAGGGGGACGGAGCGGCCTCGGAGCTCCCCTTCTCCTCCTCCCTGGGACGCCTCCGCGCTCCGCCTCCAACGGCTGCTCTGCCCACAAACCCGCACCAGCCGCACTTTAATCCGCTTTCCAGTGTGGCTTTGCTCCTGTTTTCTTACTAATGCGGAGTGGCCACCGTCGCGCAGACGATGATTATTATCATTAAGATTATCGTCGATTAAATTTGTGTGCCGCCCTGTATCCGAAGATCCCTGGGCGGTCCACAGCTTCAAGATACCAAAATAGAAGAAAAGCAAACCCACAACCCCCTTCCAACAAGCACATTCTTTCATCAGCCTGAGACCTGGTGGAAGAGAAACATGCCACCAACGGGGAGCCACCACAGAAAAGGCCCCCGCTCAGGATACCACCCTCATGGAGGAGGCACAGCAAGAAAAGCCGCAGAGTAGGGTTTCCCAAACTTGGGTCACCAACTGTTGTTGAACTACAACTCCCATCAACCCTAGCTAGCAGGATTCATGGTCAGGGATGATGGGAATTGTAGTCCAACAGCAGTTAAAGACCCAAGCTTGGGAAATGATTGCAGGATCTAGGTTGGCTCATATGGGGAGAGACAGTCCTGGAGACCCAGCTCTTCTTCTTTGCCGCTGAATGCCAGGTGCTGAGCCACACAGCTTGGGATAGTCATGCCCTTCTTGCTGGCTTTCTGTAATGGGCAACTGGTCGGTCACTGTGACAACAGGATAACTGGACTAGATGGGCGACTGGCCTGATCCAGCTGCAGAGTTCTTCTTATGTTTGTTTCCCTCAGTTTTATCCCCGACTAGAATCTCCTCTTCTGCCACCGCTGTGTTTGAGCACCAGAGCACATTGAATTGTACTCCTGTTTAATTAGCAAGAACAAAATAAAGCCCTGGCGGATGCAGCCAAGAGCCCATTTTAGGCCAGCACACTGTTCTTACAGTGGCCAACCACAGGCCCATGGGAAGCCTACTTTGGATTCCCAGAAACTAGTATTCAGAGCATGCTTATGAACACCAGTTGCTGTAAAACACAGCAGTGGAGCATCCTGTCACACTCAGGCCCTGCTTCCCATGGGCATCTAGTTGGGCACTGTGAGGAAAGGATCCTGGCATAGATGGGCTCTTGGCTGCATCTGCCAGGGCTCTTGTATTTAGAGGCATGCTGCCTCTGCAAGCAGAGGTAGAACAATATCTGGAGTGACTATTGCAAACTAGAATTTTGCTTCCTCCTCCCCCAAATACACTTTAGCTGTTTACACAGAATCAGATTTTATTCCTAACAGCCAAGCCCTTGAATGTTAAAACATGCATTAACCCCACACTGATTTATTCCATATTCTCCTCCAAATTAATTCAAAATGACTGCTACAGGTCAGAATCCACACTTCGTCCATAAGCACAAATACAAATTCACCCCAGATTCTACATCTTTTTAAAGAGGAGTGGGGAAACCTGTGGCCCATCATATGATGCTGGAATCCAACTCCCATCAGACTTGGCTAACATGGCCAATGGTCAAGAATGATTGGAACTGTAGCCTAACATCCAGAGGACCACAGGTTTCCTATCCCTGTGTTAAAATCATCCCAGGTAGAGCACACACCCCTTTCTACAACACACTTCTTTCCTAACAAATAGGTCTTAACCAAATGAATTTATCCCACTTTTGTTTAGAACTGCATTCTTTAAACAGGTCATGGTAGCATAGCAGCTGTCTCCCCAAATAGCTCAAGTCACAGAGCAAATAGCTACATTTTTCACCAGACTGGTGGAAGGTGTGATAGTAGAACTGGCGTGCTCTGGTCCATGGGGTCACGAAGAGTCGGACACGACTGAACGACTGAACAACAACAGCATAGCAGCTGTCTCCCCAAATAGCTCAAGTCACAGAGCAAATAGCTACATTTTTCACCAGACTGGTGGAAGGTGTGATAGTAGAACTGATCTGTGAATTGTGCTTGTCCGAAGCAATACACAGTTCAGGCAGCTGGATCCTTGAATATATTTGGAATTTAGTTTCCAAAAACTGTACTATTATGAGAATGAAATGAAACATAGAGATTAACAACATCTATATATTAAAATGTTGTTTCCAAGGTCCTAATTAAAGATGGAGATAATCCTTTGTTTGACCAGCTTTTGGTCACAGTGTAAAAGGATGCGAACTTTCAGTTCATACACAACTCTTTATCAGACCAAATGCAAAGAGAATTAATTCTTCTCTGCAGGGTGGGTAAATATGGCATACTGAAAGACTGCAGCTGTACGCTTTAAGCAGCTGTAAACACAATCATTAAGCACATCCATATATTATAGTAAACACCACCACCAGAAAGCACCCAAAAGTTCCATGCCAAGAAAAATCCAAAATGAAAGACACCAAAAACATATAGTGTGGTACCTCGGTTTTCAGACGTCCCCATTGCCGAACGTTACGGTTTTGGAACGCCGAAAACCCGGAAGTAAATGCTTCCATTTTCGACAGTGCCTCGGAAGTCGAACGGGTTCCACTGCGTGTATCTGTTGTTTTTCACAATTTTCTCTATTGAATTGGCAGGCAGCCCTTTGCATCTCGGTTTTTGAACGTTTCAGAAGTTGAACTGTCTTCCGGAATGGATTACATTTGAAAACCAAGGTACCACTGTATATCAAGAACAGGGATGCAATAGTGCTTATTTGGCATAATTCATTTTCCTTCTACTAGCTGTGGACAGAAATGAAGGGGTAAGCACGAAAACCCCAATTCATTTACTGCTGGAAGCCCTCCTCAAACCTCTCAAAATTACCTATTTTCAAAACCCACGGGATGCCAAGAGTTATGGAGAACTCCAAATCTTGTTCAATATCCTGGGGCAGGTTAGCTGGTCTAAAGGTATTACCCTACTGTGGCATGGATTTTTGATTTGCCAGCCAATGTAGTAAGTCCTCACCGCTACCCATTCCCTAAACCAACACAGATCTGTCAAGATGATTTTTGAACCTATGTTCAAAAGTTCCTCTCCACAGCCATGAAGGCCAGAATTCTGCTGGTGACTTCAGATGCAAAACGCCAAGCACCCTGAAGGCCAACTCTGCACCTACAAACCCCAGAAGGAACAACTGGGTTAGCCTCTTGCAGCACAGTCACAAAAAGAGAGTGCTTTGCAGCACCTCAAAGACAAAAACCAGATTTAAAGTCTACTTTAAATACCTAGTAGATTGAGCCTTGAGACACCAGTCTTTCTGAGGGACTGAGAATTGTGTTAGGAAAGAAAGGAAACGCTTAGTTGGTGAGGAACAATAACTTCTTTATTTAAGTCTCTACTTCATGCGGAGGCATGAGTGTCTCACTTCCCCCAGGTTTAAACTTTGGCAAAAATCACAAACAGAAAATAAGCAGCCAATACAGAACAGTGAAAATGCCAACAGTAATAAGGGTGCCCCTTTAACAGTTCTGCTGTCAGGCGAACACACGTAGAAGCCTTGCTTTGGCTACGTTGACTAGAACTTGGTGTTTGTTAGAAGGCAGTGTTTTTCTTCTTTTAAAAAAACAGCATCACTTCTTTACTTCTCCTAGATCTTCAATGCTATCATCATCAACCTGCAAGATACAAAATTCTGTTATCAAAATCGCAAAAAGCAACTAAAATCAGTACAAAACCCATCAAGGAAGAAGTTGGTGCAAATGCTAAAGCACCCAATGGATTGTAATTAAAAAGGACTAAGGTAACGAGCTCAGCTGGTGCTTAAAAGACCACAGTGGAGGCATCCGGCAAGCCTCTCTGGGGCCATACACAAAGAAGCTGCAGCACCTTGCCTCTGAGCCGGGGTGGGAAGCCTCTTCAGCCCAGCAGGCTGGAAACCGAGCTCCCTCACCACTGCTTTATCCCATGTCATCATGTCAGGGGACCCATTTTCCCATTGCAGCACAGCTTGAGTTCAAAGCAATCCAAGCACCACTGACTGGCAGTGACTTCCAAGCCCTGCTTGGAGTGTTGCCCATCTAGGAACATGCATGACCACAACTATGCTGCAAAAATTTATAGTGGCCCCACACCCGGAGAATCCTGAAAGTAGGGTTGCCATATGCCTGGAATTTCCTGGACATAGCCGGAATATTGCAGTCCGAAGCAGTGTCTGGGCAAAAACTGCTAAAAATGTTTGGGAAAATCTGGTCGTATGGCAACCCATGTCGGCAGCGTTGTTTTTGGCGATTTTCCTTAAAACTAGCTCAAAAACTTCAAAAAAAAAATCTGCAACTTTTGTGTCAGGATTTTCACTTTTTGAAATATGGCAACCCTGCTGAAAGTGTCATGCAGTTATTAGTCCTCATGAGATCTAAATCTGTAGTTAACTTAGCCACCAACTCCTCACCAACTCTTACTCTTTTTCCTCTCACAGACACCTGACAATGTTGCCTGAAGTGTCTTGGTGGTGCAAAACTTAAAAGTTCACAACGACCAGAAGTTCAATTGGATGCAAGTAGGTAAGGAAGGAAATACATGGGGAGAGAAATTATTTACCTCAGGCCACTTTTCCTGGATGACGTCAATGATGTCGTCTGTAAAGTCCCCCTGAATGATTATTTCATCCTCTCCTGTTACTGAGGCACCGCAGGAGAATTTCTGAGCAAAGAACCTTTGTGCTTCCTTAAGGTCTATTTCTGTTTGGAGTAGAAAAGAACACAAATAAAACAATGCTGATTTAATCTTTGCTTCTTCTAAAAACAGAAAAAACAGTCTGCTGTATCAGGACAGTGGCCCATCTAGTCCAGTATCCTGTTCTCACAGTGGCCAAACAAATGCCTCTTCTGGGAAACCCACAAGTAAGACCATCTCTGTGCTCCTGCTGTTTCCAGCAACTGGTATTCAGGAGCAGAGCAAAGCCATCACGGCTGGCTGACTGTCTTATCCTCCATTATTTTGTCTAATCTTCTTCTAAAGCCATCACTACCTCCTGGGGCAGCAAGTTCCATTGTTTAACTAGGCTCTGCATGAAAAAGATTGTTTAAATGTCACAGATAGCTCCATGTGAACAAGGCCCTTTCTTGACTCACCAAAAGTTGCAAGACCACACACTCGTGTGACGTATTTCTTCTTTGCTCTAGGAATTTTCGCTATCGTAACTTTTTGTGGTACCGTCTTCTTCTTCTGTTTTATCTGACCTCTTCCACCTAGGAACAGAACAGAACATCATCGGCGATAATCACCACAGAACCCACACTTCGCTTTTCAGACTACAGAAGCACAAGTGTCAGGGATTGGTTGGGTTTTTTAGTTTCCTATCCCTCCACCAGCACTGCTGTCCATCACCCCAACAGAAAACAGCCGAGACCCAGCTATTCTTTTAATGTTCCTCTTGTTATTACTATTCGATCAAACTCATAAATCATCAGCTAGTTAGACCAATAATTCCTAAGATGAACCCCAGGCCTTTGGGGTGGGGGGAGGTGAATGCAGCCCTCCAGACCTCTTCATCTGACCCTCAGGAATATCACAGAATTGGAGAGATGGAAGGGACCCCAAGGGTCCAAACCCTTGAAATGCAGGAAATCTCAATTACCAAATCCTTGACAGATGGGCACCCAAGTCCTGTTTAAAAACCTCCATTGATGGAGAGTCCACCACCTTGCCAGGTAGACTGTTCCACCGCTGAACAGCCCTTACCATCAGGAAGTTCTTCAGAATGGTTGGTCAGAATCTCCTTGCTTGTAACTTGAAGTCATTGGTTCGTGTCCTACCCTCCAGAGCAGCAGAAAACAAACTTGCTCTATTTCCCATGTGACAGCCCTTCAGATATTTGGAGGCAGCTATCATATCACCTCTTAGTCTTTTTCTTCTCCAGGCTAAACATACCAAAACTTATTTTCCCCCAGGCCACGCACTCTTTCTCCAGGCATGTCTCTTTAAAGTGTCATAATTTGACTTCCATGTGGCTCGAATGTAGCCTGCCCTAAGAAGGTTAAGAGCCACACCTTTTGCATGACCCACACTTGCCTCTAGCCCCACCCATTTCTGCCCCCCCATCCTGCCCACTATTAGCATGCAGACCCTGGAAGGTCATTTATTTATCTATCTATTGTATTTATATCCCACCTTTTCCCCCAAGGAGTTGAAGGTGGTGTACATAGGTCTCCTCCTCCACATTTTATACTCACAACAACCCTGTGAGGTAGGTTAGGCTGAGAGTGATTGACTAGCCCAAGGTGAGTTTCATGGCCAAGTGGATATTCAAGCCCTGGTCTCCCAGGTGCTAGTCTGACACTCTAACAACTACACCACCATGGCTGTGTCCATGAGGGAAATGATCCCCCCAAGCTGAAAAAAAATCCCTGCCCCTGGTTTAGACCTTGCCTCTCTTTTGCTTTTTTTTCTCTTCCTCTTCACCCACTGTTCCTTGTCCTTCTCCAACACCAGATTCTTGTTTAGGAGAATTTTCTGTATTAAGATAAAAATGGTATTATTAATTAATTGAGCTTGTGGGGGGGGGGAGAAAAGAAATTGAGTGCAAAGTGACTTTGCAAATAATGGTACTTAAGCTAGACATATATACACACACACACATTCCCACAACAGTGGAACATCAACGGTGACCATCTTGGCTGTGAGTCCTGGAAGACCTGCTCCCTCCCTTTGCAGGCCTTTCCCCGCCTGGCATGGGAAGGCAGGTCCCTGACTGACTCCAGCTATAAAAGCTGAGACGGCTTTTATGAAATTTTAAAATATTCTGCGTGTGGTTCAAAGAATGTGCAACTGGGCACATGCGCACTGTCGCAAACCCAGAAGTTTCAGGAAAAGTGGGTATAATGGGGTGGAACGGGTTACGCACACTCCGCAGACACACAGTGACCCAGAATGTAACCCCTGTGCAAAATGGTGATTGCCTATATGTTATAAGTCGCTTTCAGTTTTAACTTTGGAAAGGTGGCATACAAATAAAATGATGGATTTACTCCCCAGTAAGCATCCACCATAGAAAGGGAGACTACCTCTTCTCTAGAAATTTGGGATAGCGTAACACAGCTTTCATGGAACATATTCCAGAAGAGTAGTCATGCTGACCTGCTGTAGCAAAAACAAGAGTCCTGGGCTACCTTCAAGACTACCTAATTAATTAAGACACAAGCTCTTGTAGATAATCTGTTTAAGCCTTGGTCCAGGTTAGTTGTGCTTAGCAGACCTTCTGTGTCTGTCGCTAATCCAAGCAGAGAGTTGTGGGGTAGAAGAAGCATGTCGCAGCAAATCCAGGAGTAATACAGAGTTATGTCCAGAGTGAAAGGCGATTGAAGTTTGGAAAGAAGCAGTTAGTTACTACTAGTGAGATGTAGCCCACTGAGGGTTTCTGGCACCCAATGTTTTGTCAATGGCCAAAATAAAATAGCTATCCTAATGGGGGGGGGGGGAGCATACCACGAAATGTGGAATGCTGGGAGAGGAGTGGGGCAGCCAGTATTGCAACCTTGACCAACATGGCATGTAGCATCCATGTGGACTCCATTTGCTCTAAGCTGGCAAGTCACGTTTGCCATGAGAGCAAGAGTCTCTGCTAAACCAAATGTTACCTTTGCATTCCTGTGTTAATGTTAGATAGGATCTTTCTCTTTGAACCCAGCCCCTAGAGGGGAGATTGCCTCAGAGTTGGTAAATATCACAGCAGGATATTAGTCTCACCCCCCTGCTTTTATGATTTCCTGTATCTGCCATGTATCGTGCTTTGATGTGTAGGAAGTTTCCTGGGTTTCTCATGTAAGTCTTTGTTACCTGATGCCGACCACATGGGACTCCTTGAGGTGTGCTGGATGAATTTGATTGGCTCATTTGAATCCTGTGACGTTTGCCCTTTGTGTAATAAAATACCCTGGGTGGGGGTGCAGGGGGGCATTCTCCTCCTGACTCTCTCTCAGAGCCTTGCTGGTCAAAGCGCTGCCTCTCTGTCTTTTCTTTCTAAACCCCCTTCTCGCTTGCACTCGTGCAACCCCACACTGGCACCCTTCAGATATTGTTGGACTACAACTCCCATCAGCCTTGCCCACTATGCAGTTGTTCACCAACATCAGAAGGGCACCTGGTTGGCAAAGGCTCCATCACTGGATGATTGTGTGGAAGGGCTGGATTCATTTCAGTTCTGGTATTCAGAACATATTCCTGTGATCATAATTCTTCAGCCCCAAGTATACATATTTTCCACCTGGTTCTGCTTGGCGGATCTCAGAGTTCTAGTAAAAGAAACATAGATCTCACAATTCTCCCCACCCCTGCTGCACTAAGGATACTATCCTGGAAGAATTTTGTGCAGTTATGCTCAGTTCTAATTACAGGTAGCATAATTACAAATAGTTTACACGTAAAGATGTAAATCCTGCTCCTTTATATATCTGTGGCAAAATTTCCCTTGATTTTATCCTCTCTTGAACATCTGAACCGTTTTCATTGTCCTACGGTCTCACATTAAAAACAGTACAGAGATCTTCTTACCTACAGTAAGTTTTGCAAACTCATTTGGAAAATTTTTCTCTAGCCATTGCCTACATTTTGCCACATCCGGCATGTATTCGCAATACTGGGGAAAAAGCACAGAGAGTTAAGTTTGTTAGTTGAGGGAACCCCTCCACAGACACACACACATTTTCACAGGGTATAATAGTAGCAGTGTTCATGACAGTGTCCCTGTACAATAAGGACTGACAAATACCCTGGGTCCAGCATATATTAAGGCAGTGTTTTTCAACCACTGTTCCGTGGCACACTAGTGTGCCGCGAGATGTTGCCTGGTGTGCCGTGGGAAAAATGGAAAAATTACTTTATATATAGTCAATATAGGCACAGAGTTAATTTTTTTAACATTTTCTAATGGTGGTGTGCCTCGTGATTTTTTTCATGAAACAAGTGTGCCTTTGCCCAAAAAAGGTTGAAAAACACTGTATTAAGGAGTGCCTCTCCCCCTCCTGAGCACCATCAAAGGAAGTTCTGCTCCTGATGCCAATTCCCCACCCCACCAGCAGGGGGAAGAGTCTTTACAGCATGCGTGGTGAACCTTTGGTCCTCCAGATGTTGCTGAACTACAACTCCCATGAACCCTAGCAAGCATGGGCAATGGCCAGGGATGGTAAGGGTTGTAGTTAGACAACATCTGGGGACCTGAAGGTTCCCCACACCTGCTTTACAGTAACAGCTGCAGCTCTGTGGAATTTCCTACCTGCCATAACTCACACTTGCTCAATCTTGATATAGGGGAACCTCCAGGAGCAGGTCTAATTAAGTCCAGCAAAACAGCCCATCTTTCCTTGCACCTGACATCACTAACAGCACTGTGTCTATTGTAATTTTCCCCTCTCTTTTTGCCGCTGCTCACTACCAAAATCAGTAAAGTCTTGGACCACTCAGAATATCTAAAGGGGGGGTGGGGAAGCTGTGGCCCACCAAATATTTGTTAGACTCCAACTCCCATCAGCCACAGCAAGCATGGCCAGTGGTCAGGGATGATAGGAGTTGTATTCCAGCAACCACTTAAGGGCATCATGTTGAAGAATGCTGAAAGACACAGAGAGAAAAGAGCAAGGGTCTGATATACTGCCTAGAACATCAGACAAGTCTGGGAAGAAGTGGCACACACTCCAGGCAACTGCCTCATTCCACTGCTTCCATAGGTAGACCAGACCTAAATTGATCAAAATTAAGGCAACTCACCTCTGTTGGCAACGAGCAGACTGTGGAAAGAAAAGAGAAGGGAGATTTTTCTCTTCATTTTCTCTGCAATTTTCATATTAAAAAAATATTAACATTTAAGACAAACACTTCTAAATCGTCTATTGATTCCTACTAAGAGGAATTCTCTGAGAAAAAATATCAAGGAGGGGCTGTGGCTTAGCAGAAGAGCACCTGCTATGCATACAGAAGGTTGCCAGCATCTCCAGGTAGGGCTAGCAGTGTCTCCTCCTGTCTGAATGCCCAGAGAGCTGCTTCCAGGAAGTGTAAGCAATACTAAACTAGATGGGCCAATGGGCTGACTTGGTATATTACAGCTTCCTATGTTACTCATTTTACACTGCAAGTTAAGTTGACAAAACGATGCCAGGGACTTCCTCCAAAGCTACAGCAAAGGACCAAAGAAATAAGAGAGTCCAGGGCAGCAAACAACAAAGCAGTAAAAACAATAACCATTAAAGTAAAATAGATACTTGTTTAAAACAATCACCCACATACCCTCACACAACTACCGCATTGTTTGCTCCATAGGGCGCACCTAGTTTTTAGAGAAGGGAAACAAGGGGAAAAAATATTTTTCTGGTTTTCCTCCTCTAAAAGGCTGGGAGGGGCGGCGGAGGGATGCTGCTGGTTCTTCCCCGCCAGCCCCATCGCAAAAACAGGCCTGTTTGGCAAACGGGGTTGGCGGGGAGAGCAACCAGCAGCATCCCTCCGCCGCCCCCCCCCGCCGTGTTCAGCGAGAAGCGGGGAGCAGCAGAGGGATGCTGCTGGTTGCTCCCCGCAGCCTCCCTTCGCAAAAACAAGCCGGAGGGAAGACTGGGGTCTGGGGTCAGGGAGGGAGAGGCTGGGAGAGGGGAGCCCGCCGAGGGAGCGGGGCGAGCGAGTGCAGGCCCGGTGTGCGTTGTGGGGGGAAAGCTGTGAGCAAAGCAAGAGCTGCGCACAGCGTTTTACCGGCTCTGCCCACGATGGGTGTACACGGAGCCGGGAAGGAGGGGCGAACCCCTCCTTCCCGGCTCCGTGTAGAGCAATCGCAGGGAGAGCCTTCGCTCCATAGGACGCACAGACATTTCCCCTTACTTTTCAGGAGGGAAAAAGTGTGTCCTGTGGAGCGAAAAATACGGTACTAACTTCAAGGTTGCAGGGAACAGTGTATTTCAGTGATCAAATGCCTGGGTGAACAGGAATGTTTTAAAATTCCTCTTGAAAGTTCATAATGAGGAAGATAGAAGCACCTCACCAGGGAGGGCATTCCACAAATTCTATTCTTTTATCTTTCCCCCTTTTTTCTTTTCCTCTTGTCAGTTTGTGTTTTTATTTAATTCGTTTATTGGGTATTTGATATTAATCTTTGTAGATCTTTTTTCATACTTTAATAAAATCTATGGGGGGGGAGGAAAGAAGGAGATGGGAGAGGATAATCCCGAGGCTTTGGTGCAGCCAGTCCTCACTATGCTAAATCACGATTTAGTCAAATGTGCAAACTTCAGGAAGTACAAATCACTGATCAAATGTACAGAAGCCACAGTGAAAAAATAATTAGGTTCTCAAGTGTCACAAGACTCCTTTCTGTTTTTTAAATAATCAACAACTTGCCCTCTTTTGTAAACTATCCTGGGCTGTTATTATTTACAGTAACAATTCGGTTAGCACTTGCCTCCACAGTAGAGAACTCGGAGAGGATAGTCTGCGTCTGGCCTCGCGTTGCACCTTTGGTCTCCTTTACAATCAAGAAGTCCAGACTCGGGTGCATCCATTGCCATATCACAAGTCTAGGAATCACACAAGCAGAGGAGCTCAGTACTTATTTCAACCTTAGAAACCAACGCAAACCATGGGTGGCAACTGGCATGGCACTGCCATCCTGGCCTCCTTCAGAAGGAAGGGCAGGATATAAATTGAATTAATGTAATAACATAAAATTTCCATCTTGGAAAAGATGGAGGGCACAAGGAGAAGGGGACGACAGAGGATGAGATGGTTGAGCAGTGTTCTCGAAGTGACTGGCATGAGTTTGGCCAAACTGCGGGAGGCAGTGGGGGAAAGGGGTGCCTGGCGTGCTCTGGTCCATGGGGTCACGAAGAGTCAGACACAACTGAACAACAACAACGATGTAATAACCAACAACAGGCTGCTCAAGACCAAAGGTGTGGTAAGAGATGGCTGGTTTACTCTGCAATCCTATATACAGGATTTGGGCCCGAAAAGAGAAAGTGAAGGGAGATGGTATTGAGCGATGACAGCATAGATGTAAGTGTGCGAGGCAAAGTGAGATTACTGTGGCTGCTACTACCACCAGGAAACAAAGCAGAGATGTGGGAATGGGGAGATGGATCTGAATTTTTGGAGCAGATATAGTAGAGAAAGCCAAAGGACTCACATTTGTGAGTCTAAGGAATGGCCCAAGGTACCAGTTTGAATAAGGAGGGGAGATACTGAATGTGAAAGTGGTGGTTATAAATCTGGGTACCAATCTTGAGGCAGGCAAAGCACAGTGGAGGGAGATGAACAATAATTACTGATTACAAATACCAAGTGTGAGCCAAAAAAGGAGTCTGTGTGGCAACTCTGAACCAGTTAAAAGAAAGATAGCTACGGTCTTGGCAAAACAAGGAGGTTTGGGCACTGGGGTGTGGGGTTGTTACAGTATGAGGGAGCTTGGGCCAGGATATGGGTGGGTGGTGTGTGTGCTAGGTTTTTAATTTATAAAAAGTTTTATATACCACTTTTCACACAGTGTACTAAAGCAGAATAGAGTACGATAAAAACAATTTTCCAAACTGCATTACAACAAATCAAGTCACAGAAGAAAGAAATCACACAATAAACACAGTGAACAGAGAACAAAAGGGTCACAATGGGGCACAGGAGGGAGAATTAGCAGTATATAAATTTTCTATAAGTAAATAAATATGATACAAATATGATACTTTTCCTCTTTCCTCTCCTGTTTCTTTTTCTTTTTACATCATGTCTATTAGGGATTCCTTCAGAAAGGAAATAGGCAAACAATGAACACTGTGGGCCTGCAAACAGGGCCTGTTTTGTCTTTTAATATCCCCACAGGAAGCTTACGACTCTTAAATTAAAGTCTAAATTTAGGGAAACAACTGGCTGAACCAGAGTAAGGCTGCAGTCCTAAACCCTTACCTGGTAGTAAGCCCCATTGAATTCAACAGGATTTACTTCTGAGCAGATGCCACTAGGCTTACAGCATTAAGTCGTTGTGTATGGTCATCTGTTTGTTTGTTTGTTTAATAAAATTTATACATGGCTTGATTGATAAACACCTCAAAGTGGTTTCCAGAAAGATGAAACAACAAAAATGAGAAAATTTCACAATCATATTTTAAAACATATATACGGACCAAAATCACCTCAACTTTCTATACAACTGGGTAGGCTTGTCTAAAGAAGAAGGTTTTCAGCAGATACCAAAAAGAGTACACTGAAGGCGCCTGCTTGATCTCAACAGGCAGGGAGTTCCAAAGTTCTTACAAAAGTGGAACGGGTATTATGTTGCACCTTCAGTGATGCCAAGTCCACCAATCAAAGCAATTTTAATTTAAGCTTCTTCTTGTTGTTGACTGGTGTTTTTTAACTGATTTATGCTAGGTTCCATTTCATTCCTCCATGGCTTCTGCCCACCTCCCCTCTCTCACACTGAGCTCATCAGGAATTGATTTGGGTCGGGGCCAATTCTCAACAGCCACCTGCAGGGGTTTGGGAGGCTGGCACCGGAACACTTGCCCAGGGTGGGGGTGGGGGGCACCCAGCCCTGAATGCCAGGCACGAGCAGAACCATTTTTGTGGGTGGGGTGTCGTCCAAAGGGGTGGGGTGGGGGGTCATGATGCAGGCAGAGCTGCAAGTGCCAACTTTTGGGGGGGTTGGAGGAGGGGAAGGAAGATGCCAGGGAGGGGCTGGGCAGGGCATGGTGGGAAGGAGCCGTGCCAGCCTCAGGGCTGGGCAGCAGCAGAAGTTTGCCCACCAAGTGCCAAGGAGGAGCCACAGGGGTGGGGGTGCGTCTCTTACCCGAGGGGGGACCCTCAGCCAGGGTCTGGGGGGAGGAAGGGGGCGGTGGTTCCTCCTCCTGCCGTTCCCACCCTCCTGAGTGGCACATGCAGCAGCAGCAGCAAGCAGCAGATTCAGGTAGGGAGAGGGAGATATCGCGAGATCCGTCCGCTTCTCGCGAGGTTCCTTCCGGAGAGTCGCCCGGGCTGGCGATGACTCTCGTTCTAGGAGCAGCTCGGCCTTCGATGCGACTGCGCGAAATGGGCCGACCCGACCGCCGTACTCACGCGGAGACCGCCCTCCCCTCCCCTCCCCTCCCCTCTCCCCCGCCCACCTTCGGCAGCGCAGCGGTGGTTCGAGCCCCGCATCGTCTTGCTGAACTTTATTCGCCTATCTGTTGTGGTTAAAATTTTGTATGTTGAAAGGAACTTTAATTAACTTTGTTTAAAATGTTTTATGTTGTTTTAAGATATTTCATGTTGAAAGGAACTTTATTTTTGGTTTAAAATGTTGTATGTTGTAATGAACTTCAATTATTTTTGGTTAGTATTATATTATGTTATTATTATTTAACGAATTTATATACCGCCCTATACCCGCAGGTCTCAGGGCGGTTCACAGAATAAAATCGGATTATAAAAACCACAAAATACATACAAAATAAAAATAAAAACAACCCAACATCCCCTCCCCCCATTTTAAAAGGGGGGTGTCAGTCAAATCAACCAAAGGCCTGGTTGAAAATGAACGTTTAACATGTTACATGGTTAACATGTTTTATGTTGAAATTAACTTTATTATTATTATTTATTAAATTTCTTTATGGCCCTCCATCTGAGAACCACAGGTCAGTTTACAATATAAAAACACAAAAACACACAACAAACAATAACAAACACAACACTCCATTAATAACCTGGCCTTACTTATCTTCTTTGTCTCCCACTTCTAACCAAGAGTTTTACTGAAAATGCTGTTCTGGAGGATGCACTGTTGGGTAGGTTGCTAACAAACAAAACAAAAAATAATTTTATGGGTCCTTTGTGGAGTGGTAAATTATTATTTGTTCTATTGCTTACTTGATGTACTGCTTTCCTATTACTTACTAACTAAAAAATGACAAATATCTGCACTGCTGCAGACTTTTTTTATTCTGCACCTAGATATATATAATTTTTATACAGTTTAATAATGTTAAAGGTTTTTAACCAGTTTTTTAAATCAATAATTAATATTTATTGCAAGCCACTTGCAAGGTTTTATCACGATCAGGAAAATATGTAAAATAAGTAATTTTATTTTTTAAAAAAAAATTGCGGACACCTTTAAAGACCTATGGATTCATTTAACCCTGTGGCATTTGGATTTGTGTGCTCTGTATATGCCCTGCTGAACACTTTCATACATATGTACTGTATCTAATTCAACTCTAAATATATGTCGAGTTCAATGAAACTTAGTTCCAGGTAAGTGGATACAGGATTGGAGCCCAATATTGCAATCCTCTAACATACCCTAACCCTAGGACAGCCTTTCTCTCTCTTTTTTAAATTTTTTAAATAAGAAATTTATTAAATTTTCCTGGACAGCCTTTCTCAACCTTGGGTCCCCAAATGTTTTTGGCCTACAACTCCCATCATCCCTGACCACTGGTTCTGCCACCTAGGGATCATGGGAGTTGTAGGCCAAAAAACAACCGGGGCCCAAGGTTGAGAAAGGCTGCCCTAGGAGTAAGTGCAGATGAATGAGCTTTGTGGCGCTTTACAGGAATTTTGTTTTTTTTTAAAAAAAAGTTAAGATAAGTGTATGTGTGTATTTCTAAAACCATCATGAGTTTGGTTTTATCACAGAAAGACAGAGTCCAAATACAAAATAATAATAATAATAAAATATTTTTTTACTTAATCAGAAAGCCCTTTTAAGGACAGGAGCCTCATTTGCAAAAAAAAAAACCAACAAAACCCACCACATTTTCAACCCTTCTGGGCCAAGGCATGAAATAAAACCCAGCCCCGTCCCCTCTTCCACACTCCAGAAGAGGGATCGGGCTCTGGCGGCTCTTCAAACAGTTAATAAACCTGCCCAAAGGCTGCAAGTTTGACTTGCTGCGTTTGGGCCCTTGGGCTTGCCGTATCTGCGGAAGTGACGTGCAGACCATGGAGCCGGGTGACGCAAGGATCGGAAGTTGAAGTGCCTGCGCGCTACGGATGGCCCGTTGGGCCAAAGTAGTGGCGCTCGGTCTTTTCCGGGAGCTGAGCTCGGAAGGAGGCAGAGATGCCTCGCTATGCGCAGCTGGTTATGGGTCCTGCGGGGAGTGGGAAGGTGAGTGTGGGGCGGGGGGCATTGTGAATACTTTGGCCTTGACTCGAGCGCTGCAAAGGGGCTTCTGGAAGGGATGCTGCTGCCTGCTGCATTAAATTATCCTCTCCAGCTACCCAAAATTGCCGTCCTTACTATGCACAGCAGCGCAGTTTATAACCGAGGTCTTCATTCGTCTTTTTCTGCCTGGGGTTTTACGCCTCGTTAATCGATTTTTGAATTATCAACTAAATAACAATATTGAAGCTAACAAAACAGTCGTCAAAAAGGGAATACAGAGCTTGGCAAATAAAGTCGGTATTGGCTCACCCAATCTAATAAAGTCACCGTTCCAAAAAGTTGCACGTACAGTATTGATGGCAGACGAAAATCACTTTCAATCGATTTTACCAAAGTAAAAGCTTCTTAGGATACTTTCGTTTTTAAGTGCTGCTTATTCCTGCTGCTGCTCTTCAGATGTTTTGGACCACGGACTCTTATTGGCTGGGGTTGGCAGTAAAAATAAAAAAGCAACAGTGCAGCGGAAAGAGCAGCAAAAATTTAAAGGGATAAAACTGAATGAAAGGGGGGGGGGGGGACTGGCAGCGATATCATTGCCTAGAAAAAATAGTAATGCCTAGAATCTTTTCTTTTAAAGTCCAAACTTGGTGTTAAAAAGATAGCCAAAGGCAATCCAAACTGGTGGAAATAATTCCATAAATGGGGTGGCAGCACTGAGAAGGTCTTCTCCACAGTTCTCACCCATCTGGCCTCACATGGCAGAGACACACAGATGAGGCCTTGGATGATCTTGTCACATGGACAGGCTGATGTAGAGACTGATGTTCCTTCCGAGCTTTTCAGAATGCCCCTTTCTCTGTAAAATTGATAGCCATGGTGTGTTTCATAAAATTTTAACAAAATCCCTATAAAACCGCCTGATCATGCCTATTAGGGACCCAGACAGATTGTGCTCCAATGTTATTTGATGGAAAGCAAATGACTAATGGGTCATAATTTGTTGCCCCATGTTCCAAAGGAGATTGTTGGCAGAGATGTCTCAATTATCTCCACTCCTCAGATGTTGGATTCCTGCCCACTGATAGAAACTCTCCTGGTGGCTTTTGCTAGTTTGTTAATGTTCTGGATTTTTTAAATTCCAGAGCACTTACTGTTCCACCATGGTCCAGCACTGTGAAGAACTGAATCGCTCGGTCCAGGTAGTGAACCTTGATCCTGCTGCAGAACACTTTGACTATGATGTTATGGCAGGTAAGGCCAAGGCTTGAAACATATGGGGATGCAGCAGGTCATGAATGCTTTAGTTGAGATTCTTGCATTGCAGGGGGTTGAACTAGATGGCCCTTGGGGTCCCTTCCAACTCCATGGTTCTATGATAAGAAGAGGCTTGCTGAATTCTGTTCTCACAGGATGAGTGCAATAGCAGCCTCCCACTGAAGTTTCCCAACAACTGGTATTGTCTGCAATGCCCCTCCCTGCACACAGACCACTCACATGGGAATCTCCTGCATCTTCCACCTCCCACATGTTGCAACTACCAGTACTCAGTGCCCTTTTCACTTTTTCTGCCCAATTATGAAGCCACCCCCCCTCTTATTCTACAGCCTTTCTAATACTCTCGCTTTCATCTTCACCTCCATGCCTCCTTTTTTCACAACTCCCCTTTGCACACACACCCATTTTCACCTTCAGCCCCTTTTTCCTCCCTCTTGCTGCTTCCTTATCTCAATTCCCACTTGTACACAGACCACTACCATTTCCATGCTGCCAACTCTCCTATTCTGCTGACCCTTTTGCACACATCCCCATGATGATACATGTTATTGTATATTTAAGATGAATAGAGTCTTTAGTGCAAGCATGTCAGTTAGCTTGTTTAGTTAGAGGTTAAATTCAGTTGATGGATGTTGTACATGTTTAGGTGATTGCTTGTTAATGAAATATCTCTGCTAAATCACTTCATTGAATGTGGAACTGCATGTTGAAGATAACACATGGTATCAGGAGTAAAATGTGCGAAGGTACTAAGGAATATTTGAGGGCTCCATATCCTTTATCTCTCTCATATGAGGCAGCTGAGAAATGGCAGGGGGAGATGGTTGAGTACAATTGGACATTGAAGTCCTCCTCCAAGGGTCTTTGCTGGTTCCCTAGCTGCAAGAAGCAAAGTTACAGGGAACCAGGCAGAGGGCCTTCTCAGTAGTGGTGCCCTCCCTGTGGAACACCCTCCCTTCAGATGTCAAGGAAATAAACAACTATCTGACTTTTAGAAGACACCTGAAGGTAGCCCTTTTATATTTTAGATCTGTTGTAAGCTGTGTATAAATAATAAAATTATTGTTGTTATTGTTGTTGTCATTATTAACAACAACAACCAGAAGGGACGGACACTGACATATGCCTCTTTTTTTTCTCCTAATGCCCCCTTGTTGCTCCTTCACAGCACTCCAAATGCCCCCTTAACCCCATCCACTTCCACCTGCCTCCTCCCCAATTCCTTCTCTTCAGCTTTCTTCCCCGTCTACATTTTCCTTCACCCACTTCCACCTTCCCTTTCCCCTCATTCCTCCTTTCTCTTCCCCACAGTCACCAGCCAACTAAAACTGTCATGCACAGAGAAACCCTTCTCCCAAGTCATTTACTACAGACATGAGGCTCCTCCTTCCTGCCGCCTCCTCCTTTTCCTGTCCCTGCCTTTTGTATTTTGTACAGTGGTATCACTAGTTGCGGACTTAATCCGTTTCAGGGTGCCGTTCGCACTCTGAAAAGTCCGCAACTATAGCACCTCTTCTACGCATGTGCGCAGTGCGATCGAGTGCTTCTGTGCATGCTCAGGTGGTGAACCCGGAAGTAAACACTTCAGGGTTGGCCATGTTCGTAAGCTGAAAGTACATAGCAAGAGCGGAACGCAACACGAGGTATTACTGTTTTTATTTGTAAGCCACATTGAGTTCTGGTCCAGGGAAAAAGTAGGATGTAAAAAAATATAATGCACACACACATGAGAGAGAGAGAGAGAGAAATCAAGCAAAACTGTTGTGTCCCTGTCCCCCCCCCCCCCTTTCAGATATCCGGGAATTAATTGAAGTGGACGATGTCATGGAAGACAATTCTCTAAGGTTTGGCCCCAATGGTGGCTTAGTATTTTGCATGGAGTACTTTGCAAGTAACTTTGACTGGCTGGAAGGATGTCTTGGCCACGTGGAAGACGACTATATACTCTTTGATTGCCCAGGTGAGCAAAGAATTCTAAAATAACAAAGGGAAACTAAAGCTTGGTACAGTTGCGGGGGGAGCTTTAGTACACACACTGTGGAGAGGGAACCACTGCTGTGCAGTAGAGCCCTTGGGACCCCCTCCAGTCCCTGCCTCCTTTCACTAGCGCAACCCCTCCCTCAGCTCTGTTCCGCACCCTCCTTAGGTGCTTTTACCTGGGTGGAATCTGGCCTTGAATGGTGATCATTCCTCTTGCTTGCATGAATGGAAAAACATCTGGTGTGGTGGAGGGTGGAGGGCTTTAGAAACCCAATTTGGCTTTTTTGTGGCTAGAATGTCACCTGCTCATGCCTGTTGCTCTGACTCTGGACCCCCCTTGCTTTCGCCTTTGTCTTTAAACCACTGTCATTTTTGTCTATTTCTGTTTTCAGTTCTTAATTACTGTATATATTGTTTTTATTGGTCTCAAATAGGTTGGCTGTTTAAAAAATTAAGAAGTTTAGCTACCTTTAACCTTTTATGGAAGGGCAGGGTGCAAGTCCATGAAACGAATACATTTCTTAAAAGTTGTGACCCCTTCCTCAGGTCAGATTGAGCTCTACACACACCTGCCGGTGATGAAGCAGCTTGTTGAACAGCTTCAGCAGTGGGAGTTCCGCGTCTGTGGCGTTTTTCTCGTTGATTCTCAGTTTATGGTGGAATCCTTTAAGGTAACTTATAATTCTGCCCACCCCCCAACAAGTGACAAATCTAGACACACACACCCCTCTTTTTTTTTCTTTTTAGGGTCTTAACACAATTTTGCCATCTAAATATAACTCAGGCAAATTAACCTGCTGTCTTAACCACCTGGCTGCTTTCTTTCTTGTATTGCTGTAGCAACTGGATTTGTGAACAGAGGCAGACTTAAGACTTTGCGCTGGTTCAAGTGGAGCCCAAATCTCCATGTGTGTCTCCCCCCCCCCCCCACTGCTGGGCTAGTGCTACAAAAAGTCTTGCTGCACCATTCAGACACCAGTTGATGAGAACATAAATAAGAGCAATGCAACTGGTTTTGCCCCAAAGTCTATCCTTTTCCCACAGTAGCTCACCAGGTGCCTATGGGAAGGAAGCCTGAGAGCAGGACCTGGGTACAGCAGCCCTCTTCTCCATACTGTATGTGATTCCCAGCAACTAGAATCATAGAGTTGGAAGGGGGGACCCTGAGAATCATCTAGCCCAACCCCCTGGAATATGCAGCTGCCCATACAGGGATTGAACCTGCAACCTTGGTGTTATCAGCACCACACTCTAACCCACTGAGCTATCCCGCCTCTGATATTGGACGTAGTACATAGCCTTATCTTCCGTGAATTTGCCTAAACCCATTTTAAAGCTGATAGCCATCACTTCCACTTTTGGGGAGTGAATGCCATAGTGTAACTATGTGTGAACAATTACCTTCTTTTGTGTCTCCTAAATATTCCAGCATTGAGCTTCATTTGGTTCTGGTATTATGGGAAAGTGCATAAGTCAGATGGTCAGGGTCCAAATAATAACATCATCATCATCATTATTATCCTCTTACTTGCCTATTCTCTAAACTGCATATTCCCAGTTTTTTGTAAGCTTTCCTCACAGGGGAGTTGCTCCATCCCCTTGATCATTCTGCTTGCCCTCTTCTTCACCCTTTCCACCTCTACAGTATCCCCACCTTCATCTATCCCTTGCGACCTCCAGGTGCCAGCTAAAGACGGTCACTTCACCAGCTGAATGGCTGGCCTGAGACACCCCTGCAGCAGATGTTAAACAGGTGGCATTTTGGGAACAGGGCGCCTTCACATGTCTTCCCAAATTCCATTCGTTTTTGTGTGTTTCCCTCTTGCTAGTTTATTTCCGGAGCCATGGCTGCCCTGAGTGCAATGATATCGTTAGAGATCCCCCAAGTCAATGTCATGACAAAGATGGACTTGCTGAGCAAGAAAGCCAAAGCAGAAATTGAAAAGTAAGCATGTGGAAATGCAGACTTTTTGCCTGTATGTTGTGGGGCTAGATCTCATGTATTACTATTTAGGTAAATTACACACTGCCTCATATTTTAAAGAAAATCTCTCAGTGGTCTGTAACATCCTAAAAATGTCAGAAATAAAAGTCAGATACCAAAATACAGGGTAAAAATGAAATTTTTCAGCAGCATAGATATCAGTTATGTAAAATATCCTCTTAAATAGCAATATAAAGTGAAACAAATAAGATCTGGGGAACACAGTAACAACTAGCAGATCCAGAATACCACAGAGACAACCACCCACCAAATACAGAAGACTGTTTGTAGGTAACAGCAGCAGCACATTCAATTCTGCCACAATCTCAAAGCCTGCTTTCAGGTCTTCACTGGGGTCTCACTCTGGATCCCTTGTCATGCTCTGGACGAAATCCTGGCATGAGGCTCAGGCTGTCCTATTTGCCACATGTCTGGCAGAAAAGCTAAGTGTTTAAGGAGACTCTTAACTGGAAAAATAAATAAATGGTTAAGCGATGTAATAATAAAAAGGCAAAAGGAATGAGATGAGAAGGAGGGAAAAAAGCAGTTCCCATCTTTTTTTTTATATAGTGAAGTTTATATAATTGAGACCTATCTGGGAAGGAAGGGACCAAGTGGCAGTTTCCAGTCCTGAGCAAGTTCAATTCTCGGCATCTCCCAGTCAGGCTGGGAATGTCCCCTGCCTCAAACCCTAGACAGACACTGCCAGTCACTGTAGACAGTGCTAAGCTAGATGCACCAATGAGCCTGTCTTAGCATATGACAGCATATTCCTAACCTGTCCCTACCAACTCCCATCAGCTCCACCTTCCTGAACTTTCCAGGATAAAGTCAGCCACACTAAAAGACTGGAGTTCAGCTTCCAATGAAGGGAGGAAAATGCAATAATGGAAGGGAGGGGTGAAGATATTCTCCACCCCCAAAATAAAAATGAATTTTTTAAAAATAAAGTCTATTGTGGTTCGGAAGAGCAGAAAGGGCTGATTTCTTGCCCTTCACATGTAGTTGGACTAACTCCAGCTGACATAGCCAGTGGTTGGGAATGATGGGAGTTGGAGTCTCAACGGCATCCAGAGGGCAACAGGTTAGCCACCTGGAGATATAGAACATCTTTGTACATGTGGCGGAGGTTGACCTCTGGTGCCACTAATAAAACCTCCAGGGTTGGGTTCTTAGCCCTGTGACAGCTTGCACTGGTTTTTTGTACCTGATCCTGGGCACAATTATTTGTGAGGGGAAACGGCCCTGGATTGCCGCTTAGGGCAGGGATGAACGTCTGGGATCTACTTACATGTTTGTTTGTTTACTAGAACGTCAAGATCTGCTGAAGCAGAGCCATTTGTCAAAGATGTACAGTTAGAATCCAAGCAGATTGCTTGTGGTATCAGAACTGAGCTGAGCTCGCAGTCCCATCTCACACTCATTCACACAAATCTACTCTTGACTAGCACTCATTTCAGCTGCCTGATTTAGGTGGTGAAAGTTGTTCTGTTAGCTGCTGGGAATTGTAAATGCTTGCTGATTAACTGCAAATCACCAATAGCTCCTCATCTACTTCTTCCCCTGTGTCAGGGAACACACACAGATATTTTGGGGTGGGGAGTAACTAGTATAAGGTGCAGCTAATGGACAGTTAGCATAAAGATCTTCTCAAACTGCTGTGTTTTTTAACTTTTCAACCAACACCTTCCAGGTATCTGGATCCTGACATGTATTCTACACTGGAAGATTCTACAGATTTGCTCAAAAGCAAACGATTTAAGAAGCTAACTCAGGCTATCTGTGGTTTGGTAAGTTGTTGTGTTTTAAGATCCAGCAGTGGAGTTATAGCTTTGCAGTTGATACCTTAAAATTGCCACCTGCAATAACCCAATGCAGAAGCTTCTAGTTGTTTTTTTCTAGTTCTTGCTTTGCAGCTCTGGCTTTAATTTAAGCCACAGCTACAATGGAAGATTACTGTTTCACAATTTTCCTGTTTCATCCACACCAAGAAACTGTGGTTAACTCCCAGCTTCAGAACAAGCCAGGATCATAAACTGTGGTTTGAAGTTGATTTGAGATCTGGTATTATTGCATAGCTGGTAACCACAGTGTCCTGGTTTTGGTGAAAGAGGAAACCGTGGCTAATTGGAGGCTTCTGCACCAGATCCAGGTGTGGTGCAAAGGGAGGAGAGAAGAAGGTGGACATGCAAACACAAGGGTCATTCATAACCTGGCTTGATTCACAATACAGTTGTCAGCCCATTGCCTATTAAAGCAGACTGTATCAGCATTAGTTGCCTCTCCCACTTGTAAAGTACTCTGGGGGCTAAGAGTTTTGCTTGTTAACTGTTGCTGCTTGAAGCCGTTGCCACTCACTCTCTCCACATCTGTTTATTACCTCTTTTTTAGATTGACGACTACAGCATGGTCCGTTTTTTGCCATTTGATCGCTCCGATGAGGAAAGCATTAATATTGTACTGCAGCACATAGACTTCTCCATTCAATATGGGGAGGATCTGGAGTTCAAAGAGCCAAAGGTAAAAAGACCCTGCAACATTAGCTAGGCTTCAGCCAGCCTTGAACATTAAGGCCACAAATCTGCCCTTCACCATTGTGGCTAGCAGCCATGGATATGATCTCCCTCCAGTACTGGTCACGCCTAGGAGGGGTGACCTTGTGTCAAGGTAGACCTCAGCCTGAAAAGGGTTAGCTGCTGTTCAGTTGAAGGGGGGGGGGTTAACCTGAATAACCCTGAGTTTGCCCCCTAAAAAGCACAGTCCCATGCATAAAGTGCCATTTTGTTCAGTGGAGTTTATTCCCAGGTATGCATGTATAGCAGGGGTCGGCAAGCTTTTCTTGCCTCGGGCCAGTGTCTCCAGCGACAATCGGCACAGAGGGTTGGGGAGCATGCCCCCGTACGCGTGCGCACACGCTATTTCCGGCACACTTCCAGGTCGGAGGAGCACTGGAAACAGGGTTTGCACATGCGTAGGAGGCCCCTGCGCACACGCACAAGCTATTTCCGGTGCTCCTCTGACCCAGAAGTGGGTCCCCGTGCTACGCTGGTAAGAGCGGGCGACAGGGGTCTCCGTGGACCTGATAAATGAGGCTCTTGGGCCTTATCCGGCCCCCGGGCCGGACGTTGGTGACCCCTGATGTATAGGGTTGCCATAAAAGAAAGCTGACCCAAATTGTGGGTGTTGCATCTTATTTTGGGGTCCATTCAGTATGTTCTCCATCTTCTTTAAATCTTGTCAAAGGGTGAGAGAGACAAAAGAAAAGACAATCTATCACCATTTTCAGGTAGAAGTATTTACTCTGGTGTCTTCACTGTGGATTATGGACCATAAGAAATTGTGCGTGTGTGTTGGGGTTGTTATTTTCATGAGGAAAAATTACAACAGGGTTTCCTCCTTTTTTGAGAGTGTGTATCTTGTGCTGTCTTGAAGTACTCAAAACGTTAAAGATTTGTGTGTGTGTTTTTTCCCCCAACAGGAAAATGAGGAAGATAAATCATCTGCTTTTGATGAATACTTCCAAGATCAAGTGGACGAATAAAGATTTAAGGGTTTCTTTTGTAAAAAGAAAAAGGACTCTTCAGATTTTCTATGCATTGTATTTTGAAAACCACAAACTGCTTGATAAATTTTGGGCAGCAATTGAAGTAGGGGCATTTCCCCCCCACCACAAAGCATTTTAATATGTGTATGTGTGTGTAATACATTAAGTGTATATAATGCCACTTCACACAGTTGTATTATTTGTAGAAGTTACTAGGCAAAGAAGGGGCATAATGAGAAATAAATTATTGACTCTCTGCATTTCATGGTTGCTTTCTGAGCTACAAAAAAGATGGAGCATTTTCGTTTTAGCCTTGTAACCATTGAATGGTGGTATTTACTTAAGCAACCGGAGCAAATATGTACGAATAAATTGGGAGTGTGTTTAATCTGAACTGAACTGAACTGCAGTGTTGTGGTCCTGCTCAGCACTGCATTTCTGTGCTTTGTGAAGGACAGCAGCTTTAGCAAAATAATTCTCATGTATTTCCTCCATGGCCCATGCTGAAAATTAAGAGAGAACTTTCCCTCTCCTTAAAGGTAAAGGGACCCCTGACCATCAGGTCCAGTCATGTCCGACTCTGGGGTTGTGGCGCTCATCTCGCTCTATAGGCCGAGGGAGCCGGCGTTTGTCCGCAGACAGCTTCCGGATCATGTGGCCAGCATGACAAAGCTGCTTCTGGCGAACCAGAGCAGCGCATGGAAACTCCGTTTACCTTCCCGCTGGAGTGGTCCCTATTTATCTACTTGCACTTTGACGTGCTTTTGAACTGCTAGGTGGGCAGGAGCTGGGACCAAACAATGGGAGCTCACCTCATCGCGGGGATTTGAACCACCAACCTTCTGATCAGCAAGTCCTAGGCTCTGTGGTTTAACCCACAGCGCCACCTGGGTCCCTCTCCTTAGTCTCCAGTAAAACAGGGGTGGAGGAAACGTGTTGCCCTACAAATGATGTTGGACTCCAACTCCCATCATCTCCTGCCCATTGGTCATCCTGGCTGGGGCTCATGGGGGTTGGAATCCAGCAACATCTGGGGGACCACAGATTTTTCCATGCCTGCACTAAAAGTTATTTCCCACAATCCAGCAGAAGCAGTCCTTGCATTAACTATCTTTTCGCTTCTTCTGCATGCCTGGGAAGCAGGAATAAGTTGTTGCATCCTAGGCTATCTGGCGGACGCCTAGCTAGGCGTAAATTCCATTGAACTCCATGGGGCTTCCTTTTGAGTAGACCCAGAGGGCTGCATTGTTAAAGTCAATAAAGAAGTCAGTGTAAAGTAGCATCTTAGGCTGGACTCCGGAACAGGAAGGGCTGGGCACAGATACGTCAGAAATGCCGTAAGCCCCACTTTGCCAACCTCAAGGCACCCCCTTCCCCACTTATAGATGGGCGGGGAATAATAACAGTGCCCTACCTTACAGGGCAGGCACGCCAACTCCTAGGGGCCAAGACAGTTTCATGCCCCCCCCCCAATATTTTTTTAGGCATTTAGCTCTGCCACCTGGTTCTTTACGGCGTGCGGTGTCAGGGTGGCCATGCCATGACGTCATGATGTTGCATGGTGTCAATCCGCTTCAGAGGATGACACCTCTGTTACAGGGTCAATGTGTGGAAATATGGAGAGACCTTCCCCAGTTCAGGTGATGGTGGGACTCCAAGAAAACCTCTCTTTCAGATCTGAATGAGGAGACAGGCTCATATGAGAGGAGCTGGTCCTTTGGAGGGGGAGCCTGTGACCCTCCCTATCCTGCTGGACTACTGTTGGTCATGCTGGTTGGGGCTGACGCAAGCCCAACAACATCTGGAAGGCCACAGCCTCCTTGACCTTGCTTTAGATATCATGGGTCTAAGCAAGCAAGTAGTAATGTACGGAAGTGAGAGCTGGACCATCAAGAAGGCTGATCGCCGAAGAATTGATGCTTTTGAATTATGGTGCTGGAGGAGACTCTTGAGAGTCCCATGGACTGCAAGAAGATCAAACCTATCCATTCTCAAAGAAATCAGCCCTGAGTACCCACTAGAAGGACAGGTCCTGAAGTTGAGGCTCCAGTACTTTGGCCACCTCATGAGAAGAGAAGAATCCCTAGAAAAGACCCTGATGTTGGGAAAGATGGAGGGCACAAGGAGAAGGGGACAACAGAGGATGAGATGGTTGGACAGTGTTCTCGAAGCTACTAACATGAGTTTGGCCAAACTGCGAGAGGCAGTGAAGGATAGGCGTGCCTGGCGTGCTCTGGTCCATGGGGTCACAAAGAGTCGGACACGACTGAACGACTGAACGACAACAACAAAGCAAGCAACCCCTTGTATGCAAGCTTCACTCAACTTGGTGGGACTTCCTTCTGAGCAGACCTGCACTGCCGGACCCCCATTCACACATCCTCTTGCTCTCCACCACCAGCCCACATTCTCTGCTAGAGTCCTTGCACCTTCCCTCATGATGGGCAAGGACTGTGCGTGTTTAATCCGGATAAATATGAACAGAGGCAGCCCTACCATTAGACAGAGTGAGCTGGCAGGTGTTGGGAGTCACCCCAAACTTGTACAGCCTCAGGTGTGATGATGGATGCTATCCTTTCAAAATCATTGAAATAAGATCCAGCCACCAGTCTAGTTGGCTTCTGTACAAGGAATGGGGAGGACCAGCCTTGACTATAAGAAGTGTTTTGGTGACAAGTATGGTGTGTAGAGCAGGGGTATCTGATTTTGGATCCCTACTCAGCAGTGAAGCTCAGGAGGTAGTGTCAACCTGGACTACCTTGCATGGTTCTTGTGAGGAGAAAATTGAGTAATATCACATACACTCCCCAAAGCTACTTAGAAAAAGGGTATGGTGCCAATGTGAGAGATCAGGTGGTCTATCGTGGGCTGTCCCTGGTCAATTACATGATCTCCAACAAATCCCCCCCCCCCCCGAAAAAACTGGCTTACCCCTCTCAAATAAAGCTCAACAACTCTGGTCAATCCAATGGGTAGATCACTGCCAGTTTATTTACAGTGGGAGTAGATCGCAGTCTCTTGGAAGCTGGACACCCCTGTGATAGACAAAGTGGGGCTAAGGCCTGCTTCCTCATGCTTTGGCTCTTGGATGGTCCAACTCTCTCTGCCTCCTCAGAACTGCACACATTAAATCCTATTTGCATTGCTGTAATGTGCAGTTTTCTGTGTTGTTGTTGAAGAAGAAGAAACAGCAAATATTGATGTAAGCTTCCGTGGGGAAAACAGATGTGGAGCCTGACCTGCATGCACGTTTACTCAGAAGTAAGCACCAGAAGACTTATACATTACTTAGTCATGACGCTTCAGTCCTAAACTGGGTTTCTCAGAAGCATGCTTAATTTGGTTCAATGAGATTTAAAAGAGGTGGTTGCATTTTTAATTATTGTATTATTGTCAATCAAGAAGAAGAAGAAGAGTTTGGATTTGATATCCCGCTTTTCACTACCCGAAGGAGTCTCAAAGCGGCTAACATTCTCCTTTCCCTTCCTCCCCCACAACCAACACTCTGTGAGGTGAGTGGGGCTGAGAGACTTCAGAGAAGTGTGACTAGCCCAAGGTCACCCAGCAGCTGCATGTGGAGGAGTGGGGACACGAACCCGGTTCACCAGACTACGAGTCTGCTGCTCTTAACCACTACACCACACTGGCTCTCCCCCAACAAACCCACATACAGGTAGGTAGCTGTGTTGGTCTGCCATAGTCAAAACAAAATAAAAAATTAAAAAATTCCTTCCAGTAGCACCTTAGAGACCAACTATGTTTGTTCTTGGTATGAGCTTTCCTGTGCATGCACACTTCTTCAGATACACTGAAACAGAAACCTTGATCTCTAAGGTGCTGCTGGAAGGAATTTTTTTTATTTTTTATTT
Organism: Lacerta agilis; assembly: GCF_009819535.1. NCBI lineage: Eukaryota > Metazoa > Chordata > Lepidosauria > Squamata > Lacertidae > Lacerta > Lacerta agilis. The sequence continues at coordinate 3,819,990 of NC_046328.1, forward strand.
TGTTTTAACCCCACATACCTGGGAGTAAGCTGCATGGAATTCAATAGGAGTTGACTTCTGCTGCCCCCTGCTGGCTCCCCGAGTCCACGGGCGCTGACTTTGCATTGCCTGCCTCTCACTTCCTGCCTGGGTGGAGCAGGAAGGGCTTTGCATTTTGCAAGATTTCGCTGCCTTGCTCGCTGGAAGGGCGCCTCATACCTCTCCTTCCTGGGTCGCTTTGCATTGCTGCGCCCCAACTATGCCGGTAAGGGGAAAGATCCGCGTTCCTTTTAGAACTGCAGCTGGTCCACTTGCCTAAAACCGCATTTATTTATTTATTCTTTTAAATGTTAGTTCATAGGAATTTTAAAAAAACAGGAACTGTGGGCGTAAGATGCTGGGCCCGGGGAGAGATGGAAGATTGAGCCCCCTTGATTTATTCCTGTGATCCAGAACGTGCGCAAGGAAGCTGGGGCGTATTTTTAAAACCCTCCCCTCCCCACTCAGGGTATAGATCCATTTGGGTATCTAATTTTTGGGTCTCTGCGCCCGGATTAGCCTTGTGTTGTGAATTGCTAGCGATGTCAGGGGAAAGAAGGACTTCCTTATATGGCCAGCGGGTTTTTCTTCTCTAAAAAGAAAAAAGAAAAAAAGCATCCTCTGCGGTGGATGATTCGCGCTGCAACATCCTTGTTGAAAAATAAGGGATGTGTTTTTGACGTGCACCAAATAACTACACTTGGCAGCAGTAAATTCGCAGGGCAAAGGAAACGTCAGTTGCACTTCCTTTTTTAAAAAGTTGCTATTTGAAAAACATTGACCCAAATACAATTTTTGGTACCTGTAGTTCTGTGTCTGGACCTGTGTGCAGGAGGTTACTAAAAGGACGCTAGGCTGATACCTTCATCCAACCCTGGTTTGCTGGGTCCCATGTGAATCAATACCGTTTATCACATTTCTTGGGGTTTAAAAGACTGGCATGTAGAAGACATCTGTAGGCAGCCTTGTATAGGGAAGTTTTTAATGTTTGATGTTTTATTATGTTTTTATCTATGTTGTAAGTCGCCCAGAGTGGTTTATTATTATTATTATTAATAATAATAATAATTTAACTGTACTCCTTTGCCCCAAATGACCTACATCAACCAGAACAGCAGGTACTTTAATGAACACCTTATGTTTCACTCTTGACCAGGTGTGGGGTACCTTTGGGTCCTCCAGATGTTGCTGAGCTACAACTCACATCAGACCCAGGAAGCACGGCATATTGCCAAGGATGATGGGAGTTGTAGCTCAGCAACATCTGGATGACCCAAAGGTTCTCCCCACATGCTTTAGACACATTGACTTCAGTATTATGTGGGTTGGTCCTGCCTAGCAGCAGAGGTTGGACTTGTTGACCTTCTCACCCAGGGGTGGGAAACCCGACTCTGGACCTCCAGATGTTGTAAGACTCCAACTCCCATCACCCCCAATTATTGGTTTTGTAGACTGACACTAAACCTCTGCTGCCTTGTGGGATATCTTTGGGAGAAGCAAAGGCTAAGAAGTAAGTAAACCCTACATGAATGCAGAGTGGAGTCCCAAAGGTGGTTGGATGGCATCTTGTATGCCTCCTTCCAGCAACTCCTGCAGTCAAGCTGGTGCCAAACATCTTGCTCTGCTTTCCTTTGGACCACATCAGTGAGGCTGAGAGGGGGGTCTTGTTGTCTGGGCAGCCCAATACTTCCATGCACACTGCCCCGGGTTGCGCCCCAGGAGGTCACATTGGTGCTGCTAACGCAGCAATTTGACTTCGCCCCCAGAGGTACACTCCATTGTCTAGAGATGCCAGCAACAAGGCTGAGACTAATCAGTGGTGGAGCCCAAGGATATCTGGAGATCCACGACTTATCTATTCCACTGAGCAGCTGAGCAGTTTGAGGGAGTGAAGCCCATCCTAGAACAGGGGTAGCCCTTGGAATATTTTGGACTACCAGCCCCATTAGCATCAGCTGGTTTAGCCCATGCCAGTGAATAATTGGAGCTTTAGGCTACAACATTGAGGGTCCCACACTGGCTATCCACTGACCTGGAGCAAGAATAAAATAATTGCAATTGTAGAGTTGGAAGGTACCCCGAGGGTCATCTAGAACAACCCCTTGCAATGCAGGAATTTCGGCATGTGGTTCCCTATCCAATTTGAAACCATAGCGGACCCTGCTTAGCTTTGCAAACATGCTAGCCGTTTTATTGCTGAACCACAAGGAGGAGAATGCTTAGGTGGTTGTTACTTTAAAAGTCGCTTTATATTGAGTCAAAACGTTGGTTCATCTGTATTGTCTACCAGGGCCATCTTAGAGGGATCGGCCGCCGTGGCACGGCGATCCCTCGGCGCCCCTGGCGTGCCGCCTCTCCGCCCGCCTCCCTCCCACGCTGGCCACCCCTTGGGAGGGGGGGTGGGTGAGCAGGGGGTGAGGGGCTTTGCGTGCCCTTCCAGTGCTCCAGCTGGGACTCCGGGAGGCAAGGGCGGCCGGCTTGCAACCCACTCACCTGCCGGCGCGCAAGCGCCCACCCGCCCATGGGGGCAGGGGCGGGTTGGGGAGGGGGCGCCCGGTATGCTGGCAGGCTCACGGGGGCTCCCCTGGGGGACCCGGCACCCTGGTGCACTGCGCCACCAGCCCCTATGGACGAGACGGCCCTGTTGTCTACACTGGGGAGAGATAGGCCTCAGGCCCCTCCCTGCAGCCCTCAGGATTATTCTCAGACCACACCCCTTGCTGGACCTCCTCCACACTCTCCTTGAGTGCATTTGCTTGGCTGAAAAGTGCCTGACTTTAACGCAGGATGGAGAAACGTGTGGGTGGGTAGAACCCTCTGACTTGTGTGTGGCTAAAATGAAGCCTGCCATACGCAGGAAGGGGTGGCTTTCACTGCCTTGCAGACTTTTGCCCCTGGCTCTGGCTCGTATGTGGCCCCCGGAAAGTTCCCCCACAAGGGAATTTGGCCCTCAGGATAAAAAAGGTCCCACTGTCCCATGCCCAGCTCAACTGGCAGCTGCTGTCCATGGTTCCAGGCGGGGGACACCCCTAGTCCTACCCAGAGATGTCAAGGATTGTAGCAGGACCCTTCTCCTCGCAAAGCAGATGCTCTGCCAATGAATGCCTGCTCTTTGCCGCTACCTCTTTCCCATTTGCTCCCCTTGCTAGAAGCAGACAGAAATCAAAAAGGTGAAAGAAGATGTATTAGAGGACCTGGCAGTTGTTAACTCAGGTGGCACTCAAGTAGCACCTTTAATAATTGTGCAGAAGAAGAAGGAATTTCAACAGGTGTTGCTTTGTGAAGCAAGCTTGAACCTGCTGCGATCCCCACTTCTACACAACTAGCAAAGGTGCAGGAGCTCTGCCTTCATTTCCACTTGGCCACACAACTTATGGGCCAGGAGGCCAATATTTGCCAACCCCTATTCTAACCTTTGGGTGCTGTGACCGGCTAAAGAGTCTCCAGGGTGTGGGGAACTTTGACTCTTCTGTCCATTTTTGGGAAAGCATAGAAACAGCTTTTCTGTGTGCCTGTGGCTTTTTGTTACTGATTATCCCTTCTCTTCCCTCTTACAGGCTTATCATTCTACTCTTATGGACCCAGACACCAAACTGATTGGGAACATGGCGTTGTTGCCAATCAAGAGTCAGTTCAAAGGGCCGGCACCCAGGGAAAGTAAGTTCACAGCAGGCCTCAAAAGAGTGTTTTCTGCAACACAGAAGGGCTGTCGCTCAGTGGTAGAGCATCTGCCTTGTACACAGAATGCCCCAGGTTCAATCCTCCAGTAGGACTGGAAGGGTTTCCCTGCCTGAAACCGGAGAGTTGTTGCCAGTCAGTACAGACAGTACTAAGCTAGATGGACCAAGGGCCTGGCTTTGTATAAGGCAGCTTCCTATGTTAGGATCCTGAAGCAGTTTATTATTTGTGCCCTGCCCATCTGACAGAGTTACCCCAGCCACTCTGGGTTGCTGGGGAACTACACTTCCCAGGAATCTTGGGGGGAAGCCATGACTGCTTGAAGTGCTATGGTACTGCTTTAAATGTACAGTACACTGCAAATTGGGTCTAGGGAAAAACGGCTATGTAAACAAATGTGTTCTTAATAGTTCTTGGAAGCACCCTGATAGTGGGATAGGAAGAGGTGTTTCTAAGAGGGGACTCCCCTACAGAGAAGTCCCATTTCTGCGTTGTTGTCAAGCAACATATTTTGAAAAGCAGCACCATTAATGAGGTTTAGGGTGCATGTCAAAGCGTTCTGTGTAGGCATGCATTTCACATGAGTAGTTCCTGAGCTCTGTATTCTACCTAGGTAAAGGTAAAGGACCCCTGACAGTTAAGTCCAGTCGCAAATGACTCTGGGGTTGTGGCGCTCATCTCGCTTTACTGACCGAGGGAGCCGACATTTGTCTGCAGACAGCTTCCGGGTAATGACTAAGCTGCTTCTGGCGAAACCAGAGCAGCACATGGAAACGCCGTTTACCTTCCCGCCGGAGCGGTACCTATTTATCTACTTGCACTTTGACGTGCTTTTGAACTGCTAGGTGGGCAGGAGCTGGGACCGAGCAACGAGAGCTCACCCCGTGGCAGGGATTTGAACCGCCAACCTTCCGATTGGCAAGCCCTAAGCTCAGTGGTAACCTTATGTGTATTATTTAAAGTACTGTACTAGAAACTGAGGCTGCAATCCTTTAAGATGAACCCTTAGCTGGGAGTAAGTCCAATTGAACTTGGTGGGGCTTATTTTTGCATTGTCAATCAGACATCTTCAGGAGTCAGCTTGCATTTCTTGGGATGCCTTGTTTTCTATAATATTCCAAGTACATCAACCTTCTTTCTCTTTCTTGGTAGCAAAAGATACAGACATCATAGATGAAGCCATTTACTACTTCAAAGCAAATGTCTTCTTTAAAAATTATGAAATCAAGGTAAGGAGGGTGGAAAAACCTGCTTTAAAATGCTTGCTAGGATTGTATCTACTTGGAGCTGACCCACTGAAATTAAATTATATCCATCAATTTCAGTGGTTCTACTCTGAGTAGAACTTAAATGGACACAACCCAAAGAAAATAAATACAGACATAAGAGCGACTTAAGTACCCAAAAACAAAAGAACCCGTGTTGTTTTGCATATTAAAAGGGATCAGTTGCGCCTGCTATTAGAACAGCCCTGCTGGAAAGTTCCCCTTATCCAGGGCCTCTTTTCTCAAAATAGGTCAGCCAGAAGGTTCCAGCAAGCCCCCAGTAAGGGATGAAGGCAATTTCCCCTGTCAACTGGTGTGCAGAGGTTGACTGCTTCTGGATAAGGAGGCTCCATTTTGCATCCTGGCTAATAGTTGCTAATAAACCTGTCCCCCGTTGTCTGATCCCTTTTTAAAGTCTTTTAAAATATTGATGCACTAATCATGTATTGAACAAAGACATTCCCAATGGTTTTCAATCAGCTCTAGTATTCTAGAAGAGGAACGGGGGGTGGGGGTGGGTTGAATAATCCCCATGTGTGACGTTCACACGATGAGTGGCAATGCTTATGGTTTACTTGTTTGAATCCCCTTACTCCCACTTTATTTGTTTCATCTGCTTTCATATTGCTGTTTTATTGGCTCTAGGCTGCATTTTTAGTAAACACACACACACACAGGTGAAACTCGAAAAATTAGAATATCGTGGAAAGGTTCATTTCTTTCAGTAATTCAACTTAAAAGGTGAAACTAATATATGAGATAGACTCATGACATGCAAAGCCTTTATTTGTTATATCAAGCCTTTATTTGTTATAATTGTGATGATTATGGCATACAGCTGATGAGAACCCCAAATTAACAATCTAAACTTTGGGGTTTTCATCAGCTGGACGCCATAATCATCACAATTATAACAAATAAAGGCTTGACATATCTCGCTTTGCATGTCATGAGTCTATCTCATATATTAAACTCCAGTAGCTAATGAAGACAATTGCTTACATAAATGAACTTTTCCACGATACTCTAATTTTTTGAGTTTCACCCGTGTGTATATATATAGAGAGAGAGGTTGTATGCTGCTTACAGATTTTAAATAAACAAATATAGACTACAGCACCATCTTAACACAACCAGGAGGTGTCAGTTGGTTTGGGAAAACTAAGATTGCAGAAAGAGGTTGAAGAGAAGAGATATTAAGTTTTCCCAGGAGATGACTTGGATTTATTTTTATTTTTAGAATGAGGCCGACAGAACTTTGATCTACATAACACTCTACATTACGGAGTGCTTGAAAAAGCTGCAGAAGGTAACAGCATTGAAAAGGGCACTGGCCTTGTCTGCCTCCATGAACTTGTTCTGCCAAGGGTAATGAGTCAGGATGTTGCTCTCATTCCCAGGAAGCACCGGTGGGGAGAATGCCTTTGGACCCCCCACCCTGCTTGTGAGCTTCCCGGGAGTAAACGGTTGGCTACTGTGAGGTCAGAATAATGCTTTCTGACCCAGCCAGGAGGGTGTTCCTTATGTGCTGAGAGCTGGTTGTTGCTTTTAAGCCGAAGGAAATAAAAGTTTAAAAACAAGAAAATATAAATGTATTATTTTCCCATGACTGCCCTTTTTTGGGGGTGGGGTTGAAAACTAAAATAAAACTGTAACCGTTCTTAGGGATTAAAGTGGGTATGGGGGTGCGCGCACTCACACACAAGTATAATTATTTACTATATTATGTAGAAATCCTAGCCACAAGAAATGCTGATCACCACTGTAGAATTTTAGCTCTTAAGGCTGTGACCCCAATGCAGATACTGCAGAGCAATTCCCTTTGAACACAGCAGAACTTGCTCCTGGGTAAAGACACATAGGATCCTGCTATAATACTGCCAGTTGTGTGTTGCTTGTACATTACGTTTTGTGTTGTCTTAAGTGGCTCATGCTTCCTTGTGCACTCTTTTCCTCCAGTGTAATTCCAAAGGCCAGGGAGAAAAAGAAATGTATACATTAGGAATAACAAATTTCCCCATCCCTGGAGAGCCAGGATTTCCACTGAATGCTCTCTATGCCAGACCTAGCAGCAAACAGGAAGAAGGTAAGGGCAAGGTAACAATGTGGACTGCAAGCTTGAATTGCTGGATTTAATCCATTTACAGCTCAATCTTAAACATGCTCATTCATCAGCATTACTGAATTAAAGGGGGCTTACCTCTGGATTAAGGGTGTACAGTATAGGATTGGATCCTTCCTCTCATTGCATTTAGAGTAGGACACAAAGCAGCCTCTGCCCCCATTTCTCCACAACTTCATTTTCAGTGTAGCATTTCCTCAAGCTTCTACTCTTTCAATCTTGCGAACCTACAACTTGATTTAGAGGTCTGGGTGTGCCTGTGCCCCATGCAGTCTGATGGAAAGAGCAGCTCTGCCTGGGCAACAGAATGTGCAGATGGGCTTTCTCCATCTGATCGGGCAGACATTTCATGGCAGCTTGCTGCATGTGAACAGGCATCACTTTCCTAGTAACCAGAGGCTTCAGGTGTTAACTTAGTCCAGCAGAGAACACCCCAGCTTGCTTTGTAGGGAGCTTTCAAAGAGAGGAGAGGAGCAAAGCCAGCTTCAGCTGCAGGCTGGCTGCCGAAACCACCTTTTGGGAGGTGGCATAGCAAAACTAGTTGCAGGGTGTTGAAAGTATTATTTGGGAAGCAGGACACCATGAGGCTGTTTGGTATGAGAATGGGAGAAAATGATTTAGCATTTTTTTATTGTACTTGTTGTGCATATATATTTAATGTGTTTATATCTACTGTAAACTTTGAGATCAACAGATAAATGGAAATATTATTATTATTATTTAATTAATCAAAACTGTGTGACTGAATGAGAGCTATAATATGATCTGGCCTTGGTTGTGGAGTGTACGTCTTTGTTTTTCAGAGATTATGAGGGCCTACTTGCAGCAGCTGAGGCAAGAAACCGGCTTGAGGCTTTGTGAAAAGGTCTTTGATCCCCAGAGTGACAAACCAAGCAAGGTCAGATATTGATCTCCTCTGTGACTTGGCTCTATTTAAGCTCAGAGTGGCTCACCTGTGCTGCTGGTGGTGGGGACTCCCTTCAGTCCCAGCCAAATTAGCCATCCTTGGTTTAAGTCTCAGCAGACGACCGACGGAGCAGAAGTGCTTCCTTTCTGTCAGGCCTGGGGAACCAATGGCCTTCCAGACGTTGGACTGCAAAGCCCATCATCCCTGATAACTGGCCACCACACTGGCTTAGGCTGATGGAAGATAAAGTCCAACACCTTCTGAGTGCCACAGGTTCCCCAACACTGCCTTATGTTTTGGGTTTTTTTTAGAAAGATCGGTGGGGTTTGGCAAAGAATTCATATATTTAAATAAAAATCCTCTATTCATATCTACGCAGTTGTGTACATCCATGGCAATGCCCTCAAGGTGTTGGATTCCCAACTCCCCTGCCTCAGCAAGCATTGTTACTGGTCATGGATGATGATAGTTGCAATGCAAGGACATCTGAAGAGCCCCAGGTTGGGTCAGGCTGCTTTATGGCATTGTAAAAGGGACCCCTGACTGTTAGGTCCAGTCGCGGACAACTCTGGGGTTGCAGCGCCCATCTCGCTTTACTGGCTGAGGGAGTTGGCATACAGCTTCCGGGTCATGTGGCCAGCAGGACTAAGCCGCTTCTGGCAAACCAGAGCAGCGCACGGAAACACCATTGACCTTCCCGCTGGAGTGGTACCTATTTATCTACTTGCACTTTGAAGTGCTTTCGAACTGCTAGCTTAGGCAGAAGCAGGGACCGAGCAATGGGAGCTCACTCATCGCCGGGATTCGAACCACCGACCTTCTGATCGGCAAGCCCTAGGCTCTCTGGTTTAGACAACAGCGCCACCCGCGCTTAAGGTACAATTGGCATTGTACCTTAATCCAATTGGATAGGGTGTGGTATATTACAAAATAAATACAGAGTCTATCGGTAATCAGGGTGTGTTTTGTATGACTATCTTTTTACCCTACAACATCTAGCTAGAGCAGAACCATACTTGATTGCAGACCCAGGATGGCTGCCAAACAGAAGCCGTGTGTTTAGCTTTTCCCAAAAGTCTCTTGTGGGAGATCAGAGGGGAACGTGGCACACAGCTTCAGTTTTTCGCAGCAGCCTTATTGTCTGCCATCAAGTCTAGTTATACATGGGGCTGCCTCAGTTCAGAAAGCATCTAGGTTGCTAATCAGTACAAGGCATTTTGAGCATATAACGCTAATCCTGGCCCAACTGTACTGGCTGCCAATTAGTTTCTGGGCCCAATTCCAAGTGCTGGTTTTGACCTATAAAGCCTTAATTGGCTCAAGACTTCAACACCTCAAGGACTGCCTCTCCCCACCTGCACAACCCTGGACCCTGTGATCAGCACCTGAGGCCTTTCTTTGTGTGCTTCCTCCATGAGAGGTCTGGAAGGTGGCAACATGAGAACAGGCCTTCTCTGTGGTGGCTCCCCATTTGTGGGAGGTTCACCTGGCACCTTCATCACATATCTTTCATCTTTCATCAGGCAAAAACATTCCTCTTCTCCCAGGCCTTTGGCTGGTTAAACAATCTATGGCCTTTTAAACTATGGAGGGGGGTATTATTCTGTAAATTACTGTATTATGTTAAGTATGCCTGTGTTTTAAAACTAAACTGCCCTGTGATCCTCAGATGAAGGGCAGTATAGAAATTTAATAATATTTATTTATTTGTTTGTTTGTTTATTTTGTGAAGTAATTTACAAAACATTGTGAAGTAAAAGCATGGATAATACGAACCCACAGTGTGATGTGATGTCATCTCACTGAGATGTTCCACCAGCCAATCACATGCTCCTGGTGTGACGATGTCATTTCACATCATGAACTTGGTTAGATGTTAATGAGAGATCGGGGAGTGCAGGGATTTATTTTTCACTGCAATGTCTTTGAAGACCAGTTGCAGGGTGAAAACTTGGGTGTATTTCCACTTCTTTGCTCCATTTTCACACCTCTTCTTCTTTTCCCTTTGTCTCCTAGTGGTGGATGTGTTTTGTGAAAAGGCAGTTCATGAACAAGAGCCTGTCAGGACCAGGGCAGTGAAGAGAGGCACGTGGCTGTCTTTGCTGCCAGATGTATAAAATTTTGCCTCTGTTTTAATATATGTTTTCTACCGAGAGAGAGAATAAGCACTTCTGTGGGGGGAAGATACCCACTGGTGGATGAAAAGGTGGAGCTAAAATCATGTGCAAATCTTGCTGAGCTGGAGCTTGATGATGATGAGGAATAAAAAGTGGTTTCTAGCATCATTTTGGCTGTTCTTGTGTCTTTGACAAAAATGGGTGAGGAACCCTTAGGCCATGGGTCAACTGTGGTTCTCCAAGCCTTTTTGTCTGGTCCTTAAGATTCTCCTCACTGACCTGCTTTGTATTTTTTATTCCTTTTGTCTGGCTGGAGTATGTCCATCAACTATAATACCTCTGACTTTTATGTGGCTACTTACAAAAGAGCCATGTCTCCTGCTTTGCCCACTTCCGCCCTGCCTGCTGCTTTCATATTGTTCCCTTTAAGGTTCCCTAGGAGGGACTGCGGCTCTCGGGCTGCAAAAGGTTCTCCACCCCTTTCAGACTGTTCTGGAATACCCTGGAGACCCTCAAAAGCTTATTGGGGAGGTTCTGTTGGAAGATCAGCAGCAACAAACAGGTTTCCTTGAAAGACAAGTTGCTTTCCCAGCACTACAGATCTCCCAGCACGGCTGGGGCACATGCTCAGTTTGGCTGTGAGCTTGGCTGCAAAGCCCACACACCAGTGAACTGTGTGACCAAGAATACATCCCAGGATCTTTTGGGTTCTATGGGAGACAAGCTGGCCCATCCCAAATGTGTATCTCAGTTGGCAGATTGGGAGGAGCAGCAAAATCAGGACACCCACCCCAGTGCACACCACCTGTGTGTCAGAATGAGTGTGGCTGCTTTGTCTGTTGCTGTCACACTGCTTGAACTTCCATTGCTGGCAGTTTTGTGGCCAGGCAAAGCCACACAAGTCATGCGACAGCTTCTCCACAATGCCTGCATTAAGTTGCAGCAGGGTAATCTTGGGTGCTAAAATGGCTTGGGCCAGCCCTGGAGACAGGCTGAGGGTTATTAAACAGACCAGCAAGTGTAGGCAAAGGATTCTCTTCTTGCTTAAGAAGAGCAACGTAAATTTACTTCAGGGGTTGCCTAACTCTTCAGCGTGGATGCCAGTCCCAAAATGGCTATTGTAGGGTGGGGGAGGGATATGGCATAACACAATGGCAGGTGCAGGGTGTGTGGCATAATGCAAGATGGCTGCCATATCTAAAAGAGCAGAAAAAGACAGGTGCACAATCTGCTGTGGACATCCTCTGTCCTCTCACGCACCACAGATTTTTCAGTGGATATTTATGAAAACATGCTGTGGCTGCCTAGGTAGTGACCCCTGACTTAACTCATAACAACATAAAATTTGTAATGAGTTGAATGGCTTTTCAGGCCAGTTTGTTAAGACAAGACCAGAGGTAGGCAAATTAAGGCCCAGGGGCCGGATGTGGCCCAACCACCTTCTAAATCCGGCCCGCAGATGGTCCAGGAATCAGCGTGTTTTTACGTGAGTAGAATGTGTGCTTTTATTTAAAATGCATCTCTGGGTTATTTGTGGGGCATAGGAATTTGTTCATCCCCCCCCCCCAAAAAAATATAGCCTGGCCCCCCACAAGGTCTGAGGGACAGTGGACCAGCCCACGGTTGAAAAAGTTTGCTGACCCCTGGACAAGACAATAAATTGGCTAGAGCCAGCAAGGTGCAGTAAATAATGTCAGACTAGAACCCAGGAGAGACCAAGGTTTAATTCCCCACTAGGCAGTGAAGTTCACCTTGGACCAGTTACAGACTCTCAGCCTGGCCTGCCTCCCAGGGTTGTTGTGAGGATAAAACGGGAAAAGAGAAGCATGCACGCCAGCTTCAGCTCTTTGGGTATAAATATAATGAAATCCTGCAAAAAAAGCTAAGCAATGCAAGAACACATTTCTACCATAGAAATGTGCCTCCATAACCAAATATATTTAAATGCTAGACTAGATGGGACCTTTTTGGTCTGATCCTTTAAATTTGTGCAGCTTTTTAGTAGCTGATTTTTACCTTCCTGTTCATTGTTTTATATTAACATCTCCCCTTTACTTATTAATGTTCTGCAGTTGTGTTTTAACAGTGAAATCTTAGGGGAAAGTCCTATTGTTGTATCAAATTAAAGACGAGCAGGGTTTGACCTCCACCAATGGCGTTCCTCTTTTATATTGAAACGAGGGTAAAATCCGCCAAAGGGGTTTGTGCCAAGCTGAGGCATAGATGAGGGTGCCTAACGCGCATGCTCAGATATTTTCTAGCTCGCTCGCTTTCTGCCTGGGATGCCTGTGGCTTTGGAGGTACAGCAGTGGCGCCTAACGCGCATGTTCAGGCCTTTCTTTCGCCGCCCGCTCTCTAGTCTAATGGTCTTAGCTAGAGGAGGGTGTCTACGCTAATGCCTCATTTCTTTGTTTCTTATTGCGCTTTTCTGTGTGAAGAATATACAGCATATCTTTTCTTAAAAAGCGCATAGCAAGACCAGAGGTAGAGCTGCGGCTCCCGCGGTGAATAACAACTGGGTCATATCCTACGCAGGCGAACGTCTCGGGCAGCCCGTACCCCCACCGCGTTCGGGCTGGCGCTTTGTGCAATGGCGTTTTCTGCGAGGGTGTCATGGCCGCCCTCTCCGCGAGGACCCCTCGGAGAGGCGCCATTTTAGAGTTCCTGAGGCGGCCCGGAGTTTTCCTTGCCGCTGAGTTCGTAGCTGCCTCAGCCTCCTCCTCCTCCTCCTTCGCCCTTCTCTCGGATCGCCCGCGGCGATGAGCGTGGTAGACCATGTGCGGGAGATGGCGGCCGCCGGGCTCCACTCCAACGTGCGGCTCCTCAGTGGGCTTCTGCTCACCATGAGCGGCAACAACCCGTGAGTTGGTGGGCGGCCCGAGGAGGGAGGCGGCGGCGGCGGCCCGACTGCAGCCTCCACAAAGGGCTCGTTTCCCTCGCGCTTCCCCATCCTCGAACTCCCCCTCCCGACCGAGCGGCGCCATCCTGCTCCGCCTCTGCTCCCTCGCTCCCCCCCCCCCGCCGCCATCACGACAACCCTGCGAGGTTGGGCGAAAGCGCGCATAACTTGAGAGTTCGACAAGGAAGGGCTTTCTAAATGTGACATTCAAGGCCACTCTCGTCACAGACCCGGGACTCCGCTTTTCTTTTGTAAACCGCCCTTCATCTGTAGGGCAGTTCGCCACATAAAAATACGAGATAAAATAAAAACACAAAATCCATAACAAGAAGGAAAACCAGCCATGCTGACTTCGTTGTTTTAACCCATGTGCAGTTGCACCCATTCTGTGCCCCCGCCTTATAGTTTCGCTTCCCCCCCCTTTCTTTTGTTATAATTGTTAACAATAGATTGTTGGTTGGCAATGGCATCCATCTGCCTGTGAGACAATGGAAGAGTTTGCCTTCAGGAGTGAAGTCAAATCCTTAATAATAATAAAGCAGCCCAGTGAGGTAGGCTGGGGCTGTGCTGAGAGTGTGAGGTGGGGAACCTGTGGCTCCCCAAATGTCGATTGGGCCCCCAACTCGCACCATTTTGACTTGATGAAGTGAAGAAAAAGAGAGGAGGGAGCCTTGCAGCATCTTCATCACTGTTCTATTTGCATGCTGCCCTTCCCATAGTTAAAACCGCGCTCAAGATTAACATAACTGCAAAAATATAACAGAAAGTAGGCATGAGCAGTAAATGAAAACCATCTTACCGTATGCAGCAAAATTTAAGCAGCCCCCATATAAGTCACAATGAGGTCTTTAATGATAAAGATGCACACGCACACATCAGTAACAGCAAAAAAGCACATCAGAAATTAAATTGCAACGTCTGGAGGGCCATAGGCTCTCTGGCCCTGGTCTGAGGTCACCCAGTGAGCGGCATGACCAAGTGGGGATTTGAACCCAGGTCTCCCTAGCCCTGGAGTATGTGTAATGGATGGCTGCAATCAGTGCCACATTTTTTGCAGGAAATAGGACCTGCCTGAAGACACAACCACTCAGAAGAGGGGAGTTAAGCTCCATCCTACTAACCCTGTTTACTTGGGAGTAAGCCTTATTGAATTCCACAGGGTTTACTTCTAGGTAGACACATTTAGGATCGCACTATTAAAAGGACTCCATAGAATCTTCATGGATGGTAGCTTTTTCATTTTTTCAGTTGTTTGGCTCCATTTTCCCTCTTCCATCTTTTTATAGTGTTTATTTATTTCATAAAAATTATACATTACGTCATTGTAAACAAAACCTCAGAGTGGTTTACAGAAGACAAAACAGCAAAGGCAAGAAAAATTCACAACCTGACTTTAAAACATACAAAGGTTAAAATACCAAAACAGATTAAAATTGCTGCAAACATCTGGGTAGGCTTGTCTAGACAAGAATGTTGTTAGCAGGTGCCACAAAGCGAACAGTGAAGGCTCTTGCTTGATTTCAATAGGCAGGGAGTTCCAAAGTGCAGGTGCTGCCACACTAAACAACCACAGTTAGAAGAACAGGTATTATGTGGCACCTGCAGTAGTGCCAGTTCTGATAACTGATGAATTCTGATAATACTTCATGCAGCTAATTAAGAGGACTACACTAAATCTGTTCAGGCTGCAGCTTGTTGCACACTTCCTGAACGCAGTAGTAAATCCCAGTAAACATTCATAGGCCTGCGCTGCATGTATTTATACAGTTTTTTGACATCTTTACATTAAGCACAAATGAATGTATTCTCAAAAGATTAAGCTCATTTAATCAACCTGTTTAGAATTTAAGGTGCTACTTGTTTATTTTTGCTGAAATAACTGACATGCTTGCTATACCTACCCATATTGATTTAAAAGCCTAGAGGGCGCTGGTACTTTGGGTTCAGAATTAGACCATCAGAAACATAATTTCCCTGCTCTGGGTTGTTGGTAGTTCCAATACATTTGAATGCCTGTAGCATGTGTGAAATGGCAAGCTGTGCACTGCATGGTATCTCAATGTTCATGTGCTTCACCCTTCTCTCCAGGATTTATCCTTCACCCTTCTCTCCAGGAATTAAGTGCAAGAGACCTTGGAAATGAGTTGAACCCTATATCCTAGTATAGTTTAAAAAGGCATCTTCAGCATCAATGCAAAAGGCACACTTGGCTCAGGGACACACACCTCCTTTCCATTTATCTTCACAAGAATTCTGTAGAGTAGGTTAGGAACATAGAGCGGAGAGGGAGTGACTGGCTTACCCATGGCAATCCAGTGAACTTCACAGTAGACAGGCATTCAAGTTGTGTATCAATAGCAGTGACCAGAGGAGAAATGACTGCTCAGAGGAGTGCAAAGAAAAGAAACGCCATGGTGCATTTGCAGCATCACAACTGAATGCCTTCATCTGCCCCAACTGCAACAAAACATGTGTCTCCCTTATCTGTCTCTACAGCCACTCTCCCATATCTGTCTCCACAGCCACAGCAGGCACTGCAACCTTCCAGCAGCTTGACCTCACCCCCAAAGGCTCACTCTCCTCCATTGTCTCCCGAGACAGATGGATGCCAAGGAAGCACGATAGCATTTATGTGATGCTTTATCAAAGCTCTTTATAGTCGTTATCTCCGTAAATCTTACAAAAGCTTTATAAGTACCGTGGTACCTTGGTTAAGAACAGCTTAGTTTATGAACAACTTGGATTAAGAATGCTGCAAACCCAGAAGTAGGCGTTTTGGTTTGTGAACTTTGCCTTGGAATAAGAACATGTTTCACTTCCTGTTGAGTAGGTTCCATTTGTAAATTGAGTCCCCCACCTTGGTTTAAGAACAGACTTCGGAACGGATTAAGTTCATAAACCAATGTACCACTGTAGGTCCCTCTCTATTTGTAATACTAATAGTACTACTAATAAACTGCCCTATTACCTTCAGATGAAGGGTGGTATAGAAATTTAATAAATAATAATAATTGGAAGAGGTCTCTTGAAATAATAGTTTGCTTAGGGTCACCTGGTAAGTTCATAGTTTTCTGGATGACAGATAAAGTGTAGCAACTCCTCCAAAAATGGATTTTGGGGATGCTTAATGCTGTCATTGTAGAATAGCATAGCATAGTTAGAAAATGGAATTGACAGGTGGTTTCTGAATACAGACACATTTCTGTTTCTTGTTTTCACCTTTCAGTAGTTCAGGGATGTTTGATCCAGGATTTGCTCATGTGGTCAGCTAACACTGGTTTGTCTTGTGTTTCTTACAGTGAGTTATTTTCTCCATCGCAGAAGTATCAGCTTCTTGTATATCATGCAGATTCTCTCTTCCATGACAAGGAATATAGAAATGCTGTCAGCAAGTATACAATGGCATTGCAGCAGAAGAAAGCACTGAGTAAAACTTCAAAAGTGAGACCCTCAACTGGGAATGCTGCATCTACTCCTCAGAGCCAGGTGTTCATAGCTTAAATTCTGATTACAGCTTGGTGCCTCAGTGCAGGATTCTTGCATTCACTGTTTATTATACATGGCAAAAGATGGTTATCTGAATTCATTTATATCTGAAAAGTTTTTCCTCTTTATGTGAGTTCTGGGAGAAATTAAATATAAAATTGAATGTGGTTTAACACTCACCTTGAATAGACAGAATAGGGGTGGCAGAGACTTGGAAGCCTAAGAAAGATGTTATGGTCTTGTAGTTTTCCTTTATAACGTATGTGGAAAGTGTCCCAGCCTTGGAGTAAACTCCTGAAAAGTAAAGATTACCTCTGACAGCCCCAAGCACCCTACAACACACAACTTGGTCTTTCCTAGATCTTGACTATCCTCTTCATATATCGGGGTGGGGAACTTGTGGCCCTCCATATGTTATTGGATCACTGTTGTATTTCGTATATTTTCTTTTTAGTGCCTGCCTTCTGAAATTGAAGTGAAATACAAAATGGCGGAGTGCTATACAATGCTGAAGCAAGACAAAGATGCTATTGCTATACTTGACGGAATCCCTTCAAGACAGAGAACCCCAAAGGTAGTACTTTCCTAGCTAAGTTATGCTGCTTGGGAGCCTTTGGCTGAGATATGGATACAATTTATAGGGTTGTAACCAGTGCTGTTCCTACTCAATAAATCCATTGACATCAGTGGACCTAAGACAGCCATGTGCCTCAGTGGATCTACCCTTAGGAAAACTAGCACGGAATACAACCCATAACAATACTTTGAACACCCTTTGACTGACACAAATCCCCAGGTTTTTTGAATAAAGGTAAAAACTTGCCATTAATAACGGCGAGCCCAGAGAGTTGTGCATCAGCAGGTGGAATTGACAAATCCAAAGTGGTACAAAATGTTATGTCTTATGTCAACATTAAAATATGATTGTTCTCATCATTGGATTTATGTGGGTTGCAGATTAACATGATGCTGGCAAATTTGTACAAGAAGGCAGGTCAGGAACGCTCTTCTGTGACGAGTTACAAAGAAGTGCTGAGGCAGTGTCCACTAGCCCTTGATGCCATCCTAGGTAGCCACTTTTCTTCCCATCAATGATTATTGTTGAAAATTGTGATTGAGATGTTGGTATATCTGAACAGTCTTAGCATGGGCAGGTGAACAAAATATGAATTAGTTCAGTCCGCCTTTGCCCTCCTCATGAGTTACAACATTAAAAGGGTGCTTGTTATGGCTGCATGTATTGTGTCTTAGAAGACATAAGAGCTGGGAGAGGCAGTAACAATAGCATTGCAGTGCAATGCTCTTTCTGATCTGAGGGAAGAGTGCGGTGCTAGAGATGGCAAGACAATTGGTGTGGATAAATTTTACAAAATGCACCTGTCTGCAGGACGTGATCACTGTAGTCCAGCAGTACAGAACCTGTGACTCTTCAGATGTTGGTCTTCAGTTCTCATCGCTTACCAATGGCCATGTTGGCTGGGACTTATAGGAGTTGTAGTCCAGCACTGCTCAAAACTCCCATTGTTCTAGGCGCTTTTTGCGACGGGATTTCATTAGCCCGAGCAGTTTCTGAGCTCTGGGCGCAGTACTGTGCCTAAGATGTCAGATTAAAACTGCAAAGTGGAAGGAAAGGAATACCTTTTTCTGCCTCCCCACTTCCAGCTACTCTCTGAAGACTGGAGAAGAGATCCTTTTAAGAATAGTAGGGGGTGGGCAGGGGAAGGACTAGATCATGTGAAAAATGAACGAAATATTTTAGTTGCAGTTCATTCATTTTCAACTTCGTATTGTTATTAAAAAAGCTTGCCTAGACATTCCACTGTTGCACCCATAGCCTAGGTTTAAGGTGCCATTTAGCTCTTAGCTTTCATATCTCAGTTTCTAACACAGATCCAGCAACATTTGGAGGATCACAGGTTCTCCATTCCTTGGTCAATTATCTGCTGTTGTCGGTGCCTGAGCACTTAATTTCATTGGGACTACCAATAACATTTTGTTAAAATGGTGGTCACAACAGCTGTTGCTTCTCATTTAGGCTTGCTGTCGCTCTCAGTGAAAGGTGCAGAAGTCGCTTCTATGACACTGAATGTGATCCAGAGTGTCCCAAACTTGGACTGGCTTTCAGTATGGATCAAGGCATATGCATTTGTGCACACAGGTGATAATACCAGAGCAATCAACACCATATGGTAAGAATCTAGAGCAAATGCAAACGAGCTTTCTCAAAGAACCTCTAGCCTGGTATCTTGTAAGATGTACTACTTGGGTATTGAAGGCTACTTGCCCTTTGCAGCAAGACAATTACAATGCTAAGTGTTTGAATGCTCAACAGCTCGTGGAATTTAAATCCCACATATATGTGTCTTTTAAAACAGGGGTGGGGAACCTGTGGTCAACTATTAGGCATGCTGTTGAAGGTGTCACAGCCGCTGCTCCCTCCATGCCCCCCTCCCCGAAGCCAGAGTTGCATGGATTACCAGGTTGCACAGCTGCAGCAGCGGGGGGGGGGCCTCCCCTCCTACCATGGGTGAAGACGTCTATACCCCTTGGGCACCAAGCTGACCTAGAAACAAGTTGATTGTGGTTGCATTCTTAATGTTGTTAGAGGATTGTGTGCGGCCCAAGTATCATTTGGAGATGTTCCACTGTGGAAGAAAGCAAAGTGTATACCTTTCTCTTACTGACTTTATTTGTATCATGACCTTTTAATCTTTGGGTGGAAGATGCTCTGATGCTAGACATGCTGTAGGTGAGAAAGATCGATTGTGACATGTAGATGTGCTTGCTTTAAGGAAATGTACCTTTTTCAATAAAATAGAATAAAAATGCTCCAAGAGGTTCCAATATGTTGATCTTATCTTTCAATTTGTTCTTCCCACAAAAGCTCGCTGGAGAAAAAGTCGCTACTGAGAGACAATGTGGATATACTAGGGAGCTTAGCTGATCTTTATTTCAGAGCGGGTGACAATAAGAATGCAATTCTAAAATTTGAGCAGGCGCAAATGTTGGATCCTTATTTAATAAAAGGTAAGTCTCTAGAAAATATGGAGAGCTTGTTAGAATAATTTGTTTTTGTTGGTAAAGTTGAAAGAAAAGCTAGTACAAATGAGACAAATAGAGGGATTTTTTTCCTTCTGTCCTTACACTTAACTAAAATCAGAAATGGTTAAACCTCAAAAAGACTTGTAATTGGTTGAAGACACTTTTATATTGTTTTGTTTTGTTTTGTTTTGTTTTGTTTTAGGTCCTCAACATGGTATTTTATTTTGTTCACATACACTATGCCATAAACTCATATGGAATTGGTTCCAGCAGCTCTGGCTCCTTGCCATTGTTTCTCACAAAATGGGCTTCTCTTGGAGGAGCAGGCTGGTGTTTTAGTTCAAACCAAATTCCCTTTTCCTTTCCTTTTTTCTTTCTTTCATTTTGTTTCACACGCTGCAACAAGCTGTCTCTGCTCTTTGAGTGCTTAATATGCTCAATTCGCACATTAATTCTCTTGGCCAGAATCTTGCGCTTAACTTTCTTGTTCACAATAATGCCCACAGCATGCTGGGTAATGTTGTATACCCTTCCTGTCTTGCCATGGTCACATTTGTGGGGCATGCCTTTCTGAATTGTGCCCATGCCCTTTATGTCAACAATATCACCCTTCTTATAGATGTGCATGTAGGTAGCGAGAGGGACCACACCATGTTTGCGAAAGGCTCTTGAGAACATGTAACGTGTCCCCCTCCTCTTCCCCTTGGTGTTGGTCATCTTGATGGATGACTGTAAGATGGTGTCCGAGGCCGAAAAACAGCACACATTTATATTGTTAACAGCTGATGCAACATCAGCATTATATCAATGAAACACATTTGTGGTTAATGGTACAAAAATAAAAGATGCTATATTTCAAATTTGTGTTGAGCAAATTCCCAGCCAATGGGATTCCTTTGAATGGCAGGTCTTCTGTTTGTTTCCCCCACAAATTGTACATTTGGGCCATTCCGTGAAAAATGAGCCTGATAAGAATGCTAGATGAGCACTGGACTTTGGTGAGGAAGATTCCAAACGTGCAATCTAACCATTTTTTAAAAAGCTAAAGACAAAAGAAGTTTATTTTATGGACCTTTCAAAAGTCCACCCACGTAGTCTTCACAGAAGTGTTCAAATTAAAAGTTTTCTGATGATTGTCCCACCCGTGACAGCATTTTTTCCTTAATTTTGTATCATTAAATTTCTTAAACTTAATTCCTGATTGCATAGTTGTAACCAACAAACATTGATTTAAACAGATATGCTGAGTTTATCATTGAGTCACCTCCCAACTCACAGAGTTTTTCCATAAATCAAACTTATCTCAAGCTCCATGTCCTTTTTTTGTCCCACCTGTGACAACACTTTTAACATTTAATAAAATTGTCAAAAATATCCATAAAAATAATAAAACATTAGTAAAATGTTCAGTATCTTATTAAGAACATAGTTTACATTTTGGTTGTTAATTTTTATGTATATTTACATTGTTACACATGTGTGAATACAAAAAAACATGGTCAAAGTGTCCCACCCGTGACAATGGAATGGCCCATTTGGATCACCGTGGAGCTACAAATAATGTGGAAAATACATAACAACTGATTAGAACTGGAGCAACCAGTTTTATAGAAAATATTTTTGAATCTTCATTTTGAATTTATGCTAGTGGATACGTGCATAGAATATAGAAGTTGAGAAAACATTTGGATCTAAGCACTGTTCCTGCCTTTTAGGTGAAAGATGTGAACAGTCTTGTCCTCTAGTTTTCCTTGATCTTTTTTCCTTCGTAGCTTTTGTGTGTGTGTGTCCAACTCCTTTATGCTTTGTCTTTAGGGATGGATGTATATGGCTACTTGTTAGCCCGTGAGGGTCGCCTGGAGGATGTGGAGAATCTTGGCTGCCGGCTCTTCAATATTTCTGACCAGCATGCTGAGCCGTGGGTGGTATCAGGGTAATGGGCTGCTTCTTGCTCCTGTTTGGCTTTTACGTTGAACTTTCTGAAGGCAGAATCTACCCTATTAATGAGGAGAGTTGGATGGTCTCCAAGTAATCTCGGGTTTATTGTTAATGGCTTAGTGTCAGGCAGCAAAATCTTGACTGACTTGGAGTTGGTGAAATCACTGAAGTCTCTGGGAGTTCGACCAAAGCTTTGTGTGAGATGTCCTGGAGTCTCCCTAACTGGCATACTTTTGAAATGCCACTTTCAAAGCACCTCTTGCTATTCTTGAAATACTAAGAGGTGTTGGATCCAAAAATATCCAAAGCCACTGTCTGAAATAAAATTCTGCAGGGAGCTAAATAGCCTTTAATATATTTTGTAACACTGCCTTCTCAGCAACACTGCTCAAGGCAGATTACAAAAATTACAAAAAGTACTTAAAATCTTCCCTTTAAAAAACACTTTATTGTGGTGTCTAAAAGCTGGTTGTCTACAGTAGAAATTTATTAATGTGTTTCATTACTTTGGAGGAATCACTTAAAAGTAGGTCACATTTCAGAATGCTGAAGCTAAAATTACATTTCCTGATACCAATAGGCATATCCGCTTTCATTAGGTAGAACACATCATTCCTCTGTGTGTGTGTGAGAGAGAGGGAGAGAGAGAGAGAGAGAGTATATTTCCTCTCCATCATCAAAAGTAATTGAAATAGAAGGTTGTAGGAGTTGGGGGTGCTGTGGGTCTATAACAGAATAGCCCATCCTACTTTGGCAAGATGTCCTGCCCACACCCTTTAATACAATGACAATTGTGAAAAACTCTGCTTGTCCTCCTGAGGTGGAACAGATTGAGCATGTTAACCACAATTCCCTCCTCTTTCTGCAGGTGTCATAGCTTCTACAGCAAGCGCTATTCCCGTGCCCTGTATTTAGGAGCCAAAGCCATACAGCTGAACAGCAATAGTGTGCAGGCTTTGCTGCTGAAAGGCGCTGCTCTTCGGAACATGGGGAGAGTGCAAGAAGCTATCATCCACTTCCGTGAAGCGATACGGCTTGCCCCTTGCAGGCTGGACTGCTATGAAGGCAAGTAAAAAGGATGGACTTCTCCAAACAGGAGTTGTTAAACCTGGTAGTGAAATGAAAGTTTCTGTAGGCCCACATATGACTGTCACCACTGGGATGTCTTTCTGACATGCCAAGACCCCACCTTAAAGTCGTGAACTGTCAGCCTACTGTGCTAGATTTTGTGACCATTGTTTAGATGAGCACTGGTTTTGAAAAAAGCCAAATCTTCTCTCAAATATGACTTTTACCCCTCTGACCCTCAGGCCTCATTGAATGCTACTTAGCATCCAATGGTCTTCGTGAAGCCACGGTCATGGCTAACAATGTCTACAAAACCCTGGGAGCCAACGCACAGACACTTACCCTCCTGGCCACTGTTTGTCTGGAAGATCCTGTTGCACAGGAGAAAGCAAAGACATTGCTGGACAAAGCACTGACACAGCGCCCTGATTACATCAAAGCAGTGGTAAAGAAGGCAGAACTTCTCAGTAAGTCTCCCTCCTCTTTTCTTGTGTGCATGTCTTATTCAGCATGACTAGAGATGTATGCAGATGCAACTCCCACCAAGTCTTGAAGGTGGTGGAAGGCAGCAATTTTCACCCAAATCTCTCCATACTATAGCCATATTCTGACTTACAGCACCCTCTCACTCCTGTTGTGGACTACCAGCTGAAAATGCCCATCTTGAATTACTCATTACATTTTGAGCTTTCCATTTTGGCAAGAAGTCGTGTGAATTGGGGGTGCAGGGTTTTGTCAATTCTTTAAATTGATATTTTTTTAACGTGTCTCTTTAAAATTCCAAGTGTTTGCAAATCCATATGTAATTAGGTGGTTTGTAAAATTTCTTAAGTGCAGCTACCTTCTAAGAATAGGCATTCTTCCTTCTCTGTCACAGAAGAAGGGTGATGGCGATGGCAACTTCTTATGTATGTCATAGGAAGACACAATCTCTGCATCCTCTGAAACAGACTCCCCCCCCCCCTGAAAACCTAACTGCGAAAAATGTGTATATGAATGCATAACTGCAGAAATGGTTTTAGTTTGCTGGGTGCATAGACTTTTGTGTTTTTTCTTATTTTTATCTTATTGTGCACTGCTTCATCAGCTGTGAGGCAATCTATAATCTGCAAATTAAAATAAAGCCTCATACAGTTAATCAGTTATGATTTCTTTTCTGGGTGATAGCCTCAACATAAATAGCTTGAAATAACCGTTCTTATTGACAGGCCGAGAACAGAAATATGAGGATGGAATAGCTTTGCTGAGGAATGCCCTTGCCAACCAGAGTGATTGCATTCTCCATCGAATGTTAGGGGACTTCCTTGTGGCTGTTAATGAGTATCAGGAAGCCATGGACCAGTACAGTATTGCTCTAAGGTAATGTTGCTGTGATGGCCATGAGTTGAAACACGGTTGTAGGAGTCTTATCCGTGATAGATGTTCCTGAGCTTTTGCCTCATCTTCACTCTTCCTTCCAATGACTGTAGACTCCCCAGTTCTTTGTGTCATTTCATCATGTGTGTACGCAAGGTGGCCTTGTGATATTCCCCAAAGATAAGATTCTGGTTTTGAGTCTCCAAAATGGGTAGATTTCCCTCCCACCCTGGATTTGCCCATCCCACCCTGTGGTCTCTGTAACTGTTAAATGGGGAACCTTGAATGGTCTGGTCGACTTACAACCTCACAGAGAGGGCAATTTGCTTATGTCCTAAGGGAGCTGGATTGGTGATAGGTCAGTTGAAAATGTCCTCATGGCAATAACTTTGAGTGCAATTACCTAGAATGAACAAAACAAAATAAAAACTATATTTTATTTCTTAAATAGGTACCCTGCTTTCCTAGGCCCTGAAGCAGTTTTTTAAAAATCAAATTCAGGGAGACTTATTTAGCCTAAAGATTGCACTAGACTAGTATCTCTTTCTTATGTTGTTCTTTGCAAATGGTTGGAAAGTCATGCTTATGTGCATGACTTTAATGGTTTGTGGAGTATAGCCAAAGGCAAATTATATAAAATCCATGTGGGAGAGTGGATTGGTTATGCCCAACCTCCTTGGACAGCAAGAGATAGCTAAGTTTTTATCCTTGGAAAAATGGTAGAGGATGCATGTATCAGAAGCTGTGTTTGGAAAATTGAAAAAGCTAAAACGGAGATGTACATGAGCCAGCCTGTCCAGTTCTTGCTACTGCTCCCTGACTCCAGGATGTCTTTCTCTTACTTTCTGTTCCCCCAGTTTGGATCCCAATGATCAAAAGTCACTGGAGGGAATGCAGAAAATGGAAAAAGAGGAAAGTCCAACGGATGCCACCCAGGAGGAAGATGTGGATGACATGGAAGGGAGTGGAGAGGAAGGTGACCTAGAAGGCAGTGACAGTGAGGCAGCCCAGTGGGCGGATCAGGAACAGTGGTTTGGCATGCAGTGAAATCGCCTTCCTGAACTAACCTGGGACCATAGCCCTTGATGAGTGACGCCCATTAAGACATTCTCCTCCCTGGAATGAAGAATGCCAAGGGGACATTGTGCACTGCTGCAAGAACTGGACTGAGGCAAGATCCAAGCAGCCCCTTCTGTCCCTTTTTTGTTTCTGTGTTATGCTCTCAGTGCTCCTTATGTCATGGTGAAGTCTGAGCAACTTAAGTACTAGGGAGGCATGCGTGCCAAGCAGCAATTTTGAGTTCTTATTTCTAAAATTAGAAGCTTTCAAATGATATAAAGCATTTCTCAAACATTTGTTAATGACTAAAACGATGTCAGAATCATGTTGTAAACTAATTATGCTTGATCCCCAGTGGTGCATAAATGTAGGCTGCTTTTATATCCTTTTATAAAAGAGGCTTTATTCGCAAAGCCTGTACAGTGTCTTTAGATACACAAACTCCTCCAGAAAGCTGCTGGAGTCTCACACAGGGGCAGCAAATTTCTTTCCAGCATTTTCCTGGCCTCCCCAGCGTTTTTTGTGGAGGATATTTAGCATGCACACTCTAAAATAGTAGCATGCTGCTTCAGGCTCCTAACTGATGAGCAATTCTATAGCTGATGAATCCATATACACAAGAAATTGTGGCCTGTGAAATAGTTGGTTATTTTCACATTCTGTGCTAACAAGTGCCACTCCTTTTAAGCCTCTGTAAGGATATTAGAGAAAGTGAAATGGAGTAGCGTTGAGGAAATTACAGCCAGTGAAAGGTTCTTAAGGTTACTTCTTACTGGGTAATACCAATTAACAATATCTAAACCACATAATCCTTTCCTGCATACATGGCTATTAAAAGCAGCCTTGCCAACATACTGTGCTTCTGACTTTGATTAGGCTGCATTAAATAACTTCCCCAAAGCATAGTCCAGCAGCGGCTTCTGTTGGGTGCCCCATCTGCACAAGATCACAGTGCTGTGTTCTCTGTTAAGTAATTTTTTTTTTAATGATGTGGCCTTCCCTTTCACAAGGGTGGCTAGCCTGCAGCCCTCCAGATGTTGCACTCCCAACTCCTATCATCCATAATTGACTCCATCAGCCTGAAGCAGATGGAAGTTGCAGCATCTAGAGAGCAATAGGTTCCCACCCTCCTCTTTTGAATCACAGAAGAATTTAAAAGGCCCAATGTAGCAAGATGTGTCTTGCTCATCTGCTGAAAACTCTACTAATATTACTGAAGATCAGGATGGAAAAGTAAGTTGCCTCCAAGGAAACATGAAGTTAATGAATTAGTGGTTGTTGATACTGTTATAGGGTTCTTGTGAATGGAGATACAACATTACCTGTACAGAAACATTCTTAAACACAGGGTGCCAGATGCGCGATGATACAAAGAGATACTTGAGTTCAGATAAGGTGATAGTGCTGGTACAGTGGAATTGTACTGCTTTCTCTTTAAACAGAAGAAGCACCACTCTCCCCCCTTTCCACAAACTCTTTTGGAAATTGGAGGAGAATGACCAAAATCACCCAGTTGGTTCATAATTCCAGACCCAGTAGATAAATGAAAGGGAACAATGGCTTGTCAAAATCAGTTTGTGGCTAATATGAGATTTGAATTGGGGCCTTTCCCTGTTTGTGATTCCACTCCAGCTCCTGTAATCACCCACTATCAGTAAAATCAGTCACACAATTATTTGCTAGACAAGCTGCTGATTTTCAATGTGTGGCCATTCTTATTTTCTGGGGGGAAACTATCGTAATTGGAGCATGTGAATTAGTTGTCCATTGTTATTTATATAGTACCATTACATTACAGTGGTTCATAAAACTCATAAACAAGGAAGAAGAGCACCCCAATCCCTGGCCTGTGATTTTAAAAATTATTATTTCACTTATGAACTACTTCCTACGAGGCATCCCACAGTAAAACAAAAATAAATAAATATTAAAACAGTTGCACATGTAAAAACAGTTCTTTAAAATTAATTGTATATATGAAATGAAAACAGTCTAAAACAAGAATAGCACATATTTCAAATCAATTCAGATCCAATGCTGATAGATCCAATGCTCCAGCTAGACATTTTGCTGGTTGAAATTTTGCTAGTGGTGTAATGAATATACATGCAAATGCAGTAAGTTCTGTGCCACCCTTTGCACACCCTCTCATAATGTCAATCTTTATAAAAGGGAAAGGAGGAAGAGGAAGATAGCTCATCACAGCCTTTTGGAAGGAGACTTTTAAGAAAAATGGTGCATAAAAGGGACTGCTGAGAGGTCCTGGGGAGAGTGGAATTCAGCTAGTGGGACTGCTGCTAGTGAAGAATGACCAGGCCAGGGTTCCTGCTCCCGTCATAGTTGTGTAGAAGAGGGAATATGCATGCAGCCGCCTTGTACTCTGGTCTCTTTCAGCTTACCTGTAGGAGACCATACGAAAAGGAGTGTGGAGACCAGGTGACCCAGAAGACACTTAGACCAAGGACAGGGAACCTTTTTGGACCAGCAGCCCACCCCTGCAGACTTATTTTTGATGAGTGGAACAACCCACCTGTCTGTGGCCTGACTTGGTGACACCTGATGATTGTCAGACAGATTAAGCCCACCCATGTGCAAGAAGGCCTTTGAGCATTGATCTTTAAGTGCCTTGACAGCCAGCCTGGGAACCACACTGCATAGTCATAGGTGTCGGGCCGCCAAAGCTGCTGGCTGTGCAACTGAGTTCCCACTGCGGATGTTTGAAGCGGAGTACACAAGACATTAGCCACAATTCATCTGTATCCCATAGTTTCATGAGAACTGCTGCTGATTGATGTGTTTTCCTTCAAACCAGCCTCCCCTCTGGTTCGAAAACACAAGCTGTCGTTAAGCTGGCATGTGCATTTTATACAACCACTGCACAGTGCAATGGCAGTGTGGCATAGTGGTTAAGAGTTTCAGTCTAGGACCTGGGAGCCCAGGGTTTGAATCCTCACTTAGACACTCACTGAGTGACCTTGGGCCAGACACTGCCTCTCAGCCTAACCTACCTCTCAAGAGTAGTGGTTGTGGGAGAGAACCACGTGAACAACATTGAGCTCCTTAGAGAAAATGGTGGGATATAAATGCAATCAATAAATACATTTAATTGGTGTTCAGGGCTATGGGTTGCTGGCATGGAAAAACACAGCAGGTCATGTGAATCACCCCTGCCTTCCTCTCGGGTGCACAACACTGCTAAAAAGAGACCTGAAATGCTGCTGGAGGGGCAACGGTTAATGTGTCTTGAGTCTGCTCTTAGAAAAAATGATATTAATTGAATTGCAGGCAACTGGGCTTTCTCCAGGGACCTGGGTTTGGATCTTCGATTTCTGCAAGCCTTTTAGAACTAACAGGTGAGGCTAATAGAAGTTTCCCTTGCGGCTAATATTCCTGAAAAACAATACAATACTGGTGGGTGGTTTTCACCATCGATAAGCACTTGCTCCTAATGTCTCTAGACTAGCTGCCTCCGGAGCTGCTAATGATGGATTTAATAGCTTTTTAATGCTCTGCACGGAAGGAGCGTTGGAAATTTCACTGCAGCTGGTGACGGATGTTTATATCATGAAATCCATCATTAAAATTACTGCCAGCCTTCCCCGCTCCCTCCAGCACAGCAGCAGAAAGGGCCTTAATGGACTTGCAAAGGCACTTTGCCTTGTCACAGAATCAGTGGCTTTCTAAATCTTTCCGTAAGGCTCCAAGGTAGACACCTGCCCCAGGACTGTCTGAGCACTGCCACGTCAAAAGAAGCAACAGCCTCCCAAAACCAAAGCCAGATAGCTAATAAGAAAACAAAATCAAACACCTACTGATGACATACATATATATTCCCTCTGCAAGGAAATGTGAAACCTTGGCTGTGTTTGTTGGAACCTTAAAAAGAAACCCCTCTATATAAGATAGGGGTGGAAAACCTCCTGTCTAGGACCAAATACAAGTTGGTCTCCCCTACAAGTTCTCTCCCAAGGCCCACACCTCCCTTTTGGCCCCCGCTGATAAGGGGTCTTGCTTCTCACCTTCATTGGGTGCCTTTGCCTGGAATCAGGTAGGTAGCCATGTTGGTCTGCCATAGTCAAAACAAAATAAAAATAAAAAATAAAAAAATCATTCCAGTAGCACCTTAGAGACCAACTAAGTTTGTTCTTGGTATGAGCTTTCGTGTGCATCTGAAGAAGAGTGCATGCACATGAAAGCTCATAGCAATAACAAACTTAGTTGGTCTCTAAGGTGCTACTGGAACGATTTTTTTATTTTATTTTTTTATTTTGTTTTGCCTGTAATGTTATTGTCCTGGTTTCATTTTCTTGCTTGAGCTCAAAGAAGCAGCAAGTTGAATGACGGGACTTAATTCCAACTGTAACCTGCCAAAGTCGGATCTAAGGGAGTACAACCTGTTCTGGTGCACCGGGCACAGTGTTTCTGGGATGCCGCAGCAGGAACTGCAACCATGAAGTCCAATGGAAGGCAAGAGGGCTGCCAGATATTGGCGTTGCACAGGGTGCCACTGGAGTTGGAGATACCAAGGTTCGCCATTGAACCTGGGACAGGTAAATGGAACAAATTGTGAATGTACACAGCTGCGGTCACTTTAAATCTAAGCAATAAATGGATTAGGATTAATGTTTGAAAAAATGCATTTATACCCAGCATTTCTGTTTTACAATCCACCAGGAGAGAAGGGCTGTAGCTCGGTAACAGAGCACAGGCTTTATTTGTACAAGGCCCCAGGTTCAATCCCTGGCTGATATGGCAGCTGCCCTTACTAAATTTCTGCCTGAAACCCTGGAGAGTTGCTGCTGGCAATTTATTAAAAAAAAGCTCTGCCCCAGGTGCTGGCAGGGGTTGCTACGCTGCTGTCTCACAGGGTTGTTGTGAAGATAAAACAGGGATGGGGAGAACAGCATATGCTGCCTTATGCTCCTTGGTGGAAAATTGGGATATAAATGTGATGAATGATTATGATGGGATGATGTTGAGACTGTGGCAGTTTGCTGAATAAATAGAAGAGCTAAGATACGGTTCACAACAATTAGCCATTATGTTATTCTAGCACTCTGGTTTTATTTTTTAAGTATTAGCATGCGCATATGTGTCTGTGTGCGTGCGCTTGTGCGCTTGAAAGAGTGCAAAACCACTGGAATGCTTGAAATGACAGTATTGGAAAAAATATAGCCACTTCTGTTCTGTAATTTGATGTTTAATTGTTATGTTATTTACATGTATTGAATTGTTATAATATAAAATAGATAGAGAATAATATTCCCAGACTTCAAAATTCCTTCTGCCACCTACAATTACAGGTAAGTACGCATCTTCCTTCCTTCCTATTTCATCCTGATTAACAGCTGGTAAACTGTGGCCAGACTCCGGAAAATTTGAATAGAAAGTGAGAGAGGAGAAGGAGAACCGGTTAGATTTCTAAGAGTTTACCAGAGAACAGAAAGTACTATTGCGTCAAAGACAGCTTGGCTAGCAGACAGAGGCAAGCAACCCACAGTGTGCTTTCAGGGGTTTGGAACATTTCCCAGCTGGGATCCCGGGCTTAGGAAGAGTTTAGCAGCTGGCAGGAATTGGAAGATTCTATTGGCAGCCAATCCAGAAACCTGGCACTGATAGAGGCTGTGCAAAGGCCCAGATCAGGTTGGGGATTTAGTTTCATGGAGCTTTAAAAAATGCTATCGCCTCAATGAGCTATTTCTTTTCATCCCAACATAGCCAACTGTCCCATTTGTCAATCAACAGACAGCACTTTATTGACTATACAGTCATCATAAAAAACTTATATACAGCTGTTCTTGCTCCACAGTTGTGGTACTCCCTTTCTAAAGGACTGCCCAAGTTAAAAAGGGGGGGGGGCATACAATTTACTTTTCAGAGTGGCATTCAGAAGTCTAAATTCAAGGAGGCTGAGCATAAAAACAGTATAACCAGGTGCTTATAGGATACAATGTGTGTGTTTTACCTGTTATTAAAAAAAGCCCTGGGGAATGGGCCACCTATAAATTGAACTAAGTAATTTACTAGGTTCTTATGCACAGAGATTGGCTGGGAAGATCCACTGAGGATGTTGTGCTGGAAACAATGGTAGCTGGTGAATGTTAGAATCAAGAGGGCAGATGGCAGGCAACCCAAATGGTAGGTGGAGCCACAGCCAATGAAAGACACGAGTCAACTATGCACACCTTGCAGCTTGGGTGAGTTGGATTGAAAATATCACAATTTCTGGAGGTCAAAGGCTTTATTCATGCAGGAACTATTTACAGGATGAGTGACAGACCAGCCCCACTGGTGAGGCAATGTGAGGCGCCCGCCTTGAGAAGAGGAAGCAAGGTGAGGTGCCTGCCTCTGCCACCCTCCTCGCTGCCTCTACTGCGAGTAGTGGCACCAGTTTCCGTAGAGATCTTTCAATATTTAGCTGGAAGCCAGTGCCACTGCTAGTGCTTCACAACTGTTTCCATGCAGCACAGTTAAGACAGGTGTGGTGGCAGCGTGGCAGTGAAGGGTGATGATAGCGGAGGGCGTCAGCATGTTCCTCTTTCACTTTAAGTGGTGAAACAGAATGTGCCACCCCTGCTAAGTAAAGACAAGAGAAAGAAAATAGTAGACATGTTGTCTCAACAAGTTGGGAGAGAACAATACACAAAATGACTCAGCCTTTTAGGGGTGGAGTTAACTTAGAGAGGCTACAAGCAAGTGCTGGCTAAAATCCAGGAGAGCCATCATAAATAATCTGGCTGTAAAAGTCTAGGATCCAATCTTAGGTCTTGCCTGAGGCAGGAGTCTGTTCTGCTACTGTTATGACCATTCTCAATGCCTCCATTTATTCACTGTTCACACAAGGTGTGAAGTATCTAGATTGGGAGCCTCAATATTAAATAATTCCTGCTGTGTGGTTCCTTCTAAGCAGACTGTCCAAAAGGTTGCCATGTGTTTTACCCCTTTCCATGGAACAACAATACCATAATAAGGAAAACTGCAAGTCAAGGTGGGGTGGCTGGCAGTGTTAAACATTCCCATGCCTCTCTGGTTACTCAATTGCAAAACGCCAACTTAACTTTGCAGTATGTTTAGAGGAGGGAATGTTTTGGGAACGCTTTATTCCCGCTCCACATCCATTTGCTGCTCTCTCTGCCAAGGATTATCATTGACAATGCTAACTATGGTGAGAACCACCACGGTTTATGTAGCATCTTAACTGCAGGGGCCAGGAAGATTCGATCATTTAACCCCTAACTGTCATAATTGGCAGCAATGTACCTGTAAAGGACAAGAAAATCACACATGTAGTTGGGCGTACAGTATGTGCAAAACTATGCACATTGAGGCAAAAATAAGAACGATGTATATGTCCATGGGGGTCTGAGCAGGCAGGTTATCAGTGAGCACAAAAGGGATTGTGGGGTCAGGGTAGGCAGGTCAATACAAATGTTGAGCCAGTGTGCGGCAGCCGTGGAAAAAGGCAAATTCCATGCCAGGGATCATTAGGAAAGGGATAACAAATGCAGCGGCCAATGTTGCAATGCCATGACTAATGCAATCACACTTGAAATACTATGTACAGTTCTGGTTGCTGCACCTCAAAAAGGATCTTTCACAACTGGGAAAGGTAGAAAAGGGTATCTAAAATGGCTGAAGGTCTGAAGCAAATCTCCTAATGGCGAAACAGTGTGGAGATAAAATCACTAGGAAGTTGATTGTAAGGATTAGACAATATATGTGTGAATTGCTTTGAACAGTCTGGTATGCCTTATATATTCTACTGGGGGGTATTGTTTTTGTTTGTTATTGTGTTATGTATTTTTGTGTTTAATATTGTAAACTGCCCTGTGATCCTTGGGTGAAGGATGGTATAGAAATGTAATAAATAAGCATAATACAAATTGTGCAAGGAAGCCGGTAAAACGTGGGTTGAACAAGGTAACGGCTAGGTGGATTTGTAGCTGGCTGGCTGACTGAACCCAAATAGTGCCTGTCTTTATCCTGCTCTTCCCCTCCTTGAAATGCTGTGTTTTTCCTCCCTACTGATCCATGAGGGGCATATTTGTCTGCACACCGCCCAGATGAAGACCGTGGGTCAGTGACTGGCCAAAGCTAGCCCTCTTGGTGGGGAGGGGCATGCGCTTCCTCTCCTGTTGGCGTTGCCCTTTGAACAGGAATCAAAGTGGGGAGGGCCTGTGGCCTAATGGAGAGTTGACGAGAGGGAGCTAGGTGGACCAAGGGAAGGGAAGCCAGAAAACACCATCTCTCTCTTAGGTCTGCGCATGCTGCTCTTCACGGACCTGGTGGTGCTTCTGAAGCAGAAGGGGGGAGCACCTGCTTCTGGAATGCCACAGGAAGGGGGCACAGAGCTCCTCCTTCCACCCCATCTGAATGAGGTCCTCGGCTGTCCCATGGCCACAGGTAAGAAGGGAAGCCGCACAACCATGTTCAACCATGTTCCTCCCTGGGCAGGCAGCTGAAGGGACGTGGGGCACAGGTGGTCTTTTCATCAATCCTTCCTGTCGAAGGTCAGGAAGAGAGAGGAAAATACTTTGATGTATTTAAATCGTGGATATTTAATTGAGTGGGTAGAACTCATACAATTATTTTATTTGTGTGAGCTCTTCCATGAAGCCAGAGGCTGGTGCCCATTGGGAGTGGTAGGGCAGAATATAGGGAGACTGACAGTAGACGGCACCAGAACCAACTAATTTTGGCGCCTTCGTCCCTGATGAGGGGAACACTGAGGAGGAAGTTGACAAGGAGTGACACCCCCCTGGACCAAATATAAGAAAGGAGGCAGGCAGAAGATTGGTGGGCCATTGCCCCCATTCATCCTGCTGGACCAGACTCCACTACATAAATCACTTTACAGGTTAAGTACTCTGACTTGGGAGGATGATTACCGTATTTCACCACACATAAAACTTCCTGTGCTTTAAAAAGTTTAATGTCTTGTGTATGAACAGTTGTACACCATTTAGAAAATTAATAAATATAAATAAATCAGTTGGGACACAAGAAGAAGAAGAGTTTGGATTTGATATCCTGCTTTATCACTACCCGAAGGAGTCTCAAAGCGGCTAACATTCTCCTTTCTCTTCCTCCCCCACAACAAACTCTCTGTGAGGTGAGTGGGGCTGAGAGACTTCAAAGAAGTGTGACTAGCCCAAGGTCACCCAGCAGCTGCATGTGGAGGAGCGGAGACACAAACCCAGTTCCCCAGATTACGAGTCTACCGCTCTTAACCACTACACCACACTGGTTTGTCTCTCTCACTTTTTTAATACAATGAAAAACATTTTTTTTTTGTTTCGAAAAAGGTGATTATAAAGAGGTTGCCTTCTAACACACACTCTCTACCCCAGTCATGCCACACTCCAAGAGGAACGCTATGTAGTTCTAAGAGGAAAAAGTGTTGCCTTAGCATTGCTAGGAAATTGTGCCACAAACTTAAAACTTAAAAAGTGTGGAGAGCTTGGAAGGAAATCCCACTGGAACTGATGTCACAGATCCAAAGCAGCAGCACCCAAGGGCCCAGGCCTGTGTTAAATGGCATTCTCTTTCCTCTGAATGACATGTGCCCAGGCCGTATCACAAATGGGTTTTGAAGTCCTCTTCAACTTCAGAGGGCATTTTCTGTGCAATGTGCCGTTCTAACAAGCCCGGTTCAAAAGCTTCTTTCTTTGGTTCTTTGGATCCCAGCCAGTGCAATGTGCTTTTATTCCTGAGAGCCAGCCAATCCACACATTACATAGAATGAAAAGCAGAATTCTGGACTCTCCCACCTGAGCCTGTGATTGGGATTTCATAGCTCTGAATATTCTCCCATGTAAAAAAAGCTCCCTAAACTGGGAACTGGGCTTGACTTAAAAAGAAAAGCACCCTCTCGTAGAGGGTCATAGCTGTCAACCTTTTCCCTTTTTTGCGGGAAATTCCCTTATTATAGCATTGGGAAACAGCAGGGTGGGGTTGACAGCTATGTAGAGGATAGATATCTCAGTGGCTCCCAGCCACAATGGCTACATGGCACCTACAGGACCAGAGGCAGACTGGCTCCAAAGGCTGGGAATCTCAGGTGGGGAAGAGTCCTGTTCCACTTAGGCCCTGCTGGCTGGTTTCCCACTGTGGAACCTGGTTGCCCACTGAGAGAACAGGCTGGTGGAATGGATGGGTCACTAGCCTGATCCAACAGGCTGGTCTTATGTTCTCTGTCTCTCTCTTTCTGATGTGCTAGTTCAGTATATAAAAGGAGCAGACATTTTTTGCTTTAGTATGCAGGGAACATTAAAAATGCACGCTCTCCAATGGTTTGAAGCAGTGAAGTCCAGAATCCTACCACCTTACTCTGCATAATGTGCAGGACAGGCTCTCAGTAAATGTGTTTAGAATTAGCTTACAAGGAAGCTTGTGTGTTCCTAAACAGGACTAAATGCATAGCCAAACAAACACACGAACTATGTATCATAGAATAAGTTTATTTTACCTGAAACCAGGATGGCAGGTGTGATGCTTGTCACCATCAGCATTGAATCAGACAATGTTATTTACAACTTCTAACAAAGAAAAAAGGTCACACATGCTGTTTTATGAACTAGGTTCATTATTAGGCTTTTGTTGTTAAGATAAAACGCACCACAACATGTGTATTGCACTGGTGTGTGTCTACGGCTTTAGATTTAAATAAGTTACATTATTACAGTGCAAAATAGACCTATCTGCACACTCCAAGATATTTTTTTTAAGCTGAAGTTATGGAATTGAAGGTTTAACAGTTTCTTAAACGTTCAGCAATAGTACCGTTGTCAACGAACCTGTATAAATAGAATTGCATATTGTACAGAGCTGTTTTTAAGTGTTATGTTGAGATACAATAGAGATTATCAGCTACTTACAACTGAAAAGCATGCATTACAGTCCAATATTGTACATTTTATAAACTATGACATTTTACACAACGAAGTATGGAAAGAAAAGAAAAACTTGGCGAATCACCACTCATTAATTCTTGCTTAGCAGTTTAGGGAGACTTGTCTTCATGCAACCCCAAAACTTCTTCGCAGAGGTCTGTTTTATCAGTTAAAAACCATATTGCACATTGGTAGATCTGTATATAAACTGAAGCTTTTTAAGAGCACCACACACTTCCTTCGTGGAACACGAGTTTTCAGTTCTATTTTTTTCTCCCTCCCCAAGGAGAGATTTTTATTTTCCCATTTACAAGACTCATGCAGATGTTTTCGGTAGATGCGTTCCTAAAGACGCATGCAAGAAAATTAACCTTACAATTCTGCAAAATTTGTCTAGGACTAAGTGATTACTCCAGTTTTGCTGTAAATAAAAAGAGAGAGAGAGAGAGAGAGAGAGAGAGAGAGAGAGAGAGAGAGAAAACGTTAGTGAAAAGGGTGGATAAAGAGAGCTTAATAAAAGCAAGGACATTATTGTAAATTTTAAAAGGCTCAAAAGCGATAGAATTGAATTTTAACAGTCTGATAAGCGTCCTCTCATTTTCAAATGGGAGAATACAAGTTAATTGGAAAAGTATGACAGAGAATTAAAAGCTGGAAGGGCATTTAGTTAAGAGATTTCCACTCGCTATCTGCCCCATAATCCAACCCTTAAAACTTCTTTAGCCAACTGCCAAATCTTTTTATTTAGTAGCTGTTGTACAAGGGAGGCTAAAGATACTGTGCTTTGAAAGATTGTCCATTTCCTTAAAAGGTACTGTGAACTGCAGGTCACGGGGACAAATTTCCCTTTCACTGTTAAGTCTAAGGTGGGGGACCTGCGGCCTTGCCAGATACTATTGTACTCCCAACTCCCATCAGCTCCAGCCATACTGGCCAGTGCCCAAGGAGGAAGGGAGCTGTGGTCCAACAGCCTCTGAATGCTTCCAATCCCTACCCTAAGCCATTCCCTCCCAAACCTTTAGTGAAGTGAGAAAAAAAAATGCTGTTGCCAAAGGAGTAACCAAAATATGTTCACACATCCTTTTTCATCACTTGTTGGCTGTAATAGCTTGTCTGCGTGAATTAAGAGTTACAGATTAGCCACAGCATGTTGGAGCTCTCAGGCCCTAACAAATTCCTACCATTCAATTTCCTAGTGTGCAATGAGCTTTGCAGCAAAAAGTGAGAAGTGGTTCTGTTAATCCACTTTTGCTTCCTTTACGTATTTCCACCTAGCAAACAGATCAGTCCGGCTGCCCGCCCAACCAGTCTCCCTTTCAGATTCTCCCCAGGCAACAGCACTGCTTCTCATTCAATGTTCGTTTTTAAACTTTCTCTCAATTTCTAATAATTTTGTGGTATTTTGTGGAGGTCTTTAAATTGCGAGTCCTCTTATCATAGATGTCTAGGATGCCCCAGTAGTTTGGAATGCAATTGGTACCTTGGAAATTATTAAAAGGAAACAGGTACAATAAGGAGTTAAGCTATTTCCCTAGCCTGTCTCTCCCTGACCCCCCAAATACACCAAAAAGGTGAGACAACATAAAGGCTGCAGGGCTGTTTCATCTGCTGAAACCTTCTTCCTTCCAGAAAAGCTTTGCCACCAGAACCACTGGCATGCCAGCCTTGTGCTCATGGAGACATACAAGAACCAGGGACAAGGGTGGTGTCAGGGATGGGTGGGTGACACACCACCTGCCCTTTTCATTTCTTTTAATTTCAATCACAAGGCAGAGTCCTGTTGAGACCCCACCCACCAACTTTATTTGCCCAGAGTTAACACGTGGACATTGATGGCTAGTAGAATGGAAGGCAGATCCCAAACAATAGGGGGAACTAGATCCAGCAATGGCCTCTGCCTCTGCCCGAGCCAATGACAGGCAGCACCAACTCATTCTCATTTTGCCCCCTT
The DNA here is from genome assembly GCF_009819535.1 of Lacerta agilis. Lineage (NCBI taxonomy): Eukaryota > Metazoa > Chordata > Lepidosauria > Squamata > Lacertidae > Lacerta > Lacerta agilis. The sequence continues at coordinate 3,857,788 of NC_046328.1, forward strand.
CCTCTTCTTCGCAGCCAAGTTCTGCAACGTCAACACTGAGACTAAGGAGGAGGAAGCAGCTGACAACCAGCCTGGCTCCCTGGTTTTCTTTGAGTAAGAGGGCTGGCAGGTGGAGGCTGGTTGAAGACACACCAGCATCGCTGGTGCATTGCCTGGTTGGCCAGCCTCCATTGCACGTGGACATTTTGCACCAATTGGTGTCCTGGGCATGTGCCCTGAATCCTTACACCTGCCTTGCCCAGAATGAAGCTTGCAACGATTCAGCCCCTGCCCTATTTGCTTCTGCTGTTCCATAGCAATTTTCAACTCAGTTATTGTACAATTGCAGTCTCCTGTCCCAAAGAGTTTTTGTTAGAAAATATGCAGATCTTTTTACTCTCTGTGTTAGTGTTTCATTATTATTTTTTGTTTTAATGCTATAAGCAGAAATTAGGGAAACGGTGGTTAAGAAGTGCAAAAAGTAAAACAAGACAGGTGCAAGGACAGACAACTTGGGCTGTTTTTACCTACACCTCACCCATCCAGTTTGCTCATCGTTCAAGCCTTTTATTGGCTGCGTCCTTGGGAGACACTAGAAGACTGCTGCTGTACTCCATTTTATCACCACAGAGTTAAGATTCCCCAATATTGAACACTAATTTAAGCAAAACCACAGCTTAAAAAAAAGTGAATTGCCACAAAGCTGCTTTGCATTCAATTTAAACAATAAAAAAAATCCCGTTGATTTTGAGACACCACTTGTACTGGTAAACAAATGGGGATAAAATGAACACTGTTTGGCCATTCTTTTAACATCTATGTCATTGAATGTTTATCAGAAATGAAAGCTTCACCCCAAAATGCTGGGGACTAAGTCAAGCTATTAATCAAATGTTGTATCCTCCAGATGCTTTGTGGATTGCTATTCTCCCCCACCCCACCCCCCTGCCCATGGGCTATGTTGGCTGGGGCTGACGGGAGTTGTGAAATCCAACATCACCTAGAAGGCACCAGGTTGGAGGAAGGCTGGTCAACCTCGACTGGCAGCATCTCTACAAGGTTTCAAGCAAATGTATTTCCCATCGTTGCTGCACCTGAGGGGCTTTAATTGAACCTGGGAAAAGTATGTCCTCCCTGAATTGTAACTCTGCTCCATCAGGTTTTTAACATTAGAGCCACAGGTTCAATTCTAAGCTTACTGGACGGCCTTGGATAAGTTACCATATTCACCCAACCCATGGTGTTGTGAGAACCACTGAATACTTAGGCTGAAGTTTGCACTGGGCTTTAAGAGTCGAGAGATTTGGGGTTAAGTTCTGCCTGGAAAGACAAGAAGTCCTTATTCAGTGAGAAAGGGAAGGCACCCTGGCCACTTTCCAAAGGGGTCACTGCAAGGTTCAAAGCACTTTGAAAAAGCTTCACTAATTCCTTTCACTAATGGAAAGGTTGATGACTAGCCATCTTACAAGGCTTCACCTCCTGACAAGAGTATGTGCTTCCCTTGGGGAAATATATTGCTTACCATAACGGGCACTGTGAATTGCAAATATCATTTAAATAGATGGCTTACTATACCACAAACTTATGTTCTGTTATCTCCCTAATTCAGTCAAAAGGGGATGAGAGAGGAAGGAGCAAGGCCAGTGTGCTTAACATTGAAGCTCTCCTCTACCAAATTAGACTATTGACTCATCTACCCCTGCCTTGCCTATCCTATGTGGCTGGACCTCAACTCCCATCATCCCCTTTGCCCACAGTGGTTGGGACTGTTGGGATTTGAAAGCCTGACACCATTGGGATGGTCACAGGTTTCTGTGTTACCACCCTATACAGCTATGCAGACGTCTCCTCATCTGGGTGAGAAACATTGAGACAAGAACAGTCTAAACCAACTGAAAAGCACAGTGAGAAATGGAAGGCAGATCAAAACACAACAGATTTTTTTAAATAAAAAAATAAAAAGAACTGTCTACCTTCACAAATACTTCCAAGTTGTTCACAATTTGGGCTAAATGGATATCCGTGCAAGAACCCTCTTACAAGTGGGCTTGAAAGTTACTGGTCTGCTCCATTGCTTTTCAGAAACAGCAATTTTGGTAACCTGCCCTTACCTGTGTGGCCCTCCAAAGGTGGCTGGCATTCCAACTGCCACCAGCCTCTGCCACCAGCATCGTCCAAGCTCACTGCCACTTGTAAAGATGAGTAACTGAAATAGGGGCATCCACCGTGGTTTCTATTTTCATTTGGTTAAGCTGGGCTTTTCATGTGTATATTCACACACATAGGAGTCCAGACATACAGGGTTCTTGTTCCCCAAATATGTTTATAGTTTAGTAAGGGACCTCTGCAAGTTTTAGCTTCCTCTTAACTCTGCTATTTTCTTCCTTCCAAGACCTTCATGGGTGATACTGCTTCCTAGAACATTTGTACAATGTAATTTCTTGCTTCCCTCTTCAAAACCTCCCCCAGCCTTCTGTGAGCTCTTTGGCATACCTGCTTAGTCCTCCCTAAATCCATGTAACTGAGAAAGAGTTTTCTCTGCTCAAACCCCTCTCCTGTCAAATTTGAGATTATAACCCATCAAGGAAGGGACCTGTACTCTTTTACTTTGAGAATGTGAAATAAAATACTGAGATACATTGGGGCTGTTTTGTGTTCACTTTTGTGAGGAGCAAGGAATTGACAGCTGAAGGAAATCAGAGCTAGACAGAATATCCAATCTATGGTGCAGGTGTCAAGGAGCCAGAAGCTGATGCTTCTGGGCCTATGAATGGCTAATCTGTGGCCTTGCAGATGGCTGTTTGACTCCCAGCTTCCATTAGGTCCAAAGAGTTGGAAGGGACCCCAAAGATCATTTAGTCCAACCCCCTGCAATGCAGGGATGTGTATATATCCCGTACAGGGATCAAACCTGCAACCTTGGCATTATCAGCACCATGCTCTACTTAACTGAGCTACCCTAGGTAGTGTTTTAAGCCCCAATGAGTAGCAGAAAATGGTCAGAGACAGAGTTGTAGTCCAGCAATATCTGGCAGGTCACAGATTAGCTATCCCTGTCACAGAAGTCAGCCTGCACTGATAATATTGTGCTGCTTCCCATTTCCAAGCTCAATAGACTGGCAACAAAACCAGACCAAGGCAAGGAAGTGTGGAGATAGCATGTCCACTAAGGTCAGCACTAGAGTCTAGATTTAGGATGACGTGACAACTTTGCCTAGGAAGTCTGCTTACTGCTGTGCTCCTAACACACTCCTGAGTTGCAAGGTCCTCTTTTTTTAACATGTCCGCCAGTGAAACCTTCCATCTGCAAGGGATTTCACTTTACAACCCAGAGCATTTTGAGCTTACCCATCACTTAGCATTCTGTGCTAATCACAGACTCTTAAAGTGCTTCAATAGGACTCTTGGCTAATTTTAATCCATCCAACTCCTAAACAAAGAGTGCCCTAGCAGGTGACTGAAAAACACTGCAAAGCCAGCATGCTATCTGCCGTTTTGACAGAACATGTCCCCCAGTCCTTCGGCATTCAACCATGTTATGTTCATTCGACTGCTCTGTTGCTGTTTTTGTGGGACACAAGAAGAGTCTCCACTCACTGAGAACTATTAAGATATTGTTCTGTTACAAACAGATACCTGAGAGAACGTAACTGGAAGACCCGTGGCCTTCTGAAGTTAATACCTGTTATCTGGAATGGTTCATGACACCTTTATAACAAAACAAAAAAAGAAGTCCAAGTATGAAAACTACAACGCTACAGTGGTGCCTCGCAAGACGAAAATAATTCATTCTGAGAGTGTCTCCGTATAGCGATTTTTTTGTCTTGTGAAGCACCAATACAAAATAGCGGTTTTCGCAGGAAATTTTTTTTTCCGTCTTGCGAGGCAAGCCCATTGACTTTTTCATCTTGTGGGGCAGCCTTCCGCTAGCGAATGCCTTTCGTCTAGCGAGGCATTCGTCTAGCGGGGCACCACTGTAATTGGGACCCATGTTCAAGGATGCCTATTACTTTTGAGATGTGGGGAAGACAGATTAGATTATCTTAAAAAGCTTCCACTGCAGCAAAGGCACCCTGGAGGTGCTGACGGTTGCTAAGGAAGAGTTTAATGTGAATTTAGAAGGGGAAATGCTGTTAATTCTCTAATACTTTCAGGGCACAGGTCTTGCTAGCTTAGTTCTAAAGATTTAACCCAACAGAAATTGGGGCGCAAAATATGCTTGTTCTTCAAGACATCTGAGCCTTATGATACTGGAGGCAGAATGTGAAGAGTGGTGATAATAATGTAGCACAGCAGAATATCTGACAAAACGCAGCATGGAATGAAGGGAAAATTAGCATTTATTCTTTGACATGTATACAGCATATGCTATCTTTTTTAACACAGCACATCACCACTGGAATGGTGAAATGGAAGAGAGATACTCACTTCAGTCGATGAATGTTGGAAGGCATTGGAGAGAAACACCACACAGTTAGGACTGTTAATGAACTTACACATTGTTGATACAGGACTCAATTTGGAGGGGGGAAACACAACATGCGGTAACATTTATCGCAATAGAATGATGGTGGTTAGTGCCACATTAAAAATAAAAATAGTTCTATACAATATGTTCATTTGGTCATGTGGTATTTACAGATTTTACAAAAACACACACAGAGACGTAACACGCACACGCACACACACACAAATTTGTTACTTTGCCACTTCAGGGTAAGATGTGGCCAGCAGACTATATCCCAAGATGTGGCACTGAGAGTTAAGAGACCTAACCAAAGAAAGACCCCGTGAGAACTCCAGCTGTGCAAATGCAAGTCCTTTGTTTCCAGGTCCCATTATGAATGCCCCCAATTAAAAAAAAACTGAACACAAAAATATTGATGCATGGATTTTGCTAATTAAAATGGAGCAGCCTCCAAGGTATAAATGAAATGAGAAACAAAATTTTCTCAATTAAAAAAAAGTTTATTTTTTATTTTTTGTTTTGCCTTAAGTCTATCCAGGTAGCCTTTTACCTTTCCTGCTCCTCCCCCACCATCCCAAAGTGGGCAATGCTGGTGAAAATGCTGTTACAATAAAAATACATAAGATATTTAAATAAATAATTTTTTTTTTTTAAAAAAAATCTACATGTGATGGGGGGTGGGTTGCGGGGGAGAACAGTAATAGGTTGCCCCTGGAGTGGTATTTTCTGCACCAGCAAAAATAAGCATACCTCTTACAAATACAGGTGTAAACAAGATTCAGTTGTTATTTAAAAATATTGGAAAGGGCAAAAAAGGGGGGGTAGATACTGAGGTAGCAGTATACATCTGCCCAGTGCAGAAAAAACCAGCTGAATGACAAATTAAGATTAGATGACCATGCAGAAGACATAAACAATTGCATGCTTTTTAGTTTAAGAAAACACACACAAGAACATTCATTCCCTAAAATCTGCTACCAATTACAGTTTGCTCAATATAGTGTCCACTGGCACTCCCCCCACAAAGCACTTTTTTGTTTGTTTTTACAAGGATGAGTTGACTATTAAACAGAACACTGTACATGCTTCTCCTCTACAAAAAATATTTGCATAAAATAGTGTTAAATTTCTCTGTACATGTCAATGGACACCCTAGATGTGTATAAAAGGGGGTGGGGAGAAATGCTACTCCCCCACTGGAGTCGGGTCAGGGGAAGTAAAAGAAAAAAACCCAAAACGTCTAGATCAGCCCTTCCATGACCTGGTGCCCCTCCCAGATGTCGGGGATACAACTCCCATTGGTCCTAGCTAGCACAGGTGGGCTGGCTGTGGCTGAGGGGAGTTGTAACAGCAGGTATCTGGAGGGCACCGGGATGGGGAAGGGCTGGCATAGAATATGGAACCTCAGACACCGGCAAATATGTTCATGTGAAAATTCAGCAGAATAAGACAATTGCTTTAAACAATAAAAAAATTGATTTAAGTTAAACATCTCTCTGTCAAACTGTTATCTCTTCAGGTCAAGACAAGAACATGTCGCTAAAGTTAGTGTCTGTGCTATACAGCCAAATAACCAAGGGTAGGGTAATGAACACAAACGGCCAGGAAACCCCTTCGGTGCATGCGGACAAAGAGCGTGGCTTGGTGGCAGGCGGCACACTATCTTTACCAGGCTCTAGGTAGGTACGGGCCACAAATTTAAGTGTCTCGTCCAGCAGGATGACAGGTAGCGAGATTTTCAACACCATCAGCCACTGGGTCAGATTCAGAGGTGTGATCTGGAAGATCAGCTGGGGAATGGAAGAGAAGAGAAATGGCATTATTGGTGAAGCCTTTTGACTGAGCTGAGGGGCAAGAGAGCTGGAGGTGACCAAGAGCTGTTCTTGCTTGGCTCAGGACTTGTCCTGGAACATGAGCTATGCAAACTTACTGGCAGTGGCTCCACGTAGAGGATAAGGAAGTGAAGAGACATGGACAAGCAAATGGAACCCAGCAGCCAGACGTTCTCCCAAGGAGGCATCCGCAACAAGGACTGGTTCTCTGACAGGCTGAAAGAATGAAGGCGTACATAAAGCTTCACAGTTCACTGTTGCTCTGCCCCTCAACAGGCAGGCAACAACAGGCATATAGGATGAATTATCATTTGTACATTTTTTAAAAAAATACTTAAATCAACATTTTGCATGTATTATCTCTGCAGCCCCTACACCCCTGTAAAACAGTATTTTGTATACTGCAGTTTGGGTTGGATGGGAGTGTAGGAGATGGAAGCAGTGTCCAAGAGAATAGCAGCTTGCCTAAAGGCCATCTATGTGTGACTTGACCCAGGGCTCACAGCTCCTGCTCAAAGCCACTGCACTTCACTAGCTCTCACCTGCAGCAGGCTCGGAGAGTCTGCCACTCTACTTTCCCCACCCATTAGCTTTAAAACTCTTCTTCTTTTGGTTTTTCCAGTTCTGGCTGCCATGATACCAAGCGCATGCGTGTGCTACAGCACAAGGCATTTCTCCTACTGCCCAGTTTTGCAAGCCAACCTTTTCGCAACAGCAGATTGAATAATCAAAGATAGTTCCTTTTACTGCCCACAACCCATCAGCAGCTCTCTAGTGAAAGGTCCACCTGCTTTAATAGCTCCCTACCAATGTTCTGCAAAAACTGCTGACCCAGATACTGCTCCATATATCTACATTACACTGGATCAAGCCTGTCTAACGTTGCAATGCTTCTGGCAGTGCCAAGACAGATGTTCTGTGAAGCTTAAGGCAGGCAATATTTCTCTTCAGTTTCTGCAGATGAAAAACCTACTTCTTCTGCCCATCTTGTATACTGCTCCTTCATTGATTTATTTAAACCCATTGTGAAAAAAGTTAAAGTAGCCGAATCCCTAAAGTCACTGAATTCCAGAAACACAGTGAAAATCACCCAAATGCAGAACTTCTGCAGTCAAGGCAAGTTCTTCAAATAGCATGATGCAATCTAGAGCTCCCATCACCGCATCAACGACATACGGCACATGAAAGCATCCATTTCCAGCACACCAACCTGTTGAGTGCATTACACATCTCTATAGTAACCAAGACGGAAAGTGCCATTGTCATAGGGTATGGAGACTCAAAGACCACACAGTCAACACCTTCAAATTCTGGATTGTCCTCTTTGCACTGCAGAAAATGGCTCTGGAAAATGTGAACACAAATACTAGTTAAGTACACTCATGACATTACTGCTCCTCGTCCCCCGGCTGCAGCTCATCAAAATACTCTTGTGCTATCACTATCATTATAATTCTTAAAACAAAATAAAAAAAATTCCTTCCAGTAGCACCTTAGAGAACAACTAAGTTTGTTCTTGGTATGAGCTTTCGTGTGCATGCACACATTCTTGTTGTTGTTCAGCTATAAAGTTGAACAAACCAAAGCTTTTCTTAAACACTCTAATCTGATCTTTATTTTAAGCAGGAATTAGTTTTTTGACACGTATAAGATCTTGCCAAAGATAAGAACTGGTGTTATTTTGAAAAGATACCAGTGCATTCCACCTTAAACACCATAGTTAGCCAACTGCACTACAAAAATGTAAGCCTTGTTCCAAAAATGCTAATGTTGAAATATTGAGAAGAAAATATTACCAGCTGGTAGTAGGTAATTCTTGGGCCACCATCAGCAGCAATAAACCACCAAGCAGCAGCTCCCACCGTAGCAGCTCCAACGTAGCCTTAAAAATGGGGGGGGGGGGGATAAATAATTTTAGTTCTTTCTAGACTGAATAATGGGCCAACTGTATTGCCTGCTCACCTCACCTGAACTTTCTCTCCTCTGTACAATAGGTTACTGTGTAACCCTTGCCCATTTCCTGCAATTGCTATCCATGCTCATATCTTGATTGCCAAGTAACCACAACGGGATTCTTTCCAGCATCGCATATCTCATTTAAAAAATATGGCTGTGTACAATGACACACTTACACTTTCCCCGCTGAAAACCTGCCATAACGAAAGTAACTCTTCTACAAACACACACACAGACACAAATTATTTTATCAGGTTATTGAATCCAAGACAATGCCGGCTTTAAAAAAACATTTTGGTTGCTTAGTTAAAATGGAGATTTAGCTTGGTAGGTAAACTGTCCAAAGTGAGTGTTTCTTAAACATGGGTCCCCAGCTGTTGTTGGACTACAACTCCTATCACCCCTGACCACTGGTCCTGCTAGCTAGGGATGATGAAAGTTGTAGTCCAACAACAGCTGGGGACCCAAGCTCGAGAAACACTGGTCCAAGTGGCACTTTGCAGCCATCTTCTGCAAGATTAGCAATTGCAAAGAGAAAGGAAGGTGAGGAGGAAAGGATGCAGCAATAGCATGTGACAACAAGTTTCAGTACCTTTAAGCTAACTTCTACCACTCTGCCAAATTGCAATGCGGACCGGCTGATGCCATGCTGCTGTCCCAATTGGGCTCATTTGTGTAAGAGCCAAGAGGAGAAGGGAAGGGAACAGGGAGGTACTGGGAATGAGAGAAGGGGGAAAGCAGAAAACCTCTTGTTCTATCCAGGGGTTCGCAAATCCAAAATCAACACTCACATCCAATGGCCAAGTAGCGGAAGAAGAGCCACCCAGAGATCAAGGGCTCTTTGGGATTGCGAGGTGGTTTGTCCATGATGTCAAGATCAGGGGGGTTGAATCCCAGAGCAGTGGCAGGGAGTCCATCAGTCACAAGGTTCACCCACAACAGCTGCACAGGAATTAAAGCTTCAGGGAAACCCAAGGCAGCAGTCAGGAAGATACTGTCAAAAAAAAAAAAAGAGTGAAAAAGAGCAGAAGTAGGATTAATCATGTTAACTGAAGGTTTTAATGGATACTTAGGCTTTTCACAGCATGAGAGGACACTGGGCTACAACTATTTAAGAGTCAATATTCAAATTAGCTGCAATCCTAACAGTTCTTGACGCTGTTTGACAACCAAGGCAGGGTGAGAATGATAATCGTTGGTAGCTAGGGACATTCAGTGTGTCTTTGCAAATCACTCTTTCATTACCCAAAACAGCAGAAGTGGTTCTGAAGAATACTTTGCTAACAAACTGTTCAGAGCTGAGTTGCCACTAAGCACTCTCCAAATCCATCCTCTGACATTTTCTTCTGTTTAAGGGGGGCGGGACGGGTCGGGAAAGGTTCCCTAAGTTGCCTGTTAGCCACCTCTGGATTGAATTTGTCCCAGGAGGCCAGTCCTGCTCAATTTATATCAACAAAGTGCACTTGTGCAGTTCTTGAGGGGAGTTCAAACTGCTTAGCACACCTACCAAACAACCTCTCCAACATTGGAGGAGATGAGGTAGCGAATGAATTGTTTCATGTTATTGTAGATTGCACGTCCCTCTTCCACAGCTGCTACAATGGTCGAGAAGTTGTCGTCAGCCAGCACCATTTCTGAAGCTGTTTTTGCCACCGCAGTGCCTGACCCCATAGCAATGCCAATCTCTGCTTTCTTCAGTGCTGGGGCATCATTTACACCATCTCCAGTCTGAAACAGAAAGTTTGAAAAGCGGGCACTGACACGGCTCATTGTGCCAGCATACAGTAGAACTGGTTCCAAGCAAAGCCCCATCTTCATCATCTGATAACTGGGCAGCAAGGTAGGGCGGATTAATGTACATTCTATCCAATTTGCATCTTCATGCTGGGAAAGAACTGCTTGGAACCTCCATAAAATGCAACTGCATAAAGACTCCTCCCCTCAACTAGTACACAGATCTTTCTCTACACAAGAAGTTGCCCCCTATCTAATGCCCCACTTCTCACACTTACCATAGCTGTGATCTCATCAAAAGACTGGAGAAACTCAACAATCTTAGACTTATGGGAAGGCTCCACACGGGCAAAGCAGCGCGCATTTAGGCAAGCGTCCCTCTGGGCAGCTGGGGAAAGTTCATCAAACTCACGCCCTGTAAAGGCTCTCGTGGTGACATCTTCGTCTTCCCCAAAGATGCCAATACGACGACAGATGGCCACTGCTGTCCCCTTGTTATCCCCTGTTATCATAATCACACGAATACCAGCTTTCCGACACAACTTTATGGATGACGCCACTTCAATTCGTGGGGGATCCAGCATCCCCACACAGCCAACAAATGTCAAATTGGTCTGAAACAAGAACAAAGCTCAATAAGCGTTCAGATTTTCCAGTAACAAGGTAAAAGTCACACATTCTTAAGTTGCTGAACAGAACTAATATGTCCTTTACCATTGTTATACTATTACTTGTTGATTTTTTTGAGGGGGTACTCAAGGGTATGCGGTACTGAAGCCTTTTTTTTGTTAAAGAGTGTGGCACTTACTGTAACAACTTCATGATGAGTACTCATTTTTCTAGGAAAAGAGCACTGCTATTACTGCTTGTACAGCATTTTTGTTTTAATTTGTTCATCTTCCCAACAATCCACAGAGGTCAGTTACTGCTGTTCCCATTCTATAGGTAAGGAATGGAGACTAGGCAGCCCTAGGTAAATTTTTGTAGCCTAGGATTAGGTGGGGTTTAGAACCAGCTGTCTTAGTTGCAGGGGCATGAATACTACCCAGGATGCCTAGTGATAACTGCACAATATACTAGGGTGGTACTAGGATGGAGAGGTTAAATGCTACAAACTAATATCAGCTACATCCCTTCCTCCAAGGAGCTCCGAGTGGCTCACTTGGTGTTTCCATCCAAAGACAAAACTCACTTAGGAAACTTCTGCCATTCTCCTTAAGCTGCAATTTGACAGTAAACCAACCTCGTAAGTAATGAAATTTGCAGAATCCTCTAATTTCATGTCTTCCCTTCTTAGTGGATTGTCGTGTGTTGCTAAAGCCAAGCAGCGCAGGGTATCTCGGCCTGTGCCCCACTCTCGGATGACGCTCATGAGCTTCTGCTTAATTCCTGGTGTCAATGGCACTTTAGTGCTGCCAACCCGGATGTGTGTACACCTGTCAATTACTCCTTCGGGAGCACCCTGCAGGAGCACAAAGTGGGAGCCAATTAGCCTTCCAAGAAAGATCAGAATCACAATCGCTTGCCTTCACACCACAAAGCCATCAAGGGGAAAAAATTAAAATAAAATTAACGTAGCTCACTCAACTGCAGGGGTCGAATACTACTAAGCACAGATTTATTTTTTGAGACGCCACTGCAATTTTGTTCTGGCACAACTTCAAGAGCCATGCTGCCTTGTAGCTAAGTACAACTGCCTGCTTCCATGAAGCATACTTGCCTTAACGAACATCTTGCTCATAGCAGTCCGGCTGGGCTTGTTTGGAGTGCAGTACACCGACATGGACTTTCTATCCCTTGAGAATTCAAGGGTGAACTCTTTCTTCATGAGTTGCTTTATCACCTGCAGAAAGGAGGTGGGAAGATGAAGAAGTCAGAATTGCAGTGCAATGAACCTGCACAAAAGGAGAAGAGTTTCACTTGGTTCTCTGCTGTTTATTACTTCAGAAGTACTGACCGAGTTGCAAGCGTTCGCCCGTTCAATTCTGGACAGTCCTTTCAACTCTGTGTCAAACACATTCATCTTCTCCACCAGACATGTGAGGGCAGTCTCTGTGGCTTCACCAACCTTTTCATACACTCCTTTAGCCTTTAACACAAATGTTATTAGCATGATTAGTATCACAGGTTGCCTATCACTTACGTATTTTGGAAGTCTTCTTGTTAACAGACATCCAAAAATTCTTATTTAAAATGAAAACAAAACCAGAATTTGTAATAAAATCTATTTATGCAATAATGGATTTTATTGAAAATATATTTTTGTACCGTACCAATTATTGCTTCCTTTTCCAACACACAAAGACCTACCGGGGGGGGGGGGGTTACCTTGACTTGCATTTGTACCTCAAGTGCCATAAGAGGCCCCCAAGTAGACTGGCATGGTGGGAACTTAAGTCAAAGCCATATCAGCCTTTTCAAGTGTTTACTCATACTTGCCGTTACTTTCTAATGACAGTTCAAGACCTAGTTTCCAAGGGTTTCATTCCCAGTGGCCTGCTACTTTCTCTTGATTCACTCTGCATCCCTACACTTTGACTTCTTCCACTCATGTCTGTGACCTTTCTCCCCACTGTATCTAACTTTCTTCTAGATCAACTTTTGCAAAAACAACCCAAGGAAGCATAACTGTCCTGCATGTTCTGCTATGTTAACCCTTGCCTATTATTTATGCTCCTTTATCCAAACCTCTTTTACCTTCCTGTCCTGCTCAGCACCAAAAAGATCACAGTATTTTATTTGGTATGCATAAGTCACATTCTTTGCAGTTGGTATGGGGACTATCAGAAGTTAAGCACAGGCTCAGCATAAGAAAACATAATTGTTAATTAGAAGAATAAACTACCTTGTCTCAAAAGCACACTTCCCTTGGCTGTTCCTTATTTAGTGTTCTGTCTAACTATTTTAAAGGTGCATCTCAACCAGCACTCATTATGGAAGTGCTTTTTCAAGCTAATATTGGGCTTTGTATAACCAACCAACCAACCAGCCATGTGTACAGTGCCTCTTTCTTTCTGCCTTCTTTCTCCATATTTTTCCTTACTCCTGCACTCATGCTTGATGCAAAGCCCCATTTGGCTGTAAAATGGAGCTTCCAGACTAATTCAAGGGACTGATCAAGTTCACACCTGTTTAGCTTTAGACTTAGGTGCTCTCATATCTGTCACTGAGTCCTTTGTATGAATTCATGTATGCTTTCAAAAAAATTAAATTCAACGTTTTGTTTCCTACAACACCAAGGCTCTTCAGCGCCAAGATAAAACAATACGTTTCCTAGGTCATGAAAAACTAACTGGTGCAGGGCCAGGCACTGTCACTTTTCACAGGATTCAGGAAATTACCTAGATAGTAGATATGCACGCAAGGCTTCTTTACACAGGTGTCAGAAATGCATCTATCAGAAAAGTATAAATATGTTGCATTGTGGCAACCCCCCTTCTTAAATTCCCTTAGTGGGGATGTGTGGCGTCAGGGATGTCTGGTCAATACCTATATTGTTGATATTTTGATGCAACGTTAAAATCTGGTTATTTCAGCCTGTGGCTGTTTTTAGTTGTTTTAACTTGATGCCTTGGTTTGGATATCTTGCTGCTGAATTTTCATTTCATTTGCTGTATACTTTTATTAATTTTGTTTGCTATGTATATGTACAGATTTAATAACTGAAAACAACTGAGCAAGTCGTCTTGGACACAACTGCTGCAAAAGAGGTGCATAAAAGACTAAACAAACACACGCTGGAGGAAAAGTATCTCCTGTGAAAAGATAAATACCCTTATGCAAAGAGGATGGGAGGAATGTACCTAGTGCTGCAGCCTTTTCTAACGTAGGAGAGCGACAGCAACCACTTTGCTCCCTCTCTTGAATTAGGAGGAAATACTTACCTCATTGAAATCCAGAGAAGAATCGTTGCAAAGGGCACAGATTGTTGCCAATTCTATAAGGCCATCATACTGACAGCATTTGATAAGTTTATCATCTTTATGCCTGTCAAAAATATTCAAGAGAAAAATAGATGGTGAGACTTTCAGTCCCAATGTCTGTGCTATATCAGAGTAAACTAGTGGCTAAGATCCTTCCCCCTATGGCATGTTCATGTTATTCTTCATATGCTGAAATCCAGAAAGCCCTCTGCAGCTTGGGCTTGGGATAAATAAATCACATTGACATGAAAGTGAATGGACATTTCATGCTGCATTATGTTTACAAGGCCAGAATCAACAGCAGAACTCACTTTTACAGGTAGTCTTTTAAAATCTGGGCATTTAAAGTTCCTGTGTCCTAATTAAGAATTCCTCCTTGCCCACTCAAATACGAAAAGGAACCATGATCAATGAGGCAAGTGTGCTGCATGTTTCTAAGATGCTATATTTCACTTTTGCCCTAAGTGAATTTTGTTCAAGGGTAATGGAAATTAATATTACACACAGAACATTTAGCAAGGGCCCATCATGGGATTGATTCACATCAAAAGCTTGTCATCAATGACTATAAAGACTGAACAAATTGAGATTTCTCTCTACTTGGGGGAAATTAGCTTTGCTGAAGCAGTGATGAATCATGACACCTCATGTGCTCCTCTTAAGGGCTCCACGTAAACAAAGACATCAACTAGGAAATGACAATAGATGTTATGTCTTTTCCAGTCATCATCTCAACATTAGCAATCTGTGCCATTCTTTGGAACTATGAAGAACTGAAAAGACACGAGTGTGTGCACATTTCTTTATATGGAAAGCAGAGAAAGAGGCATAAGAGAAGTGGTAATATGGTATGTAGATTCAAAAACATAACATTTCAAAACAATTTGGAGAAATTAAGGTTTGAAGGAGGGAAAGCATGGCAGTCTTGTGCTTCACCCATTCTGTACCAGGTTACTCACTCACCTGCATGCAAATCCTTGTCCCCATAAGCTGACAGGCAAGTGCTTAAACACAAGCCTGCACAATGGTACTCATAATGAAAGATTGCACACATATGAGATATATTCTAGGACAACAATGTAATTCTGAAGGCCAGATTTAGAGTATCGTATTTTTCCGTGTATAAAACTAGGTTTTCCCCCTTAAAAATAATGTCAAAAATTAGAGGGTGTCTTATACACTGGGCCATCTCACCCCCTAATTTCTTAAATTTGAGTCCCCCAAAATAGGGGGCATCTTATACATGGGGGCGTCTTATAGACAGAAAAATACGGTATATTTATAATGCCTGGACTGCTCACAGTAAATAACTTATTAAGTGAGACCAGTAACACTCTTCTCCCTAAGATGGGCGAAATATCAATAACCAGCTGTAACCTTGTGGAAAACCTCCAATTTCCCCACAAAATTAACTATTCCAAAAGATCAGCTTTAAATTGGTAATCTACAAATCAAGAAGTTGCACTTCAGTCCCACTTTACATTATCCACTTCTCTTTCAGGCTGTTAAATTTGAGCCCTAAGTGCTGCAGTGCATACACAGCCAGACCTGTAAATGGTTCAGCTGGCAAGAATCAAGCTTACACTTCTCCTACGGGGGCGTATGTTGAGCCAGACACTGTAAATTCATTCAGAGAACAGCTATCTCCTTCCACTCGGTCCACAACGAACATCTGTAAGGCAGAAAAGGGTACAGATCCAGTCAACCAACTGAGGTAACTTAAAGATTGAATGTCAAGATAGAAGGGCAGGCAGGGTTTTATATCCGTGGCATTAATAGTTGTAACATTTAACTAGTGCTTATTTTTCAGGATTTTTATAATATGGGCTTCTTCAGCATACATTTCTTTAGATCTTTGCCTCTATATTCTGGAGTTTGATTCCTAGGAATTTATTTTAATCAAGAGTTTATATCAGCCAAAGTTTAATGTTTCAAGCCTGCTGTGTACAAGCAACAAGAGTAAATTCACATCAGCTTGGACTGGATAGTTTGGCAACAGACCGTAATGCAGAAAAATAATCTCCAAGGATTACTTCTGTAAAAACTTTCCAAAGAGAGGGAGAGAGACTATCTCTTTTTTCAACAGGCAAATGCTGCTTTACTGCTTTTATGTGCAAAGGCTTTCTTCCAAAATCTTACAGACACCACTTTTCTGCATTACCTAATGGACTTGACACTAACAAAAAACAAAACACCTTCTCCCAGCTATATAGGATTAGAGAAATATTTTGATCTAAAAGAATGAAGAGCTCAATATTGCTACTTCAAAACAAATCTTTTTCCGAGGCAAAAGAGTTTGATGTTCCTATGCTAAGGAACCTTTCTGTTTTTTTGGCATCTGACTTCTTAAGAGACGGGCAGTTATGCAATACTCTGCAAGTAACCTTCTCTAGAATACAGATGAGCAGCTGTTTTGTGTTCCACAGGCACAAACACTTCAGCATAAAATTCTGGACAAGACTGGAAAGTAATACAAATAAGTAAATAGCAAGTTAAATAGGGGCACCAAAGTCTGTTACAGTCACATATTAAATAGATTCAAAAAGAAGAGAAGATCTGTTACTGTTTACTTATTTGAAATATTACCCTGGCCCAATAATTTTGAATGTAATTATTTGCAGCCACATAATGCAATCATGAGAAGCTCTAGCCCCCTTAGTCTTTTCAGCAATTACCCTTCACAAATAAAAGTGCCTTAATTTGACTTTAAATTCTTTCTTTGTGCTCCTATTCAGTTCCTGCTTAGAATATCAATCACAAGTGAGGCACAACCAACTGAATAAAGAGACTTAACAGATTATGCATCAAATTTTACACCAGGGCCTCCCAGATCTACTCCACTCTGAATTTACTAACAAATACTGTGGACCACATCAGTGCTTTAAGTTGCATGTGTGCGGTGTAGAGAAAAGTGGAGAAGGCTGACAGAAGTTTGACAACACAGGAAGGAAGTAACTCTTAAGTCTTATCTATTCATAGGCTCCAGGACCTACCTTCAATGAATCATGGGTCATTCTTCAAAGTTAATAGGCAATTTAATACAGAATGGGATTTGTTCACTCAAAATTGGAGGTGTTTTTGTTTTGTTTTGAAGAGGGTAATAAACCCATTAAAAAACCTGTGACGAGAATAATTCCCAAGCCAAAGAGCTATACTGACATTAACACTGGCCTATTTCATAGTTCTGACAGAAACCCAGACAAATTACTTAAGTTAAGAAGAAACTAGATAAGTGAATTGACCATACCCTGCAAACTGACATCTGGTTGGTGGTAAGAGTTCCAGTCTTGTCTGAACAGATTACGGAAGTGCAGCCCAGGGTTTCCACAGATGGCAGGCTTCGAACAATAGCATTCTTCTTTGCCATTCGGCGAGTACCCAGAGCCAAGCAAGTGGTAATGACAGCAGGCAGGCCCTCTGGGATTGCAGCCACAGCAAGTGCCACAGCAATTTTGAAATAGTAGATGGCACCCCGAATCCAGGAGCCACCATGGACAGGATCATTGAAGTGACCGATGTTGATTATCCACACAGCAATGCAAATCAGGGAGATGACCTTTGACAGCTGCTCTCCAAACTCGTCCAGCTTCTGCTGAAGCGGGGTCCTCTCCTGCTCAGTAGCCACCATTTCATCACGAATTTTGCCAATTTCAGTGTTCACGCCAGTTGCCACAACCACACCCATAGCTTTCCCTGCAGCAATGTTCGTACCCTAAATCAAGAAGTTAAAAGGGAATTGGAGAACTGTGGATACTATTTTCCACCAATACCTTATAGCCAAACTGCAAGGTTTGTAGTCTTATTTTGGCTAATTCGAGTTAACAGCAACATAAAATACATGAATGCTGCTATCAGCATTCTGGAAGTTACTTCGGATTTCATTCTGTCTTTGAACAGGGTTTTTAATATACACAGGCCTATTTTATGTGTATTTGTATGTACTACGTGCCCTACTATGACCATAAATTACTCTCTCACTCTAGTTTGGTCACATTTGAAAAAAACAATCAGTGAGTGTCCAACATTGTAAGAACTTAATCCTCTCTTGTGCATCTTCTCACCAGTCATGGAGGGATTCATTACTACTTCCATTCCAAAGAGGTAGATGGCTTTGCCCATGGCCTCTAAGTATTTATTGGCCAGTTATACACCAGGCGAGCTATACTCCATGGAGTTCTGAAGGTAGCTACCATCAAATTAAAATCACCAACCAAACAGAAGCATCAAGTAAAAGTGATTACTGAAGCAATCTTTATAGAAGTGACAAATGAGCAGCAGTTTGCCAAGAACCTCCCTCCCAAAGATTCCAGAAACACTGAAAAACATATGCCTGCTTAACAACCAGTAAGGCTGCACTTCCTAGAGGCCCATTGAAACAAGAGTTTACCAATCTTTTGAAAACAAAGACTGAGCAGGTCTTGGTAGTAGTCAATGCTTCTTTGTGGGAGGGAGATCCCAGATGAAGGTTCCTTTGCAGATGAAATCATGGCCTTCTGCAGGGTGACCTTAGGGTAGAGGGAGCTTGAATGCAAGAAAGCATTCACATACTGTTTTCTTAAATCCAACAAAGGCCTCACATTCATCCTCTGGAAGAATGTAATTGTACTACTCTCTCCCACAAAGAAGCATTGACCACTTCCTTAGACCAGCCTTGCCAGTATGGGCAAGAGTTGGGCAGACATGTGGTCAAGCACACTTTCTGCATCTTCAAGTGATGCTCATCCAACAAATGTAACAAAGAACAGGACTTCCTATGGTCAAATGTGGCAACTGACTTGGAAGAGATGAAAAAGAAGCTGAGCCCTTTTTCTAAGCTTTTCTGCCAGGCACATTACAGGAGATTTTAAAAAAGAAACTGGGGTATCAGTGAAACTTGGAAGATAAGCTCTCTTAATAAATAGCATTCAAGTTACAAAAAACACTTAGCAGTAACTGGTAGATGACAGAAACACCTTGCTTCATAACCATAACCCTCACACTTGCCTCTCAAACATGTACCCTGAAAACCTAGGATTACAAGCCCAACAAGTCCCCTGGGCAGCTGTGTGTTTCCAATGGTTTCTTGTTTTACTGCTCTTCATTTTCGCCTTGCATGTACAAGTATAGCTAAACGAAGTTTACCAAGATTGAAGAGACAATGTGTTTATATGCATCAGGTTTTTTAAGGCTCATTTAGTTCCATACAAGGTTACCATTTAGATGTCCAAGATATTCTTAATTCTTTAAACATGAGCTGCCCTAAACAAATGAGTGGTGGCTAAAAAATTTTTTGGGGGGAGGGGGGTGAACCCATAGGAAGGAAGTCAAGAAACAGCAGAGCAATCCTTTAATAATCAGTACGCACAGATCCCCCCCCCCCCATTTACTCACAGAAAAGAGCATGTTTTTCTTGTCTTGGTTCACTGCACGAGGATCAGGCACAGGGTCCGTGTGCTTAATTACAGACACAGATTCACCTAGATGAAGGTTACAGCTTTAGTAAGACATTAATGCCTCCATTTCCCACCATTTTGCATCTGCTGAACATCACCTGTGAAAGCCATTACATCATAATACAAGGTTTACATAGATGAAAAGCTTTTTTTAAAATAAAACTGTAACCTAGGGTTACCATACATCTGGAATTTCCCGGACATAGCCAGAATACGGCAGTCGTAAACAGTCTCTGGGTGGAAATTGCACTGAGATGTCCAGGAAAATCCAGTCATACGACAACCCGTTTCAGAAGTCTAGATTTTAGAGAATTTCCTTAAAAATATATCAAAAACATTTTATTTTATTGAGATTTTGCAAAAAAAAAAAAAGTTAGGAGAATTTCACTCTTCCAGCAATTCACACTAGTAAAGAAGTTTCAGACACAATCAGGTGGTGCAACATGGCTGGCTACTGGCTAGGAAAGCTGTACCAGCAAGTTACCATGTGCCTCTGAACCAAATGAGAGGAGGAAAAATGCAGAATTTGCAATGGAGGCTTTCTCCTAGTACCCATTCACACTCTCCAATAACATGAGGGGAACAGACAGATGGCCAACAGACTTTGAATGCCTCCAGGGATCTGCATAAAGACGAGGGGGCCACAATCAATCCACAGGCCTTATGATGTGTGGGCCCAATTAAGTGAGTATGTATTTACTGTGGGATAGCCAGCCTCACATAACCAACATGCTTAATAATAACAACCCACCAATCTGGTCTAATTAATGCATGAAACATTTAAGATCATAGAGTAAACCATCATGCCAGGCTTAGCATACCTTATGAATAACTAGATAATCAAGCAGCCTCTGTTCCCCTCCAGTCTACCAGAGAAGCCACACTTGAGTTCCTATACCAATAATTTAGGAACCTTCTCCACTTTAACTAAAGCCACGTTTTACTGCCTGTGCAACCTTTTCTGAATGCTGTATGGAAATGTATACACATACAGTTGATGCACAACTGTACACCCCCCCACCACGGTGACCTGGAGGTGGCTGGAAAAGAGGGCAGGAGTAGGCCGACATGCACCGGGATCAGGAATGTAACCCTCGTGCAAAACAGTTGTTATCTGAAAAGCATTTTTAACTTACCAAACTCGGTGTCTTTTTCTATGCTAGAGGAAGAGGTGAACTTTGGAACTTACTTTAAAGGGCACATATTTTAAAGGCCTAACAGCCTATATTTCCATGCTATACTTTGCTGCATATATTATTATTTTAAATCTCTGCTGGAGTTTTCTCACCCAGGAGTACTTGCCTAAAACCTGGATCTTGGCATCTAGGAATTTTCCTTTTATACCTATTTTTTCATTGAATCAACATTTATTTGATCTCCAGAACAGTGCTCAAAGACTGAGCTATCAGATTACCGGAAAAATATTCCAATCCTGACACCCGATTTGTTTGGTTATACTGCAAATATACAACCAAATACATTATGATACCCTTCAAGCTTGTTAGTCCTATTGACCAGGAAAAAGAAGCAACAGCATCTCTCTTAGCCTTTTGTTCATGTACCTTTTGTGATCTGGACAAGAACCGTTGAGAATCTAATCTAACCTAGATTCTACAAAGCAAGCACATTACTCTAGCCTTTAAAATGGCAAATAAAAATCATAACTAGGACACAGTACAAAGAGTTCCCTCTCTAACATTTCCGCTGAAATATGACTTTCTGAAGACAGAGATGGATGGCTGACTTTTAACTAGGAAAAGATAAACCCAATTGAGTATGTATAATGGAACACAGGAAGCTGCTGTATACTAAGTCAAACCACTGGTCCACTGACCTCAGTTATATCTACACTGATTACACTCTCCAGGATTTCAAACCTGAAACACGAGGAACCTGAAACACGAGTGAAGTTCTTCACTCAACCATGCAGCAGAAATATACCTTTCTAAAATATAAATAGATCATGCTAAGATTATTGAAGCAGATAAGATTGTGTTAACTCCAGCTTCTAAGTAAACCTCCTATTTTGGGTACTTTATTTTAGTTTAAAGAAAGAATAACAGAATCATAGAATTGCAGGGAAGGGAACAAATGCCAAGATATACTAATGGCTTCCACTGAGTAAGTATGGCATACTTCCATCCAGTGTAACACTGATGGCGCTCATCCACCACAATGATGCCTAAGAGTTCTGTTAAAAACTGAGGTTGCTGCTGTAATCAGGACTGTTTCCCATTTGTTTTTAAAGCCAACAGATTTTCTGATAATCACTGCCAAGAAACACTTACCTGTGAGAATTGACTGGTCTACCCTCAGAGTTGTGGATTTTATAGAAGTAATTCTTATGTCAGCAGGAACCTTATCGCCAACTGTGGATTAAGAGGAGAGTATTTGAGTTTGACTAGATGTTAATGAATGCAAATATTTTTCAAGTAGTACCAGAACAAGCATACATCAACCATATATTTATTCAAAATATCTCTTACTACACTTCTGAAATGAGAGAAGCTAACCCATTTTTCAGAGCTTCCCACAATTAGAAATTCCATAACCTATTTTGGAAGTGTATCACATTGCCCAAGTGTTTATAGGAACATTTTGCTATGTGCAATTTTTCCTTATGTAGTTTAAACCCTGTTACTAGATCTTCAACCTTTAATGAAGTATCTATTTAGGTTAACATCATTATTGTACACTCAGATAATTCTCCATCTGCCCATTAAGATGTTGACAATTGTGAGAATCCATACTATCTGACTAGTTTTGAGCAGTCAATAGGACTTGGGATTGCTCAAATATCAGTGCAAACCACTTTTGAAGCTGATAATATTTTGAAGAGTGTGCACTATGACATGGTATGAGCTTTCGTGTGCATGCACACGAAAGCTCATACCAAGAACAAACTTAGTTGGTCTCTAAGGTGCTACTGGAATGAATTTTTTTTTATTTTTATTTTGTTTTGACTATGGCAGACCAACACGGCTACCTACCTGTAACTGGCACTATGACATGGGTGTTTGATGTTCCCCCCTAGGACCTCAGTCTTTGAGTTTGACCAGCATAGCTCTTTAATGTAGGACAGGAAATTGCCATATCCAACATCTTTGCACTAGCCTACATTTAATCTAATAAGCATTTCTAAAGTAGCACACACACATACACACGAAGGAAGAACTAATAAAATGCTATTTTGGCCAACACACAACAAAAACCCTAAAGTAAAAAGGGTACTGAAAATACTTGCATCATCAGCCACTAATTACTAATCCTGCCAGAATATGTGGACTTGTTACACAATAGTCCCTCTAGTTTTACTGTAGGGATGCACAGACTAAATGCTAATTCCTACAGGAACTGCTTATGCAACTGGCAGCAATCATGCATGAGGGGGAGAATGACGCTGTGAGGAAGTTACCGGTAGGTCTGCCACTTCTATGTGCTAGGTCATGGATGTACAAACACCATACCAGAGGATTAAGCACATACTATTTGTAGCTTTAGACTCTTTTAGAAAAGCAATTTCTGCAACATTTCTCACAAGGTTAAAATTATATAGTGTTCTCTTGGGCAGAGTTTTAGATAGGTAACCAACACCACTCTCTATTTAGAATAAAGAGGCCAATAAGCCAGCTAGACTTTTTCTTTTCTGCTCTGTCATTACAACATGAAAACCAAATTCGCTGTGCCCTTCAGCAGTGAAGAGAAAATAGTACAAAATAATGACCAAGGCCAAAAATGGGCAAACTATTTGAATGCAGTCCCCTGGTGTTGTGACGAGGTTTATATGTAGATACATGAGAGCAGCTGCTTTTTCATCTATCACAATTCCACCAAACAGCAGGCTAAGACTCAGCACAATGCAAGAGAAAGTCTATCAATCTGTAAGGGCA
The DNA here is from genome assembly GCF_009819535.1 of Lacerta agilis. Taxonomy (NCBI): domain Eukaryota; kingdom Metazoa; phylum Chordata; class Lepidosauria; order Squamata; family Lacertidae; genus Lacerta; species Lacerta agilis. Next base: position 3,881,002 of record NC_046328.1, read on the forward strand.
CATACGGTTGCTGGGCTTTCAACAGCTGAGCATTTCAAATGCACTGCCCCACTTAGCAAAGGCACATTAAAATAATGGATCCTCTTTGCTGAAATGTATATAGATCAGCCTACACACAACTGCTAAAAATGGTTCTAAGGACTACTGAAAGAAAGCACTGAAATATTATTCTAACAAACTGTGCTTTCAACACAGCCAAGTGAACACCACAGCTCATTGCCTTTCTGCAGAGTATTTAGAAAAAGCACCATGATTTATTTATTTATTTGTTCCTCAACAGCATGTTCTGAAATCTTATTAACAATTCTTCCATAAAAGTTATGACAGTCAAAAGTTGATGAGCCCAAATAAGAACAAAATTATTGTGGTTCCAGTAAATTCCCTGTACAAAATGTATACTTCTTCCCAGTAATTGCTGCCAATTGTTTTAAGGATAGCAACCAAGCTAAAGTTTCATTGTTCTGAAGTTTGCTTAACAATCCAAAGGGAACAATTAAGTTCAGGTAGCACATAAAGAGACACAGTGACCGTTCTAATGCCAAAGCACAGGACAAAAGTTTGACATTCCAGTAACTGGGGATGGGGACAACAACCTATTTTGCAATCTTATTTCCCACACTTTAAAGCCTAGCACCGTCCCAGAGTTCTGTATAATCTAAACTCAATCCATAAGGAAGAAAAAAACATGGGTTAATAAATCTTTCTAAACTTTGTCTTACCCCCTAACTTAAGATACACTACTGGCATGTGACAGCATTCTATTCTCCTGATTGCATAAAGTGAAAGCAAACCTTTGAACACAGCAAAATATGCACTAAGCATCTATTTAATTTACAGATTTTTGCCTCAGTCATATATGCTAATATAGGTTTATATTCCCATTATATGAATTACTCATCCAGTCACACACTGCTCCCAAGCAGTTTATAGGATGGAGCCTTGAGAATGTCATTCTTGCTCAAATGTACCCACTTCACAAAGAGTGATGTGGTTTTCCAGAAAAAAATCCTATGCAAATTAGAAAAATTTACATCGGGTTGCATTGGAAAATGTTATGATGCCCTTCAGAATGCTCTAATTTGCCACAATTATTTTACTTGTATTTGGTACATAGGTAAAGGTAAAGGGACCCCTGACCATCAGGTCCAGTCGTGTCCGACTCTGGGGTTGCGGTGCTCATCTCGCTCTATAGGCCAAGGGAGCCGGCGTTTGTCCGTAGACAGCTTCCGGGTCATGTGGCCAGCATGACAAAGCCGCTTCTGGCGAACCAGAGCAGCGCACGGAAACGCCGTTTACCTTCCTGCTGGAGCGGTCCCTATTTATCTACTTGCACTTTAATGTGCTTTCGAACTGCTAGGTGGGCAGGAGCTGGGACCAAGCAACGGGAGCTCACCCCGTGGCAGGGATTCGAACCGCCGACCTTCTGATCAGCAAGCCCTAGACTCTGTGGTTTAACCCACAGCGCCACCTGGGTCCCATTTGGTACATATATACATGTTATTTGTATGCCACCTTTCCATAATTCAAACCATGCTCAAGACTGCCTACAACATGAAATAAATTACATAATTACAAGATAACCAAAGTAGAAAGCGATGCTAAAAACCTTGAAACTGCCAAGCTAGCCTAACAAATGTATTTGCAATTGGCATCAGTTCATTGTTATTATTGAACTTATGAAATGGGAAAGGTTCTGTTTTGGAAAACTGTCCACACCACATCACTGGTTCAGAGCAAGAAAGATAATGGCACAATTAAAAGCTTGAATAAAGGGAATCCAGTTACAGGCAACCTGCTAAAATTTTGTATGTTTGGGGGTGTTACAGATCTGACCTGAACCAGCAATGTGTAATGGTATCCCTAGATGAATCAGAGCTCAAAGTCCCATATCCTATAGTCCAGATTTCCAAACTTTTCATGTTGGTGATGCACTTGATAGACATGCATCATTTCACGACACAGTAATTCAGTTTTAATAGCAAACCAGAGGTTAAACTAACCCCTTTCCAGCCCTGGAAGGAGCGTGGGGAGCGTTTGCGCGACACACCTACACACTGCAGCTGACACACTAATGTGTTGTGACACACAGTTTGGAAAGCTCCGCTGTAGTCTTTTTGCCATATGTTGAAGACTTCCCCTTTCAAAAAGCTTTCCAAGTGGAGACTTTAATCTCAGTATCTGCGTGGGATTTGAAATTCTACATATGTTTCTACTGAATTGCAAAATCACTTTTGAGATGCTTTGTGGAAAGAAAAGCATAGATTCTTATTAATTTAATATGCTCTGCCAACCCATAATTCCAAATTAGCAACATTCTCTTCTTCTACTTTTAATACCTAGCTTATAAATTCTACTCTTCATTATCTAATTTGTTTCTCCTTCTAAGTCAACTAAACTAATGATTTAAAGGTTTATGGAGTCTATGGACACCCCCCAATCTTTTCCATGAGCACAACTACCAACAAAACTGGCTGAAAGTTAGCCCAACGAAACAACTCTGGAAAAATCCAAGAAGACAGCCTTAAATAGCCAAGCACATATATGTTATTTGCTCTTCAACTTCCCCATCATTTGCTTAGAGAACACACAATTAGCAATTTGACCCTGGCAAGACACCAGCAAATTCCTGCTCAGGCCTACTTAAGGACTATGAGGTGGTCAGGCCTACTTAAGGAGGAGGTAGTCATCAACAATCTGTTGGGAAGTGAATGGGTTAAAAAAAGCCAGAGGCGTCAGCAATCTATTGGAAAAATCACTCACTGATCAATTCTTGCAGTAGTACTCTGAACATTAGTAAACTCCCTACCCTTCTTTATAAATGCTGCTACTCTGGATTTTTCCAATAGAGATAATTATGACTTTCTGAATATAGTGTAGTAAACTGATTAGTTGAAAATAATTAGGAGACCTTAATTATAGCAATAGCTAAATGCGTAGGCAAATACAAGAAAAGCAATTCACAAAACAGCAGTAGCAGTGCAGTCAACATAACTAGTGGCAGAAATGCAGTCTCTCAGCTCAAGTGTCTGGAAGGGAAGACCATCAACATTCACTTTTTGCCATGTTAGAGGATTCTGGCAAGCATGCCAAGCTAAGCAGCAACATTCAAACTACTGGATTATTCAGGTAATGAATGGAGGAAATAGTGGTACTTCAATATGCAAGGTTTCTATGTCTGTCTGAGTACATACTGCCTGTACTCTTCTACCTATAAAAATTTAGAAGGCTTTATCACACAAAACTGATGAGTATTATACGGGACTTGAACACTTAATTTAAAACAGCTACAGTACATGAGCTGTGTGCTTGAACTATACACAAGTTTCTATGTTATCCAACACAAAACTGATACAGTACCTTTTCAGAAACACACATACTATAGAGCATGAGGTATAGAGTAAGGTTACCAGACATCCCCATTTCCTGGGGACAGTCCCTGGATTTACAAATCAGTCCCCTGACAAAATCCATCTATTTACAGTAGTAGGAAGTTGAAAAGTGCCCCCAGATTCATTGGGAAAAAAATCTGGTAACCTTAGTATAGAGCATGACCAAAGTGTAAGGAATATGGGAATACTAATAACTGAAAACTGCATGAACGTGCCTCTCCCCCACCCATGAAAGGCAGGCATCAGTTCTGTAAGCACGCAGTACTTTCAGAAGAAGCAGTAAGTAAGTGCCTTTACTTTAGTACAATTGATTAATAAAGCTTAAAACAAACACCTGCAGATTAATAATAATAAAAAAAGATTCCTAGAAGTTGATTCTCCCCAGTAAAAATCTGAATCAGATGAGTAAGATACAAAGTCATTTGAGGAAAAACCAGGTATTCTTTGGTTGTCTTATGTTACCAAACTACATTGTGATTGTTACACAACACCTGGAACCCTGTGAAGGTTAGTGAATAATCCTAAAGGTTTATACTGTAAGAACAATTTATTTCAGCTTTAAGCTTATATAAAACAAAACTTAAGACAAATACACACACACAGTTAAAATTTAAAATTAATGACAATAAAAGCCTTAATAAGATACAAAATTAAATATGGTAATTATAAGGAAATTTCACTTGCCAACAATGACTGGCAATAGAGATTATAGGTAAGATGGCACATGAGTTGGTGGAATGACACCCAACTGACATGGGGAACATAGCCCCCCACCAAGCATAAGATTATGCTGCCACTCTATGTTGTCCAATCACTGATTAATAATTTTCCCTGCTAAGGTAAGATCATGGTTCAAGACTTCTATGGGCGAGATTCCAATAGATAAAAGTTTAGCATGAATCTTACTGGCTATTAAACTTATCAAGCCAGAGGCATTGGGCTATATAGTAGTTAGGTAATCTAAACCAAAGTGTTAGCCAATAACTAAAGACATATTTCCACAGAAGTGTCTCAAGGGAAGGCATTCTCAGTTCAACACGAATAGCCGCGTTACTCACACAGGTAGGGACTTCCAAGAGACACCGTAAAAATTGATTTTGTATGATCTCGAGAGGAGAAAGATTTGCCAGGGCAGCCCAAAGTGGAGCTGCATAAGCGAGTGTGGCAATTACCCTCACTTTGTACACCTTCAACCCTGAGGGCACATGCAAGGCACAATCCGTAAAGTATGAAGAAGTGCATAGGACACGGCTTTCTGCGAGAACATTATTTTCTACTTTTCAAAATAAGCTTCTTATTGATAGCTGATCTTCATACACTGTGATAAAGCAGTATTACATTAAAGTCTCGCATTGAACAGAATCTTTTCTTAGAAAAAGGTGATTATCACAAGTTCTAATTAGATGTGTCCTCAACAGTCACTCCCCCAGCAAAATATCACTTGTAAAAGATGCTGAGAAGTTTCAAAATACGTGTCTATTGTTTGATTGCAATGTCTGTTGTATTTTGGTTCCTATGCTGGTTCCTCTACTACCTCTCTTTCTTCAGTGGTCTTGATCCATTAAGAGCATCTTTGCTCAAATCTTCATCAGCAACTTACAACTGCAAAAACTACCCACAAATGTCAGCAACAGTTATTTTACCAGTATGCAACAGCTTACCAGGTAGTTTCAGGTAATGCATGGTGGCACTGTATATAAAATACCCTCAAAAGGCAGCAGCACTTATCCCTGTGAAGTGACCGGTCTCCTAGTGAAGGCAACCTTATTAATCCCACATTTACAAGTGGCAGCAAAAGCATGAAGGTGGCTAACTGGCACATTCTACCTGTTCTGTTTGTGGTTATTATTATGCATATTCCATTGTTAAGCTGTAAGCAATATCCTTTGAAGGGAAACAACCTATATTTAATAATTACAAGCTTCAGTGTAACCACAACTTCCTACAACATTGTCCTTATTAATTCATCATCTACCAAGTACTTTACATACTTTGAAAGCTCAGTATTTGCTTAATGTTCTTCCAGGCAAGATATGGCTGTTGGAAAAGCAACCCGCCCCCCAAAGCAAGTTGTTTGTGTTGACAAAAAGGATGCTTATTTAAGGGCCAGTGACTGTGTCCCAATGCCTTCTTTGCTTAAAAAAAACCCCCACCTATCCTAAAACATCCATGAACATTAGATAGCACTGATATCTGAGAGGTAACTGCCACCTGGTTATTCATGACAGTCACTGGTGCCTGCAATGCAATGTCACTGGCACACTGCCTAAAATTCCATACCCAGATATGCATCCCCGCATCAAGTGCTTTGTCGCTTCCCTACATGGTCCTATTTCTGCAGGCACCATGTCAAAGGCCATCCAATATGCCTACACTTATGACAGAGGCATGCACACAGTTTCTCTCACCTCCAGGTTTTGACACTAGCTGTGGAACATAGTGTATGTACTCTTGCCACCCACCCTGAAATTTTAGCTTGGCTATAGTCACTTACAGTGAATGGATTACATTTCACAGCACAGTCTATTCAAGTTAATTGAAAAGTCATTCCAAAAATTAAGTTTAGTCTTTCCAAGGGTAAGAATGGCATTATTGCAAATCTGATCAGCTTGACCACAAAAGAATTCAATGCACATAGTATTAACATTTTTAATTAAGGACAATAATTTGAACTAGAAAGATCAAGTACACCTATTATATAACTTTCATCATCTATCACTGCAATATCAGTATGATATGAAGTACAAGTTATATGCTAGATACACATATTCAATGCCCTTCAGTACACACACAAATGGACCTCAAGAGTGAAATGTTAGCAGGAAGGTATTTATACCCAATGTAAAAGCCAGGAGGGAGGCACAGAAATAAAATTATTCTCAAAAGTGCCAACTATGAAGATTCAGCATAGTTCAATCAATTTTGGAACTCAGGTTTCTTCTTCAGGAGCAAACCCAACACAATGATCTACCACAAAATAAATCAGGAGACCATGGGTTACTGGGTGGTTACACCCCATGCTTTCCAAGAAGAACATCACGATAAGGGGAAAACCAAGCTGGCCACATCCATCAGCCTGTGAAGTAACAGTCTTTCCTCCTCTGCCAGAAAGATCACTCTACTCTAATTGCCAGTTACTCTGGGACTGCAAGGGCTAAAGGGACACACAGCCTGGCCCAATCCATTGACAAAGGGCCACTCCAGACAGGCAGACTTGGCTTCATGTATCAGCAGTGAAAGAGCAGTTGCTCCAGTGTTGCTTACACTAGTGTGGTGTAGTGGTTACCACTACACCACACTGGTGTAGTTAGCACTATTCTTGATGTGAGAATAAAATCAAGAAGGGGATGAACCATGCATGCCACCTTGAGCTCCTTACAGAAAAGGTGGTATATAAACCCAACACATACATGAAAACATTAGATTTTAAGCCTGAGGGCATAAATATTAGTGCAACTTATTACGTATGCTGAAAAAAAATTGCCATGGATCATTTGGATGAACTTGTATATAACCGAACTGAACTAGTTCATTTTGTAAAGGGAGAAATGTGAACTATAAGTAGTTCGTTTTTGGACATGTTAAACTTGAACTTGTGAAAAATGAACTGCCCAAGGTCTATGTATTAGATATACATTCAAACAAAATTAAGAAGAAGAAGAAGAAGAGTTTGGATTTGATATCCCGCTTTATCACTACCCTAAGGAGTCTCAAAGCGGCTAACATTCTCCTTTCCCTTCCTCCCCCACAACAAACACTCTGTGAGGTGCGCGGGGCTGAGAGACTTCATAGAAGTGTGACTAGCCCAAGGTCACCCAGCAGCTGCATGTGGAGGAGCGGAGACACGAACCCGGTTCCCCAGATTACGAGTCTACCACTCTTAACCACTACACCACACTGGCTCTCCTTTTAAGCCATCCTTTTCTCTTAAACTCATGTCAAAGAAATAGAAGCTGGAACTGAGTAACAAATACTTGAACTTTGTGGAGAGGAGGGAATAGGCTATCCAAAACTGGATTAAAGTCAGGAAGCTTGTACCATGTTTCTATTAAGTGCACACATTTTTACACCTAAATTGCTCATTAAACCATATGGCAAGGAGTGCTCTACCCTACAAAATGCTCATCCAGCAGGGTTCTTTGTTTTTGCTACATCAAACCAATATAGCTGCTCTCTGAATTTGACACAAAAAGAAGTTAAACGTCTATGCACATCTTAACACAAACACATACCTAAACAACACACTGCAAAACACCATGGAGGAAAAGGTAGAAGAAAGCCACCCCAGTAGAGACAACACCATATATGAAACCAGGTGGGGGGTACGTAATGGTGGCTTGGCAAAAGCGGCTTTGAAGGCACTGCCAATTGGCAAAGCCTGCAAAGGCACTTGCACACCACTTCCCAAATATCCTCTCTGAGGCATCTGCGAAGTGCTGCACAACTTTCCCCCCATCCCCCAGGTCAACTTTGACAGATGTCTTAATTATGTCAGGTGATTGACATCAGATGGCTGACAGGCAGGTGACTGGTTACACAAGACATTATTCTGTTGTAGGTCACTTCATGTCAGTTCAGCTGTTGTAACAGCTAATTTGCACCTCTAGAAGTAAGCAGTTTTTCTCCCCTCACAGTAAAGAGGTTGATGAGGAAAGGAAGTACAGTAAGCCCACAACTTACACACATTTAACTTGTGTGCATTCAGCTTTATGCGCACATTTTTTTTAAAAAAAGGTGGGCAGAAAGGAAAGGGGGTCACAGAAAATGACCTTGGCAATCCCACCCACCACTGAATCCAATGTGTTACGATTATACATAATTTTTCGCTTTAGGCACAATCCCTGGAATATAACCCCTATATAAGTTGCAGGCATTTCCTGGTGAAGTGCATCTGTCTCCCTCCTTACTGACTATCAGGAGATATTTTTAAATATTCCTGTTTATCCGAGCATTTGATGGCTGAAAGATGCTGTTCCTGGCAACCCTGAGTTCACAGCTTTTTGCAATGTTTAAAACTGTTTTTGAGTATATTTATTTTTTAATTTGTTTAAATCACTCTTTGTCTTAACAGCAAATCAATTCGTAATAACTAAAAAGACCCATAATGTTGTAGCATATAAAACATCTTACCAGCTACTTCCACGATATCACCTGGGACCAAGTCTCTTGCTTTTATCCTTTGTACACTTTTTCTGTCTTGTCTATACACTTTACCCATTTCAGGTTCATATTCTTTAAGAGCTTCAATGGCATTTTCAGCATTTCTTTCCTGCAAGAAATAAACCCTGAGATTAGAGGGCACACAAGATGTTGCTTTTACTATTGTGGTTGGCCAAATTGCCACCCTCTAATTTTCTCGTTTACACTATTAGGCAAACAATCTATGTTCATTTACTGACATTACCAGATGCTGTTGCAACAAGAGGAGCAGCCTGCAAAACATCACTTTCAAATGCTATCTACAAACCATTGCCCTCTACTTCATTTCATTTCATGTTCTTGCAAATGTGTTTTGCTACAATTTGGGAAAGACAAGGATAGTTTTAAGACAAAAGGTTCACTTGGGGATAGTTTGATAAGAACCTCTTTTCATATTCATAGAGAGATCCTTTTCTCATATAAAAAAACAGGCAGGCTGCATCCTGTGTCATTTTAGAGCAAGCAGCCTAAAACCCAAAAACATTACTCTTATAGTTAGTGATTAAGTAGTAAGACAAGACAGATCAGATTTACTTCTTTGGAAATAAGCTTCCATCCCTCCCACAACAATTAGCCACTGTTTGGCTACATGCGTTCATAACTACAACAATCCATGGTTACTACAACAACTGTGGCATCCAAGTTTGAAGAAAACAATTGACCTCAAAGCCTATTTGTACTTAAAAAAAGAAAAATGTACTAACATAGTAACTGCTATTAGCTGAACACAGTGACAGTTTTGCCACATGGAACCTCTGTTGTGGGTGCAAAAACAGAATGCCTAGCCACTCACTGCCCCACCCCAAATGTAGCAGCACTTTTTATTAATTTGCTTGAAATGCACGAAGTAATGCACAATTCACACCAGTGACACATTGTTAATATCACATTTTTAATGGCAATTCTTAACTGAACACCACAAACATGAATGGGGCTCAGCCCCTGTAATTGTGGCCAAAACCATGTCAGTTGAATAATATTTACAAATAACAGCATGTAAATATATTATTATTATTATTATTATTATTATTATTATTATTATTATCATTACTATTAGTGTTATGTAAAGGGGGGAAGCAAAGAGGCATATGGAAGGCAGTAGCCAGTGATCTAGCAGCACCCTCATTTTTGGGTGGGGAGGTAAGGCAAGGCAAAGCAGCATTGAAGGCAGCAGCCAGTGATCTTACTTTGAAGTCAGGCAGGAAGGCATTTCTGGCAGCGGCAATTTTAATCTTGAATCTCAGTCACCATATGCGGCACCAAGACTTCTCAAATTGCTTGCAATCAGACCATTCCCAGTCACAAAATGCACCTGGCTCTCGGCTAATTTTGAATGCTGCTCATAAATATTTCAGATGGATTCCGGTTTTGTCCATAAAAACTGAATCTGATTATGTTAACAGTGGTTTATCTCTGTAGTTATTTAATAAGGGCTTTGCGGTCAATAATATTGTCTATTTCCAGACAGCTTAATGTTAAAATCTTGCCAAGTTATTATAAGTCACCAACAGAAAAAAAAAAATGTTCAAGGAGCCAACAGTTCCAACTCTAATATCTACACTGAAAATCAAATGAGAAGTACCTATCCATGACTCATATTGCCAGTATATTCAGATACAGCAATAGTGCAAACAAATTTAAAACTTCCAAGTTTACATTGAAGAGAAACACATGTTGGCAGGAACTGCTACTTGCCCCAAGTCTCTTAAAACAAGAGATAAAGAATAGACACTGTTGAAGCAACACCCTCACTCACAACCTTATGTGCATTCTTCTCACACTCAAATACATAATTCAAGGAAGATATGGTTCCTTTTAATTTCATCAGCAATGAAAGAAGTAAAACTATGACATCCACAAATCATAACTTTTCCAGATACAACATTAGCAGATATCAAAAATTGTTTTGCACATTGTTCCACTGCAAAACACTTTATCTAACTACTTTGAGGTTCACGCAGCAACTAAGTGCTGAAAATCAAGTGTCTTTTCTGCCAATCCAACAACTAAAGAATTAGCTTTCCGAGGAAATGTTCATATTGTTAACAAAATGTTACATGGGGCAAAAGTTACATTTGTCTCCCTTCCCAGTGCCCATTCAGAATTGTAACATGAGCATACTTGTACAGTAGTTATTAAGCCACCCAGATAGACCACTTTAAATGGATAAATTCCAAAAGAACATTTTCTGAGTGACTATTTTTAACAATCCATCTGTGAGAGCAATTAAAAGATCTGTACTATAGGGACATCCTGCTCACACTTTCTGCTCCAGATTAAATTCATGCATTCAACTGCTTATAGCATCTGCTATTTAGAATAGTCAACTACCTTGTACATTCCAAGCAGAGAGACACTTCAATAATCACCTATCACATACCATTTGGGGATTTGTAATACACATTGGCTGGGTATATTTTTGTGGCATAGGCTTCACGAACACATTGGATTGTGTAAGGAATTCATGCTCTCTTCTCCCCACTCCCACCTTTCTGGGATAAACAGATGAGCTGCTTGAAACCAACTAAAAGCAACACTACCTATAAAAAAGTTATTAGTCAAAAACTGGCAGCTCCTGCTTGGCAGTGGTTTTATACCAATATCTTATTACCATGATTTCAGGGGACAGTTGTTCTCATTTCACCATACTTTAAGAAATAGTCAACTGGGGCCCTTCCTTTTCAAACATTTCTCAGATCCATGATTTCTCTTGAATCCTGCATAGCAATAATCTCCAATACAAAAACTGAGGGTGAGGGAACTCACTATCTGTCAGGATATGAAGGCTGTGGGCCCTACTATACATACTTTTGATTATAGAAATGGGTGACCATTTTATGTATCGGGGCAATTTATGTTTTCATACTGGCAACTACTTGATTTGACAAATATGAATATGATAAAGTGGATTTAAGACTGAAGCTGTTCAATAAGCCAGCAAAAGGAAACAGTGAAAAAAATTAAGGGTTTTCAAGGTTCTAGTTAGAACCAAGTATGAAAGAAAACCTGCTAATGTGTGCTGTGAATGTGGCCCAAATCTGCTGCCACCGCCTGACTGCCTGGTGGTCTGCTACTGTTACTGTTCTCTTCAGTTAAGGTGGTGCCAGGGGGATATATGTACCTTAATATGAAGGAAAGGGGGTGTAGGGAGAATCTAGAGCTTTAATGCAGAGTGGAAGGAAAGGGGGACCTTTTTCTGCCTTCCCATTTCCAGCTACTCTCTGAAGACTGAAGAAAGGACCCACATAAGAGTATCTGTGGGATAGGCAGGAGAAGCATGGCTGTTTTTTGCAGTCTTCAGATGAGGACTAGACCATATGAAAAATTAATGTAATATTTTAGCTGACAATATACACAATTCATTTTCAGCTTTGTTATCTTGTAAAAAAAAGGAGCTTAAATATTCTGTTAGTGCAGCCACAACCCAGACTTAAGGTGCCATATGGCGAATGGCTTTTATATCTCAGTTTCTAACACTGCCTGTTACTATAAACACATACATTCTCAAATACACAAAACCACCAATTCAAATGTCAGATAATTATATAAAAGACAATAAAAGCAAACTGAGGAAGCAGTTCAGGGCAAATTGGGTTTTCCTAACCTTAATGGCATGTCAGCCCATGCACGCAAGTTAGAAGTACCATAAATACACCATGCAGAAGCAATTTAAATTTTAGATTTAAATAGGCAAGTCAGATTTCGGTGTCATGCATCAACTACGAAAAACACATGCATCACCTCATCCCCCAAAATACTCAATTCTCATATATGACCTAAATGGAGACAATAGAAGTACCACCCCCTGTTTATCTGTTTTCTTCTTTGTAACACAAAAAAACCTTAATTAAAACTAAATTTAAAATAAAATAAAATAAAATGTCCTAAAGTTCAGCATTCTTCCCAAACTCTCAAAATTTAATTTCTAGTACAGCAGATCCATCCTGTAACTTCCTGATTTCAAAAGCAATACAAGTCCTAAGTTTCCTTGGGTTCACTTAATTAGTTGCATGGCTCTTTGGATCCTGCAGTACTTCTACAATGTACAGCAGGCACGTCCAACTCTATAGAGACTACAATCTACTCCCAGTATAAAAAACTGGCAGTGATCTACCCATTGTCATTGCCCATAGTTGTTGAGCTTTTTTTAGGGGTGGGGGGGTAGGAAGCCAGAATTGTTGAGCTTCGTTTTTTAGGAAGAGCTGCATTAGATTGCTAACCCAAGTCCAAACCCATTTCTTCTTCCCCCATTCTGCCACAAATGAAGGGAGTATAACCTTGAACAGCACCACCAATGGCGCCAACTGGACCACAATCACAATCGCTCAGGAGCAAACGGGCGGTCTCTTTTTTAACTCCCGCAATCGACCTGGAGAACCCTGGCGATCAACCTGTTGGACATGTCTGATGTAGAGCATCTCTCAAGTAACTAAATCTGAAATGCTTAACTATTTCACAACTTGTGTCTACTTTCAGGCTAATCTATAATATATATAGCAAATTTACTTAAAATTAGTTTAAAATTAGTCTGTTCAAGTTGCAGCCTATTGGAACAATGTTTATGAAGTTTTCCAAGATTCAAGCATTACAAAATATTCACTCACCTGCCACACACCCACAATTGCATTGGCTACCAATATGAGTAAGATTACAAAAGGCTCTACAAAGGCTGTGATTGTTTCTTCACCTTCTTCAAACCAGGCCAACACCTACAAGAGAGATTGAAGAACAGGTCATTTTATATACTCAAATATTATACACTGCATTTTCTATAATAGTTGTCTTAATTTTAGCTATATGTTAGTCATTGGTAATTAGATATACCCCAGGATTTATCGCACCAGTTAAAAAGAAAAGTGAATTAAGAGATACATTAGAAGCTAAAAGCAAATTCCATTTTACAAAAATAATCCCATCTTCATCTTCCCAAATAAATTATATATATCTATATATCTATATAATCTTAAAGATAAGACTTTAGTAGTTTAATGCATACTGTAGTAAGTTTTGTGCTACCATGCTTATGCTTGGTTAGTTTGCTATTCTGAGACTGAATCATGGTAATATTTATCAGTTTCTAAAAACTGTCATTATAATCTGCTACTAAGTCCCACATTCCTTAAAGCCAAGCCTCCTCTCTGTGTTAACAATAGAAAAGGTTAAGTTATGTAACACTGAGCGGTCCTGGTTGCAGGGTCATCAGGAACTAGGATGTAGTTGACATTTTCTGGATAAGGTCGCCACACAGTTAAGAGGTGCATATGTGCTAAACTACTGACGGGGCACTACAAAAACCAAAGTGATTAAATCATAAAACTGGAATATGTGTGGAATGTCTCAGCATGTAATATGTTAAGGGAAAATATCATGAAAATGATCTATAGATGGTATTTAACTCCAGTTAAGTTAGCCAAAATGTATCATGGTTTGAGTAATAAATGCTGGAAATGTAAGCAAGTGGAAGGTACCTTCTTTCATATGTGGTAGACGTGCCCAAAGGTAAAGGACTTCTGGGAGAAGATTTACAATGAGCTTAAAAAAGTGTTGAAAAACACGTTTAGTAAGAAACCAGAGGCCTTTCTGCTGGGCATGACCAACTATGAAATCCCCAACAAGGACAGAACATTTTTTATGTATGCCACAACAGCTGCTAGGATTTTAATAGCTAAAAACTGGAAAACTGAAGAATTACCAACAGTGGAAGATTGGCAGATGAAGATGATTGAATATATGGAACTCGCAGAACTGACCACGAAACTCCGAGACCAGAGAGAAGAAATGGTGCAGGAGGATTGGAAGAAATTTAAAGACTACTTGAAACGACGTGAAAAGATTGATATTTGAAATTAAAATCAGTGGATATGTAAGGCTACAGTAATGTCAGAAGTTAGATTAAGATAGGATATAAGAAGTAGATAGAAATATGTTATGCTTATTTTCATTAGGATTAAAATTAGATTAAATTGATGATTATATGATGTATAGTAGGATTAAGATTAGATGAGAATGATGATTTTACAATGTTATAAAATTACTAAAGAGGATTAGAAATGAACGCAGATAGAGAGGATGTGAGGAGGTCCCAAAATAATGTTAGGAATATTATAAGGATAGTTAAATAAGTGTTTGTTAAGGTTTTTTCTTTTTGTATTTTTGTGTTTGTATTTTTGCTATTTTTTGTAGTTTTGTAGTGTTTTGTGTTTGTTTTATTGTTAAAATTTAATAAATTCTTATAAAAAATAGATCAGGCCAAGGAATGTCTCAGCAAAATTTCATACCCATGAGAGCTCAAGCTCAGGTTGCAGCTATCCCCTTATTTAGATTCATCAGCATAAAGAATAATTTACTTTAATATTAGGAAACTTAGGAAAGTGCTCTAATTATTTACAGCAAAATGCAGTCAAGTACTCTCTTGAATAGGGACGCGGGTGGCGCTGTGGGTTAAACCACAGAGCCTAGGCTTGCTGATCAGAAGGTCGGCAGTTCGAATCCCCACGATGGGGTGAGCTCCCGTTGCTCCTGCCCACCTAGAAGTTCGAAAGCACATCAAAAGTGCAAGTAGATAACTAGGTACCGCTCCAGTGGGAAGGTAAACGGTGTTTCTGTGCGCTGCTCTGGTTCACCAGAAGCGGCTTTGTCATGCTGGCCACATGACCTGGAAGCTGTACGCCGGCTCCCTCAGCCAGTAACACAAGATGAGCACTGCAACCCCAGTCGGACACGACTGGACCTAATGGTCAGGGGTCCCTTTACCTTTACTCTCTTGAATACATGCAGTTGCTCCCATAGCTACTGGGTATTATAAAAATCCATGATAGACTTTAAAAAATGAAACTTGATCTTAGGTAGATAAATGCCTTTATCAAAAGGTTTCTGAGCCCCTTTGCCCTAGTTTTCCCCAAAGCATTTCTTGTGCTGCCTCAGAAGTCATCCCAGACCACTTTTAGAAACCATCTCCAACACAAACATGAAGAGCTGCTGTCAGCGGGAAGAATACAGAAGAGCAGTGGAAATCTTTATACAAACTGAAAGAATTACATACAGTGCCTGGGGTCACACACAATGCTGAAACACACCGGTAATTAAAATCAGGGAGCCAACAACAAAATATGGCTTATAAGGTGCTGTGCTGGGTTCACATGCACCACTAAACCATGGTTTAATGTTACATGTGAACCAGGTCACTGAATGGGGTACTTAAAAAGTCACGCAAAATCTTATTTAATCTACACTTACTTGGTAGCCTGTATCAAACTCTGCAATGATTAATGCAGAAAATAGCTACTACCATATTCAACATATTGAGCAACAGGAAGTAAAAATCAACAAACTTAATAATGCTGAAATCATTAGTGCTTGGAAGTCAGTCAATAGGAAGCTGAAAGAAGAGGAATCTTGTTAAGTAGAACTATTTTCCAGGTGGGTACACAGGCTGCGGGAAATAGAGAATGGAGAAAATGCAGTACTGCACTAAAGGCTATAGGGAAGGCAGTTTCTAGATTGAGGGCATGGTAAATCTTAAATAGAGGAAGAATTCCATTAGAAAATCATCTTACGTTGGGTTGGAACGCAGAATCAAGATTTCACTCCTAAATTGAATCTTGGCTCTTTTAAATGGCTGTTGCTACAACTTATCATTAGCCACTTGATGGAGCTCCAGTTATACAGCTATGATGCGACTGAAGTATTAAAGATCCTAGTACTAAAACAAGAGATTAAAATGCCTTTGCAATGGCATCTATCAATGGAATAAGAGCACCAGTAAGACAACCAATTTTTTAAAGTCCATCATGCTCAATATGACATAAAATAAAAACAATAAATTTTCAATACTGATCCATATCTAAGATGATTAATTCACTTCATAAACTTTATGTACTACTTCATTGTAAAAATACTCTCAAAGTGGTTTACAAAAAGATAAAATAAGAAAATCAAGAAAATATTATTCATCCAGATTTTTAGGCACATTACCTCCCACTTAGGCAAAGAGAATGTATTACAGTACAGTGGACCCTCCATACACGAACTTACGTTCCGGGGGTCCATACATACCCCAAAAAGTCCGCATCTAGGGGTGCTGCTTCTACGCATGTGCGCATGGCAAAACCCCAAAAGTATACACTTCCGGGTTTGCCATGTTCACAACCCAAAAAGTTACATTACCCAAAGGTAACGTAACCCAAGGGTCCACTGTATACATATCTACATGTTTCATGCTGATCTTTAATTTCCGGATCGTGATAAACTGGTTATCTTTTGATCCACCTTTCTCTAGAACACCCAGCACAGACAATGGGCATCAGTTCCTCAACTAGAAGATGAGAACACAAATAACTGACTTCAAGGCCACAAGAAGGGAGTGAGACTAGTTCCAATTAAATATATTCCATCCTAACCTCCTATAAGCATTTGCTGAAGTTTCCCATATACGGCAACTTTTTCTTAAGGAATTATGAGGTCTAGAAACCTGCTGTGAAAAATAAATGCTCAAATCGTCAAATGTTCCATTTCATTAATAGCAGGCATGCTGATTTTAGACACCTTGCTAGATATAAAGCACCAATTACAAAAACGACATCTTACATCTCACTTTTCTCTTCCAAAGAGGATGTAATCTTTAACAATCAGCTATGCCAAGCTTATAATGAACAATTTCCTTTGTGAGAGGTTAATACAATTAACATGAAAAAGTTGAAACTGCAGAATTCTATGTAAAGATCCACTGTAGCTGCCATCTACCTTTCCTCTTCTCTACATTCACAAATTATAAACTAGTCACTCATGTATTGCATTTTTAAGCCAAACGTTTGCTATAAGCCAAACGTTTGCAGGCATCATAGCAAAATACAAAATTTAGCATATTTTAATTATTTAGACTGTATTTGTTGTACATCATCACAAGATCCCCACAAGCAAGCAAACCAATCAAAATATACACTCTGAAACCATAAAATTGATAGTAAATACAAGTAATTGTCTTGATATTTCTTGTAACATTTTTTTTTTAATTCTACCACAAAGCAGCCCAAAGAACTGCTAGAGGGATCTTGATTAGATGATCATTATTCCCTTTATATTGGGATTCTTGCTCTGAAGTTCTACCAAGCTCAATGGGCTTACTTCCAGATACACAGATATAGGATTGCAGCTTTATATTTCTAAGACTTTTAGAAATGATTTTTTGAGTTGTAGTAATATGTGCTGTTTCATAAACCTTCCAAAAATGTTTAAAATACCACTGCTGCTTACAAAAGATGATGAGACCTAAAGCAAATAGGTGCACCACTAGGGGTGGACATGGAATAGTAAGCTATGGGTAGGCAAGAGTCTCTGAAATCCTAGTCATAGTTGGAAAAGGACCACAAGGGTCAACTAGTCAAATCTTCTGCAATACAGGAATATTTTGCCCAATATGAATACAATAGTTCTATTTGCAAGTCCTGAAAACATACATGCAGATTGGTATCAAATGTTTAATGTCTCTAGACATCATGTTTGTCACCTTTTAAGCTCTTAACTACATAGCAGACATCATACACCGGTGTGTGACATTTCCATACCACACAAGACTCTTAACACACGTTTAACGACCGCTTGTTCTCACAAACAGCAAGCAGTTGAGGTGGCAAGCTTGGATTGTTTCAGGTTGGAAGGGAAGAGATCACATGACAGAACCCACCCACCCCCGAAACACTCTTGCACACACACAGAAAACCAACATGCTATCCTAAAATCCTACTTCCGGACAACCTGCTTTCTATGTGCAGGGCATTTGGGGTGTATTCAACCATGTGAGACTCAACCTAGTGTACTGTATAACATGATATAGGCTCAAGCTTAAAAAAGGAAAGACAAATGTGAATGTTTTGGCATGTTAGTGCTTGGGCTTCCTGTGTGGTTACTGGCTGTGTGAAAGGTCAAAGCATCTAGTGGGCATTTGACAGACTTGGTAGAAGCAGTCTGCTATAAAACAGCTGGGGGCAGGCAAACCAGTTCTTGAAAATTGTCATCACATATAAAAAAGACTATGCCATTATGTATTTAATATACGCCTGCAGGATTTGTATTCTAGTCACAATGAACTCACTAGTGAAAACTATAGTTCATTGATCTGGTGAACACTTGCACCAGCTTGTGTCTGATCCTGAGGTTCTTGAAAACTGCAAGTCTCACTGCTTCCATGAGCTTCCAAAGATCACCTAAACACAAACATGGGTAATACTAATGGACCAGTGCTATATCTAATCACTAATTCTGAAATAAAGCAGAATTAAATTCACTGCTCACAAGCCTAAAGATCTGATTTTGGGTCATGAATGAGATTAGCATTACAAACATTGTAAAGTGCTAGATAAAAAAAGCATGTAGAACATGCATCCTGCTCAATTCCAGACTCTCCCAAGTGTCCCTGTTTTCCAGCAATAGTCCCACATTTACAGAAGCTGCCCTGGTTTCTGATTTGATCCCAGAATGTCCTGCTTTTCCTTAGGACGTCCCTATTTTCATTGAAAGGTATGGAGTTATGTAAACCCCAAGCCAACGAGATAAATACAACCTTTAGAAGACATCTGAAAGCAGTCCTGCATAGGGAAGATTTTTAATGCTTAATGTTTCACTATGTTTTTATATATGTTGGAAGCCACCTAGAGTGGCTGGGGCAACCCAGTCAGATGGGTGGGGTATAAATAAACAAATTTTATTATCATTTTTATTATGGAATAGGACATCCCTATTGTCATTGGAGAAATGTTGGAGGGTATGCAACTCTCATTTAACTGGATTCACTTCTCTGTCCAACTCCTGCTAAAATTAGTTGTTTTTATACACATTTAGTGCTTTTTTTGAATTCACAGTACCTTATTAATGCTATTGTTTTACTCGTGCTCTCTGGAGTGCTGTATGGACTCTTAATGGCATACTGTTTTTATTAATTTACCATAATTCATTTAAAATTAAACAGATAAAGCATTCCTTTGCAATAGTTTTGATAACAAGTTATCCCATACAAAGTATTTTGTCCTAGAGACACTGTCCATAATCAATTCAGGTTATTTCCGCTCTTTCCAAGATTCACAGCCCAAAAACTCTATCAGTTGTTACAGAAAGTTAGTCAATAGGCGTAGAAAGAGGTAGAGCACCTACCCCTTAGATATTCTATCAGTTATTTCTGTACATAAGTACCATTTGCTATAATTCAGATTCTAATTATAATAATAATAATTTATTATTTATTAGCTGCTCATCTGACTGGGTTCTAGGCTGCTTCAAACTAATTAAAACATCAATTAAAACATCTTGGAGGGGGGAAATATATGAGACCTCTGGTATTACCTCTGCACCTAACGAAAGCTACACATTCTTAACATATGTGAGTTCTTTAAAATTCTACAGTACTGTATATTCTGGCATATAAAACTACTTTTTAATCCAGGAAAATCTTCTCAAAAGTCGGGGGTCGTCTTATATGCCGGGTGGAGAATCTGCGGTCGAGTATATCTCAAACTCTATATTTTAACTGGAAAAGTTGGGGGTCGTCTTATACGCCGGAAAATACGGTACTTTTGATCACTGTGCCTATTCTGCTAGAGATGCACAATATGATTAGGTATTCTACAAGCATTAAATAACTTTTGTCTGGTAAACTGCTTATTTATGTTACAAGTCTGTCAAACAAACACATGGTCAAAAAGGCAGTGAATAAATTAATAAGATGATTATGTGACTTCCAGATGCCTCTTGAAAACAAATTTGAGGGGGAAAGGTCCACAAGTTGTCAAGGGAGGTCATTAGAAAAGGAAATTATGTTTTTATCAGAATGCAGGCAGCACTTTTACATACAAAGACTTTTCTCACCATTTTAATTAATACATTGGATCACCCTTAATTTGTCTGGGGTAGAGAAATGAGTAACTCAAGCCAGCTTTCAAGGCCACATAAAGTGCTTATTATTATTATTCTTTACAGCACTGGTCTTCAAATGGTGAGTCAGGATCCACTAGTCAGTCACAGTCTGATCCAAAGTGGACCGTAAAAGGAGACCACCACCACCACACAAATATTATGGTGAAAGATTAAGAAATGGGTCCCCAAATGCATGTTTGGGTTAAAAGTAGTTGATAAAAATACTCATTGTTTAAAGGTAGCCAAATTTCTAAAAAAAAAACACGATAAAGCCACCTTCCTTTCTAAACTCTCATGTAGCGTATACCGGTATTTTCTAATCTCCACTATTTGGCATATCACACATAAGCATAGATCACATCTGCTAGCATCTCTCTTCAATCCTGTTTCAAAGTTTAACAAAATTAAGTAAATCTGCCAGAGAGCAGAATTTATTTCTAGTTACTGGACTTACCAAAAAAGAGGCTATTGGTTTGGTGGCTATGTACTTTAGGCTACAAGCAACATCAGATACATAGGCCAATTCTCAGAAGTTAGAGAATGCCAAAGCTAGAACACTGTGTATGAATGCTTAGTATGAAGGATTGTGTGTTTGTATACAAGTGAGTAAGATGATCCCTCATGTTCCAATAACTTAACCTTATCTATGTTGCATCTGTTATTCTCCAGCAACAGGATAACAACTGTGTGTACTAAATTGCCCATGCCAATTTCATGGTCACTATCAGAAGCACAGCAAGCCATTTTTTCAGGAAAATAAGTAATGCCACATCTCCCAAACTGCATGATCAAGGCTAATATGGTAGGAACTGGGGCTAGAGAAAGGCGCTCCCTGACACTGGAGCATAATTCAGTGATAGAGCACATCCTTTACCTCCAGAAGTCACACAACCTTTAGTGAGAGGATCTTAGGTAGCACAGCTATGAAATACCTCCAAGGCCTTCAAGAGCTACTGCCCGTCAAAATTAGACAACACAAGAAAGGCCACTGGTCAGGGCAATATGGCATCATACTTTCATAGGGCAAAGAATATTGTATTGTTTTTATACCACTATTCCACCCAAGGATCTCAAGGTGGAATACATAGGTTCACCTCATTTTATCCTCACAAGCACCCTTTGAGGTGGGATAATAGTGTGCCCCAAGATGACATAGTGAGCTTTACGGCTAAGGAGGGATTCAAACCAGTTCTACTCCAGCACCAACCACACTAGTTCATAAAAATGAACCAGGTTCCTGCCATAGAGTCCAATATTTATAATTTCATTTGTTGGAATCCCTATTGCATATCCAGGGTCACAATATTTTTCTTCTCTTGCATGCATGTACAGTGGTGCCCCGCTAGACGAAAAACTTGCTAGACGAAAGGCATTCACTAGCGGAAGGCTGCCCCGCAAGACGAAAAAGTCAATGGGGCTGCCTCGCAAGACAAAAAAAAAAAAAATTCTGTCGCGAAAACCGCTTTCTGCCTTGGTGCTTCGCTAGACAAAAAAAATCGCTAGACGAAGACACTCGCAGAACGAATTATTTTCGTCTAGCGAGGCACCACTGTACTATTTTTCCTAATCTATAGGGTAGTGGTTCACACATTCTGTCCTTTACAAACAAAGCACCATGCATACAAACTTTAGGTGTTCCGAGTTTTAAATCATCAACAAAACTGTTCAAGACGAACATGTAGCAAGCACTCATAAGCAGAGAAAGGGGAAGTTGCACATTCTTGTTATTTTTATAGACTTGCAGGCCTGAACACATGAATATGGAAGCAAAATACAAATCATCCAGAATGACACACAATACATAATTCTCTGCACATTAAAGTAACCTTCCACAACCTTGTTTCCTCTGATGTTGTTCGACCAAACTGCATCATCCCTGACCATTAGCTATGCTGGTTGGGAATGATGGGGGCTGTAGTCTACCATTTGTGGAACCAAGATTGGGGAAGGTTGTATTTAAGTAAAATACTTGTTTTGCAGTAAAACAGATAAGACACTGTCTTATTTCGCCCAGAGGGGAAATGCAAAATTTGTAGGCCCAGGTTTTCCCCTAATGTACACTTCACAGTTGTCCTTTTAAGCACTGCCTGGCCTCTTTGTAAATTAATCATCACAATTCCTCAGGAGCTCAGTTCTCCCATTATTCTGGAGGGAAGAGCACTTCACTATTAGGGCTCTTTAAATACTTTGTTCCAACATTAAGACTCCACATTGCATCAGAAATTCAAGGAAATGAGGAAGCATCTTTTTCAGGTCTCTGAGTGTGATACACTTTTTTCTATATTGTACACTTCAACCAACTGGCAGACATGACAGATGTTGTATACACTATACCATACTTTAAAAAAAAGTTTAATGTGAACATGCAGCGTGCTGGTGCATTCAAAGTTCTTGCTCCACTCCCCTCCAGTTCCTGCTACACTGCCAGGAAACAAGCCTGGCTTGTCATGACGTCTAAAACCAGGTTCATTGTTTGGAGAGAAACAAGCCACAAGTAGTAACCAAGGTTTATTTTTAGAATACTGATCATGGTTTGTTTGGGGGAAATCAAACCATGAGCCAGGTTTCAGATATCACAACAAGCCAGACTCCTACTTGGTTCCCTATGGCAGAGCAGAGGAACATGGCATGAACTTTTTAGCAGCATGCACCAGCACACTAGCTTATTCACACAGAAACACTTTATTCTTCAAACTATGGTTTAATGTGTGGTGTCAATAAGGCTATAGGCTAGAATATTGTCAGTTTTGGACCTATGGACACTTAGCAAATCTAAAGCCAATCTCAAAAGCTTCTGCTAGGATTGCATTTCAACAT
This sequence comes from Lacerta agilis, assembly GCF_009819535.1. Taxonomy (NCBI): domain Eukaryota; kingdom Metazoa; phylum Chordata; class Lepidosauria; order Squamata; family Lacertidae; genus Lacerta; species Lacerta agilis. The sequence continues at coordinate 3,904,311 of NC_046328.1, forward strand.
CCATATGCAACCTTAACCAAAGAAATTGTTCAACAGCAACTATTCAAGGATTACATATTTTTTTTAATAAAATAGCCAATAGTGAGTAAACTAACACTATTGTATAGATCTATACAGACCTGCATTACTGAAATCAGCATAAAATTAAACCTCAAGATTACAGTGGTACCTTCGGTTATGAATGGAGATCCATTTGTAACCCGAAACCATTCTTAACATGAGGCGCGCTTTCGCTAATGGCGCCCCCTACTGCTGCTGCGCCACTTGACTTCCGCTCACAACCCGGGGCGAAGTCCACAACAAGGGGCATCTACTTCCAGGTTAGCAGAGCTCGTAACCCAAAGTATTTGTAAGGAGGGCAGTACGTAACACGAGATTCCACTGCATAGCAATTATTCACATTCTTCTGCTAGCTGTTAACTCTAGAATTAACATCCCCCAGATTCAGTTTCAAAATATTAGAATATACTCTGGAGAAATAAATTCACTGGTTTGCTTCCTGGAAATTGTTTAAGGAAAGAATCTTCCAGGAAAACCTAACCTATGCTATAATAACTGTAGGGAATTCTATGCATGGTAAGTTAGGGCATGTCATCTCGCGTTGTTAATGTGCACAGCTTTTCAGATCTAGTGCTCACAAATTGTCCGCTTTCAGAATGCATAATTCTTGAGCATTTCTAATCAAATCATAAACACAAATAATGGGCTGTAACTCAAACTCAGTTCAAACCTGTTTTTTTATGAAGTGTTTTTTTATGCAGTGAAACAAACTACAAATTAGTTTTTCAAAAACTTGCAATTCTCTGTTCAAGTTTATAACCAATAATGCTATTTTAAAACTGCAAATGTATTTTGAATGGGCACTTATGAGCCATATTTACTAACATACCCTCTAGTGAACCCCAAAACGAGTTGGTGTCATCTCATACTCACAACTTCCTTTACATAAAATGTTCGCTCATTTTAAAATGGCATAGTCATACATAGTTAACTTTTGTAAGAAAAAAACCAGAATGACTAAGCCAATCGTCTCCACAAGAAAAATCAGTGCCAAGCTTTGACTAACTGCAATGATGCACAAGTACCAGAACTGAAGACCATCTTCTTTGAAAGCACATGCCAGGGTCAAGATATCTGAAACCCTCACTGGCTCAAGATCAGCAACATACATATTATTACAGGGGGTAACCCTCCTCTCACCCGTTTTTTTCGGATTGTATTTCCTACTGCCACAATTATTTTGCAAACACTCAAGACAGCTCTGCACCATTTACTGTTTTCTACTCTTGTAGCTTCTAAAAAGGCCCCAAAGATTAAATTTAGTTCCTTTGAAAACTGCCACATAAATGCTCAATTGGGGAGATCCATCTTGGAGGTTCCACATATAACCCATTTTTAAACACACTTCTTTCCACCACAGTGCCTTGTGATCCCTGAAAAGCTGCTCCTGGAAGTAATGGGACTCTCCAGAAGTGCTAATATGTCAAAAAAACTGCAGTTAAAGGGGAACTCTAGAGTTGCCATATATAATGAAAGCACATGTTGGTGTGCATACAGAGTCCTACAAATCCCAGCCTTCTCTAACCTACCTTTCAGGCTACAAAGCGCTGTACATTCTTTATCTCCATCATGCTCACATCAACCCTGTCCATAGTTTAGTCTGGCACAACATGTCCAATGCTACCAAGCATTTTAGAGCTAAAGTCTCCCCAAAGCCAAAGAGAACACTACAATTTGCACCATGCCATCCTGTTTAAGTATCATCTCCACATGTAATGCTTTTACATAGGTTTACCCCTTCATTTTCAGCATGTCAGAATGTGTGAACCATGACCACCCTCTGTTTTGATCTTTGCTGCATGTTGTCTAACTGTTCCTCTAGAAACACAGAGCTGGCATCAGGCAATGTTAAGTCTATTCAACGGCTTTTAAAAAAGGAAGAAGTAAAAATATTCAGAACCGGTTTCACAGTCCCATCCTACCAATTCTGCATGTAAAGCAAGAGGCTTCCCAAAGGTCAGTTACCAAATTTGGTCAACAATGGTGCCATCACTGCTGTCATCATTCTTGTCACTGTCAAGAGCAACAACTGTCACCTTGCTATTATCAGCAAGGGAAGGCAACTGGAATATTCCCCCATGCAAATTCTATTTACAGTTTCCACTGCATCCAAAAAAAGATTTCCAGCAGTCTCAGTTAGTTTCATAACAATCAACCACACAAAGAATACTAGTTCACCTTCTTACTGGGGCCAAGGTTAACAGGCAAGAACTGGGAGATCCTACTTCAAATAAAGAACTATCATCGATCCCATGAATATTATGTATCAAAAAATGTTAGTGTTTATCTGGTTTAACTGGTATGCAATCCTGGCCCCATATTAAAATACAACTTTGCACTGCAGTATCCCAGTAAAATGAAACTTGTTCCAAGAAAGTATGGTTAGGATTGAGGTCAAAGTAACTGCACTAAAATCCAGAGAACAAAACACTTTTTCTGGTAGAAAACAAGATATTCAGTCCCAAGACTAAAATTTAAGACAAATTAAAATGTATAGATATTGCACTTCTCAGTTTAAGAACTTTTGAGAAATCTGCATGGCAGGTTTATATACATGGCAGGTCAGACAAATATGAAATCAAAGATATAAGATACTTACAAATGATATACACGCTGCCAACAACAAAATTCTAACTAATAAATCTTCAAACTGTTCGATCACAAGCTCAAGTAAAGTTTTTCCTGCCAAGAAAAAAATGTAGAAGTTGTCAAATATACACCAATTAATGTCATGTAGAAATATGAAATGCCTCACAAACTTGCTTACCTTCTTCAGCTGGTAGCTCTTTAAGAGATAAAGATTTCCGGAAAGCATGTCCAAGAAAGAAAGAAAAAACAAGATATTAGAAACTAGTATAAGGGGATCCATACTTGAAGCCTCAGCTGCATTAAGTAGCATTAAAGGTTTTTTTTATGAATGTTTAACTTAATATCAAAGGCACAAACAATGCAATGGGTTAAGGTGCCATGCATGAGCAGGCCTCATGCTCCCAGCGTTTTACCTTAAGCATCAAGCTAGTGAGGTTACAAATTCAGCCAAGTCATCACTGCTGCCAACCGTAACTTCTAATGGAGCTTCACACACAGGGTCAAAGGTACGGTATTTAAACACACACACCTCTCTAAGCCTCAGACAAACAGATTTTATTTTTTCCTCAACCTTCATTTTTCAAAAAGCAAGGAGGAAAGAAAATACGCTTATTCACTTTTCAAGGGTAGCTCCCTCACCTCTGGCCCTGTCATATAATTTCCTATTCGAAAGGCGGTTTTGCAACACACTGAAATAAGTGTGCCTTCTTGCGCCCCCCCCCCAACCTTCAGTATCCTCTTTTTAAACCAAGAACATTTAACAGGAATGAGGAACCAAGCCGGAAGGAAAAGAACAAAAGAAACGAAGGTCAAATAAGCAATAGGCTAAGATGCTAAGAACGGGAGAAGGGGAGGAAAAAGAGATATAAAACGTGTTCCATGTAAAACAGAAGCAGCTCTGCCCTCGTTAAAGGTGAAAGGGAAGCGGGCGGGCAGTTTGTACGCTGGAACAGCCCCAGAAGCCTGGGGCACTGAAGGAAACCCACGAGGTGGATCGAGAGTCAGCCATCTTCTCTCTCCCTTTCCTTTTATTCCGGTTCCTGAAGCAGATGCCGGTTTTTCCTGGGGGTGTGCGGATGTGTCCTGTGTGTGGCTAGCCACACGTTTAGGCCTTGAGAAGGGGCCGAGGGAAGAGGAGGATGATAAAAAGAAATGCGATGGGGAGAGGGGGGAGGCAATCCCAGCAGCATCTCCCCTCTAGCGAGGAGGAGGAGGAGGCGGGCTGCTGCTCCGACCTACCGTTGGCGCCCCATCTCTCCTTGAGCTTCTTGACCTGCTCCAAGCTGAGCCCGGTGCTCTCGTTGACACCGAAATAAGCCAAAACTTCCTCCACGGTCTTCGTGTGCGCGTTCTCCATGGCTGAGGCCGGCGGAGCAGCAGCAGCAGCAGCAGCAGCAAATGGTGCCTCGCTCGTGTTTCCCTCGCCTTCCTTCGCTGCCTCTCTTCCTCTTCCTTCTTCGTAGCAGCAGAAGCAGGCAGTAGGAACAGCAGCAGCAAATAAAAAAAGAGAGAGGAGCCTACCCTCACTCACCACTAGCCTCCCTCTCTACTCCTTTCCTCGCCCGCCACCCTCCCTTCCCCCTACGGATCCCCACTCCTCCCCGGATTTGTCACCATCTAAGACAAGAGATCGAGAGAGGCGCCCGTCGCTTTCTAGCAAGGCGAAGCCAACCAGTAAATCAAGGAGAGCGCACCCCCTTTGGGATAAATCTTTCGGGGGGGAGGGATGGCACAAAACTACCACCAGTGTGAGGGGGGCAATAAACGCCAACCCCCCCTTTCTCCTCCTCCCACCCCAACTCAGAAAGGCAATCCCCCTTTTTTTTTACTGGCAAGGGTGCCTCACCCGACCCTCTCCGCCCTCCCTCAGGGTGAGGGGTCCAACTGGAGGGATGTTTTGTGAAGGGGGTGTCAAAAAAAGGAAGAGGGTGCTGCTACCCAAACTGGGTATTGGGGGGTTATAAAATGAGACACCCCCCCCCTTTTAAATAATTCCTCCCCTGATGATTTCGCCGTCAGAGATGCAGTCAGTAACTGGCCCCTGGTGTCTCGCCTCCCTCTGGGTTCGCTGGGGGGCAAAGAGAATCGCCCCACCCGCCTCTGAAGGGGCAGCACCGGCGGCTCCTCGGCGCGCTCTTCCCCGCTTCCCCCGACTCGGCCGTCTCCGCGCAGGCCTCGGTCGGCTCTCCGGCTTCCTGCCCCCCTTTTTGTGTGTGGCGGCGGTGGCGGCGGGGCTTTTTGGGTGTCCCTTTCCCTCGCTTCCTGCCCTCCCCTCGTCCCGGCTCCCCTCCCCGGCGCTGGCTGAGCCGGCGGCCGCTGCTCTAATAGAATTTATCCGAGCCAACTCGCGGCTGCCCCTCTTGCGGCCGCGGCATGTGGACGACGCTCATTGGCCGAGAGAGAAGAGCGAAGGGAGGGGGGGAGAGATGAAAGAGGCCCCGCCCACTCGTCGTGACGTCACCGCGAAAACCCGTATCCTGCTGCTCGGCCCTTGTGCTGCTGCTGCTGAGATTTCACCAGAAGCCGGGAAGAGGCGCGAGGGAGGGGGGAGTTACTGGTGTCTACAAAACGAATATTTTTTAAAAAAAAAAATGCCCCCCCTCCCCGCGGGTTGATTTTGCGGCGCGCGCTGACGCTTGGTTCCATACAACCCCTGGAATGGCCTCGCTGGGAAAGGGAGTAGGCGGGCGGGCGGGCGTCGAAACCAAAGCAATGTAAACCGGTTTGAAAAGGATCCGAGGAAAGTCTCTCGAGCGTCTTCCTCTTTCCAGCAGAGTTGGGGGAGGGGAGCCGAGCTGCCCGTTGGCCTCGCTGAGGCGACGCTGGGCGGCCGTTGGCCTCTCCGCCCTCCTTCGGGTCCTGTCAGGTCAAGGGGCCGCGTGGCCGGCCTTCACAAGCACCGGACACGCGGAGCTGACCTTTTAAACACCTGAACCTACCTGAATCTTTTAAACACGTTAACATGTGTGTGTGAGAACATGCTGAAACGCGCACACGCGTTATACCTCTCAAAAGGCATTCTTAACGAGAATTTTTTTCTGCCGTTTCCACACAGCTGCTATGAGGGCAGATGTGCCCCCCCCATTCTAACAGCACTTTTTAATATACAACGTGCTTTTCACACTCCTTGGCATGTTCACCTCACGAAGTCTTGCCTGAAGTACAGTCGCTATTGTTGATTTGATTAATTATTCTTATCCCCCAACCCCACCCTTTCATGTCTGCAGGCCTGAAAAACAGTTGACAGGATTAAATTAAAGCAGTTGAGGCAAGGAACATATAAGCAGCTGTATAAACTACAGCAAACTGTTTGAAAGGACCACAGATAAAAGCAAATAAAAAGAGCAGATTAAAAGCCGATCAAAATCATTTGGGGGGCAGGAGAGAGGAAGGATGGAATACAAAATTAAAGGCTATGTGAAAGAAAAAAACGCAACTCTGACACAGAAGCCCAGTGGATCTTCAAAGGAAGTATATCCCACAATCACACAGTGTGACCACCAAATGGCCCTTTCCAGTGTTTCTTGCTCTTCCAAGATGGGCAGTCTTTCCCCTGCTGCCTAGCTGTTAGCTGATAGTAGACAGGACTGGATTCTGACTTGTTATAAAACAGATTGCAGTGTGCCTGAGCTGAAAGTGCTTTGATTTGATCTATTTAAGGTCAAACTCCCAGGCATTTCAACTGTGCATTATGCTGTTTAAGATCATCGGTCTTCAGTAAGTAGTGTTGGAACACACAAGAGGACCATGCCTCAACCTCAAGCAGGTGGCACCAACATTATTTATTTACTACTAGTTGCCTTGTACCTGGCATTGCTTAAAACTCTGAGAAGCTAAAAAAGAAAGTGCAATATTGAAAGGTTCAGTCCACCATCTTGATTCAAAATGGCATCTAATTGTATCCAAACATAGACAAAACTTGATCTCAGGAACCATCATACAAATGAACAACAAACAAATAGATTATTATTATTTTAGCAAATTATATTCGGGATATCAGATTACAATTTGGGAAGAATATTAGCTCTTTGTTTCCCACCCCTGAGTATTGATATATACTATAAAATTTGGTCCCAGTGGTGTCCTCCAGGTGTTGTTGGACTACAACTCCTGTTTATCGCTGACCATTGGCCATGCTGTCTGGGACTAATGAGAGTTGGAGTCTAACAACATCTGGAAGGCACTACATGATAGGCTATTTTAATATAAAACAAGTGTTGTTGGCATTCGTCAAATGATGGAGAATACGCATCAACCCCTTCTTTCTGCCCCCTAATGTTTTTTAACCAGCAAAAGTATGCACACCAAGGCAGTACTAGAACAGGGAATTCTGCTCCTTTTGAAAAACTGATTATTAGTACAAAATGCTTCCCTAGATTTTGGACCAGATTTATCATCCAGTGATAAAAACTTGTCTGAGAAGGGCCACACATTTTGCCAGTTAGGAGTTAAAATTAGTACTTCTCTTGCTGGAAAGGAGCTGGAACCTTGAAAGAAGAATGGACTATCCATGCTTTAATTCTGTCCCTTAAAACCAACATTGACATATTCCTCCCTGCTCCTGTTTACCTCTGTGGAATTTAGATGAGGGCATCAGGCTCTCCTGAAGGGATAATGATTTGGAAACACATGGTGTTTTCTTGACCAATTTATCTCTCTTCACTGGCAAGCAAGTTATTTTGGCCTGTGAGAAGGCATCAAAGCTGATTGTAAACTGGAAGCACGAAAGCTTCAGGCAGATTAATTTTTGAGCTGGAGCAAGCTACAGAAAAAATGTAACTAAAAGGGAGACCAACACATACGAATTCTCTGCTCCCGAGGAGCTGAGATTGCAGTGTGAATGCAGAGTGGGACCTTGGCAAGAAAAGCAGCACCACAAGAGGTCAAATTAATTCTCAGTGAAATCCTGTTGGCTTTAATGGAATAAAATCCCTGTTCATTAATCTGATGAAGTTGGCCGTCACTCATGCTGCAAGATATCCTTTCACCTCTAAAGTAATCCTGAATATTTTAATAGAGATTATGAAGGCTTTGAATCAGGATACCTGAAAGCTCAGCATCCAGGTCATGTGAAGCGATAATAAGGCAAAGGGTTACACTGAGCATGTGCAGATTGTCCCTGTTTCATGGTAACCGTATCCAGACCCCACAAGTCTCCTACTTTAGGTTCCTCATCAAGATTTACCTCTTTCATTAAACCTTTGGCCTAATCTCATAATTTTCATCCTGATCCAAAATTATGCCTAAAATTTAGCTCAATTTGCTCACCTTCAGAGCTATGCTGTTCTCACCTACTCTGTGTGAAACTTCACTTATCCTTTCTCCCCCCCTTTTTTATCTCCCTCACAATACAAATATAGTTTGTGAGAAAGACCTATAGTGCAAGGGTTTTTCCGCTTCTCTTATTCTGCAAACATTAATGGCACTGTATATATGAAGGCAGGGAAGAAATTGAATAAATGCACACACACACAATCTCCTATGAAAATACAATATATTGACTAACGGTACTTAGTACAATATAATTGTCCATTCCATTACTACCAAGTATGTTGCTTTTAGGTGCTAGGCAAAAATGTTTCTTTTCATACAGGCTTTTGGCCTTTAACTTGGAATGTTTTAGATTTTTGTGACCTCCACTAATGGGTAAGGTAAAGGTAAAGGGATCCCTGACCATTAGGTCCAGTCACGAACGACTCTTGGGTTGAGGCGCTCATCTCGCTTTACTGGCTGAGGGAGCCAGCGTACAGCTTCTGGGTCATGTGGCCAGCATGACTAAGCCGCTTCTGCGAACCAGAACAGCGCATGGAAACGCCCCACTAATGGGTGGGATGTGTTAAATTGCCTTTTATGCATATAAATGCTTTTAGCTTTTTTGTTTAGTTTTATCTTGGTTTTATTTATTATTATATCAAATGTGTAATAAATAATAATAGTAACAACAACAAACAACAACAACATATAGCTCACTGGACAGAATATTAATCAGCCCCGAGTACTAAAATACACACACACATACCTTCCACTTTGGATTATACTATTCTAGTCTATTGACCTGATATTCCTTCTTCATCTATCTCTATTAGAACCAGACCCCAACATTCTGTCATAGGTTGACCTAAACACAGATTCAATATGGGACCTGTGAAAGAGGATAGGGAGTCAGACAGAAGCATTCTTGATTCATATTGGATGGGAAATGATCCCATTGCTTTGTCCTTTATAAGTTAATTGCTTGTTATCTTTTCCTAGCTGTGCATGAGGTTAATGAGGGTAACATTGCTCTCTGCTCTGACACTAGATGACCCAACCCTCTCTGATAGGATATATATATTAGACTACAACTCCCATCAGTCCCAGCAGTGCTACCTGAGGATCATGGAAGTTTGTAGTCCAAAACATCTGGAGAGCATCAGATTGGTGAAGGCTGCCATGGGGTGTAATTTTCCATTTCCTCCAAACCTGAGTGGTGCCAAAGGAGGAAGTTTTGGGACAGGAGTTGGAGCAGCCAGGGAGCTGTCCAGCAGGATCTGGAAGGCAACAATTTGCAATCAGTAAATGATGGTTTTACAGTAGACCCGGCTCTGCCTCTTCTGGCATCTCCATGGGGCTCTGATCCAGAGCATGCACTTGTACTTACCTCCTCTTCCCAAGCAGGACTGAGAACAGGGAGGCTTCAGTCTTCCAGTTTGGGGTTTTAGCACAGGGAAACATTTTGTCCTACGTTATTGCAGCCTCCTCAAGAGGGGAATAATTCAGTTCTTTCTTAGGAGTTGTTAACTTTCCAGGGTCCCGTGCTGGGGCTCAAAGTAGGGTTCTGCTTCTCCTTTGTGGAGAAAGTCTGGTTTGGTTCAGGGTCTGCACATAGGCAGGTCCTGATACAGATTCATTTTGGTATTTAGGCAGAGGACATCCTCCACTCCCACTCTAGTCTTTGCAATGCAGAAGCTTTCCCTCTGCATACATCCTGCCCATCATCATGGTGGGTATTTCACTAGCAAAGAGTTGCAACCATCTGGCATTAGGAGGAAGGCATTTCAGTTCAGAGAGTTTGGTTTGTTTCAGGCCCCAGCACTGAAACACTGGAGAATTTGTACATACAGAATGAATCAGGGCTTCCATCTTCATTGCCATAATGTATGAGTGGATAAAGCATTAAAAAAAATGAATGAAAGCATAAATGGGATTTGGTCTCAAGAAGGACATCTGCTTAAAATCATCATGCACCCACCCCACATTATGTAAGGTGGCAGTTTTGTTAGTTATGCCGGTGGCTGTCCTTAATATGTATGACAATGGAGTTCTCTTTGATGCTCAAATGTCAGGCCAGTGTTTAATGGCTTTGGCTGGAGTTAAGCAAAGCACAGGAGGGTGCCATTCAAAATCCCCATGCAGTTCAGCCAGTTCATCCAAATGCTGACCTGCAATGCCCTTTCTATTTCAGGTTTGGGCCCCATCCATATAGATGCAGACAATATTCAACCTTCTCTCCATTAGACAATAGCCAAGACTGTTGTATGTGTGCAGATGGATAAATAGCGATATACAGATATACTTAAGTGTCCACTGCCATCCAGGTTGAAACCAGGTAGTTCCATTATGTTTTAATCCAATTTTAGCTACAGTTCTTAAGCTGCAGAGTTCAATTCAGACACTATATGACCAGACCACTGTGACTCTCAGCGTTTGTTGCTGTTGTCATAACTGCTCACAGAAATTAACTTCCCACTTATCCTATAACTCAGCACTGAAAGAATGTGAACGGGAAACTATTTTAACTTTCCTATTGAGTAAAACATAGATGGTGAAATGGTGGTAGAGTAAACTAATCTATTCCTCATACATTTTAGGCCATGTGCATGCAAACACTGGCTGCTGTGACAAGTAGGATTCAGTGCTATCTCAGCAAGTGAAGGAGGAAAGAGCAAAAAACTGTTGTTGGAGGAATCCATGACCAGCTCCTGGTTTTGTTTGTTTTTTTGTGGGCTCTCATGTACCTGAGTAACATTGGGCCCACTCACAGCAGCTGCCACCCACCCACTTCCCCACCTTCTCCTCGGTAGTTAGTAATTTAGGACTCTGGACTTAATGGTCTTATGGGAGGCTCTTTAGATGGCAATGGAATGTGTACTACTTTTTTATTTCCAAATATTATAAGGCAGCAGCCCTGCTGAGTTTGGGGGTCCTCCTGCACATTTTGCTGCATGGGGCACTGAACTTGTACTCCAAAGTCCTGCCCCGGTGGTGAAACTGCTGTGTGGAATGGTGAAAGCTGTTCTGTGCTATTACCATTGCCATTCCATGGTGGGGATCAGGTCCATGGGAAGAAAATAGATGGTAGTTGTTGATGCTCTTCCTTGCTGTTGCCACCTGCTCATTAATAGATTCATAAAATTGTAGAGTTGGAAGGGACCATGAGGGTAATCTAGTCCAATCCTCTGCAATGCAGGCATATTTTGCCCAACGTGGGCTCAGACCCACAACCCTGAGATTAAGAGTCTCTTGCTTTAATGACTGAGCTATCCCAACTGACACCTGCCCCTCCCCTCTGGGCCCATTCTCCACAGCGGAGCAGAAGCAGATAGTGACAGTGAAGAGTGGATGGAGCAGCAAGAGTTGCTGAAATTGCCCAGGGAACATAAGGACACCAGAAGAGCCCTGTTGGATCAGACCAGAAGCTCATGCAGTCCAACATCCTGTTATGCTGCTGGCCAACCAGGTGCCAATGGGAAGCCCATAAGTAGAACAGGAGTGCAAGAGCTCTCACTCACTGTTGTTCTCCAACAACTGGTATTCAGCGGCAGGCTGCCTTAGTACATAGCCACCATGACTAATAGCCATTGATAGCCTTATCTTCCATGAACTTGTGAATCCCATCTTACAGGTAGGTAAGTAGGCTATGGTAGCAAAACAGGAGCAGTAAGATGGCCACTGCTGTCCAGCAGCACATTCAAGAGGGCTGCCATCAGTGGAGGAGGCTTGTGCCAGTAGCAGGTGTGTGTGTGTGTGTGTGTGTGTGTGTGTGTGTGTGTGTGTGTGTGGTGCAGCTGCCCTGCTATGTCAACCATTGACACTAGTCTGGGTCTGGGGGATTGATGGGGAGGCTAGTGCATTCCCTCTAAATTAGAAAGCTGTAGACCTGGGTTGCTGTCTGGCAGCCTATAGCCATTGTCTGCAACTGCATAAAAATTAGAAGATAGTAAAGCTGCATTTCTCTGATAGAATAAAACAGTTTAAATATAGCAACTACAGTTGGGTATTTTTGTAGCCATCTTGCTCTTTGATATCATGGGAATATGTCAAGCTCTATTTAAGAAGCTTAAAGCTTTGAACTACTTTTTTATTTTAAGAAATAGATTTTAGGTGATTGGAATAGTTATGCAAACCCAGTAAGGGAAAACTTCTCATATGTTGTTTTAAGTGTATGTAAACTGAACAATTCTTTGTGTGTCTGTGTCTGTGTGTATTATCTTTCTTGCCAGGCAGTAGTGGGTGTTCCTGTTAGCATCAGGAGGTTGAAACTGGCAAGAGTCCTGAGATTATGGCTTCAAAAGGCAGCAGCTGAATTTCAATGACTTTTCAAACGGGGCTGTTCATCCCTCTCTGCATTTGTTCACAATATAAGTAATGCCAGTGAATCAGTTTCTATGAGCTGTGGGATGAAGAGTCAAAGTCTGGGTTGTTGGTGTGTTTCTTTCTTTAATTCTCTTCCCCCCCCCTCCCAACCTCCACATTAATCTTTTGTTTGTCAGGAACATTCCTGCTTTGGAACCAGCTTTCAAAACTGTCCTATTCATTGCCTCTGCATGATTGAATTTTGTACGTACCTACCTGGATCCTGAGATCATCAGTTGCCCTTTTCCCAGTACCCCCATTATCCAATATATGAAAAGTGGCAAAACTATTATACTATCATGCCTTGATTAAGAGATATGAAGTAAATAAGATAGAAAATTTAGAAATGAATTAGGTGAATCAATATATAAATTAATATAAAGGAAAATTTGGAATGCAAGAGTAAGTTTACAACGTTCGTTTTTTATGGAAGTCAAATTGGTGATGGAGGGAAGTCAGAGGGGTGTGGTGAGGGGAATTTGGTGGCGGGACAAAGAAAGAAATTTGTGTAAGGTAGAATTACAATGTGATGTAATTTACTGTATGAAAAGTATTGTAATAATTATAAGATTGTAACTAAAAGTATCTCTCTCTCTCTCTCTCTCTCTCTCTCTCTCTCTCTATATATATATATATATATATATATATATATATATATATGAAAAGTGGCAAAGAGAAAGAAGTAATTTTGAGAGGTAGTTCCTGGTTATGGAATAACCTCCCCAGAATGGCTTACCTGGCACCAAATTTTCAGCACCAGGTAGACTTCTCAGGCTCTGCACTTTCATTTTTGGTTCTGTGTTGCCAGCAACAGTCTGCTGTGTGACATTTTCTCAGTAGGTTTCTTCTTACTGACGTTCTCAATAGCTATGCCTCTTTGTGGCCTCTATAATGTTTTTTTAAAAAATGAATTCAACTATCTCAGCCCTCAAAAATATATGACAATCAAAGTTCTATATTAACAAGGTGAGGGGAAATGGGAATGTGCTGCCTCCATGCCACTGTGTTCCCTCCTTCCACTGTGTGCCAAAAACTGCCCCCTCTTGTCAAACTCGGCAAGAGCAGGGATTGTTCCACAACAAGACCTTGGTGCTTGGCTTCTCTGCCCCAGGGGCAAGGAAGATGAGTAGCAATGCTGCATACCAGAACACTTGCCTCTCATTGAAACTCAGTGAGGGGGGATGTTCCAGTGGTGGTGGAAGCGGTGGGGCAAGAGTCGTGCCGCTTCTTGCACTTCCACTGCCTGAGGCAGCTGCTTCAACACCCCACCTAATGGGTGAGCTGGCTCTGCATTGACAAGTTTCTCCTAAAACCCAGCGACTTAGACCAGGGGGGGGCGCTAACCTATAACCCTCCAGATGTTGTTGGACTCCAACTCCCATCAGCCCCAGTCAGGATGGTCAACCGGGATGGGAGTCACAAGTCCAACAACATCTGGAGGGTTACAGGTTCTGCATCCCTGCTCCAAATATTTAACCTAAACAGGATATGCCCAGAAGAGACTTTGAGCCCAGAGAACAACATTCACAGAAAGTTCCCAGAGCTCAATATTTTGAGGCTCAATGTCCTGCTTTTCTCTTTGCCTTGTGCATAGCTTTTATCTACGTCAGAGGGATTTATATGCTCACTGAAATTGTCCTGACCTCCAAACCCTTTTCTATTTTAGGCTGCTTGACTTCTTGACATTTTCCCGGTTATTCTCAGACGTTTTGCTGCATTTTACCTAAAGCTACACTATGCTGGAGACACATGTAAAGCCAACAGCTTTCCCCCTTTAGAGCTATTTAGTTACTTGATTCAGAAAAGAGGGTTGCCTGGTTTTAGAATATTCCTGCCTGGCTGTCCCAATTCCTTTAGCAGCCTGGCATACTAATAGGAAGTAGGTGAAGCATTTCCTGGCATGGAGATAAAACTATGAGGAAAGCTTTCACTTGCTAGATTTCTGGATCAGACATAGGAATAGAGACAGAAAAAAGTTGGCAATTTTATTCAGAACATTCCACTGCAATTCAATTAACAGTTGGCTGTATTTAAACACTTTTTTAAAAATAAAAGAACCCTCTTACAGATTGCACAAACAGGAATTGCAAAAGCAATATTAAATGTGCACTTCCATATACTTTTTATTTGGGGGGGGGTGAAGGATCAATGTCTACATGGCAGTTATTAGGAGTACCTGATGCTCTTATCAGCACATTTGCTTGCCACAGCACACACAAATGGAAGCGCTTGCTTTCATGGGATAGGACTCAGAGATTCAGGTCTTGGTAGGACGAAGTGCAAGGCAGAATCAAGGCAGGAACAGGCACCCAGGTGAGCAGGTAGAAGTCATGAAAACTGACGAGTCAGGGGGTGGCACTTTGAGGGTGGAATGAGGACATGGGCCAGCCCTGCCCTGTTGTGCTAAAATTAACATTTTAATGGGGATAGGGTTTTAACTTGGGTGGATGTTGTTTATTTGCAGGGATGTTTTAAATTGTTCTTAAGCATTATATGTTAATTTGTATTCTGTATTTGTATTTTTTGGTTATACAAGGCTGTAGAATATACAGCCTTTTAAATGTGTTTGTGGGAGGGGGCGTTATTCTTTCGTTGTTTTTGTTCAAACTATTTATTTGTGTTTTTACCTTGTGAACCCGCTGAGATCTTGTGATGAAGGGCAGAATATACTAATAAATTACTACTACTAATAATAATAATAATACGTAGTAGTAGTAGTAGTAGTAGTAGTAGTAGTAATGGTTGCAGAATATGAATGTTTTCCTTGGGCAAATGGAACTGGATGGGGCATCATTATGGGACGTTCAGTAGAGCTGCCAGCTTTTAAATACGGTAGCTGAAATCAGAGGCACCAGGTGCCTGGAAGTCCTTCAAGGTTGTTTCCAGGGAGCAGGAGCCACTGCGGAGTGCAAGAGAAATACATAAAAATAGCTTCAACATTTCCCAGCAAACCCATCAGCTTTTTCTCGCCTTAGACCATACCAAAATAGAAAATAATTAACTGGGAGCAAAATGTGTGACCTAATGAGTGTGTGTGTGCTGGGAGGTTTGGAAGGGAGAGTGCTGGGAGGTTTGGAAGTAATTAGATGCAAAGCTGCTAATATTCCATTAAAATATCTGTGGCTTCTCAGTGCAGTCAGGAAAAGTTAATCTGTCCTGTGCCGTTAATACTAAAGCATTAGTTGTCAGAAGCTTCATTCCACAATCTCTTCACATTTGCACATTTCTTTGCCCACTAAGCTAAAAGTCAAAGAAATGTGCAACCACAGGCAGTACAGAATCTGGTCTATGGGATGATATTTGACATTGAGAGATCTCAGTTTCAGTCTTGGTTTTGGACAAAAGTATTTTAAACACATTGGCCATGTCTGGCAGTGACGTGCTGAACAGCAGCGGTGGCCGTGGAGAGGCAACGGGATGCTAACTGTAGTTTCTGCAGCCACAGCCACCATCGCTTGGGACAAGTGGCAGCTCATCCGCCTCCCCAAGCTTGGCAGCAGCGGCAGTGGCGGGGGAAAGAGGGACATTCTGGGATCAAATCACAATCTGTTATGGCTTTCATAGTTCAGGGACTGTCCCTGGAAAATAGGAACACTTGTGGGGTATGAGAAGAGTTTACCAATTAGGGTGGGCACACACCATGCATGTAAAGTCTGCTGGGAATTGTAGCTCCTTGAGAAAACTACAATTCACAGGATTTTGTGTGTGTGTGTGTGTGTGTGTGTAAGGGGTGCTTTTAAATGTATGTTGTATACACAGTTAGAGAGCTCACCCAATGAAATATGTTTTCTCCTCCATGATTTATACAGTTCCAGCAGTGTAAGGCAGCTCCACAGGAGAGACTCTTGGTATCAATCTTGACTACAACTGTTGTTGTGGCTGAGAACCTGTTAAGGAACACACCCAGTACCAAACAGCAGACAAGCCACCTAACACTTAAATCACAGGAAATCACGGAGCTGCAGGAACAATCAGACTTCATGGCCGGGCTTTTAAAATCTAAACAAGGAAGGCTTGTCAAGAAAGGTTTGCAAAGGCATTATTAGGGGAATTGCTCATTGCCCTCTTTGGATTAGATGACCCATTAATGTTCTGAGGAAGTGATACTGGAGTAATAAACATCTAATGTAAACCCTAATCTCTCTAACCTCTCAAAGGCTGGCAGTCAGGAGGATTTCCTGGCACTAAATGTGAAATTTGGCTAGGTTATCGGGAAATCCCACACCTCACGTCTGGGTTGGGGGAGCTGACATACAGTGGGTATGTTTTTCTGTGACTTTGATATATGAGTACATTCATTTTGCTTTCTTGCATCTTTATCTGAGGATTCCCTTTTGGAATTCAACCCATTCTAAAGCTGCACCTGTTTTCCTGGGTGATGTTGATTGGCTACGCTTCAGCTAATTAATTTATAGGTGATGTGCACCAGTCACTTCCTGGGGTAATTGCTAGTTGACCCCAAATTATCAAGGAACAATTACTGCCCTACTAGGGTGGTTCATTAAAAAGAAATATTTTTTTGAAAATGCCTGTTCTGAAGGTCTTATCTTACTATACTAGGGATTATATAGCTATATATGAAATTTCATGCATATCGGTTAATATCTTGACCCTCCTCCACCAAAATAGCTGTTCACTTGGCTGTTTTCCTATGTCATGAAGGCTGAAATTTCAGTTCAGAGAACACTTACTGTTCCCAACCCTAACCCTGTGGAAAGCCATCTAATTAGATTTAATTTGATTTTGAGGTGTTTTTAGGAGGTAATTTAATTATTGTTTGATTTTATACCAATGTTATGTATCTGATGTTAGCCACCCTGAGCCCAACTTTGGCTGGGAAAGGCGGGATATAAATACAAGTTTTTTATTATTATTACTTGTTATTATTCCTTTGTAAGAAAATATGAAATAACGTAAAACCATTTTTGCGGGGGGGGGGGATCAATGGGGGGTTGACAAGAAATTTTCCGCACCGAGTACCACCTGACCTTCCCATGCCTCGAGGGGGTGACAAAAATTTATTTGTCCCCAGGTACCAATTTACCTTGCTACGCCCCTGCAAAAAAAAGAAATAAGAAAATCCAACCCTGCTGCAGGCCTGTATTAAGAACCTGACCAGGAAGCTGTAGTTAATTACCAACCTCTGTGCGCAGCCTGAATCAGTAACCAGACAACACAGTGTTCACCTCAGAGCACATGTTGTCCCGGGGAGGGGCACAGGATGAGAAGGAAATAGTTTAGCGTTTTTGGATTACAGACTGACAGACTTGAGAAGTCTGCACATAGCATAGAGGGAAAGACAAGTCATACTTCACTTCAAATCCAAGAGGAATTATCTTAGGGTAGCTGCAGGAACCTTTTTCTACACCAAGTGCCTTTCCAATTGCCAGTTCTGACAGAGTGCTGGTCTCCTTTTACCAATGATGGTTTCCCTTTTCCAACAGCTCAGTTCTATGCATGCTTACTTAGAGGTAAGCACCACTTGGTTCAGCAGGTCTTACTTTTCCAAAAAAGCGTGCATAGAATTTCAGCAGGGAGCTGGATCTTACCTTTGCAAACAACACAACCAATTTTCTTTTCTCTTTCACCTGAGAATGCCACGAAGTATGTATGGAGTAAGAAGCAAAATACTAGAAATTTAGCTAGTCATGTTTTGTAGCCCGTTTTGCGACATACCTGTGTGTGATGACCTCAAGCAGCCATTCTCTGGGGCTTTCATGTGGGTTATAGCAGGACAATATCTGGCAGGCAGGGAACCAGAAGAGCAGATTCCTGGTTAGAAACCTGCTTTGTCATAACTGGAAACGGCACATCACTTTTATTTATTCTGTGTGAGGAATTTGTTCCCTTAGACACACTGGCTAGAAATTTTCAGTCATTCCTCCTCCTGATGGCAAGCCAGCACACATGGACTGCAACTCTTCAGTATCAAATGGCTGTTATTGTTAAGTTGTGGGTGGACACAGCAGACGACACAGTGATTTCCAAGCAGCTCTTGTTTATTCTCAGGCTGGAACAGAAGTGAGCTGAAGGCCTCAGCAGCCTGCTTATATAGAACTCAGCTACAAAGCAACAGTAACAACTTTCCGCAGTTACCCAATCCCTGAACGTCAGTTTTCAATCCCTCATTTGCATATGCGGACCTGAGTGAAAACTGCAGCAGGATGAACTATATACACATACCCCTAGTGGCCTAGGGTGGGAACTTCAATACATAACAGTTTTCAGCTATCTACAAAGTTTGTACTGAAAGTATGTGGAACCTCTGACCTTTTAGATGTTGTTAGATTCCCCACTGACCCCGGCAGCATAGCTGGTGGTCAAGGATAATGGGAATTGTAGTCAAGCAACACCTGCATTTACACAGCTTAGCCACCGCAGTGTAAAGAAACAGGAATCAGTGGCTGCATAGACACACCATACATTTAAAACATCCAATACCCATTTAAAGTCCATAGCTTTCCCTGAAGAAATCTTGGGAACTGTATTTTCCCCTCACAGAGCAACAATTCCCAGCACTCTTAACAAACTACTACTCCCAGGATTATTTGGGGTAGTCATATGTGCTTTAAATGTGTGGTGTGGATCTGCCATATTCCCCTTGTGCCTGACAGCGTTTTGTTCAGGTGGCGCTTATACGTATAAGATCACAGTCAAGAGTTTCCCAACCCTGTGTAAACAGAAAAAAATCCATGCACTTCCTAAAACAAGGCCACAGCAATGAATCCCTTCAGCATAATCTTAACATTTTAATTTGTTACAGGTAGGTAGCCGTGTTGGTCTGCCATAGTCAAAACAAACAAACAAACAAAATCCTTCCAGGGTCTCTAAGGTGCTACTGGAAGGATTTTTATTTTATTTATTTTTTATTTTAATTTGTATGGCATTTTATTTACCTGTTCATCCACGGTGTCAGTTTCCAGTTTTGGAGGGCCTTTATTATGAATTGATGGGATTTATATACTGATTTTCTGCCAAGGCGCCCAAGGCAGTTTACAATTTTCAAACACTAAAGGCAAATACATTGCATAAAATGTAGAATGACAGACTCCTCTCTCAGGCCAACTGGGAGCCAATGGTGTGTGTTGCTCACTGGCCTGGACTTCTTTGCTTCTGCCTTCCCTCAGGTCACACAGGTCTTTGGCAGCCCAAGGGAAGGTGGAGGAAGAGATGCCCCAACACACCTTTCATGGCCCTCACTCCCTCAGTGGATCTACATCCTCACTCCAGAGTAATATCGTCAGTGGTCATGGTAGATTTCAGCAGATGCTTGCCCATGTTGACCCTTGCTGCTGGGCCTGCATCCATGTGTTTCTAAACATTTATTTCACCCAGGCCCTCAGAGTGCTCTTTCTACCAGGCCATGATGCTTGGCAGCCCAAGGTGCGCAACCCTCTCACTAAGTAACCTGGGCCACAATCCACCAGGGCCATCCCAGGACCTGCTTCCCAATGAAACAAGCAGGAGCTGCACAAGACCACTTGTGTAGTCTTGAGTAGCTCCAGTTAATTTCAATGGCGCTTGTGTGGGAGAACCTGCCAGTAGATGGAAGTTTTCTCCCTCTATACTGGAATCTGGGACCATCCACTGGAAGACTGGGGGCAGACAAAAGAAGGTACTTCATAGGTAATGTACTTCACTGTCACAGGATGTAGTGGTCAGCTTGGATGACTCTAGCAGCAGGGGATGAGGCAAATGTACGGAGGGGAAGCCCATACATGACTACTAGCCAAGATGGCTGTGTTCTACCTCCACTTTTGGAGACAATATGCCTCTGTTAATCAGTTGATGGGAATAATGAGTGGGAAGTGTCTTGTTTGGGAGCTTCCCACATGCATCCAGTTGGCCGCTGCGAGGATAGGACTAGATGGGCCTTAGGCCTGATCTAGTAGGGCTTTATTCATGCTCTGAATAATTCAGAACTGATTGCATCCTACATCTCTGCCCTTAATGTCTGCCAAAGTCATTGCCCTTGCCTCCTAATAGGACTGCTTCTTTATTTGCTCAAGAAACCCTTTGCGAGGCACACCTTTTTATCTGGTGAAGTCCCACCACTTACACCCAAGGACTGGTAAGACTACAGGTGAAACTCGAAAAATTAGAATATCGTGCAAAGGTTCATTTCTTTCAGTAATCCAACTTAAAAGGTGAAACTAATATATGAGATAGACTCATGACATGCAAAGCGAGATATGTCAAGCCTTTATTTGTTGATGATTGTGGCGTACAGCTGATGAGAACCCCAAATTAAGAATCTCAACTTTGGGGTTTTCATCAGCTGGACGCCATAATCATCACAATTATAACAAACAAAGCCTTGACATATCTCGCTTTGCATGTCATGAGTCTATCTCATATATTAAACTCCAGTAGCCAATGAAAACAATTACTTACATAAATGGACTTTTCCACAATATTCTAATTTTTCGAGTTTCACCTGTAGATGCCCTTGCAGTCCTTTAGGACTCGATGATCCCATTAAAAACAGTCCCCAGGTTCCAAGCATTTGCCCCTCAGATGGGACACCGAAAGGTCAAAGAGAGGCAGCTCTTTTCTTGGTAAACAAACAACTTGAGACTTGTATTAATAGCAGCACATTTCCTTGTTGGGCTCCTCTTGTTTCATCACTGGAGAAGGCAGAGGAACACAATACGTTCTGCCTACCTCTTCTCACTCTTTCACCTTCCCCAGGGGAAATTAAGCCAATAGGAAGGACTATTATGCTTAAAGATAATACCAAAGTACAGACTCAGAGAAAGGAGACACTCCAGTTTGTATTCGGTAACTATTGGCTACCCCAGCTGGTGACATGAGCAGCTCGGCATTGTTGAAAGTCCTACATGGGAAAAGGTTTCAGTGTAACGTCAGTGTAAGAGAAAACACCTCAATCTAATAATAATTGTTATGGCCTTCAGCAGATGGATGGCGCGTTTATCCTTTGACATTTTGCTCCGCACAGGTTACTTGAGTCCATTGTGAAGTAATGCTGCTAGTCTACATGCCAGCCTCTTCACCAAACGGCTTTGCTTTTTGTGTGGAATAGGCACAACTCTCTGACAGGAGATCATTGTCATCTCCCTTCATTGAGGTGCATTTCCTATATTATCATACCTTCCAACATTTCTCCGATTAAAACAATTATTATTATTATTATTATTATTATTATTATTATTATTATTATTATTATTATTATATTGATACCCTGCCTATATGACTGGGTTGCCCCATCCACTTTGGGTGGCTTCCAAGATAGATATGCAGTGCTTTTTCCAGGGGGTACCTGTTTAATGTTGTGGAATTTTCCTTCGTTTGTTTTGGAGGAATGGCTTCTTAGTTATGTGAATGCTTCAATGACTCATAAAGTCACCCTTTTTGC
Source organism: Lacerta agilis (assembly GCF_009819535.1). Lineage (NCBI taxonomy): Eukaryota > Metazoa > Chordata > Lepidosauria > Squamata > Lacertidae > Lacerta > Lacerta agilis. The sequence continues at coordinate 3,925,951 of NC_046328.1, forward strand.
TTTGGTGCCCAAAAAGATCAGAAAGAAGACCCTGGACAATATAGCAGGGAAGTGTAAGGGAGATGCAGAGATCTAAATACAGTAGAGACCATTATTTGTGGTGCGACACCACTTTTGCTTCAATTGTACCTATCTCCATGTGAACCCATTGTTTCATCTCGTCTTCTAGGATGTATGGGATTATGTGGCACACTTGGTTGACTATGTAGTTTTGTATTGGGAATTCCCCATCCTCCTTCTGAGGAGGGGAGGTGCAGGTATTTGGGGCTTATTCTTGTTTTTTTTGTGTGAGAAAATAAACGAGTGTAGTTTTTTTCTGCCATTTATGGAGCCCGACTGTCGCTTCCCAGGTAAGCTACACCTTCTACTGTGTGTGCAGGGTGGTCCCTCCCCTTACCTGGCCAGTCCCCTGGCAACACCTCCCCAGCCGGGATTGGGCGATTGGCTGAGGTAGGCGGAGACCTCCAGGTATCCAGCCTCTGGAGGATGAAGCCAGTCCAAACTACCAGGAGCCGCACTGGGATCTAGGGGGCTGCGCGCGACCACACAAAAGTCGTCCCCCATTTGATGTGGGGAGCGGTCATTATGGAGTTGGTTTGGTGGAATCCAAATTGGGAGGGTTTGAAATAGGTAGGTTAGTTTTGGGAGTGGAATTATGACTATTTTGTCTGAGAGGGTGAAGTTATATTGTTTCACTTCTTCACATCTTCATTAATTTCTCACCACAGCGGGTTGTGAAGGTATAGTTTGTTGAAGTTTCTGGTTATTTGTACCTCTAAATATCTGAATTTAATGTGACAGAGTTTTATCTGTGTGATGTCGGTGAATTCTTTTTGGATATGCCGGTAGCTTCAGATTTTGCAAAGTTCACGTGTAGGCCTGACACCACTGCAAATGTGTTGAGTTATTTGGTTAGGGTTTTTTGCTGTGTTTATGGAGTCTGATGTCATGACCATTGGGTCGCATATGAAGAGCTCTTGTTTATAGGTTTTGCCTTTTTCATTTCCACTCCCTTGATGCTGGGGGCTGCCCAGAGTTATTGGTTGTTTTAAGTTTTGATTCATCAAGGTTTTATAGCTACCACTCTCTTAAAATCATGCTCTAAATAAGGGAACATACATTTCACTCTGAAATCCCTTATCCGGAGGCTGGCGCTGCACAAAATTAAACTGACACTAGTTTGCAATCCCCCCCCCAAAGGCCATGAAACTGTTTTGCAAAAGCTGGAGAATGTTCTGAAAAGCGCATCGGATTTTCCATTAACGTTGTTCTAACTTCGCATACAGCACATGCTTCTAAAATAAAACCTTTGCTTCTGTTTTGTTTTTGTTTAAATAGGTAATTTGATATAAACAATTAAAGACAGATGTTGCTAGGGCGCATTTGCATGGAGACCAGTGGGGACCTTCAGCGCAGAGCAAATCATGTTCCTCAAGAAGGCCTTAAAAGGCAAGTGGACAGAGTCAGAGCAAAATTATCGCTGGGGGTTGGGTAGCGGTGAGTGGAGGGTGGAAGTAATTTTAGCATTGATAGATCATCATGTGCCTTTGCAAAGGTGGGTGAATGCAAGGTATTCCCTCATCCTGCTGCTTTCTGGAAGTTCAAACACTCGCCTCCTTAGCCCATTTCTCAGTCTTAGCCTGTGTGGGAATATACTTTGCAGGTGCATTTGCACCTGTGGTTATTTATGTTTATTTGTGGTTGTTTGTACTTGTTTTTACTGTGTCCTTCCGCCTTGGGAGGAAAGGTAGCAATAGGATCCAGCAGGCGACTCACTGCTGGGATCCCTCCACGGGGAAAAAGTGGCTCCAACTTTGAATTAGGTCAGTTAATCTTCTTCCCGCCTTTTTTAGGGCAGCAACAGAACTGTTATTGGTTGATGTATTGATTATGACGTTGGTTATTCCCCTAATAAATAGCTGCCGCTCCCTGTTTGTGGTGTGGAGAAAGCCGAGGAGTAAGCGCGAGAACATCGTTGCGTGGCTAGCCCAGTTGCAAACAGAAAGCGAAACCAACCACGCAGGGCAGCGGTAGGCTCCTCCACCAGACTGCAGTCTCCGTTGTTTTATTTCATTTTATTTTAAAGTCTTTTATTTGGCCGTTTGGTTTTGGCCACCTTTTAGATTAGTTTTCCTCTCCGGAACCTTTTTTGGACCAGACAGACGCCTGCAGACATCCACGAGGCAGATTCATCACGAACTCACAGATTCAACCCTCAGATTGCAGCCAGCGGATCCCTTTCTTCACGGCGCGGTGGGAGCGGGCTCCAGAATTACCGGCCGTCCCATCCGCAGGCTGCCCCACAGCTGGTGCCCAGTAGGCGCCGGCTATCCCCACAACCCTGCAGTCCCAAACGCTCTGACCACATTGCAGTGAGTCAGCCACATTGCATATACGGTGGGACTTAATTCTGAGCAAACTTGCCCAGGATTGTGCTATGAATTAGGCAGCATTGCCCTCATTCCTCTGCGCCACCAGCTCAGCTCCCGTTGCCCTGTCAGTGGTCCTGTGCTTTTAACAGCTCTGTGTTTTCAACAGGCACAGCCCCTCCCAACAGCTGGCTGGCCACAATTCCAGTCTACCTAAAATTGGACTTCAGAATCTATGCCACCATCCCTCCAGACGTTGCTGGAATCCAACTCGCATAATGCGGCCAGTGATGAGGGAGACTGGAGCCAAACAACACCTGTAAGGTCACAGACAGGTTCCCTATCCTTGGCCAAAAAGCGGTACCTTCTGGCCGAGAGGTCAGTATGCCATGCCCAGGGATGGGGTGGGTGGCACAAATGTCAGGTGATGCTTCGTACATTACAGTATAGGCAGGTTTCCCAGATGACCATTGTGACAGACTCTCCTTCCTTGGAGGTTCTGAACAGAGGTTAGGTGGCCATCTGTCAGGGATCCTTTAGCTGTGATTCCTGCATTGCAGGGGGGTTGGACTAGATGGCCCTTGGGACCCCTTCCCACTCTGCAGTCCTATGTTTCTATAAAAAGAACCCCACCCCACCCTGTCTTTCCCTGCACCTATGAATTTAACAGCACTTTCATACACAGAAATCAGTCAATGATGCATCAGCAGCAGGCCTCATTAGCTGTAAAATTAACACAGCATAGCTAAATTTTATCACTTGCTAATTGCTGCAGGTAAAACGTATGTTAAAGGGGTGGAGGTGGGGGGGGCCTTGTCAAAAGGCTGGCAACCCCAGTTCTTCAGGCCTCCATCCTGGCACCAAATAATCCCTGCTGGGGTGATTATATCCCTCACTGTCTCCCTCAACAATACTGCATGGCAGAGAAGTGAATGACTCAGAATTTGTTGGAATCTTCTTAAGCTTTCTGGGTGCTTTTAAGCGCTGAATGAGGCAGCACTTTCATGAGGGCACTAATTGAATTAAGAAAGCCTGTGGCTGCCGAGCAAAACACCGCCAGCCATGTTCTCCACCTTTTCAGTGCACCAGCTCATGTTAGATTTCTTTGCTGATGAGGAAAAGCTGCGCCTGTTGGATTTCTGCCTGCCCTCCAGATTATGAAAGCAGGGGTGGCTAACCCTCTTCATCCCAAGGACTGCCCACATTCATCCTTGACCAGCCCTCTAGGGGCTGTGTGCCAGCAGTGGGTGAGGCCACCCCACCCACAGACTCTTGCACTCAAGTGCTGACTCATGTGCGCGTCTGTGTGCCATGAACCCACACACGCATGCCCACGTCACAGTTAAAGTCTTTCCAGAAACAAAGGGGGCATGCAACCCTTGTTGCACGACGGGCTAGTCAGACAAGGAGGCATGAAAAGATCCTTGCTTTTCTCCTGGAGTTGCCCCCTTTTCTCCTAGCCAGAGTAAGAGTAGTTGTGCTTTTATCAACAGCCATTCCATGCTTATCTCTACCAAGCGAGATCTTTCACAGGCTGATTTCTGCATAGCTGCTGATAAAGGCCACAAGCGTAAACCAGAACAGCTTAATTTTATTCCAGGAGCATAGCGTGGATTGCTGACACCCGGGGTGGGGCAGGTATTGCACCCCCCTGGTGGACTGGGCAATGGTCAGTCTCTTCACTGGCCAGTGTCTAATCAAGGGAGTCTCTTCTTGCAAACTAGCCCTAACATGGAAATAAAGCAGAGAAACGCGAAGCTGACCCAGAAACGGGCTGCAGGCGGGCGTACTTTCGCCTGCCACGAGGAGGAGGAGGTGCCACCCCAGTCCTGATGGCCTGCCTGAGCGCGGCTTGCCTCCCTGTGCCTCTGGCCTGGATGAGGGAGCCTGTCATGGGGGCGCCTGGTTGCGCCCCCTCAGAAATTTGCGCTTGGGGCCATGACCCCCCCGCCTCCCCTGCTACGCCACTGTTTTATTCTATTTTTCTAGAGAGTTCCTTCAGGCTTTTTAAGCACCAAGACAGGTGTGTGGGAAGCAATCCTTTAGGGTCTCTGGTTCCTTTCTTTGTTCTTCCTTTTGACTGTCACTTTCAAAGGTAGCACCAGCAGGGGAGCTTCAGGCTATGCAAAGGAACCTCTCAGGAACTCTGGCTTCCCATCTGCTGCTTCTACTCCTGCTAAGAGCATTCAGGCCACATAGAAATGTTCTCACAACAAAAATTGATACCGCCATGAGTCTCAAAGGCATTCTTTTTTTCTCCCAACTTTTTTTGCAAAATGTTCACAGACTTACAAAAAGGTGGCTCTGTTGAATCATAAAGTTGTAGAGTTGCTGTGGTATATAGTGCAGGGGTGCAGAATCTGTGGCCTTTCCAGGATTGTTGGACTACAAATCCCATCATCCATTACCATAGGGACATGGTGGGTGGGGCTGATGGGTGTTGGTGAAGTAGGCAAACTCAGCCCTCCATATGTTTTAGGACTACAAACTCCCACCACCCCTAGCTAACAGGATGAGTGGTCAGGGATGGTGGGAGTTGTAGTCCCAAAACATTTAGAGGGCCAAGTTTGCCTTTACCTGGTGTAGTGGCTAAAAAACTGTCCCCAGTTCTGCCACAATCTTCCAAGCTGGCCTTGGGCAAGGCAGTATTCTGTCAGGCTCAACCCCACCACCTGCAGTAGGGGGATATAGGACTCATAATAGGGCCTTTTTGCTGTCAGCCCCGTCTGTGGAATAGCCTTCCATCCAACATTAAGCTGGCACTGATAGTAGCTGGCTTTTGCCACTAGCTAAAAACATTCCTCTCCTGCCAGGCTTATCAAATAACAGTGGGCCTGCTTGCGGACGTAGGGCAGATGTGAGATTGGTTTTATTTACCTGCATATTGTGATGCTGTTTTAACTCCAGTATGCTGTATTGTGACCTGTCCTGGAATAACTGTACACTGAAAGGTGAGGCAAATTTAACAAATGAATGCATTCAAGGCAAGGCCTTGGCTGTCCATTTACTCCATCCAGTCCATTTGCCCAGCTGTCTTTCTTCTCTGTGACCTTTAGGTACTGGTTAACACACTGCTGTTTGTGTGAGCTTTGACGGCATTTAGGATCATTTTAGAGCAGGGGAGTCAGCAACCTTTTTCAGCCGTGGGCCAGTCCGCCGTCCCTCAAACCATGTGGTGGGCTGGACTATATTTTTGGGGGGAGGGGGGGGGAGAACAAATTCCTATGCCCCACAAATAACCCAGAGATGCATTTTTAATAAAATGGCACATTCTACTCATGTAAAAACACACTGATTCCCGGACCATCCATGGGTCGGATTGAGAAGGCGATTGGGCCGCATCCGGCCCACGGGCCTTAGGTTGCCTACCCCTGTTTTAGAGCATCTTTAATGGGTTTTGCATTTTAAGCTTTTGGACTATGTTTCACTGCAGTTGTTCTTACTGTTTTTATTGCTGATGCCTTTTACCATTGTTCCGATTTAAATTTTCTGTATGGATTTAAAAATTTGTTATATGCCCCTTTCAAACCTAAGCCTTGGAGGTCGAATGGAACTATTGTAAATAAAATTAAACAAATTACCCAGTTACAGACCTGCACAATCATTGTAATAAATGGTTTCCTATATACAGTATAAGGTAAAAAAAGGTAAAGGACCCCTGGATAGTTAAGTCCAGTCAAAAGCAACTATGGGGTGCAGCACTCATCTCAATTCAGGCCGAGGGATCCAGCGTTTGTCCACAGACAGCTTTCCGGGTCATGTGACCAGCAGGACTAAACTGCTTCTGGTGCACAGAGGACCGTGACGAGTGTCAGAGCGCATGGAAATGCTGTTTACCTAGATATAAAAGACCTGTTTTAGACAGGTTCCAGCGTTTTCCACGATATATCAGACAGTAGGGGGGTCTGTCAGTTCTGTTGCTAAAGTGTGTCTTTTCTGTAATGTGTACTATAATTTTGAAATTATTATTATAATAGATATTGCAATATGTGTAATAATAATAATAATAATAATAATAATAATAATAATAATAATTTTTATTTATACCCCGTCCTTTCCCGCCAAACCAGGCTCAGGGCGGCTAACACCAATAAAATCACAACAAAAACATAAAACAATTCATTAAAATACAGATTAAAATACAATTTAAAATTTAATCTATACTGCAGCCTCATTTTTAAGTAGCCCACCAACCACACCAAAAGAATGAAACATCAGGGTTAAACTGAAACCAACCCAAAGCCTAGGTGGAACAGCTCTGTCTTGCAGGCCCTGCGGAAAGATGCCAAATCCCGCAGGGCCCTGGTCTCTTGTGACAGACTGTTCCACCAAGTCGGGGCCAGTACTGAGAAGGCCCTGGCCCTAGTTGAAGCCAACCTAGTATCCTTGTGGCTCGGGGCCTCCAAAAAGTTATTATCTGAGGACCTTAAGGTCCTACCCAGGATATACTTTACTTAGTTTTAATTATGTTTTGAATGGAATTTCACCTTTTATTGCACTTCTGTATACTCCTGGCTAAGCAATAAAGATTTGGATTCCTATATTCTTACAGGTATATCCTGCCTTTCTTCTGTTACTGAAGGTAGCGTACACGTGGTTCTCAGGTAGAGACCCATTCAGATATTGAGCCTCCTTCCTTGGAGGTTTTTAAGCAGAGGTTGGATGACCATCTGTCATGGCTGAGATCCCTGCATTGCCGGGGGTTGGACTAGATGACCCTCAGGGTCCCTTCCAACTCTGCCGTTCCCACAGGCCCTGGCTCTGGCCTGCTCAGCTTTGGCAAGGTGGTGGCCTCATACACCCTAAGGACATTCCTTGGTGCAGTCCTCATGGATTGGGAATGTTTCTATGAATATGGATCTTAGCTCCCGCAAGGGAGAGACCTGTTATGCCGTCCTGTGCCAAGATCACAGGTTGCCTTCATTTAGACTTGACAGCAGAATCCTAGCTGATTACCTAAACACAAAAAGAAAAATGGTAGATAAACTAAGCGCCAATCCATTCAAATTACATAAGGACCTTTTGGCAATAAACAAATATAAGCCAGAAAATTTATGGGGGAAATATACTGAGAAGTACCGGGTAGCTTTGTTGATTTATGTCCTTAAATAGATCAGTATATCTGGGAAAATATACATGCCAGGGGTGGGGGTGGGGATCCCACATAGCTTCTATATATTAATTGGAAGGGGTAGGGAGAGTTTTGATACGGACACTGATTCCTTAAAAAAAGAAAATAAAAAGAATATCCGTCTTCCCTGTAGGCCAGCCACAAAGTCCTAAATTGGAAAAGCAGGACTCTGGCGCTCCAAGGTCACTTGTGCTGTTTCCAAAAATATCTTGAAACAAAACGCAAGAGGGGCACTTTGTTGGATGTTATCTGGACATACAGAGTTTCAATCAAATCCTTCAAGAAGTGTTAGAATAAAAGCTGGCCACTTGTTTTGACATAGCTGAGTCGCTGGCAAGAAAGAAAGAAAGAAGAAAAACACCCACATTTTTTTCCATGGCTTGATGGTCTGGGCCACAAAGGTGTAGACCCCTCACCCCTCTCTCCCTGTTTAATTTCATTGCATTTTGAGTGAGTCCTAAATGTATTTCAAAGAGTCCAGCCAGAGGCTTACAAGAAGAAGCAGTAGGATCTGAGTATTCCCATGCACCCCTGCAGAATACAATTGCTTCTCAAATGATACATGCAGCGCTACCTTATGTCCAGGTATTGCTCAGTTTTGCTAGGCTGACTGCTGGCAGCTCCTTAGCATCTCAGACAAGAGTTTTTCTCAGCCCTGTGCAGCCAACAGTGCAATCCTGAATATTTTTTGCCTGCAGACACCTGCTCTCCCCGAGTTACAGCACATTTGGGCAAAACCGCACAAGCTCTCTAAGGACACTAACGCTGCAGTCATAGGACTGTGGAGTCGGAAGGGAGCCAAAGGGCAATCTAGTCCACCCCCCCTCCTGGGCAGGAATAATATGCACCCTTACCTGGAGCCAGCTCCATTTACTCAGTGGGGCTTAGTTCCAAGTTGACATGAATAGTGCTATTTTTTTAAATTATTTGTTGAATTTATATACCGACCCATACCTCTCAGGGCTGTTCACAGTACACTTTTCATTTGACCTGGATATCATTAGAGACATTATGTCAGAATTGCCCTGTCATGTTGATGGGCCTAAGATTGGGGGACTGCAAAGTGGGAGGCAGAGCCAAACCATGGGGTACAAGCCAGTGCGAATGTCTCTCCCCCTAACCAAACCTAATCTGTGGATTTAGAAGGAGCCGGGCGAGAGGCAAGACTATCAAGTTTGGGAAAGCAGTTTTATGCACTGGGCTGCAAGGCAACGAGGCACATCAAGGCACCACAATCTTGTATTGCATGGCAAAATTCATAGTCCGAATGCTCAGTACTCAGGCTGAGCTTTGAAGCATTAATGTAGGACTGTGGACCAGTCAGAAGGGTGGACTGGGCTGGGAGCAAGCTGGGGTGCAGGGCAGGGAAATACCAATCTGGTAGTAATCCTGTCCACACTGGCTGAACAGCCAAGACCTCTGCCACCAGACCAGGCCTTCTGGGCCTGTGGGAACTTGCAGTGCTAACCACACTTGGATCCCTTGTGTCAGCACAACTGTGGGTTCTGAGTTCAGGTCTCCTAGGAGGTGCTAAGCTCGTTTAAGAGGCAAGATCCAGCCTTCTTAATTCTTAATTGTTAGCCCAGAGATGGTTCAGATGAGCTGTCTTTGGGTGTATGTATGTATGTGACGTGAGTGGCGCTGTGGTCTAAACCATAGAGCCTAGGGCTTGCTGATCAGAAGGTCGGTGGTTCGAATCCCCATGACGGGGTGAGCTCCCGTTGCTCGGTCCCAGCTCCTGCCCACCTAGCAGTTCAAAAGCACGTCAAAGTGCAAGTATATAAATAGGTAGTGCTCTGGCGGGAAGGTAAACAGTGTTTCCATGCGGGAAGGTAAACAGTGTTTCACCAGAAGCGGCTTACTCATGCTGGCAACATGACCTGGAAAAACTGTCTGCAGACAAATGTCGGCTCCCTTGGCCAGTAAAGCGAGATGAGCGCCGCAACCCCAGAGTCGTTCGCAACTGGACTTGACTGTCGGTGTCCTTTACCTTTATGGTTGCCAATGGAGAATTATGCTTCATGAAATGGGCTCTGCTCTGTGGAAGCTTATGGCATAATACACCAGACTGTTAGCCTTTAAGATGCCACAAGGCTCTTTGTGGTTTTTATTACTACGTCACATGAGCTATGGCTGGCCTTTAGAATGGATTCCAAGGCTAAGCCCACACTCCTTATTCATTTGACTGGAGATAACATTTGCCTTGGTTTGACACGTACATCTGCATCAGTGTGCCTATGCATGCATGTGTATCTATACCACATGTGCAGAGCTGTTGTTTTTAAGACGAATCTTCAGTTTAATTCGGTGAGATTCACTGGCAGGGAACATTTGTGGGAGAGGAAAAACAGAGGCAGGCTTGAGCTACTGTGTGTCAAGCGTATGCTAATGGGTTCTGCATGAAGAGAATTAAAAGGCAGTGTTTTCAGAGGAGTGGGGAAATGAAGAAACAGAACAGTCAGCTACCAAGATGTTATACTGGGCGTCTTGCTCCAACTATTTGTCTGTTGGAAAGGTGCTAATTCTGGCAAAGGTTATAGAAATTGCCCTAGCAAGTTTTAATCTAAAAATATTTGTCAAAGCCTAGGAGTAAATTTGGTGTTTTTAATGTTGTGACCCACCCTGTGATCTTAAGATGAAGGGCGGTATACATATTTAATAAGGAAGCAAGTTGCCTGATTTCCACTTATGTCCTTTAATGGCACCATATCTGTATCCCACTGCTTCCTTCAGGAGCCCAATGGTAGAATTGGGCCCAATGTACATGGGTTGGGCCCAATTCTACCTCAAAACTATCTGGCAAGGTTGGTTGGGCTGGGAGATAAGGATTAACTCAAGGCAACCTATCAATAACTTGTGACACCTCTGCTGAAATGTGTTGCATTAGCTGCCACTTTGCTACGGGGATAGATGCAAGTTTTTTTTTTTTTTTTTAAACAAAACAAAATAAAAAAATCCTTCCAGTAGCACCTTAGAGAATTTTTTAATTTAATTTTTTATTTTATTTTGTTTTGACTATGGCAGACCAACACGGCTACCTACCTGTAACTGGAACTATGGAAGGTTTTTTTTTACTTGTGTATAAAGCACCTATATCAGGGAGATGGAGACTATGGCTCTGCTCCCAACCCTAAATTCTTGTTGGTTTTTAGGTATTAATACTGTTTTATGATCTGTATTAGATTTACATTGTTTTTTTTGTTTTTTTGGTACACCACTTGGGTATTCTCTGTAGGTTGGTTTATAAATTCTGAAATGAAATCAATTAAAAATAAGCTCACCCAGTGAATTCATCATGCTGTGTGGGAATTTTTGAACCCAAATTTTATCTCAAACTGTTGAGCACTCTGAAGGCTTTCCCTCACAACTGATGCAACAAAATACCATAATAGTTGCAAGCTCATGTAGCAGAAGGCTCTTCATAATGAAGCACAGCGGTGCAGGATGAGTTATGCTCATGCTCTAGGCCTGTCTGAACAATGCAGTTTGGGTGCCAAATGTTTATTTTCCAGTCTTGTGTGTCAGTCAACAGTCAAATATTTTTTGCTTATTTGAAACTGCCAAGAAATGTCCAAACATGATTTATTCAAGTAAAATGATTCTCTCACTCATCACATTTGTAGTCTTAGATTAAAGGTAAAGGTAAAGGGACCCCTGACCGTTAGGTCCAATCGCAGATGACTCTGGGGTTGCGGCGCTCATCTCGCTTTATTGGCCAAGGGAGCCGGCATACAGCTTCCGGGTCATGTGACCAGCATGACTAAGCCGCTTCTGGTGACGGAAACGCCGTTTACCTTCCCGCCAGAGCGGTACCTATTTATCTACTTGCACTTTGACGTGCTTTCGAACTGCTAGGTGGGCAGGAGCAGGGACCGAGCAATGGGAGCTCACCCCATCGCGGGGATTCGAACCACCGACCTTCTGATCAGCAAGTCCTTGGCTCTGTGGTTTAACCCACAGTGCCACCCGCATCCCTAGTCTTAGATTACCTGTCACTAAATGACTTAAATTTAAGGCATATCTTAAAACAGAAAGAAAGTGATTTGAAAACCGCAACATGTGAACTAAGCATTTTAACCAATTCAAATCAGTTCAATGAAGCGAATAGTTTATGCACATTCTGTAGATATTATTTGCATTAAGTACATGGTTTTATGGTTTATTACAGGGGTCCCCAAACTAAGGCCCGCAGGCTGGATACGGCCCGTGCAAGCTGCCGCCCGCCGACTGCTCTTACTGGTGTGGCGCGGCTGCCCATCTCCAGGTCTGTGCAGCGCTGGAAATAGCTTCTGCGCATGCGCCAGTGTAATTTCTGGCGCATTTTCGGGGTCTGCGGAGGCCTGTGCGCATGCGCACAAGCTATTTCCAGTGCACTTCCGGGTCGGCGAAGCACCGGAAATAGCTTGCGTGCATGCGCACGGGCCTCCACATACCCGAAAATGTGCCGGAGATGACGCTGGTGCATGCGCACAAGCTATTTCCGGCGCTGCGCCGGAAAAAGCAAGTGCACATGCGTATGGGCACACGCTCCCTGCTCTCTGGCCCGCCGCACGATCGGTGCCGGAGGAACTGGCCTGAGGCCGGATAAGTTTGCCGACCCCTGGTTTATTATTTCATAGGTACATAATAACTTAAAAATGGAAAGCATAATGCTGGTGGTCAACAAAAGACGTTTAAAGACTGTCTCAAGGCAAATCTAAAAAAATGTAGTATAAACACTGACAACTGGGAAACACTGGCCTGCGACTGCTCCAGTTGGAGAACAGCCTTTACCAAAGGTGTCATGGGCTTTGAAGACATTTGAACTCAGGACACAAGGGAGAAACGTGCTAAGAGGAAGGCACACTTGGCAAATCCACACCGTGACCAACTCCCGCCCAGAAACCAATGTCCCCACTGTGGAAGGACGTGTGGATCCAGAATTGGCTTCCACAGTCACTTACAGACTAATTGTTAAAACTGTGTTTATGGAAGACAATCTTACTCGGCTACAAGTGATAGAAGAAGAAGAACTGCCTTGCTATATCAGCTGAAAAAGATCTGGCACTTTAAACCACTCTGCCCAGCATTCCATCCAAACAATGGCCAGCCAGATGACTCTGGAAACTCTTGTGCAAAGCAGGAAGGAGGCGGCTGACTGACCTCAGTGCCTGAGATTCACAGGTAAGAATATAATGGAACGTAGGAGAGACCTGCTTGATCAGAACAAAAGCCAATGTAGCCCAGTATTGTTTCCAATAGTGGGCAGACAGTACTTGAATATGAGCGTTGCATTTAGCTATCATGGCTAATAGCTGTTGCCAGGCAGGAATCTCAACTACAGCATCCATGACAGATCTTGTACCGGTACTATCCCCTCTTGAGATAGAGGCTTGATTTAAAGGCGATGGCATGCTGGGTATTCATAAATAATAATAATTTATTACTTACACCCCGCCCCATCTGGCCAGGCCTCCCCAGCCACTCTGAGCGGCTCCCAACAGAATATTAAAAACACGATAAAACATCAAACATTAAAAACTTCCCTAAATAATGTGCCCTTGCAGAGTCCCATGTGCGAAGTATCATGTCTAAGCCCAGTTGCCTCACCTGCAGAATTAACACACCAAGGATTTGTGGCCTGGGCAGATGCTGTGCTGGCTCACTAACTACCTGCACTCGGCAGATGGAGACCTGGTTTAGATGTGCCACAAGGTGCCTGGGACCCATAGCTGTCAAGTTTCGGATTTGAAAATAAGGGATCAGCAGTCTCACCTATCCCGGGGACAGGCACATGTCAGTGGTGGGCGGAGCCAGAAGCAAAAGTGGGTGGAGCAGCAATGTAAACTCCAAGCGGGCTCAGGCTCAGAGCGGAGCAAAGAGGAGGGCAGCCATGTGCTCCGCGCAATGGAGCCCCATTGTCGTCTTGTCTGATCCCATCAAATCAGGACAGGAAGCAGCAGCTGCTCAAAGGCAGCCAGGCTCCACCCACCAGCTAACCCTATTGGCCGGCTGAGGGTCTCGGCAGCAACGGATAGGGGCTGATGCAGGGGGAGGAATACACCCCCCTGTAAGCACGGGAAACGGCTCCCACTTGCTTTGAGGGCTGAGGCTTTTCTCTCCAAGTAGGCGAGGTCTTCCCACCCAGTCCCTGGCCAGCAGGGGAGGAGCTGCTTCCATTAAAAACGGGAAATTTAAGGGAAATAAAAAATAAGGGAGAGCAGCGGGGAAACTGCTTGAAATAAGGGAGAATCCTGGGGAAAACGGGATGCTTGACAGCACTGCTGGGACCCCAAGCGGGTAATCATTCTAGGCTTGTCTGCTGTCATGTTTAAATTGGACTTCAGACTCCATTAAATATATTCTTACATCTAAATGTCCCTGCACTTACTGCCTGGCGGCTCCCTGCAATTTCTTTTTAATCCCCTCAGTGTATAAACAAATTAATGCAGAAGTGAGCTATTCCTGTACATGTGGTCACATATGAGCAGGGTCCCAGGGGTTTAGGATATTCAAAATGTACATTTAAGAGACACTAAATTGTTTCTTACGTGTTCTTTGGAACGTCACCAGTAAGAAGCAGGTGATTTTTCAAGCCGTGTGTAATCTCATGTATTAGCTGGTTAGAGTATTAATGCTAATAGGAAAAGCGATAAGCTGAAGGAGCTGTCAGAATTCTCCCACTCCCCTCCCATGAAACGCCTATCAAATCTCTAACAGGTTGGAAAAAATAGTCACTGAACAAAAACCATTTAAGTCACATTATTGACTGTCCACTTGCATGAAAGCTAAAGATAGCCACTTTATCCCTTCCTCCAGTTTTTCTTTTCTTTGGATAATTATAATTTTCTGCTTCAGCTGAGAAAGCCATTTCTGATGCTGCTGAAGTGCGTAATCAGTGTGCCCTTCTGGAGGGCAACAGGAATGACGCAGCAGTGACAATGGACCTCTGAGAAAGCAGCATGGTGCGTTTTGGGGTGCAATCCAAAAAGTGCTGCTACTGCAAAACCTCCTCCCTCCCCCCCCCTCTCTCTCTATATATATGTATATGTATATATATATATATATATCTTTGCATGAGGGCAAAAGAAACTGTGCCACAGACACCATTCCAACAAGCATCAGTAAAACATTTTGAGATTTTCCCTGTGTGTTCTTTAAGTCCAGAAATTGATTCAAGACTTCTACTCTCTTGCTCGCTCCTCTAAACCTTAAATGAATCATAAGCTTCTGTCAAGGTTGGGGCTGTGTGGCTTAGAGATGGTTCCATGGATACTGACTCCATCTCCTATCAAATCTCCTGCTGTCCCTTCATGCCTGGATCTGCCTCCCCCAAGATGCAAGCAGTGCCACCTTCTCTCCCTTCAACTCCTGCCTCAAAGCCTACCTTTTCTGAGAGACCTCTGGCTTCAACTCCTTAAATACTTACCTCCAACTGTAGCCAAGCTTGACTAGAACTGCATTCACACCCATTTAAATTTGCTACTCTTCTTTCCCACTTTCAATTTTAGACTGTCCCCCTCCTTGGGAGCAGAGGCCTTTTTTTGCAGCACAAACCATCGTGAGCCTTACACAAGCAGATGCAATGGAAGCTTAAAAACATGCAGAAGAGTCCAGCATCCTGCTCCCACAGAGGCCAAACAGATGCCTACAAGCAGGACCCAATCATAGGAGCACTCTTCCCTCCTGTGGTTGCCAGCAGGGGCATCGCTGGGGAGGGGCGGTGGGGGCGGTACGCCCCCAGTGACAGGGTGAGCAGCGGCGGGTGGGGGTGACAAGCGCCACCCCGGGAGCAGCAGCACACGGATGGGGTGCTTCCGCCGCTTTTTTTCGGCGGGGTGTCAAACTTGTCACCCCCTCCTCGCTGGTCACCACCCCCCGCCGAAAAAAACCGCGGGGGGGGGGGGCGGGGAAAGGAAGCAGAGCAGGCGCATTTAAGCGCCGCTCTGCTTCTTTTTCCCCTTTCCGCCGAAAAAAACCGCGGGGGGGGGGGCGGGGAAAGCCTGGAAAGGAAGCGTTTAAGCGCCGCTCTGCATCTTTTTCCCCTTTCCGCCGCTTTTTTTTTGCGGGGGGGCCGACCAGTGGGGGGGGTCACGCTTGTCACCCCCTCCTCGCTGGTCACCACCCCCCGCTGAAAAAAACCGCGGGGGGGGGGGGCTGGGAAAGGAAGCAGAGCAGGCGCATTTAAGCGCCGCTCTGCTTCTTTTTCCCCTTTCCGCCGCTTTTTTTTGGCGGGGGGGGGTCGACCAGCGGGGGGTGTGTGTCACGCTTGTCACCCCCACCTCGCTTGTCACCACCCCCCTGCTGAAAAAAAGCCTCGGAAAGGGGGAAATCCCCCCTTTCTGTATACACGTGCGTCGTGACGTCATGATGACGTCACGGCGCGCGCGTCGTGCCCCTCCCCCAGGGGGGTGCCTCTGCGCTGCCGCCGCCCCCAGCAGCGCAGAGGCTAGCGACGCCACTGGTTGCCAGCAATTGGTATCTAGAGGCATACTGCCTCGGACACTGAAGCACTTTATGGATGCGACCAGAGCATGTTAACAGTTGTCCCTGTCCAGAAAATGTTGAAGGAGAGGGGGAAGAAGCTGAAAATGAGTGTGGCAGGCCACCTGGCGAGTTCATGACAAAGGTATTATTTTCTTAATCTGGACACGTCCTCTTTGGTGATTTTGGCATATTAAGATTACAAGGATGCTCCTGAGCTACATTCCTCAAGGGCGCTTGGGTCTAGTTCTCACTGAGCTGATAAATCTCCACCTGGGATTTTAGGTGCCTATGTGACAGAATGTCTCCGTATGAAAACACTGTTCCATTACCAGTGCTGAAGGAAGAATACGCCACTTGAACAGCTGTCTGGTCCCAGTCCAGTTTGAAGTTGAAGACCCCCTCCCCTGCAAGAAAGCACAGAGGTCCTGAAGTTCCCCATCAATGCTGAGCACCTGGATAAATACTTAGGAGCCTAGCTGCTGCATCCGGCCAGTGGCCCATCTAGTCCAGCCTCCTGTTCTCCCAGTGGCCAAGCAATGCCCCCAGGGGAAGACCACAAACAGGGCAAGAGGGTTTCCAGCAACTGGCACTCTTGCCTTATCTTCAAAATGTCAACAGATGTTACAATCTGACTACTTTCTGCAGATTGAAGGGTGAGGGGGAGAAAGCAAATTACAACCCAAATCTTTCTTGAATCTCTCTGCTGTTGACATGAGAAGTCAGAAAGGGAATTTCAGTCTTATTTCTAATCAATGGCCTGAGATTTCAAAAGTGCTCACTGCTGTGGTCACAGGCTGTGCTGTAGGATGGCTAAATGATTTAGTGGGTAATAAATATGATTTAAGGGCTCCGGGGTGGATTTTCAAATGGCAGTGAACCTCCCAAGTCCTATCAAGCTGCTATTTAGGGCTCAAAAATACCCCAGAGGCAGAATCAGAGCTACTTTGCAGCTCTATTTCCACTGAGATTGCCTTGGGCACTGGCTATTTACATTTCTCTCCTCCCACCAAATACATTTTCTCACACTTAGAAGCATGCTAACCCTTTCCTCTCCTCCAACTGTGCTTTAAATTAGACCATGCTTCATTTATCTCCCCCAGAGACCTAAGTTTCAGGAACCAGCTGACTGATCCATCCTTTGAAAACTCAGACACTTTACTGTTGGTTCCACCAGCACAAGGAATAACGAACAAGGAAGATCAGGATTTTGCAGACATGAGTGTGCCAATGACTCTGATTATCATTCAATCTTCAGGGTTAAAATCACATTTTGGTCCTGCAAATATCAAATGCTTTTTCAGAAAAACTATGCAAATTCAGCATATTTGCATTACATCTGCATCATATGGAAATGATTTTTTTTCAAATATGGGAAGGCTGAACAGCACAACCCAGTACCTAGCAGAGATGAGACCAACCCAGATCTCACAATTTTTAGGTGTACATGTGAAAGAGCAGGGGGAAATTTATCTAAAAATGTAAAGCATAAATGCAACAAACAGGTGGTTGAAAACAGGTGCAAAACTCATGTACACTCTTCAGAGCCTGCTCTTTCTATGGCTCTCTAGTTTTTCATTAAGCAATGCATGTTTTCTCATTTGTGGAGGAGGCGAGGGTTTATAGCTCCCGATTCAAATCAGCACTTAACTTTGTCACACCATTTCTTGTTAGACAATATAGCAGAAAGGTCTTGGACTCTGTGTATGGTTTCTTTATTTTTATTTTTTTGGTATGGTTTCTTTAAAGATCACCTCTGTTCCATATCTGACGCAGAAGGGTCAAATGCTGACAGCATTTGGCGCTGAGTCAGAAAGCAAAGCCTTCTGACTTCTCAAAAGCATAACTGAGAGGTGAAGTGGAGTCTGACAGTCAATAAGCTCCTGTTCTTTATTAAGTATGGACAATGGGGAACTGAACAAGTGTACAGAAGAATAACAGTGTGAATGTTATGACTTTATTGTTTCTGTGGCTACATTAATGAAATCCTGGGGAGGGAGTATCATTTACTTTGGTTTCTCTGTGAAAACAGCCAGCTTTCAGCTCAACAAATGGGCTAGACCTTTGCCCGTAAGCCCATTTCAATGCGGTAATCGAACATGGAGCCCGTCCCACTGCTTAAACTGGCCTCCAAGTGATAGAGCAACTTTGCATCTGCAGTACCTGTAGAATGAGAGTTATTTTCTCTCCTTAATACAAGGAGTGGCTGAAAAGGCTCCCAGTCAAACTGGGAAACCATTGCCATTCTATTTAGGCTGGGGCTTTTCCAAGCAGCCGTTGTAGCTGAACAACAGCTGAGCCCCTGAACAACAGCAACCAGAAATTTAACTTTTGTAAAAACAGTTGTAGAACTAGGCCAATTTTCACAACAGAATTGAGGCTCAGTATGGCTGGGATACCAAACAGCTTGATTCACAAGACCAGCCGGTCCTCTCCTCCTTCCTGAATGACCTGGCCAATGGATACTTGGTTTTGCTGCTTGAGGAAACATTCCTTCTTGCACTCCATGAGTAGATGGAAATCTCGCCACATTTTCACTTGCTTCAGATTTGGACCATGGCTTTCCCGCACACTCTTCTGCTTCTCTCGCAGTTTCTGTTACTCAAAAGAACAGTCAAAATCAGTCTAAGAAATGATTCAGAGCTACAACAGTTACCTCACAGTGGGGCATGAACATTTATTTCTCTGAACAAGAGATCCTGGCCTCAACCCAGTACACCCAAAGGAGCGTCTCCACCCCTATCGTTCAGCCCGGACACTGAGGTCCAGCTCCAAGGGCCTTCTGGCGGTTCCCTCATTGCGAAGTTACAGGGAAACAGGCAGAGGGCCTTCTCAATAATGATACCCTCCCTGTGGAACACCCTCCCTCCAGATGTCAAGGAAATAAACAACTACACAACTTTTAGAAGACATTTGAAGGCAGCCCTATTTAGGGAAGTTTTTAATGTTTGATGCTTTATTATGTTTTTATATATGCTGTAAAAGCTGCCCTGAGTAGCTGGGGAAACCCAGCCAGATGGGTGGAGTATTATTATTATTATTATTATTATTATTATTATTATTATTATTATTATTATTATTATTATTCAATTGCTGCTACATTGTCTGTGTGGCATTACAAGGTCCTGGGACAGCCACTGTTGGGGCAGAACTCAGCATGCATATGCAGAGTGCTCAACCTGTGAGCTACAGCCTGTCCCCTAAATCTGAGCTCCATGCTTAGCACTAAAAACAACAACACATAGACCAGCCTTTCTCAACCTTGGGTCCCCAGATGTTTTTGGCTTACAACTCCCATCATCCCTAGGCAGCAGGACCAGTGGTCAGGGATGATGGGAGTTGTAGGCCAAAAACATATGGGGACCCAAGGCTGAGAAAGGCACACATAGATTAAGCGTTTTGTGTATGTTGAAATAATAGAAGACAATTTTTGATGACAATTCTGCAAATAATATCTAAAACAGGGTTAAAAGGAAATTCAAAATGAACTGTTATCAGGACTATAAACATATTAGTCACTGCTCTGTAGTCTGCTTTGTAATCTGGAATGAATAATAACAACAAGAACCTCATTTGTACCCCACCTTTTTCTCCAAGGAGCTCCAGGTGGCACACATGCCCCCCCCATTTAATCCCCACAACAACCCTGTAAGGTAGAGGTTAGGCTGAAAGACAGTGGCTGGTCATCCTAGTGAGCTTCATGGCTGAGTTGGGATTTAAAGCCTCTCATGTCCTAGTCTGACCCTCTCACCACCTGACTAACTCTAAACATAAAGAAAAAATGAAATTAATCTTTACAAGGAATTCCGTCCTTAAAAGTATAACACTTGCATAACCGAATTTATAAGGGAAACGTTAAAGAAAGAAGTAAAGAAAAAGGAATTATTTGTACAATTCTGAAGACGATTAAAAATGTACAGAACTCAGCAAGGGCCTTAGTCAACGCAGCTATCTCAAAAGCACTTCAGTTACTTTCTATAAAAACACCAAGGACAACAGCTGGGAGATGTATCATCTTCAGCCAGTTTCTGTATATACCACTTCAAATTGGATCTAGGAAAGTGTTGCCTGCATTACAATATCTTATCCCTGGGGTTCCTGGGGAACGTGCTGTTTGTAAAAGATAGTCAAGCAGCTTAAGCGTTATCTATAGGAAACCGACTTTAGAATTGTTTCTATATTTTATTTTGAGAAGCCGATTTCTCTGAGCTGCAACAGAATGGTTTTTCGGAGGCTGTGCATAAGGACCAGAATAAACTAATGACAGGCATGAAATGTAGCATTTTCTAAAATTGAAAGGGAATATTTTAAAAATAATAACCCATTATTACCTTTCCAAGGTTTTCTTGTTCCGTGATCATCCGAGTATATTGTTCCCTTAAGAAGATGATAAAGAAGACGACAAAATAAACACACACATACACATTATTTACAAAGCACCTGCGGATGTGAAGTCAAAATGCTGGAGAATCATAGCACCTGCTGTGGCTGCAGAGACCAGGAACTCGTGACTGCTCCTCTCTGGGGAGCAAGCCTGGGCAGTGTGTATGGAGGTCCTGGGCTGCTAGGCGACAAGACCCCCACTCTTGGCTCCACTGATGTGGTCCAAAGGAAAGCAGAGCAATCAGTTCAGCACCAGCTTGGCTGCAGGAGTCGCTGGAAGGCACCACCCAACTGTTTTAGGGACTCCACTCCAGATTTGTGTAGGGCAGGGGACAGCAACCTTTTTCAGCCGTGGGCTCAGACCATGTGGTGGGCTGGACTATATATTTTTTTTGGGGGGGGATGAATGAACGAATTCCTATTCTCCACAAATAACGCAGAGATGCATTTTAAATAAAAGGACACATTCTACTCATGTAAAAACACGCTGATTCCCGGACTGTCTGCGGGCTGGATTTAGAAGGCGATTGGGCCGCATCCAGCCCACGGGCCTTAGGTTGCCTACCCCTGGTGTAGGGTTTACTCCTTAACCCTTTCTTCTTCCAAAGATGTCCCGCAAAGCAGTAGGTATGGATTTTTCCTTGGAGTTTACTCTCAAAGCCTTTCTCACAGTTGTGTTTAGATCCAAGGCAGCGGAATTCTAGGATCAGAGTTTTCCTTCTCCTAGATGAGCTACCTTCCCATGTTGCTGAGCCCCATCTGCCTCTCATTTCCCTCTACAGCATGTGCATAAACTGCCTTCTTGCCGTTAGACCCACTATTGGCTTCATCCACTGAATCTGCCGGAGCCTGTCTTCACATGCAAGGGAAGTTCCTGACTCACCGAGGGTTTGAGAGCCATTGGTTACCCTTACCTGGTTCTGCTGGCCAGCTGCAGCCGTTTCCTGGAATTGTGGCTACTGTTGTATGCTGACAGCTTCTAGGGAGCCACAGGTGAGAGCTGAATGCAGGGTGGGGACCAATGGCAGACAAACTACCCCAGAAGGAGCATGATGTGTCCCCCACCAGAGGTACTATCCCAGCCTTAACACCGCATACACCCCAGCACTTTTAGAGGGTTCAAAGTAGTACCAGTACTTACTTTGTGTGCCAGTCAAATTTACAACAGCCCTGTAAGGCAGCTCCATATCATTATACCCATGTTGCAGGTGAGGGTCTGAGACTTTTTATTCAAAATTCCAATGGACTCTTGAGTAGATGATTCATTATGATTATTATTTTCTACTGTTAAAACACATATTTGTGTATATCTTTCCTGTTTTACTTCAAGGGCCTAGGAAAGTGATTAAAAACCTACCTATTGTATATTCAATTTGACACCATCTTAAAAGGTAGATTACACTGAGTAGGAATGAATTTTCTGAAGCTTGGCAGAGAGCTATATGGCCAAGGGGGATTTGGAGATGAGTGTCCTGCATTTGAAGCCTACAAGACTATGTCCTGAAGGACACTGGTTTCACACATCTAAGCTTCTATAAATTTGTGAGTCATCAAGGTAAGCTGAAAACCCCAAAGGAATTCACTGGATGATAGAAAAACAACAAATGTGAACCCTCCTACTTCAGCAGCCTATAACGATCCTTCAACTTCACTGAAATCATTGCAACTCTTGGCTCCGTCATCTGAGCAAAATGACAGTTTAACAGTTGACTAAAAGGGGGCTGATCCAAGGACTGGAAGCCTGGGACAGAAAATTCTTCCAGCTGGGAATCTTAAGAACTATAAATCCTCTCAGGCGGGGTGTTGTAGCTTTCCACTGGGGGAGGCAGAATAGGATTCCTCATGTGCTCCCCCCACCCCAGCCAAGACTATTGGGAACTTGCTCTTGTCTCCAGGGCCTGTGCCAACCATTTGCACATTCCCACCCCACATATCGCATGTCCTATGGGGAAATGGGATTTGCGCCTGGAACAGGTTTACTCTTGCAGCCCGGGATATCCATCTTTCTCATAACCTGCATGCAGCTGCTGTAATTTGTGCCAGGGCCAAGGCGACCTCAATTGCCCCCAAGAGAATGCACATCTATTGACATCCTTCCCCATCTCTTTAGGTTCACCAATTGCTCTTTAGTCCCAAGACTGGCTTTTACTTGGAAGGAGAAAAAACAGACAACAGAAAACTAAACCTCTGAATGTCAGGGTTGTTTTTTAGTTTTTAGTTTTTTTTTTGCTATTTATAATGATGTCTGGAAAGAATGCAACTTAATTTTGAAAGTTAAAACTATTTTTAGAGAACAAAATTAACTTTTCACATTCCTCGGTACTGACTCCATGGAACAGAGGATGGGGATCAGAATTAGGGCATTTTTGGTTCATTAGCAAACTGAGGTTCTGCTTATGGGTTGTTTGAGCTCAGTTTACATTCCAGTGCTCGCAATAAGAGACGTCCAGCCCTGAAAGGATTTCTAGAAATCTGCCTTCTCTTTCCATCCTCCACTTATTGAATTTCTGCCTATCAAAGCCTCTGCTTATTTCCTAGAGAATTTGCACTCTCCTGGTTTTTTTCACATGGAGTAGCAAATGGACATTCAGAAGAGTAACTCACCCAGAAGCACCCTCTCTTTTACTGTGCAGTAAAAAAGCAAAAGTGCAGGAGGCAGACACAGAAGACACCTGGAAAATGGAGGAACCCCCCCCCCCCTCCATGACAGATGGGCATCCTGATGTGCCTTTTCATAGTTCTTGCTGCTCCCAGAACTGCCCCTGTCTGCAGCATGGGGGACAGACAAGTGAGTGACTTGGGCAGGTAGAAGACTCACCAGCATAAACTAGGTGGCCTCTTAGGACTGGATGGGATGAGCACTGGACACCCAGCCTCTGACATGCTCTTCCTTCTCTGTAAGCACCTAGATACCAGGCAATCCACAGTGGCCCCAATAAGCTTGGCATTCTAAATACAGTACATACAAAGTTTGTGAAATAGCCACTATAGCAGACCAAGGTCTGAGAAGTAGGTTACAGCAAACAGACTGAGAACAAAACCCACTGAGCCGAGAAACACTCTCAATGTTCATTCACTAACTTCCACTGCAACTGTCCTCTCATTTCCACTTTAGCTTTACTATTCCTACTATTTCTTTGCTCAGCATTCAACTTGTATTTTCTCCAATGACACGGATTACACCTCTCCATATATTTGCAAGGGTTTTTTTTATCTGTTCCTGGCTGCTCCCCAATTTAACCACCATAAATGGAGACTCGAGATCAACAGGCGACATAAACAGTATTTTGTTCTTCAATGAGCTCTCTCTCTCTCTCTCTCTCTCTCTCTCTCTCTCTCTGCAGTCCTGTTTTCCTATGGAGAGAATCCTAAATGGAGCCACAGCAAACAAGAAGTGTCACTGCTGAGACTGTTAAGCAGAGGGAACAGAGAATTCCACAAAAACTTAACATGGTCAGTTTCTTCTAGTTCAAGACTAATTACACCTCCATTTCTGAAAAATTGTTTGGAATTAAACCACAGTCCCAAGTGTATCATCGAATCATAGAATTGTATAGTTGGAAAAGGACCCAAGGGTCATCTAGTCCAACCCCCTGCAATGCAGGAATCTCGGCTAAAGCATCTGTGACAGATGGCCACCCAACCTCTACTTAAAAAGCTCCAAGGGAGTCCACCACCTCCCAAAGGAATCCATTCCCCTGTTGAACAGCTCTTGCTGTCTGAAAGTTCTTCATCTTGTTGAGTCTTAATAACCTTTCTTGCCATTGGAATCCATTGGTTCAGGTCCTGCCCTCTTGAGCAGGAGAAAACAAGCTTGTTCCCTCTTCCATGTGGCAGCCCAGGCACGCCAGCTCCCTGGGCCACGAGTGCCCTAGCCCCCACAGCATTTTAAATGGGGGGGCAGGGCACCCACAAAGTTTGGTCGGGGCTGTGTGCATGCTGTAGGAGCATGTGCGCACTATGTCATAAGGCTGTCACTACAGGCGTGAGTGATGTCAGCACACCAATGTAGCTGATGTAGTGTGCTGACTTGGCGGCCCCAGGCACCCACAGCCGTGGGGGCAAGCTGGTGCTGCTGTGACAGCCTATGAGGTGTTTGAAGATGGCTCTCCTATCTCCTCTCAGCCTCCTCTTTACCAGGCTAAGCATACCCAGCTCCCTCAACCATTCCTCATAAGGCTTGGTTTCCCGGGAATGGTCTTAAGGCACTAGTGAGCCCAACCTCTTGCTGAAGCTAAGCATGTCTGGGACTGACCAGTACTTGGGATGTTCCTGGGGAGCATATGTGTAATGCCTCGGGTTCCAGGTTGAAGGAAGTCAGGATATAAATGTAAGAAAATGAGTAAATACCTGATTGCCTTTCTTCTTTCCTGCAGATCTGAAGAAACATACATCTTCATCTCGTCTTTGGCGCGCTGAAGGCTGACTTCTAGGATCTAAGAAGAAACACCTGAATTTAGATACCAACCGCCCTTCCCATGTAAGCAGTATCATCTTACTGAATGACTACAAAATAACCTTTTTCAGACCGACCTTTTTCATGCAGTTGACGTGATGATAGCGGCTTTCCTCCTGAATACACTCTTCATGAAGGGCCTTCACCTCCTAAAGCAGGAAGTGCACATTTTTAACACGTAAGATGACAAAAAGCCTGCAACATCAGGACCATTTTCAAGGAAAGAGTGCTTGTTGTCAACATCCCACTGTCACTGGTGATTCAATTGCTTCCTCTTCAGCCAAAGCAAGCAAAGTAATTGCTGTTAAGTTTAATTGGTCCAGGGGTGGATGCAGCCAACCCTTTTGCCACATGTCTGCACCTGGCAGAATGACAGGCCAAATGCCTGGATGCAGCCGTCTGCCCCCTGTGTGGGCCAAGTGGGGAAAGCCTGAGCGCATGTAAAACCAAGCTGATGAGATACGGAAGGGCAGCTCTGTCCTGACTGCTTTCCTACCTGCTCCAGTGCAGAACGGTTGCTCTCCAGGCCTGCTGCACAGCTGTCATACTGGGTTTTTCTCTCTCCGCATTCTTGGGTCAATTCCTGGCGGGGGGAAAGGTAGAAGGGCACATGAATTCTAACAGCATGTGGCACCTGGGGAGATCATGTTCTTGTCAGTCCTGCTGCCTAACCTCAGCTATTGGCACACAGAGGCCCTTACATAAACAAAAAAGGCATCTGAGGCACACCACTCATGGGGAAGCCACCAGCTTCACAGACCGACAGATCAAATAGGGTAAACCACCATGTAACTTGCAAGCTCCCCCCCCCCCCAACTTTAAAAACATGTATCACTACCCAGCGTCGTTAATGCTTTGGTGGATTAGGTTTCCCACTTGTTCATTCCATAGCCTAGATTTTGACTCGGCTGCATTAAAATTAAGCTTGCGCGATTTTAAAAGGATTGTGTTCCTGTACAAACAGTTTGTACAGATATTCACTTATGCCATGAGATAATCAGCATCACTAGCAACAGAGCACTCTAGTGAAAGGTAAACTACAATCTAGCTTGTGATAGGAAGCATGGCAGGGCATACTATACTGGTGAAGCAGCAAGTGGCCCTGGTGTAGGCCAGCCTTCCCTAGCCTGGGCCCCCATCACTGAAGCTGATGGGATTTATAGTCCAAAACAGCCCCAGAGTCCCAGGCTGGGAAAGGCTGCTGTATTCTACAAATTGTGCTTAAAATCAAAGTTTGCCTTCACCCATGTAATAAAATAACTAAGGTTGGGGGAACATATTTCAAGTGAGGGTGCAGGACACCAGGAATTTCTCCTACCTTAGAAGAAGAAGAAGAAGAGTTTGGATTTGATATCCCGCTTTTCACTACCCGAAGGAGTCTCAAAGCGGCTAACATTCTCCTTTCCCTTCCTCCCCCACAACAAACACTCTGTGAGGTGAGTGGGGCTGAGAGACTTCAAAGAAGTGTGACTAGCCCAAGGTCACCCAGCAGCTGCATGTGGAGGAGCGGAGACACGAACCCGGTTCCCCAGATTACGAGTATACCACTCTTAACCACTACACCAAACTGGCTCTAACTACCTTAGCCCCTCTGTAATAAATATAAGAAGTGTCTTGGTGTGTTACATCAGACCACCTGAGTGTTCTGCTAGGGGGCGTCATTTTAGGAGGTGAAACCTAATTTTTGCAAATTTATTCAGTGAGGCACCTTATATTTTTTAAGGTTTCGGGTCTGCTATTATTTTTGTGATTGGTCAACATTTAGCTTAGTAAGTCTACATTTGATGAAGAAGTACTTAAACTACTTTTGGAAAACCAAAGAATTTAATTTTACCTTCTGAAAATGTCAGATAATGCTAAATAACAACAACAATAAATACTAACAAAAATATTAATATATAAGATTACACTTTTACACTTATTTTTCTTACCAAGAAAAACTAAATTATCTTAATTTATCCAAAATACATTTCAAATTCCCATGTCATGTTACAACATTTTTGCACCCCTCATTTTTGGAATTTGAAAGTTGGAAAATTCAACACGCCCTAAATTTTCTGCTCATGTGAATGGGCTGAAGGTGACCATCACCCCATTCCTCTGTCCGGCAGATGAGTACGATGCATCGGAACATGGATGTTTCACCCTTATTTAAGGCATTTTATCCTTTGCCCTTTAGCAAAAAAGACTCTCAGATTGGCTTTCAAGAGAGCAGCAGCTCCTTGCCACTGCCAGTGGCAGTTCTACCTGCCTTGCTCCCCCACCCCACCCCGGAAGCTCTCTTTCTGCCCATCAGATCCAGGAGCACAGCTGCTGACAGGGCCCAGGCCACAAGAACAGGGCAGCTCCTGTCATACAGTTCGCTCGTCAGACAGCTAACAAGTTAACCATTGCACTACAACTTTATACAGGTCCTCTGGATAAATATTCAATAGCTGTCTTCTCTGATCATCCCAGGCTCCTTTGGGCACCATTTCCCTCATCTCAGCCAGAGCTTCACAGCAGCGCTCCCCATTCCAACCCTCTCTTGAATTTAGCAATATCTTAAAGCCACGCAGGTTTGTATCTGACACATATATGCTGCCTTGAGTTTGAGAAAAACACTAACAGACCCAGCAAACAAGCATATGATGAGCACACTGGATGGTGGATCCCTGGGGGTCCAATGTAGGTGTGGAATATAATTTTTTTTAAAGTCAATACTAACATTCACTCGACTATTATTTCTCTTCCAAGGAGGTTTACACTTGAAGAGACACTTTAAAATAGTTGAAAACACCAGATGCAGTTGATCATTTCCCTCCAATGTACATTTTGGCCTATATGATAGAGGCATCTAGCCACAGACAGTGTGGGGCATTACTTGGGGGGGGGGGGGCTCTGAGCCTCTTACTGCCATACAGGCAGAATTGCAGGAGAGGCGTTGGGAGAAATCTTGTCACACTGTAATCAGCCCAAACTATTTGTTCAAATAAACACAAACAAATTCAAGTCTCCTCCACTCACCTGACACTTCTGTCGCAACTGCCTTAAATCTTTGATAATCGGAGCAAGGCTTGACTTCTTATCAGCTACCATAGCATTCAGTTTTTTCACCTGTTTTATGGGAGGGAAAAGCATCACATGAATATGTTATTAACACCATAGCAGGAAAGCTGGAAACATTGGAGGGGGGGGGCAAAGGAAGATTAGAAAGACAAATGA
Organism: Lacerta agilis; assembly: GCF_009819535.1. NCBI lineage: Eukaryota > Metazoa > Chordata > Lepidosauria > Squamata > Lacertidae > Lacerta > Lacerta agilis. The sequence goes on from NC_046328.1 coordinate 3,953,957, forward strand.
GGAGGGAAAGATCAAGTAAGACGTGATAAGTGGAGACTGGCCATATACCCAGCACAAACAGTGTTGGCACACCAGGACACCCACAGCCACACTGCTCTGCCAAAGTAGATCTTGCAGGGTGGTGGTAAGATTCAAACAGACAACACCCTTCCTTCCAACAGAGCCTTTCAATACCGGGGAGGAAAAATCACCATTTCAGACATGTTATCCAGAGTCCGACCCTTCATTTCATCCATTTCGCTCTTCACGGCTGACACTCTCTCTAGCTCCTCCTGTGTATAGCTGTATCCAGAGATACCCTTCTTGTCTTCAATTGCTTGCTGTTAGCATAGAAAAAGAAAGACGTTTCTGAGTATACGTTCTGATAGCAGACAAGCAAACAGATTCTGAATTGCAACCAATAAATCGTAAGAAAGCCCTATGAAAAGTTAAAGACTGCCTAGTTTGTTTTTTGATTAACTAAACCAGGGGTTGTCAACCTGGTCCCTACCGCCCACTAATGGGTGTTTCAGGAGTCTAGGTGGGCAGTAGGGGGTTCTACAACACAAGCTGAATCCTCCTTCCATCGAGCACTGGTGGGCGGTAGGGAAATTTTACCATCAATAAAGATGTATTAGTGGGCAGTAGGTATAAAAAGTTTGACTACCCCTGAACTAAACTATATGAAAATCAGTAAGAACAGGTCAGCTGCTGCGGCAAGACATCTCTTCTTAAAGGGCATCTTTGCACAAATCACCTAGAGGAGCTTCTAAAGAACCAGCTGCATTTGCAATCATCCATTCCTTTTATTTGTGGAGGATGAAATAATTCTGAGTGTGCTGTTGTTATTTATTTACTAAGCCATGCTTTCCACACACAGATTAATAGTGTTTGATCAAGAAATGAGGGACGACACTTATTATCATCTTACAGCCTCACTTGCAGCCTGTTTTGCTTTGTTTCAGAAGAAATAAAACCTTTTACTGAGCAGGGAAGAAGATAAAATACACGCTTGGTTTCCATATTTTGCCACAGCTTCTCTTATAACTGATAAAAATATGAATAGCTTTAGGAAAAGGGGCCATCTCTACACCAAAGCAATTTTCTAACAAAGCAAGTGACAGAAGACAGACATGATGCCAGGGAAGTGGGCTGTGGGAAGGGCACGTGGGCACTGAACTGAGCGTTCCTGTAATGATTGGATCTTCATTGTTTCAGTGGCCCAGTTTGTGTCTAAAACTAAACCAAACTGCTGCATAGGGCAAAAGAGGGAATGTGTGGGTTCCCAAAGCTTAGTGCTACATGTATACCAGGTCAATGTGCATGAGGAAGCCACTTCAATTTTTTAAAAGCAAGGCAAAATTTCAGCTTTTGAATAACAAAATGCTAGAACTGAGATACCATGTACAGGTGAAACTCGCAAAATTAGAATATCATGGAAAGGTTCATTTCTTTCAGTAATTCAACTTAAAAGGTGAAACTAATATATGAGATAGACTCATGACATGCAAAGTGAGATATGTAAAGCCTTTATTTGTTATAATTGTGATGATTATGGCATACAGTTGATGAGAACCCCAAATTAACAATTTCAACTTTGGGGTTCTCATCAGCTGCACACCATAATCATCACAATTATAACAAGCAAAGGCTTGACATATCTCGCTTTGCATGTCATGAGTCTATCTCATATATTAAACTTCAGTAGCTAATGAAAACAATTGCTTACATAAATTGACTTTTCCACGTTATTCTAATTTTTCGAGTTTCACCTGTACATAACTTATTTTAACATACAATAAAGACTAGCTCATGTCATTAGAACTGTCTCAAAGCCAATGCTAAAATACTGAACCTAAACCAAAGGCTTCACTTAACACTATAACACAAGTGTAAATGTCACTCTGATCATGAAATCACATAACTCAAACAAATGTTTGGGTGCTCCCTCCCTCTTCCCCCTTTCTCCTTTGCTGCTCTGCATGCTTGGAACTGCCTCCCAAAACACTTTGGATGCCGCCTCTCTAACTTCCTTCAAATCCTTCCTCAAAATCCACCCTTCCTGTGAAGCATGAACACGTGTAACTGACACAGCTGAATCTTTTCCCCCATCTCCACCCCTCCCATGCTGCATTTTTGACTGTAGGTTCCTTGGGGCAAGCAGCTCTCCCCCTGCATTATGTAAAGCACTTGGTGCCCTGGCGGTGCTGGAACAACCCCGGGCTTGGCCTGCTTGGCTTTGCAGGAAGAGCTTGAAGCTAGAAGATTCATCCTGGCTACCTGCATTTCACAGTATGGACAGGAAGATCGAATGGCCCATTACCAGCTGCTGCTGGATATCCTCGTGGCGTTGTTTTAGGAGCTCCTCTGTTCTCTGCAGGATGCCGTACTCAGCTGTAATTTCTGCTATATCCAGGCGCTTCTTTTTGTAAAGCGTGTTTTTGCTCCGAAGCTTATTAACATACCGCTTAAACTGAAATGAGAGATAACAGGGACCTTTGAAATATGAGGAAGTTACATTTAGCACAAACTATTGCACCCCGTCAAAATGTTTTGGGGCGGCCTTCCTCTCTATTAAGTACAGTATGTATTTCCCTCAGGAGTCCTGTACAGACCAATACCAAAACAACCTTTTTTTAAAAAAGGAAACTACATTTCTTTTCTTTTTAAAATCTGTGATATAGGTAATCTTTCTAAGTGTAAAAAATTGTGTTGCTTTTAAATAACAAATGCTTAAAGGTTGCCATCATTGGCAGTCTGAGACCCCCAGAGTAAGTGTATGTTCTATAAATAGTGTTGCAGGCAAGGAGCCCATCCTAAAATCAGCCCAGATCATCTGACATCCTGTGCAGGGCGGTGATGCTTTGTCTACCTTGCTGTGCTCCCACAACTATTTTTAAAGTGAAATACTGTGGACATTCTTAGTGAAAGAACAAACCCACCTACTGCTCAGTGTGTGTTCAACGCAGACCAGGCTATGTGTACCTTTAAGAACAGTCTTTTCTGCTGTGCCAAGGCTCAGGACAAGGTCACAGAAGTCACACAAGAAAGCAAGTGCATGATCATTTCAGGTTTTGGCAGGGTGTGGATCCCCAAAACACAGCTGCTGTGGAAGCTCTGCTCATTTCAATGGGGCTTGCACAGGAATCTCCCTAGCAGATGTTTGTTTTTTGCTTAAGAGGATAAAAGGCCCCCCTGTCCAGCAACAGCATTTGAAAGAGAGAGGCCTATATTGCCCACCCAGCAGTGATAACCTTGGTAATAAGTTGCTAGCGCACACACACCTAAAATGGCACCTGCAGCACTTTGGTGGTCTTAAAAGAAAAAAAGGAAACAGCTCACTTCCATTTAACAAAAGTTTCCCTGCCTGAGGGGATTCTGACTTGCCATAGGTGAGTCACCGGGTTGTTAACCTACGAAAGTCAGACAGATGCTGATTGCCCTGTCAAATCTGATCTTGCCTGCAGAATTCAGCATCCTGATAACCTCAGCTTTCCTTTTTTTAAAAAAAACAACAAGCAACTCTCTTACATATACACATGTACAGTGACAAGTTTGATAGTGTGCAGCCCAAGCCTTGATGAAAGCTTCAAAGCCAGGCAGGAGCTCTGTTGAGTTTCCAGTGCTCCGGGCAGGAGTCGCCCCACGCGGATTGGCAAAAGCAGAAATAACGATGTAAACAAAGGACACATAAAGCAACAATCGCATACAGGTCACTGAATCCAGTTTTTCCACACACATAATTACTTATGCATAAAGTTTTACTTTTTAAAAAAGAAACACTTGATACTGTAAAATACACTAAAAGTAAACGCTGGGATAACTAAGTGGGTAGAGCATGCAACTCTTAACAGGGTTATTGGTTCAAGCCCAGGTTGGGCAACAGATCCCTACATTGCAGGGGTGTTGGGTCTGTCCCCACCTAATTGCCTTCTTACCTACAACCAGGCCAGGGAGTGGCCCTGGCTGAGAGCACGACAGTCTTTTGCCCTTGAGGAACTCGACAGGGAGAAGGATTGGGGTGCAGGAGCTGACCTTGGCTCTGCCTCCACCCACTACTGGCCTCCTGCCTTCCACCCTTATCAGCCACCACTGTGGACCACCTTCTTCCCTGGAGATCCAAACTGCTTCTGAGCATGCTCAGACTTGAGGCCGCTTCCTCAGCACTGCACATCCTAGGGAAGTGGTAGGGACAACTTTCAGAGGGAAAGGAATACTGTGCTGACAGATTGTGAGGAGCGGGGAAAGTACTACCTGATCAAGTCCATTCTGCTTACAGAGCGAGAAGAAAGTGAGGCCTAAAGGTCTTCCAACCAGCTGAACCAAATGGTTGAATTAAGCAAGTACAATATTGCAAAGTCTGCCCTGCAGCCGGACTGCTTGGCATTTTGGTGAAGCGTAGGCCTAAACCTGCTGCAGCAGCAGCAGCTAACAACTGAAACCATTATGTAAAACAAGCATCTATCACGCTGTCTTCTCAGGAAAGAGAGGATTATAAAAGTACAGGGAAGTCATGACAAAGCAAAACTGCAGTGAGAACAGAATTGCTATTTACATAGCGAAGAAAAGAGGGCTTTGCAAAACAAAGCATCGCACAGCAAGTGTTTGATTGAATACCAAAGAAGTTCAACTCCACAATCTTGCAAGGGGCCTTTCCTGCTACTTTGTACTTCTGGCATTCACAAAGTAACTGGAGGCAGATGTTCAAGTGTGATTGTTCTCTCACTACTGTGCTTTGTTGTGGGGCAATCACAGGCACCTACTGAGGGCATCAACCCCGGCATATATCTGTCGTCTGACAGCTTTCATCACTGGTGGTGGTGGTGGAGGTATTAGCCTCCTTCCTGCAATATGAACGCCCTTTAAGCACAAAACAAGACCACCTCCTTTCACAGCTTCAATCCCTTGCCATGAAAGAATCACTTTGTTTTATGCATTCTTTTCCTTTGCTAGGATGTGCACATTAGGACATTTCCTTTGCTGCTAAAGAAAAGGGAGGAGCTGGCTGCCTCAATCCTTCCATTTTTACCTGAACAAGTGCAGGATCAATTCTTGTGCAAGTGAACTGCTAAGATGGAAGTGCTCCCATCACTCCTAAAATAATAATAATTAGCATCTGTTCTGGGAAATCCTTTGGCATTAAACTGGCCTGGATTTTTGGTTGCTCAATTGACATTGCAGGGGTGCGGAAACCTTTTCACCCTGAGAGCTTCGTTCTCCTGCAGGAAACTCTCCCCACATGCTAGTAGTGGTGGGCGGAGCTGGAAGTAAAAATGGGAAGGCTTCCTTCCAGTCACACAGAAGCTAGTGGCCTCCTAGTATCCCCCTCCCCACATCTCTGCTTCCAGGGAAGCAAGGGCTCAAAGGCACATTCCAGCCTGGCAAAGGACCTGGCGGGTGGAAGGCAGAGAGCAGGGATGGTGAGGGACACCGCCACTCCTGTCCTAAGACAGCCCTGGACTGCCCACCATTGTGGAAGGAGGAGAGCAAAACGCAAGAATCAATAAGCCTGGAAACACAAAGGGGAAACATTTTTTAAAATAAATATATAAGTCAATGTAGGTTCCTGAGAACATTCTTAATGAGATACTGCAAGACTCTCTTTAACTGCCTCAGCAGGATGCCATAGAATAATGTTTGCAAAAGATATATATTGAGGATGATGGAGCAGATGGCCAATCTTCCTGCCAGTCCAATTAATGCAATACAGACAATCCCAAGCAGTTAAAAACATTTAGTCTAAGCAAATCTCTGGCTGTGACAAGCTCTCAACAGCCATTTGCAAGATACCACAGATCTTATCTTGGACAGCCATTTTGGGGTATGATTTATTACAGCCACTTCCATTCCCTATTACGGAGCTGAAAAGCCCCACCCATTTCAGTGGGGTCTGGGGGTTCATAAGCAGCTTCCCAGCTGCCGCCTAATGCTTGTGGAGAAGCTGACTACTGAAGAAGAAAAATATCCTGCGGTCATCTTGTCGGAGAGGCCATTCTAAAATATCAGTATTAGGGAAACTGTTTCTGGGCCACACATGACTAAGGCTCCTGTTTGGCCAGGCAGGGACCAGAGATGACAAATGTCTTTTAGTTTATGGTAAAGACCTCTCTCTTAATCCAGAACTTTGTTCCTTAAAGTACATCTCTATTAATCACCAGGGAAACCTAAGTGAATGTCCCATATTTAAAGGAAGAAAAATGTTTTGAAACAGCTCTGGAGCTTCAAAATGTCCAGAAGTACTTTTTGGAAAATTAAGTGTCACCTTAAGGGGTACCAGGCACCCCTTGCTGGGGTACACCTCCAGTGGCAGACATGTGAGAAGGCACTCTCCAATTCCACCCATAAGACTTGCTTTAGCTGCATGTTTTTATACATGGAGTCCACCCTAAACCTGTACTGTAATGAGGTTACATGAAGAAATGCCCAGGTTCAGAATTGCCCTGAGGTCTCCTCCGAAGAACCACCAGCACCTGGGCTGGATATGTCCCCTGAAGGGACATCACTTGCGGCTGTGGACAGATTCCCAGTAGACAACCATGACCCATGTGGTTGGTTGGTTTTTGTCCTTGTTTTATTATGCATGTTGTGTTCTCATTTTGTATTTTTATGTTGTGAACCACCCTGTAATCTTTGGATGAAGGGAAGTATATAAATTTTAATAATTATTATTAATAATTATATTTATAAATCATAATTTATTTGTTTTCTTCATGCCCTTTACCATATCATCCAAGGGTGGGTTACAGCAACTTAAAAACAAGGTATTAAAACAGTTTAAAACAAATTACAATCCAGAGAGATAAAGTATAGTTATGTGTGTGTGTAACGTCAATCATGCTCTGGGCAGCAGCATCTTTAGTCATTCAGACCAATCTATTTATTTTGCAATATACTCAATCATACTGGAAAAAGCCTTCTTACTTCTTGGTGGAAACCTGCAGATGAGCAAGACAAATGCTTTATCCATTCAAGTGAGTGCTCCAAGAGCATTCATGTGTGCTAAGCCAACATTTTACACCTGAGCCACACCGTAAGTTTGGCTTCACTGACAGTTAATGCCCTGCTTCAAAAGTTCCTGGCTTCTGTCGCTGTATGTCAGGTGACTGTCTGTGGCTGCAATCCAACCTAGGGGTTGGCTAGGCTGACTGCTGCCAAGGGCGAAGGGCCAGGGTGGTGCAAAAATCAGGCCTCTCCACTCTTGCTTCGAGTGGCTAGGAGTCCGCTCGCCTGTCCGCACGCTCCCCAGGCCACTCCAGGTAGCCAGGTGACATGCGCATTCTCCTCTGGCAAGAGCACAAAAGACAGGGAGCACCAATACAGCTCCTTGCCAAGGGAGCGAGGGAGCCTAGGTCCACCTCTGATGCACTTAAATGAGTAAACCCCATGTAAAACAATGAGACTTACTTCTGAGTAGGCATATAGGATGGCACTGTAATCTCCACCCCAACTCCCAAAGCAGGAGCATATTTTGAAAAGGCTGAAGGACTAGCAACAGGGGCTCTGCCCATTGACTCACTTTGGCACAAAAGACTCCCCAATCCCTTTGTTCCAGGGCAAATACTGAGAGGCGTTTGCAGCATTCCACCCCCTCCCCCTGCTGCACAATTATGCACCTCAGTTACAGGCAAAAGGGAATGAATAGCCAAAAGGCAGAAAGGCAGGACTGTGACCAAGCATCTGTTGCTATTCAGCTCCGAATCTGGGTCTGAAACCAGACTGGGAATCAGTATAATCCAAAAACACATTGGGAGTTAGACCTTCACCATATACCTTGCTCCCCTGAAAGCTGTTTTGAGACTGGATAACTATTAAGTTCAGTGATGTCCAAGGAGCGCTTTTTTCAACAGATGTCTAACCACTGCCTAAACAGTGGTGACTTCAGGCTCTCCCAGCAAGGGGTTCATGATCTCTTCTGCCTTATCTGGCCACTAATCAGACCAGAGAGGCAAGGCTTCAGCAGACAGGTGGCATCTCTGGCATCTCCAAGTATTCGGTCCATGTCATCAGCCTGCACCAAGTGAAAACTACCTTTCCCAAGTTGCCTATCCCTCTTCTCTGTTGCCATCTGGACCTTCCAACCTTCCCTCTCCCCTCCTGTGATTTCAGCTTTCCTTCTGACAGAGAGTGAGTCAGGGCCCTAATCTCACCAGGACTGCCCACAGCCACCCCCTCATCCCTCTGACTTCAGACTATCTGCTTGGTGTCCAACTCTGAAATGGACTAGGCTAGAGCTTGCTGACCATTGGACCGTATTCTTTGGCACTCATCCTGCTGCGCTCATCTGACAGCAAAACAGTTTCTGTGAGATTAATGCCACTTTGATTTTGTTCCATCCAGCATGCTGAGGAAGTCGGGGGGGGGGCGGGGAATCTAGGCTCCCCCAAACCTGTGTTCATCTTTAGAAGAGTACAATGTGCTGTGAAAGGGAGCTAAAAATATATCCCGTTTACCTAGGATCACTTGTAATTGAACCACCTACCCTTCTAAGAGCTGGAATGTGATTCTCTAATTTTCAGGATCTGACAGCTGCAGGGAGAAGTGTGCCAGCATTGTCTGCGTTTCTTTTGCTTCTGTGAAATAGCATCTGAGGTTCTTGCATGATATTCTTCTCTTTGCAACAGACAACTTTACCCCCTGACTTCTATGCGGTTTCTACTAAAAACACACCAGCTATCTCCTGCTGTTAGCTTGTCAGTTCCAGCCAGCTGTGCAAACGCCGGCCCTCATAGGACTGGAGGGCTGTGTGTTCCTCTGCATCATTAGAGGAGAAAGCAACATGCCGGCAAGTAAAAACATAAGCCAGGGTTGACCTTTCTGTGGATGAAGTGTTAAGACCTCAGCTGAAGATACGATTGCTGGTATGTGAGAGTCCAGGCAGAGAAGGCATTAATTCATCTGAGTGCCAGAGTGAGTGAGGGCCAGGCCACAAGGGGATACAGCAACCCAAACCTAGGGGGCAGTGGGCAGACAGAGCAAACCAGGTCAAATAACAATTAAGATCTCTAGCACCACATCCAAAGTATTAGGGACACAGAAATTAGGAAGCAAGTGGTATAAAGGCCACCCCAGGATCACCTCCTCCAACCACCTCAAACCAAAAGGGTGTTCGGTTTAGCACATGCTGTCCTCTATAGCAGCTTGTCAGACAGCCAGGGAAGCTCAAAACCACTGCAAGGGGCCACCCACTATGCTAGTTAAGATCAGTGTTAGTTCTCCCCAGTCACATGCTCAGCACCATTTATAATTTAACAAGACTCTTTCATGTTTTTTTCAGCACTCAAGAGCTTGGAGAGCTTAAAACTTCATTAGAGGCTCAAAACTATGGAGAAGGTGCAAAATGAAGTTTATTATGTTAATTCAAAAATAAACCCAAACATGTGCTAAACCCATCAGTGGCATTTTCTCAAAACAGCAGTAAACGTGATACTATGGTAGGCTGCTGGGGTCCTCTTTTTCATTTAGAAAAAACAATGGCAGGGAGGCCATGAGAGGTTTATAAAATTGTGCACAGTGAGTGCAGATAAGAGTGTCTGCCACTTTCTCATGCTACTAGAACTCAGGGTCATCCAATCAAACTGACTGGTTGGAGATTCAAGACAGATACACAACTAATTTATGGATTTCACTTCCATGATTGATGGACAGTAGCAGCTTAGATAGCACTAAAAGGGGACCAACAGCTTAATGGAGGAGGAGAGCCTATCAGTGGCTTTATGGAACCTCCATAACAGCTTCTGGAGGCAATATGGGAGAAGCCTACTGCCTTCACGCCTTTCTTGTGGGCCTCCTGTAGGCATCTGATTGGCCAGCATTGGAAGGAAGATGCTGAACAAGACAGCCCTCTGGTCTGAGCCAGCAGAGCGCTTCTTAAGCTTTTGTAGAAAACCTCCTAGGTCCAAACTGATGGAAGTTAGAAGGTATTTGAACATGCCTGTCTGCTCTTCCCCCTCCTTGCCTTACTCCACATTGCAGCACAGCCATGAGCTCAACTTCCTTTGCTCGCCAATTTCCTGTTCCACCGTTGTTGTGGGTCTTAACAGTTTAGCTGCTTTACAGATTGTTCCCGTCAGGTGCATTGACAATGTGGAACATTTTTTATGTACTTTACAGTACACTTGAACTAACAGCAGATATGACAAAGCGTTTGTGGTTCTCCCTTTCTCTCTTGCAACACTCTGCTGCTGAGTATTTAATCACTGCTTTACATAGCAGGAATGTTATGATTGTCTGCTTTCAAATTTGACTAAAACAAAGGTTAAGTGTGAAGCTGAAGTTAATATACTACCTAGGAGGATTTTAAAAAACAGTCTTGGGTTTATGGAATAATAGGAAACAGTGGACTTGCAACAGAATTAGGTGTTGAAACCAGAATGTCATTTTCCTTTAAAGACTCTTATCTCAAGGGTTTGTCATCTAGCTGTCTTAGGTTGCAAAGACTGGCTGCTAAAGCCATATTTGGTATGGGGAATAGTGCCCTTTACTTCAGAGAAGATAATGCAGCAGGGGAAGGGCCAAAACTCTATGCTTAAGTTCTTTGCATTCAGCAAGAGCTACCGTGACTGAACTGTCCGCCTCAAAGTCTTGCTTCTTAACCCCTCCCAACCTTTTCCTTACCCTTTCCTCCCACAGTCTCTCATGGCCCACAGACCCAAAGACTGTGGAGTCCCACAGATGGCTGGTGCTACTTCTGCCTGCTCCCAGTTTTCTCAGACCCATGTAGAGCTGCAGTAAAAGCAGAAAGGGAGGCAATAAGAGCACCTCTGTTTGCTGCCTGTGAGCTGCACGTGGCTCCCATGGGCCACTTTAAGAGGGCCTTTGCTCTAAAAAGTGGCATAAAAGCATGGAAATAAAATAGTAAGGGACCAGTCTGTCAAACCTGAATTGTAAGAATGACAAAGCCAAAATGGAAACAAAATAAAAAATTCTTTCCAGTAGCACCTTAGAGACCAACTGAGTTTGTTCTTGGTATGAGCTTTCGTGTGCATGCACACTTCTTCAGATACACACGAAAGCTCATACCAAGAACAAACTCAGTTGGTCTCTAAGGTGCTACTGGAAAGAATTTTCTATTTTGTTTCGACTATGGCAGACCAACACGGCTACCCACCTGTAACTAAAGCCAAAATGGTGTGTGCTATTCAGTTGTCCTTGGGAGTTAATGGGATCCACTTTAACAGTTAAACATGGAAGCCAAGATACAAAAGCATGACAAGAGATCTGGATGCAGATGGCGGCTTTTGGTTTACAATTCTCTAACATCAGCTGCTGAGGCAGTGTGACAAATCACTTTTGATCTGAGAGGCTTTCCCAGAGCAGCCTATTCAACCACACTGGCTGCCCCCACAGTCTGGAATGGAGGGTGTATGTACAATAAGCTCAAGACTCATGTGCAAGCTTTTGCATTTTCTCTCCTCACCCTGACCCTGCACTTACCTCATCCCCTTTCAAGACTTCGGCACCATTCAGTTCCCGGGCTTGGCTTGACTTCTGCAACATTTGCTTCTCGAGGTTGGTCAGCTCTTCCTTGGCAGCCTGAAGCTCTTCGGCCTTGGCTGCCTTCTTCCGGGAAATGATGGAGGCCTGTTGGGTCATGTTTATCAATCATCATTGCAGCAGCACACGGCAAGTTGAAACATTCCAGGTGGGGCAGCACAATGGGCAGAGTGGAAACGTTCAAGGCATGAGATGCCAGCATACAATACAGACTTGAAACTAAATCCTTGGATTAGAACAAGGTCTGCTTTACCTTCATGTAGCTGCACTAGGTACTTCAGACACATAATGGCCTTGAAAGAAGAAGAAAAACTGATACCCCCCCCTTCCTGTAAAAGGACTTTGCTGCCTTGCTACTTAGAAATAATTCCTCCTCAACATGGGTATGGTTAAGTGGCAACTTTGCCACTTTATTATTATTATTTTTTTAAAAAACTTTATTTCTGCCATCACAGAATTCCGAGAGGCACACCTAGTAGTCCTAGGCAGTCTCCTATCCAGGCACTAATCAGAACCAGACCTGCTTAGCTTTTGCAAGGTGGCTGCATTATACCTTGGAAGCCACACCCGACGATTTCCTTTAGTGCGTTTTCAAAAATTAATGATTTTAAACTGTAGCAATGAAGAGAAAGATTCTGTAGTTATTTCACCAGTGTCTTAATGTGGATTTTCATAGCGTAGCCCTTCAACAAGCTACAGAAATACACAGGACACAGATTAAGGCAGAACAGACCCATAAAAAAACAACAAATTAATTGAAAAAAGTCTGTATCCATGTTACAAGGCATATCTGATAAGACTTCTAAAATAGAAACAGACGTTGCTTAAGACATTGAAAACAGTCACATTTTAAATCTGAATCACATAGTCTAGAAGTGTGGGTATTATAGCCAGAGGGATACATACTGTGTTATTATTTTGAACTGTTCTAGTTTTAATTTAGAGATTCTCATACCATTTCTCCATCAGACAAATATAAGAACAAAGTTCCTGAAAATGGTAGGAGTGGCAATTTTAAGAGCACAACACATTAATATTTCACCATGCATTAGCATTCTGATGGACAACAGTTTTCAGAGGTCTTTTGCACCCGTTACCTAAGATCATTTATTTATCTAAAACATTTCCAGCCAGTCTTCACACAATTGCACAAGGCAGCTTGCAGCACTGAACTGGAAATGTCAGGGATTGAACCTGCGACCTTCTGCATGCAAACCATGCACTCTCCTACTGAGCTATGCCCCCACCCATCACCCCACCACCCATTAGGAGGACTCTATGACGTCATCATACAGACAGGAGAAATACAGAATCCAATTTAAGTGGCGACAGACAATACAATGAAAGATGAATACTTTTATTTCATTCAGGCCTCCTTGGGATAAATATAATCATTTTTAAAACAGCACAAGCCATTATTTCCTTTTATGCAGCATTTTTAGTGTTGCTTTTAACAGAACAATGCTTTCCAGAGCTTTACTATACGATAGCAAGAACCAATAGGCTGCAGTTCAAACATACAGCTTCGGATTATGTTACAGAGTTCTAAAAATTAAACACAAGCCTTCTGTTTTTTTCTTATTTAAAACATGGATTATACAGCAATAGTGTAGGCAGTTTCCAGTTTTCCAATAGTGAACAGCCTCCACTCACTGGATTAAAAAGCTTTTTCTATAGTCTATCTATGGTGATTCAGCCTCTACAGTACATGCCTTTCACTTCTCCAAACTAGGCCCATGGTGACAAATTGTGTTAAAAACATATGGGGTGATCTTGTAAAGCCGACGACAGTGCCCTGTGGAGCTGAGAGGAGTCTGCCATATGTTATTGACCAAGAGAAGCGCTCTGAATTCCTGGAATGGCTCATCCAAGGGACGTCAGCACTTTATATTAGGAGCCAGCTGGTCTCTTGTACCAGCACATTATGTAGCATTCTTAACCTTGTAACACATCGCTCACTTAAACAAGATGCTGCAGGTCACATTCACAATCAGATATCCTACCTTTTTAATGTACCCAACTGAACATTCTGACCACTGACTTTGGAGCTGTCTCACATTATATAGATGGGTTTATCATCAAATTTGTAAATCAAAATATAAGCAAAATTCAAAGTCTCACAGGCAATTGGCTGCTCAGGATAAGGTAAGTGAACCACCCCGAGATCTTAAGAGGAAGGGCTGTGTATAAATGCAATAAATAATAAATAAATGATTTTTCAAAATAACATTTCTCTTTAGAGAAGACTTTGTTCTCACCTGTTGTCGATACATTGAAAATTTACTATCAATTGGTTCATATTTCATCATCCGCTTCTCAATCAACTGATTGATTTGTATGTTGACCTCATTTATCTGAAACATAGATTAAAACACAAAGAACGCTTGTCATCTGAGAAAAGGTTTTCACAGCCAATGCAAAATTATGTCATTTTTATTGCTCTGCAACAGAAGAGACTTCCAGAAATTGCTTCAAATGTCAGTAATGGATTCAAGCACAGTATCAGATCTAATTTTTTAAAAAGCAGCTCCAGGAATTTTTAGTGAATTCTCCAAAACTACACAGGGTGTCTGGGGAACAGGTCATTAACAATTACTACTTATTTATTTAAATATCACCATTCCCTTCAGCCTCCCAGTCCAAAAGCTTAAATTCCTTATTAGCAAGCAAACTCTCTTGAGCCAAAAAGAAAAGAGGCTGGTGGACCCATTCTGCAACGTGTTTCTCTCTGTGAACTTTTCATTCGGTCACGATTAATAACTAGGCTAACCATCTAAAATTCCAGCCTCTTTCTTTCCCCACAACAATTTCTTGCGATTTTACTGTGCTTTGAAAAGACACAGATGCTCCTCTTTCACAGCCCATTTCTGTAATCTGCCCTGAACCCTGTGGGATGGCTGGATATAAATCAAGACACTTGTTAAAATAAAAGAAATCAGAGCAAGGACAAAGCTACTCCATTTCACTCTAGCTCACTAGGCTGCTTCTTTAGGCAGCCAGTTTAGATGCAAATAGCATAAACTCCCCAATACCTGTTTGTTCACTTTGGGCACACTGTTATACGACAAAGATTCTTGTAGCTCCTTCAACTCAAACATAAATGTTGGGCTTTAAGGTGCTACAAGGCTCCTTGCTGGTTTTGCTGCAAAATGAAGACCATGGCTATCCTTCTGAAAGTTGATGTATTGCAGGAATGTTTCAAGATTTTGAGACCATAACATGACATAGACCTTGGAAACAAGTTCTCTCAGAGGCTCATGGCTTTGCACATGAAATATTTCCAAATATCAACATCCTCATATAGGAGGTGCTTATTTTCCCCTTGCAATATCAGTGCAGAGGAGAATTCTGTTGGCCTGGTTTGCACATCACGTTAAACCACAGTTATAATAGCTGAAATTGTGGGTGCTTCACTATTCCTGCACTCCTTCTGTTGCATTATCTGAAGCTGGACTGTAGTTTGCATCCCCCAAGCAAAGAACAAACCTTGGCTTGTTTGGAGAAAAACACAAACCACGAGTCCCTGTTCAAACAACAAAACAAGCCAGACTGCAGATTGTTTCCTGGCAGTTGCAGAAGCAGGGAAGGAGCAAAGTATCTGCAGTTTCAGCAGGATGCACTAGTTTATTTTAATTACAGCTTAATGTGACGTGCAAACTGGGCCATTATACCCCCAGTTCTTTTGACAAATGCATTCAAATATTTCACCCAAAGATGGGGGGAAACTTATTTGGAATGAACTCACAAAAGACTTTGAGTTAATATACAATTGCTAAGGACTTTGTATTCTTTTGGAGTTTCATGAATGAAGACATTGTGTGAAAGGACATTTGCAGCTCCGGTTCATGAATACAAAATGGATGCCCTGGGATAATGTCCAGGAAGCCCAGAGGTATCCTGGGATAACCCCCAGAAGTCTATTCCTGGACATTCAGTTGGTGCATAAGCAGTTCTGTTGCAAGAGTCCCTGAAGTGCCATGCACAACAATAGTATACATTAAATCAAGGCCTGACAGGGGATCTGTTACCATGAGTCACGTGACTGCTATGGCCTTTATACCCTCCTTGTTTGGCTTCCCAGAGGCATCTTGCTGGCCACTGTGGGAAATCAAGATGCTGGACAAGATAAAGCCCTGAGCTGATCCAGCAGGGATCTTTTCTCTTTCTGCTTTCAATTTATATCCTGCATTTCTACATATATTACATATAATGCATATATAATAATTATATTTGTATAATTATATATGGGGGTTATTGAGTTGTTTTATTTTGATTATATATTTTGTGGTTTTATATTTTGACTTTGTTCTGTGAATTGCCCTGAAACCTCTGGGTATAGTGTGGTATATAAATTCAATCAATCAATTCAAATCAAATTGAAGAGCAGATGAAACCAACTGAGTTGTATGAAAGGACATCAGAGGGGAGGCTAAGTGGGCCTCACTGGAGAGAGAGTTCAGAATGTTGGGGCTCTTAACATTTGCAAAATTATCAGCAGGACATAAATGTGGAATGATTGACTTCCGGCGCTACCACCATGGCAAACAGCAGGTACCGCGATAGCGGATGCTGGCCATGTAGCTAATTAAGGATAATCTAAAAGTAATTATCCTTGCAAGCCCCTGCCCCAGGGTCGGGGGGGGGGCGGGGAGAACATTCACTCGCGGATTGTCCAATAACTGCCTCTCGCTTTGATGGAATGCGGGGGCAGGAACATTGAGTGCACAGCACTGCACATCGGAAACTCTCCAACGCAGTCGCCATGAGCGGAGGTACTTCCGTTTTTTAAGATGGATCTGAATTTGGACTTAAGAAACAGGCGTGTTCTGGATGAAGGAGACAAAATAACCTAATAACTTTATCAGCCACCAAGTGCCAAGGTTTTGATCTGGAGAGGATTTCCTTGTGATTGGATTGCTATGTAAGTGAAGGGGAGCCTTTGTTCTCTTTTTACGTTATATTTATTGTTTTATGATTCGGCAAGCCTTCACTGAAGAAGAATTAATTACTAATGGAATGAAATTATTAATGGATTACAACTATAAATGGAACACAAGAGGGATTAAACAAGAACTTTATAATTTTCTGTACGGAGTACTTGAATGAATAGACTGTGTAAAATATTGTGATTATTTGTGATATTACCTTCTAAAGAGGGCTCTAACTCTGATTTATTATGGTTTTGGTGAGACACCAGCTTGTTGAATGGGAATAAATCCCTACTCAATTTTGATGTTTTGGGGCCATCAGTTTAGCTCATAACTGAAGCCTTAACAGCATCGTTATAGGAGTTTTATAATTGTCTAGTGATTCTCTGAAAACCTCAAAAACTTTATCAGAATACTGAATTCATTGCTTTTTAAAATCTTTGAGCAGTTATGCTCTTCCACACCACAAGTTCGGCACACCTACAAAAGGAAAGGGAAATCCCAGTGAACCTAATAAAAAAAGAGAAGGATTTGTTCACTCACAGGGACAACTCTGGTTGTGTCTATGTGCAGGATGCTTCCTAGCTCCCTTACTACATCTCTGATCAATTTCAGAGCATATATGGAGCTTATTCAAGATCATCTATGTGAATATCTTGTATTCTATTTTACCTATTCTTAGATTTCCCCCAAACAAAGAAGAAATGGTATTGCAGCCAATTATCCAGCCTTAACAAGCTCCAGGTTTCAACATTTCAAATGCTGCAGTAAGAAGAAAAATTGCTATGCTAAATTTTATGCCAAATTAGTCATAATGTTAGTATCTAAAACAAAAAAAGGACCGTGTACGTTATTACTTCAGTGCGAATGCCAATCACACTCAGCATTCAAATTACTGCAGAAATATATGGAGCCTATTTCTCCATTTTACTGCAAGCCCTGAGAGGACATTACTCTAACACATAAGGCTGTGAAGAAATGACCTTTTGAAATGCAAAATGAGTAATATAATTTAGTGAGCACCTTGGAGTTTCTTGAAAAAAGTTAAAATAATTTCCTTATGATTTAATGCAGAGAACAAGTTAAAATATTGATGGATGTAGTGAGGGATAACAAAAATCTGACCACAGGCCAGCAAAAAGCACGTTGATTCTGGTCACATACATTTTTACATTATGGTTCCATTACATTCAGCCCACTCCCAAAACATAATCTGTTTGCCTCAGATGGGGCATGCAGTGCTCTAATGCCCTCTTATTAAAGATGCCAGTAATACAGGTTATTTACACACTGCCCTCCCCCCAACTACGACACAATAACCTTCAAATGTTTATGGTGCAAACACCTCCAGCGAACAGGGTTCCAAGTGCTTACAACGAGCAGCCAGCAGAGTGCAAACACGTGCCCCACGTTATATATATACACACACACACACACACACACACACACACACCAGTCTTCCTCCCCCCAAAAAGCTCGACTACTTTGGTGAAGGCTCCCCCAAAAAAGCTCAACAACTTTGATAAATCCAAAAACACTGCTAGTGTTTTTATAGTGGGAGTAGATCGTAGTCTCCTGGGAGTTGGACATCCCTGTTATAGACCAACCACCAGAAGAGTGGAGCAAGTAAGATGCACAAAGAAATAGCTGCTTTTAAAATAAATTAAGTCAGGTGTTTTTGAGCCCTTAAACATGGGAACTGAACTTTCTTCCTGTCAACATACTTTGGTTTCAAGTTCGTTGAGATCAGACTGGCCCATTGCTGGCTCTGCAACTACTTTCTGCAAGAAGTACAGCGACTGCTTCTTTATTTCCAGTTCTCTAGGAAATTTTTCAGAGACCAAATATGTATTGAACTTTGTCTCCTCTTCCAGTCTCTTCATTAAGCCTGGAAAACCAAAGCAAACAATATCAACATATACCTAAATAAAGTAATGAGAAGGTCAGTATGGTCTCACACTGTAACAGCTGTAATTTAAGCAAAACTATTTAGCAGTCAAACGCATTAATTTCTGTACCAACAAACAAGCAGGGGCATAGTGGGAGGAGTGGGTGTCACAGCCCCAGATGCACAATTCTTAGGGGGTGCCAGCTAGGTGTCCCCATGCAAGGATCCCCGTCCCATCCTGCCTGACACCGGGGGTCTCTGGGTCCCGGAGCCTGCCCTGGCCTGGCTGCAGTGCCCTTGGCCCCCTGGCTAGTGTCAGGGGGGATTTGCCCAACAAGTGCTACACTGGCTGGCCGGGCTCCTCCCTGCACAGGCAGGCAGGAGCACAACACAGCCCTGCTTGACTCCAGTGGCCAGGGCTGAGCTGGTGTGTGGGCTTTGCACCTTTGCACCCCGTGTGCATGCACTTGGCAGCGTTGGCTGGCCTGGCGCAGGAGGTTCTATTGACACACACATGTCCCAGGCAACAGAAAAGGACGCAACACTGCTGCAAACAAGGAGTCTCCTGAGCTGCAATTTACACTGTATATGGATGAAAACACAACCTAGTAGCATATAACTTAGTAAGCTATACAAATCCTCTCTTCCAGGCAGGCTTGAATTCTTGCCACCTTGTGATTTGGTTATGAATTTCTTAATATTTGCAGGGGTGGTAGGAAGGGTTATATTTTAGGTTATAACAGTAGGTCACTCTCTCTCACTGTAGTTCAGAAATGTTGTAATACATGAACCAAGTACGTCACACCAGCTCAAAATCCAGAAGAAAAGGACTATCATGAGAATGTCCAAGATTTTACGGTGTATACATCAGTCACGTAGGTCCTCTCTATGTGTAAACCACTATGCAAAGGGTAAGCTGAATGTATGAAATGCAGACAGGGGTGGGGCAGGCATGTCACAGGGAAAAGGTTGGAGCAATCCTACCAGGTATCTATTCAGAACAGGGCTACAATGTTCAGGCTCACTGGCAATACTGAGTATGGGTAGGGTCCTCAGGGCAGACTGCTGTTGTGAGCCCCTCAATACTGTCTGGCATGGGGCTGGGAGTGACAGATGAGGAAGGAGAGGAGGAGGGGGGTGCTGTCTGCAGGGAAAAGCCTAAGAGGGCTCCCATTCCTTTGCCTTCAGAGCTGGGGAAACAGAGGCAGTCCTGTTGGCTCCCTGTCTTGTCCCATCCACACAGTGGGGTGGTTCTCTTGCAGCACGGGAGGACTAGCGAGGGAGGGAAGCTGAGCAGCAGCAGCAGCAACAGAGGGACTGACCTCTGTCCCATCACCAGGAACTTGGCACCACCTTCATTGTTGGAAATAGACCCATGCCCCTCACAAAAGCACTTGCTTCCAAGTGCCCCCACTCTCATAGAGAGAATCTCGTGAGTGCACCACCCCTCACCTTTAAAAGCTGGTGGAGGGCCATGGCTGCTTGTCCATTCTTGGACTCCTGCTGCTGTTCTCAAACTCTCTAACCACATATGTACCTGTAACCTGACCTGTATCATTGTAAGCCTTGAATAAAGCTTTCTTACTTGCACATAACAGCCTCTGTCATATCACTTGGGATGGGAGGCCTGGCAACTGACAACTCAAGTTCCTCTAACATCACCCAGGCTTGTGTGGATGGAAGATCTTGAGAATCAGGCTACAAATTGGGTTGTCACATACAGACTCAGTTCATTAAATTGAAGTTGGTGTCATTCCTGGGAATACCTCAGTGTACAATCTCCCTCATTCATGCTCTAATCAAACTTATTGGATGCCTAAGTTATGGAATATTCAATTGGTGTTCTTTTCTATGTTAGGAATATTCTAAATGTGCAAAGAGGATTCTCAATTTGAGCACAAACTGTTCTCTGCTTCTAAAAACAGACATGATATTGTTTTGATGATGCTGGTCAGACCACATGGGAGTTTTAGTAAACTGAAGGGCAGCACAGAAATATTTTAAACTAGCAGCTGTGTACCCAGCATTGTTCAAGAATGTTAAGAACCCCCAACATCAGTGCATTTTTGAAGGTTCAGGCTGCCATCTTGAATTCAAAATGGCATCCAATTGTATCCAAATGTAGAAAAGAAAACCCTGCTCCTTGATCTCAGGAACGAGCAGGCAAAATGTGGTTACAATATCTTAAGAGGTGTCCAAATGCATAGAGAACAAACAACTTTCCAAAATATATTTTGAACAATAAATATAAAAGGAGCTCCCCTTAAAGCAGTGGTCTTTTGCAAATTTCCTATTTTAAAGCTGGTTAAAGGTGTGCTTTCACGGGCAGGGGGAAAGTGTTAACTTGCCAAGTGAACACACACACACACAGACACACACAAAATTCTCTTTTATGGCATTAAGTTTAAGGAATATGCTTCCAAGGGATGTCTGCTTGGCTCAATTTTTTTCATCAAGCAAAGGACATCAATTTTTTCAGCATTCCTTTGCAATAGCTGTTGGTGGATTAATTGTAACTCACGGTCATTGTTTTAAACATTGTTCCCTTTTATGCTGAATTGGTTCATAGCTGCTGTGTTTTAACCTTTCAGCATTTTAAAGACGATACGATTTCAAATAAAAAGTGAATATAAATGTAATGGAGGTGGGGAGATGAATAAGGAAAACATGAGATATGGTTACAACAGATCTCTCCAACTGAGATTAGAGTGCAGAATATATACAACATACTATTAGAAACATCTCTTTTTTAAAAGGCTTCTAAAATAAACACTGATATGTCTGCTCTAAAGCAGCCTTTTTCAACCTGGTACCCCTCTGGATATTTTGGGTTACAACTGGGCACCAGGTTGAAGAAGGTTGTTCTAAAGTTTCCACTGATGCCAGAAACCAGAGTCGCAAGGTAAAACATGAAAACTAACTGGTTAAGCGCACACAAAGAACAACAGATGGCTAGCCTACTTTGGATGTTGCACATAATTGATTTTTTTTCTGAAAACATTGCCTTTCACAAACTCTCAAGCCAAAGGGAAAATAATAGAGAGCACTTTAGGTCTTTCCATTATCCACTTCAGAAGCTTTTTATTTAAAAAAAACACAACATTTTCTTTTAGGCTCTTTATGCACGAAAGCAGTACAGTGTACTTGGCTCAGGGCCTTAAGCTTATTTGAGTTCCATTTTTGCCAATGACATATGTGAAAAGCTGTTAATAGTGATTCATCATGTTTTCCGTTCAAATTCTTTATGGTTATAAGAGAGGTTCCGGAAGAGTGAATTAGTGGCTTGTTCAGACATGAGGAAATAGAAAGCTTACCTGACTAGACCTGACTAATGAACTTGCCCCAGCTAGAAATTTCAGCGGCTTTCCCGATACACGGGCTAAATGCATATCTTCAAACAAAATTGCACGCAGCAGAGCTCAAGTCAAAAGACACACTTTTCTTCTGAGAGAGAGATCCACGGTCCAGCAGTGTTTTTAATTTGTGCACAAACCCTACTGCCAACAACAGCACGTCACTAAGTTAGTGGTAAAGGAGTAACAACATAGCTCAGCGGGGCAATCCAAATTGTATGAAATGCACTGAAAGGTCTTTATTTTCAAATGGAACTTAGGCAGAACTGAGGCAAAGGTGGGATTCTAAGTCTCACTAGAGGTAGAATCAAGGCCACCACCACCTGATCTATCAGTCAGTGCTGACTACCTCCAGAAGGAGTTGACCCTTTCCTGCATGCTACACTTCTTCAATGACCAAGAAGTAAGTTGTTTTTGCTGCCCTCAACACTACATGGTAGGGTCAATTCTGTGTTCTCACTTGTGTTCAGTTGTTGCTACCCTGAGACTTAACCAGTTTTACTGCAGCTGTCATCCTGCCTGTTTCATTGCCCGGAGCACCCCCAGAAAAACAAGATTGCCATTTGGACTCTACAATGCCTGGCAGCAAACATTTAAGAGCAGTCGTGTATGGCTCGTTCTATCTCACCACTCCACTGTGAGATCAGGGCCTTGAAAGCAGGCCAGTCACACTGACCAGAAACCACCTCACAGCATTCAGAAGTCAATGAGAGTTTAAAATGCTTAACTTTAGGTGGATCATAACCAACTGGTATTCAACTTAATGTCGGTACATTTTTATCATCAATTACTTGCAGGAAAGACCCATTTATCTCAGCACAACTTACAGTTGAGAAACTATGCAGAGGATGGCAGGCCTCATATAAACCGAGGAGGAACAGATGGCGCTCAGTACTTAACTTTTAAAATTGTACAATACGTCATCTTTCAGCTGATGTACTTGAAGTTGTTGGGTTTTGTTTTTTGTTTTTTTAAAGCTACTAATAACTCTCAATGGCAAAATGTTCTGGCAGGGCTTTAGGCTTCTCTTATTAATTGCACACTGATGTCATCAGGAGGAGTGCCTGAAAACTAGGACTTAAAGCTTTTCCTTAAAATAAACCTCTCTCTCGCTTACTACGAAACAGCAAAAATGTGATCAAAGTGGTACTAACTAGGAATTTACATGGCATTTCAACGTGAGTGCTCAGTTGAGAGCAAAAATTAGTGTTCTCCTCTTGCTCCTTCATAAAAAAAATACCATAATCTGATAGGGAAGGGGGAAAGTGAGCAGAATTAGTTGAGAATGAAATACTAAATCTTCAACTCTGAGACAGACATTGATAAGGATAAGCAGGCAATCTGATTATAATATAACTTTGGTCAAAGAGGGCTTTTTGATTGAAACTGAAGTACCACCTGCAGGACCAACTAGCCTTAAACATAAATTGTATGCTGCACAATACACTTTGGCACCCACTCATTCAAAAAACCAGATGTATTCTCTTACACTGGCCTCCCTACACCTCAAGGACCTTGTTGGCCAGGAGAAATAGTGGGAAGTTCTGGCTCCATTACATCTTCTTCAGTGCTTCACAGTGGCTCTGCAAGGCACCACTGCATTATATATTACAGAAGAGGGTCCTTCTGGGAGTTGACAGAGGACAGGTATATATAGAAATACAAAAGTACCACCATCCCTTATAACGCCAGAAGTTATATCTGGTATTTTCTAGCTGCTTATTACAATTCAGTTATGTATTTTACTGAAAGTATTCCACTGCCCCTCCATGGAAAATGTTTCCAGAGCAACTTACATAAGAGGAATTAAAACCATAATAGATACAAGAAAGATCCAGCCCACAAGTTAATATTTTAAAACACATGGCATAAAAGGGGATATGTATGGGGACGGAGAAGGAAAAACAAGCAATCTCTTGCACCGATCCTTAAAATTACCAAGTCCTTATTAATGACTCACTTAAACAGAAACAGTTTGGGTAGGGGAGGAATCAAGAGGCAGTTGACTCTGAGCAGATCCAATGGAGGGGCCCCTGTTGTCCCTTCCCTCCCTCTATAGCAGAGCCATCAAAGTACATGACATTATGGTTTTGCCACTCTGGAAAGACAGGTCCTTACGTCAAAGAAGAGACCAAAGTAAAAACAGACAAATATGAACAGGTGTAGTTACCCAACAGATATAGTTGCCCACATTTTGGCTTCATTTATAAAGTAAGGATCAAAAGGTTAGTATAAAATTATTAACAGCAGCAATGAAAAGCTCATCATTCATGAATATAGTCATGTTCAGATCTTATCTGCAATATCCAGATCTTCAAAAATCTGTACACTTACATCAAGCCAAACCTTTAATATGAAAATGTAAACTCAGGAGGGTATAAATTATATCTTTCTTGACTTTTAAAAAGTCCATCCTAGGATTTTGGCAGTAGACAAGGAGGGGGAAAAACATTTTAGAACTCCTACTTACTTTCTGGCTTTGAATCCACTGCTGCATGACGCATATCCTTGAGCTGGAGTTGGACTCTTTGCAGCCTCTGCTCTGCATGAAAAAGCTTAGAAAATATGCACAGATCTATTAATAAGCTTAATCTTTGGAAACGTACACAAAAATACACAATAACAATTTGCAAAAAGGGAGGAAATATCTATGCAAACCCTGCTGAATAGACTGGGAATGCACACAATATACCCCTTCCCTCAGCCTTTAAAAGGAAGTAATCAGAAAGCATTATGATGGCAGATCTGGCAAGACAGTGCTACAACCAGCTGTACCATTGAGCAAACCAAGAGCAGGAATTGTTTGGTGGGCCTGGTAAACTTTTGGCCCACTTTGGCCAAACATGCAGCTAGAAATGTCTATTGGAAAGATCAACAGATGACCACACCACCATCAGATGAATGTATCAAGTTCCAATTATCACTGCACCAAAGAGTTAAATTTTGAAGACCATTTTAAAAACTTGTCCATCTAGCCCAGCATCCTGTTTTCAAACAATGGAAGTTCACAAGCAGTGACATCAAAGCAATAATCTTCCCTGATTTTTGTCCCCAGCATCTGGTATCCAGAAGCATACATGGATTTACAGCCATGACACCCCCAATTTCTCCATAATCTAAATAGAAATTCATACCAAGACTAGACTTAAACTTCTGTAAATGAGGAGTGTCATCATCCAATGACAATATTGGCATTTAAAAAAAAAGCCAAATGCAATTTTATTTACAAAAAATAGTTTTCATTTTATTGAAAAAAACACCCTTAATTTAAGTGGCATGCTTTTGCACAGATACCTGATTTTTCTGTTCTTGCTTCTGCTGGGAGAGAGATTCCTCCCTCTCCTTCTCCACTCGAAGCTGCCTTGCCATTTCAAGCATCCGCTGATGATTCTGCACTGTCTCCACCTACGGTAAAAGGATAAGCGAAGCAAGTTAACTGCTACATAGCTGAGAAATCAATTAGGGTGATCGAGTGTCTCACAGATTCACACCACACTTCCTCCCCATATGCAACACTTCTTGGAGCTCACACTGAAGTGTTGGACTCAAGGCCTTTAAAAGTTTTGGACTGCTGCCTGAGGGGAAGATTCTCTTTCCTCCGTTTAGCCATTTGATTCCTTCCCAAGGCGTGCAACATGTGAGTCTTAATCCTTGTTTGCATTCCCCAGTCCAACTTGCAAGCCAAGGATGATGACATCCAAATGCCACAGCTTTGCTTCTTCCACTTACACGCTTCTTAAGACGCTCTACTCTCTTCATCAGCTGATCCTTCTCCTCTTCCATAGCAGTGATATCCTAGAGAGTGTCAACACAGAAAAAAATATGACACACACCAGAATAATAATAATAATTTATTATTTGTACCCCGCCCATCTGGCTGAGTCTCCCCAGACACTCTGGGTGGCTCCCAATCAAGTGTTAAAACAGTACAGAATCAGTTATTTTTCTACACACCTGGAACTAAGTGAAGACTCTATCATAATATCCATGTAACCGAATCACTTATGTCAGGATTTTAATTATATTACCTCTTAGTTTTGTACAGGTTAATCAAAGTCAAATCAACATATTCAAGGGAGTACTCTTCAAATCCTATAGAATTGGTTGATGCTTCAAAGAAGAAAAAAGATCAAACTGCCCCAAGTCATTCAACACATAGAATCTCAATACCCTTTTAAAAAAAAGCAATGTATTTTGGAGCAGATAAAGTAACAAAATTGTGAGTGGGCAGATGGGCTAGAAATAAAATTTGCCTTGAACATAAGGTAACTATGTCCCTTTGGATGCTTTTCTGGTTAGCTACATTTTATTTATTAATCAATGTATATATTGCTTTTCAAATGATGTTTTCCAAGAGCATTTACAGGGGGTTAGACGAGGCTAGGTTAGCAGTTTCAGTGAAAAGTAGCTGAACCTCTTGAAAGAGCTACCTGTTACAAGGAAGACTTAAGAAATGCTCTTAGTAGTAAGCCCTAATGGGAGAAAGACAAGTGACAACTGCTGTATTAGCTATATTTTACTGAGTCTCACTCATGTTACCTGCTTTGAGAGGCAGCCACAAAAATAGTCAAAAAGAAGAAAAAAATCAGTCACCCACTTTTGCAGGTAGCAACATTTGTAGACATACTTGTAAGGCTAAAGTATGCATTTATTTTATTTAGAAAATGTATAATAGGCCATTTAATCAAAATAATTGCCAATAATACCCAGATAAAATCAACAAAATTCAAAATCAAAGGCTAAGTTATGTGTCTGGATAGGCTTTTGAAACAACAAAAAAGTTTTCATCAGGTGTTTAAATAATATAGCGAGTGTATCTGCCTAATGGTAACAGACAGGGAATTCCAAAGCACAGGGTGCCATGCTAGAATATCAATACAATCAATTTAATAAAAATAGTGGCTGCTACATTAGTTGATCTACAAATCAAAAGCACAGCTAAAAATATACAGTATCTGCAATGTCTCTCTTTTTTACCCTTCGTATTTCTGCAGTTGAGAAACCAGATGTCTTCAGCTGTTCACATTCTTTATGTAGGTTTTTGAATGCTTCCATCAGCTCTTCATACTGCAAAAAGAGTAAACCTCTAAAACAAATTATATGACTCAGGGTTTGCCAAGCTGTTTGGACCAATGGACACATATTCAGCTTTGAGAGAATGCAAGGGAGAACATGGTACAGTATAACACAAAATTACAAGGGACAACTCCTCTGAACAACAGATGTCTGCTATGTCCTGATTGTGGAAATCACACAATAGATAGATGTTTATTCGGCATTTGCGCCCATCACACAATACTGATTATACACACATACCGTACTCTCTGATACTGTTGCTGTCTAATAACAATAGGGAGCATTCCTCAGTACCAGGAAAAATGCCACATTACACTCTCATTCATAGAAATCTCCTAGAAGGTAACTGCACATTTTGCCCCATAAAATTCTTTCTAGGAAGATTAAGGATTAATGTTAACAGTGCAGTGTCAAGAGTTCATTAAATCATAACAGGAGTTGCTAACCCAGGGCCTGCTAAGGTTTTCATTGGTGCCCCTGGGCAGATTCCCTAGACTGAGCTTTTATTGAAAAAATGAAAAAATGTACATTCACAGTGATCAAAACTGTGAGCAAAGGGTCCTTCCTCTAACTTCAGGTGAGGAGACCAGTGGGCAGGTAATAACCATCAGAATTAATGTAGCTTATAAACTGCATCTGGGCCTAGAAATTGTGTGTAAGCCATGTTTGTTCTGTACGTAAGAAACTAGCAGAAAATGAAGACACACACACACACACACACACACACACACACACACACACACACTTTGTAATGATATGTAGCTTAAATAATTCATCTCAGGTCATAACATAAAATATTACACAAATAAATAACAAAATATTATCAGCAAAATCTCTTCATTTTTAGCAGCATATAAAAAAACCTCACATATTGTTTTAAGTGTGGTGTATTATTATAGTTGCTATTTTGGAGAAGCCAGTGGATTATTGGAAACATTTTACATAATGGAAACTGTGGAGCTGTATCTTTATACAAATTAGGAGTGGCACACACTGAATAAATATACAAGCTGCATTCCCTGCTCTAAAGGCAGTGTTTGTTTAGTTTTAATTATACAACTGGATATTATCAATAGGGAAAAATGTTTGCTTTAACTTCCATGCAAGGCAAGAGCAATTTTTCCTGCTTTACCTGGCATGTACACACACTTGAAGAAACACCAAAGCCATGCACTATTTCTGCTGCCATTTTCCAGACTTTCTACCCACCAACACACTATACAGGTGAGGCTTCCGTGATCTGGGGACAACCAAAGCTCATTGACGCCTCTTGAGAGCAGCAAATGCATCAGGTAGCATTTGGGGATGGAGGGCAGTATCCAATGAGAGGCTTACTAGTTGCTCTCTCATCCAAGCAGATGCCTCTGAGCACTTGATAATTAAAGAATTCCAGATTATATACAGGTTATCCTGGCTTTCTGTATTTGACCAGCCTTAAAGGCTTTCATTAATTTGATTTTTGCATGATGCTCCCAGTGCAGTTAAGGTTTATACCCATTCAAGGAAACCTGCCACGGTTTTAACCCACATTATTACAGAAATACAATCTGGATAAGAAATGTGTTGCAAATGCTACCTGTCTATTGGTATCTGACACAGTATCATCTTGAAGGAACTCTGCTGGCACGTCCACTTTGATTAGGAACCGTGCAAGATAGGCTCTTTTCTTCAGCTCATTTGTCCGTTGAAGCAGCCAGTGCAAGACAGGATGAATGACAGGCTTACTTCCAATGACTAAACCCTGGCGGAACGTACTCCTGAATAATAACAACAGTGACATCAAGCTCTACTGAGAGAAAAGAAGTCTGAAGCATAAGCATAAGCAGCAGCCCCCCACCCCACCCTTGAGTGCTTAGTAGAAGATGAAGAATTAATACTAAATATTTACTTGGCTCTTTTTCTAATGTTCAAAGCATTTTACAACCTGCAAACACGGGCAAACAAAAAACAGCAACAGCACTGGAAACAAAAGAATCCTGCCCCCACATTAAAAAGTAGCAGCATCAATGTGGTAACATTCCACAGCTGCAATAAAGGGGTCCATGAATACCCATTTTACTGCTTACCAAAAGGCAAGAATTGACCCAGGAGGTTCCTCCACAGGCATGTCACCATAACCCAAAAGACCCTGAGTCATATGCTCCCCTATCCCACCTAAGTGATTGGGGAGGGGGATAGAAAACAGTGCCTCACATGTTTACCTAAGAAAGCAGGTGGGTACTTCAGGTATTCTGCCCCCCAATCATTTAAGGGTTCAGAAGGTCAAAACAAGCATTTGGATGACAGTGCTTGCCTCTGTGGGCCTTTTACATGGCTGGTAATACTTCTCCCCAGCCCCTCATCCCGACTGGAGCTTTTGAACCCAGCTGTGAACCACGTCACTTCCAGACCAGCTGTGTTTACTTTTGCCAGGCATGCAACAGAGTCACCAGAGCACTGTGGTTCAGTTTACAGATTGTGTTTGTGAGAGATAAGCTGAAAGACAGTGGTTTGCCTACAGCCATTTAGTAACCTGCATGGTCAAGGGACAGTGTAGATCACAGATCTTTCTCTTAACTGAATCATTCCCAAGCTGTGAGGGAAACAAAAAAAGGCCTCTGTACGTCCCAAGTACACCAGAAGGCAGAATGTGATCATCTGCTAGATCTCTGAGCAATTTGCAACAGATTGGGAGTCAGAAACTCATGCCAATAATTTAACAAAGCAGCACAAAATGACTCACCCCACTGCCCTAAATTATATTGATTGAATTAAGAAAGCCCGGGATAGCCAGAAGTGTGATTTTGTGTGAAAGGAGCATGAACTCAGTTCTGGTACTGAAAACACGTTCCTAAGCT
The DNA here is from genome assembly GCF_009819535.1 of Lacerta agilis. NCBI lineage: Eukaryota > Metazoa > Chordata > Lepidosauria > Squamata > Lacertidae > Lacerta > Lacerta agilis. The sequence goes on from NC_046328.1 coordinate 3,983,511, forward strand.
CAGAATGTGCTCAGAAGCACCCAGTTCTTCAATACTAACTGTGAATATTTCCCACCTGACTCTAGTTGCTAGATCTTAGGTTTCCAGTAAAAGACAAAATAGATCCAACAAGTCTGAACTCTAGTCATCCTTGAAATACACACCCATGGTTATGGCTGCCTGCTGTGTCTCTGCATGAGTCACTGCTCTGGATAATTCAATCATTGTGAGAGCAAAGATGCAATAGAATTTTCTGCCTTTAAAGCAGTCTGATGCCTCTCTGCACAAGTTGCTGCTCTGGGCTGGCCTCCTTCCATTAAAGAGTCATGCTAAAGCAGTGACTCAGCAGACACACAGAAGCGTGGCCTGCTCTATGAGAGCACATGGGAAGCTATCTTACATTAGGCCCTGTTATTCATCCACCTTGCCCAGTACTGTCTATTCTGACAGGCAGTGGCTTTCTCAGGAGAAGATCCTTCCCATGACATGCTACCTGATCCTTTTAACTAGAGATACCACGAGCTGAACCTAAGGTCTTCTGCATGCAACTAATGCGCTCCAGCACTGTTAACAGGTATAAGTGTTTAGGGTATCCCTGTTTTTAATTCAGAAAAGGAGTGTGCCTCATTAATGAGAAGTTTGAGAAATTATGTCTGACTGCAATCCTAAAACACACTTGTTTGTTTGTATAAATCAATTTATATACTGTACAGTCGTACCCTGGTTCGCGAACGCCTTGCGACTTGAATGTTTTGGCTTCCGAAAGCCTCAAACCCGGAAGTGAGTGTTCCGGTTTGCAAACATTTTTTGGAACCCAAACATCCAACATGGTTTCTACAGCTTCTAATTGAGGAAGCTCCAGCAGCCAATCGGAAGCCATGCCTTGGTTTTTGAATGTTTTCAGAAGTCGAACGGACTTCCGGAACGGATTCTGTTCAAGGTACGACTATACTACTATTTATTTGGAATCACAAAGTAGTTCACATTTAAAATATACAACAAACTAAAAATATATAACACAAAACACAAAGTATATAACAGCAAAATAAAACCATAAAATCACTGAAAACCTTACAACAGCAGGAAGTTAAAATTTCCATAGACTGTATTTATGAGATCAAATCCAGCTAAACACATCCTCAGGAAAGCCAAAAAAAATCTCATTTAAGAATTGGAGAAACTGAAGCAATTATGAAGACTTATGAACCTCCAGAGAAAGGGTGAGAGGACACCTTGATAAGGTCACTGTTCCTTGGGCTGGGATGCAGGTGGCAACACCAAGCCTCGTGGCCTTGCCAATCAAGCCTTGTGGCCTTGCCAATTTTAAGGTAGACAGTTTGAATCTGCACAACGGGGTGAGCTCCTGTTGCTCTGTCCCAGCTCCTGCCAACCTAGCATACCAGTGCGAGTAGATGCATAGGTACCGCTATGGTAGGAAGGTAAACGGTGTTTCCATGCGCTCTGGCACTTGTTACGGTGTTCTGTGCACCAGAAGTGGATTAGTCATACTGGCAACATGACCTGGAAAGCTGTCTGCAAACACCGCCTCCCTCGGCCTGAACGCAAAGATGAGCACTGTACCACATAGTCAAATTCGACTGGACCGTCCAGGGGTCCTTTACCCTGTTCCCATCAATATAAGAGGTGCTCTGTCAAGTATATGGGCCCTGAGCCATTTAGGGCTTTATAAGTCAATGACTTATAAAGTCATTTATAACCCAGGTAGTGCTGTGGGTTAAACCAGAGCCTAGGGCTTGCTGATCAGAAGGTCAGCGGTTCGAATCCCCATGACGGGGTGAGTTCCCGTTGCTCAGTCCCAGCTCCTGCCCACCTAGCAGTTCGAAAGCACGTCAAAGTGCAAGTAGATAAATAGGGACCGCTCCAGCGGGACCGCTCCAGCGGGAAGGTAAACGGCATTTCCGTGCGCTGCTCTGGTTCACCAGAAGCAGCTTTGTCATTGCTGGCCACATGACCTGGAAGCTGTCTGCGGACAAACGCCGGCTCCCTCAGCCAATAGAGCGAGATGAACGCTGCAACCCCAGAGTCGGACACGAATGGACCTGATGGTCAGGGGTCCCTTTACCTTTACGTCAATGACAACACCTTAAACCGGGCTCAGGAGTTAATAACTCAGCCAGGGAGAACATAACTCTGAATTGGCATATCACTCTACAACCAAGTAGCAGCATTCTGCAGTAACTAAGTTCCAAACTGTCTTCAACGCAAGCCCTTGGGAGCAAGCACCACTGAACATCGCAAGACTTAATTCAGAGTAAAATGCTTAGATGTGGGCTTTTAACCTGCTATAGTACTGCTCCTTTACCTTTACCTTTAGTACTACTCCAAAAAAATCTACAACTACAGAACAGTGGTAATAACAAATCTCCACAAATTTTCTTAACCAGCACAATAAACTTTTTAGTTTATAGATTTCAAAATTTGCAGAATTTCAAATTTTATTAAACTGTGAAAAGGAAAGAAGAATACCAGGGAAGGATTCATTTACACTATTAAATTTTATATATTGCTGTCCAATTGCATTAGCAGGGCAGCTTAAGTAAAAATAAAACACACACACAAACTAGAAAGAACAATTACATAAAAGCAGCATAAAAATAAAATGGATAATAAGGAAAGAGGTGCATAAGAATGTGTAGTAAAGAGTAAGTATTATGGGTTGGTCTGCGGCATGTTCAGGGAAAGTGCAGGCCACTTGTGTCCATTCCACACAAAGTCACATGCACATCACCTCAGCCACCACCCACCTTCTCTGAAAAAATTCTTGCAAAGTGGCTTTGTTTCTGTGCTACCAGTTTCTAGTCCTTACTGCTCCCTTCTCAAAGCCCTATCCTCCTCCATCACCTTTGCCTGTCATGGGACACAGACAATCAAGCTCTGAGCGGCAGCCACCTAAGTGTAATCTAAATGCACCGTAGTCGCATCCATGAGTGTTGGGACCTGCTTTTTAGTATCAAATGGCCACACCATGAGTCTGATATTATCGTTCCCCTGGAATCATAGAAATGTGAAGAGAAGGCCTCTGTACCAAAGATAAGTCGTTTGTCCCACACATAGATGTAAGCTGGCATTTATCAAGATTATACTAGGGAGCACTGTATTTTCCTTGCTTATTTGAATCTGCATTTTCTATTTTAGAATGTAAACCTACAGGATAGGGAACCTGACACACAATAAACATTAATGCAATAGCACCCTCTAGTGTCCAGTATCAGGAAAAGCAGCTACTGAATAAACAAGGAATACAGCAACAAAGGTCCGTATAGTTAAAGCTATGGTTTTCCCAGTAGTAATGTACGGAAGTGAGAGCTGGACCATCAAGAAGGCTGATCGCCGAAGAATTGATGCTTTTGAATTATGGTGCTGGAGGAGACTCTTGAGAGTCCCATGGACTGCAAGAAGATCAAACCTATCCATTCTCAAAGAAATCAGCCCTGAGTGCTCACTAGAAGGACAGATCCTGAAGTTGAGGCTCCAGTACTCAGTGTTCTCGAAGCTACTAACATGAGTTTGGCCAAACTGCGAGAGGCAGTGAAGGATAGGCGTGCCTGGCGTGCTCTGGTCCATGGGGTCACGAAGAGTCGGACACGACTGAACGACTGAACAACAACAACAACAGCAACAAAGAGCAAGTTACAACACAACATAAATATTTGAAAGGCAACTAGACATATTTTCTCATAGATGTGTATACACTTGCAGCCTCTGGAAAGCACACCTTCAGGGACTCCACATTCAGTGTGGACTATTCTAAATTCAACTTTATACCTAACTTTTAAGCAATTGACAGTGCTCCCTGAAACACATTCACTCTTAAAGTGGAGATGTCTCAAGGCTTGGATGATAAGAAATACATTTAGTACAAATAGGCAACCAAGTCAGAGCTATAAGGCACGACATCTAGGTTAACAATAGGATACTCCTGTAAGTGACAAGATTAACGGTTATATGTTAATTCTATGTCTTTTTACAGGTTCAGATAGCTTCAACCGTGGCTGTACTGTAAAACTATCAACAGGACATAAATACTTACAAGTCACTGGTGCCTCCTGGAGGTTTATATTTAAGAATGCCAAGAAGGCTCAACATCCGTTTAGCAGTCTGCTCTGGAAGCTCTTCTCTAATGTCAACAACTTGCTGAAAATTTTTAAAATAACCAAGGCATAATTAACAAGACAAGCATCATTTCACAAGTAAAGCAAAGAAGAATGGATTTTAATTAACGATTACTGCACTGTAGAAACTCCTAAGTGAGGTGTTACACATGTAACTAGGCAGGTTTCATCCAGGCCACTATCATCTTCCATGTAATGAACCTTTGCATCTCCATTCCCCCTCCCCAAGTATCAGGCTGGCAGGCTCAGACCTTTTCATTTTTTACATGCCCAGAGTGTTTATCCATTCATTTGTAGCTGCAAACATTTTAAAAAGGTAAGCATTTCAATGCAATGTTGTTCTGGAAGTTATTGGGGGATCATGGTGATATCATGGGAGACTGGTTAGTCACGCATAGAAACAGAAGGCAGGTCAAACCAGAGCACCATACCCAGCAACAAGATGTAGTGGTGGCCACCAACCTGGATGGCTCTTCAAGGGGATTAGACAAATTCATGGAGGATAAAGCTATAATGATACCTATACAACTTCAAGTATCAGAAGTGGTGTGCCTCCAAATATCAACTGCAGGAGAACACATGTGAGAAATGGTTATTGCACCCAAGTTCTGTTTGGGGGCTCTCTATAAGAATCTGTCTGCCACTAAGAGAAGAGAATGCTGGAATAAACATGACATTGGCAATCAAATCTGTTTAAATAAGCTGAAACAGGAAAAGTATCCCTTCACTCTTCCCTTCTTGGTGTGCTACAGTAAGCCAGGAAGTCTTCAGTTAACTGTAGTTTCTCATTATTGGAAACTATAATTAGCAAAACAAAATAAAAAATAAAAAAATCCTTCCAGTAGCACCTTAGAGACCAACTAAGTTTGTTCTTGGTATGAGCTTTCGTGTGCATGCACACTTCTTCAGATACACTGAAACAGATAATAATTTGCAAGTTCAGAATAGGTCAGGATCTTAAACCACAGTCTGAAGTTGGTTTAAGATCCTGGTTTGTTCTGAATCTGGGGTAGTATTCAACCATGTTTTACTCAGAGTAAACCCACTAAAATTAATGAAGATGACTAAGTTAGGTCCAATAATTTAGTGCCATCCATTGCACTGGCGAGAGAATTAGCAACTGCAGATAGTTTGCTACCCCATCCTTGAGAGAAAGAACACTCAGCATCGCCAGTTGCCTTGGAATCGCAGAGCCAATGGGAAACACACTTTGTCTGGCCCATTCCACCAGCCTGGCAACTTAAGGTACATTTGATATAAAGGGATATAAACTTTTGAGACAAATTAATAATCAGCAAGTTTCTTGACACCTGTAGTTCAACATCTTAATTTTCCATCCTTACCTTTGGGTCAATCTCTCCCAGAACATCATTTAGCAGCTGTAACAGCTGCATTGACTCCAAGGAGTCAAATGTGATTAAGTTGAAGTTCTTCTTAAAGGGCTCCTTGTTGAGCTTCTCAACAATAAATTTTAGCTGGTCACTCATAATGGCACGCTAGTATATATCTGCAGAAGAGACAAAGCAGCATTATGAAACACGAGTCAAAAAAAATCACTGCAAAAACATTTTTTAAAAATCAAAACCTCAGACAGGTGGTTGTGGGGGTGTTGCATTCTGCTTCTGTGGTAGGTTTGACAGATGAAATATTTGTGTGTTGCAGCAGCCTACCTCTAGAGCAAGAGGAACAAAAAAAAAAAAAACTGCCCTGGTGCAAATGCAATTAAAAACACCTTCTTCCCACTGTTAGCACTCCTGGCCCCGGAGACTCTTCCCCACACCAAACCCCCTTCTCTGGAGGGCCCCTCACATTCTGAGTGCCTTTGCCTGGCTGGGATGTGCCCATGAACACTGGTGAAGCCACTTCACCACTTCTATTCGAGAGTGGTGCACACACGGGGAAATCAGCCTACTTACTATACAAAGGGAAAATTCACATTGGGTGTCCCCTTCACCCACCCACGGGGAAAAGGCCCAACTCTGCTGCAGCCTGTTGTTTGTTATCCTCTCCCTTTCTTGTCAAAGTGCTGGCTGCAAGCTCCGTCTCTCCACGTTCGCTTCTACTGAGCTTTCAAAAGGGAATACAATAGAACAGTAACAGATCCCATCTCCTGCTGCCCCTCCTTAAGGGGGAGATTCGCACCGCCAGATGCTAGAGCGACTTCCCCAAGTCACCCCTCTCCCCTAAACTGGGGCAGGCGCGGGTTGCCATGGTAACCCTTGCTTTGCTTCCTCCGGGTCCTTCCCCCTCCCTCACTGCCCTTCTCCAAAGGGATTAGCCAACCTTTCCCTATACAGCTCTTTTCTCCCACGAACACCCCCAGGCTTTCCCCACATTACCTCAACCCTTCGCCCGAAACGCCCCCTCTAAATTGCCATCTCTTCCCCGCCTCTGGTGCCGGGGCCCTTGGTAACGGTTGCTAGGGTACCGTTGCTGCCGTGGAGGAGGCAGTTCCGCTCACGTGACCGAAATGGCGGCAGCGTGGACGGAAAAGAACCAAGGTGCTTAGAGCGCGCCTTTCGGCGGGAGGACACGCCCCCAACCCCGACGACAATGAGACGTAGGCCGCGGCGTGAGCGTGCGACTGCGGCTGCGCGAGGCGAAGGAGGCGGGAAGCGGGAGAAAGAGATTAATATCTCCCGGATGGTTGGCGCTTAGTCTGTGCCGCGGAGGGCGAGAGGCGGCAGCAGGGGAGGGAGGCTGCTGCACGATAAATGCCGCCCACTTACAATAATAATAATAATAATTTATTATTATCATTATTAATAATTAATAATAATAATAATAATAATTAGGGGGAAGGAGCGGGGGGGTGTTATTTATTGCTTCCAGCTATAAATCTCAAGGCGGTTTACAACAAATGTCACAGTTAAAATAGAATTGGTAGGAACACCAGTTCTACTTAGCACTTAAATAACAGCAAGGCTTGAAATGATAATAATAATAATAAATAAATAAATAAATAATTCACTTTATATACCGCCCTTTGTCAAAAGATCCCAAATAATAACAAAAACAGAAATGACAAGAGTATTTCTTGCCTTAGTGTGTAATTATTGCCTCTCAAGGTCCTGCCAGAGCCTTGTGCCTCCTTCCTAAAGCCCAGTGTATTGCTCAGTTGTCTTTGGGAAGGTAGTGCGAGGAGGTGTGGGTCATCCAGTTTGGGCCCCCACCCCTCAACAAGGCAGTATGCGGTCATATCAAAGTGCTCTTGGAGCCTACTTGGTATGGAAAGGTGGACCACCCTGCCCTAGCTCAAGTTCAGAACAGTTTAAATACAGAAATGAGAAAAACGCTGCTGCTATTGTTTGTTTCTAAATAGCTTGACCGGAGGAAGGAAGGGAGGGTGAGGAGGAGAAAATGGGTGTGTGTGGCTATAAACAGATCTGCCAACACTCCAGAAGTTGCAGAAGTTAGAATGTGTCTAGTCTTCTAATCTGCATTCATTTTGATTTGTTTGTGGTGAACTTATACAATGATGAGTGTTTACCTGATTTGCTTGTGGGGTGTTTATTCATCTTCCTGTTAATAATTTGTCCGTCCCCCACTTTTCAATGTGTTTCCCCATTAATTTCCTAACTACAAAAAAGTGTTTGTGTGTTAAGTGTATTGGTTGCCCCAAGGCCACAGAGCATTTTAATCTCTTTTAATTGTGCAAACCTACACTTGAATCCCTCCCACAAAAGTAACATTCTGGAGGTGTCTGCGCAGTAGCTGGGTTACAGCTCATGTGACTGTTTTGATTTATCTTAACTTGCTCCTTCCCTGCATGGCTTTCTTACTGTGTCTTTAAGTGGTGTGGTTTTGCTGTGTGAGTGTGTGGGTGGCCAGAAACACCAGCGGCAGTGCTGTCTGTGAGAGGGTGCAGTTTGTAAGAGGCTTTTTTTGTTCCTCCGCCATGGCTGGGTGCTGCAGCTTGAAGAATGTGTGTGAATATGAAACTAACAAGGTTGTGCGCATTCACAGTGTCTACTATGGGAGCCTCAAGTGGGCCATCCATTCTGTCGTCTTCATGTATGTCTGGTAAGTGGAACAGGAAAAGTTCAGATACGACAGCAGAGAAAACAAACAGGGAACGTTGGAAGACTTGGAAAGAGCTCTCCGGCGAAATCCATGGGATTTACATCTCTAGCTCTTGATAAGGAATGCTGGGGTTGAATTGTCTATCTGTCTATTTGGATCAGTTAAACTATATCCAAGAGTTGTTTAAGTAGTTCCATCTCTTGTCTGAAAGTTAGTAAAGCTGGTAAAAATGTTAGCAACAGTTCATAAGATACTGCTTTAACAAAAGCATGTTAAATGTATAAATTTAATCAATAATATTAATTATCAGTGATACCACATTGGGGTGTTTGGGGAGAGATAGTACCTCTGGTGGGGACACATCGTGCTTCTTTTTGGTGCACATCCCCACGCTGCACTCAAATCTCACCTGTGACTGCTAGTAGCTGTCAGCAGGCAACAGCGGCCGGTGCTTATGGTATGAGGGCTGAGCTGTCACAGGAATGTGCAGGACAAGAGAAGCCTGTCGCTTATTTCAGTAAGAGCCTGAATACCATAGAGAGAAACTTCTGCACTACTAGGAGAGAATTCCTGGCAGTTGTAAAGTCCATATTATTATCTGTATGGTAGGAAATTTGTGGTGAGGACTGACCATTCTTCCTTACAATGGCTATTTTGGTTCAAAAACCTGGGGCCTCGTACAGGGAACAGCTTCAGCTGGCTGGCTAAACCAGGTGAGGGTAGCCAATGGGTCTCAAACCCTTGGTGAATGAGGGACTTCGCCTGCATGCAAAGACAGGCTTTGGCGGATGGAGCAGATGCACCTGCCATTTCTGAACAAAATAAAACAAAAAATTCCTTCCAGTAGCACCTTAGAGACCAACTAAGTTTGTTCTTGGTACAGTATGAGCTTTCGTGTGCATGCACACTTCTTCAGATACACGAAAGCTCATACCAAGAACAAACTTAGTTGGTCTCTAAGGTGCTACTGGAAGGTATTTTTAATTTTATTTTGTTTTGACTATGGCAGACCAACACGGCTACCTACCTGAAACTGCCATTTCTGCACATTGTGTAGAGGGAAGTGAGGGGGCAGATGGGGCTCGTCCACCTGGGAAGGGAACCCATCTAAGAGAAGGAAACTCCTAAGCCTCTGCTGCCTTGTGGGACTGGGACATCTTCAGCAGATGAAAAGGCTCAGGAGTAAATGCTACACAAATCCAGAGTGTCAAGCTTTATTTTTTCCTTAACTGAGCCTTGGACACCTCCTTCCGGCAAGTCCTGCATCCAAGCTGGTGTCAAATGTACTGCTCTGCTTTCCTTTGGACCACATGAACGAGGCCAAGAGGTGGGTCTTGTCGTCTGGGCAGCCCAGGACCTCCGTACACACTGCGCAGGCTTGCGCCCCAGGAAGGTCACTTTGGTGCTGCTATTGCAGTGGTTTACCGGTAACTCTCCCCCTGGAGGAGCACTCCATTGTCTCTCAAGACAGATAGATGCCAACAACAAGATACCACATTATTTATACAGGGTTTTAAAATGTTCAAAGCAGCTCACATGTAGTGATGTACCGGTAATCTTTAGAACAACAACCTGATAAGATAGGCTGCTAATGCAATCTTAGGCTGTGTTAACCGATGTTTGATGTCTGGATCATGGGAAGTAATGGCTCTGCTCTGTTTTGCACTGATCAAGCTCCAGTCCTGGGTGCCACATTTTAAGAAGGGACAACTGGAGCATGCAAATTGGAGCAAGCCCAAAGGAGGTTTGGAGGTTCTGGAAATTCCCATGGTACCTAAGTATGTTTAGCTTAAAGAGGAGAAGATGAAGGAGAGACATGATAGCACTATGCAAAGGCCTGAATGACTGTCATGTGGAACATGGAGCGGGTTTGCTCTCCGTTGTTCCAAAAGGAAAGAAAAAACAATTTGTGGAAATGGTTAGGGAATAAGATTTCAGCTAAAAAGGATATGTTTTTGAAGGTGAAGTCCAGCCAACAGTGGAATAAGGCTGCCTGTGGTCTCCCCTTCACTTGATGGCAAAGGACAGGAGAAGGGTGGATGGCCATTTGTCAGAGATGCTTTTGTTGCACCCTGCATAACAGAACCTACACTGAGCAGGGTGTTGGTCTAGTCCAGGCATAGGCAACCTTCGGCTCTCCAGATGTTTTGGCCTACAACTCCCATGATCCCTAGCTAACAGGACCAATGGTCAGGGATGATGGGAATTGTAGTCCGAAACATCTGGAGAGCCGAAGGTTGCCTATGCCTGGTCTAGTCGAACCCCTACTGTCCCAACTCTTATTGATATTACTGCCATTATTTCCTCTTATCGCAGACACGGGATGAATGGACTAAACTGGACTGAAAGAGAACAGTTTGCCAAATATTGAGGCCCTACCTGGCACTATCGTATCACTCCTATCATTTTAAGCAGGCATGATCCCCCCTCCCCCAAATAATGGGAACTGTAGTTTATCAAGGGTGCTAAGAGTTCCCCTCACAGGGCTACAGTTCCCAGAGTGGTTTACTCTTCCCTGGGTACTCGGGGAATTGTAGGTCTGTGAGTGGGTCGGTGCCCTTGACAAACTACACTTCCCAGTGTTCTTTGGGTGGGGGGAGCTATGACTGCTTAAATTAATACAACACTGCTTTAAATGTATAGTGCAGATGGATCCACAGATTCAGGCAGGGACTGTCTTATCTTATAGCTCCACCTCAGACTTTAGGTCATATCCACACCATATATTCAAAGCACATGGCCTTCCCCCAATGAATCCTGGGAACTGCAGTTTGTCAAGGGTGCTAGAAATTGCTGGGGGAAGTAATGACAGTTAAAGCAGCATAAATGTGCTTTAAATGTACAAGTAAACATGTGGGGTTTAACTATGCCATCTTGTTGGTTTCTGCACAGCCTGATCCAATGCATGCTTATGCAGAAGTAAAGTTCCACTGAGTTCACTGGGATTTACTCCCTATTACTGGTAAGTGTGCATAGGATTGCAGTTGAGAGTGCACAACTGCTGCAGAGTAAGTCACACTGAAATCAGTGGAACTCATAAGTAAATGTGTAGGACAACAGAAAAAGCCTACTAAACTGGTCTACTAAACCTGTGCTGTTGGGATTTTATTTTTACAGGAAGAGAACTTAAGGGGAAGGACTTTATGGTTTATTTATCACTCTGAAGTAGAAAGCTTTGCATTTGCAACAACAGCTGATACCAGTATATAGTCTTACATAGTGACCTTTAAAACATTTTAATCAATGAAACAGAACTGTAGTAACTGAGTTTAGGATCACACAGCCTTGGAAATAAAGACCCCAGAGCTTTCAGGTCGTTGACCGTAATAAAGATATTTGATTTGATTTGATTAAAGACCCCAGAGCTGAGAATTTTTTCCTGCTTGCATTGAAAAGTACTGCATTAAATTGATCTGGACATATTAATTTAGATTTGTTTCTGAGCATATAACGTTTGGCATTCTGACTCCTAAGAGAAGAGCCTTCTTCCAGACAAGCACAGCTTTGTAAGTTTGGTGTGTGACCTTCTTTCCCACCCACGCATCTGATGAATGCCATGATGTACAACAAGCCACTCTTAAAGGGACACTCTCAACGTAGTAAATAGGGTGGTGGGTCTGTGTTGCTTTATGGCAGGAATAACAAATGGCGAAGCTGTGGCCCTCCAGATGTTGGTGGACTGCAACTCCCATCAGTCCCAGACAGGGTGGCCAATGCTCCTTCCACTCGCTCATCTCTTTAGCGCACCTGGTCATCAAAATGGCACAATTTATTTCTAACCCTCCATGGCAGTATCTTGCTCTGGGTTTGCATAATACAGGCAGTGCTGTAGCATTGGGGGGGGCGGCAGGGGCACCACCTCAAACCCTTTCCATTGTGTCTCTCCAGTGTTGTCCTTATTGCTGACAGACGCTATCAGAGGAAGGACTCCGTCATCAGCTCTGTGCACACAAAAGTGAAAGGGGTGTCTCAGACTGAAGCAAGGATCTGGGACACAGTGGAGTACACTCTCCCTATCCAGGTATGTCTCAACTCCTTGACCAGGGAGCAATCTGCTTTTCAGTGACCTGAGTGACTGCTTTTTGGCTTTAGGTTATAAAGCAGAGGTTGGGCACGCCTTGAGTGGGCATTACAAACCCTGCCTGGAGATGCTGGGGATTGAACCTGGGGCCTTTCTGAACGCAAAGCAAGAGCTCTGTCAGTAAGCTACAGCCGTTCTCCAAAGGTTCACTGAGCTATATGGCCCTTCAGCAACATGGGGGGGGGGGAAGGTTCACCACACCTGGTACAGTATAGGTGAAAGACTGTAGGTCACTCTCCCACATCTTCAGTTCAGCCTGTGCTTGAATACCTTCAGTGAAAAAAAAACCATGTTCTGAGGCAGACATCTTCCACTGTCAGTCTTCTCCCATCCCCAATTTTGTTTACTTTGTTGAACATTCATCTAGAAAAAAGAGGATAACTCCATAGCTCTTGATCCTGATGGTTTATGATATTTTGCTTGGTGCCTAATAAATGTATTGCCCTCTTGAAAATGGGGGGTTTGTGGCTTTTGATTCCCCCCCAAACAGAACAGCCTTTTGAAGAGATCCGCTTTTAACCCCCTTTGATCAGTTAAGAGTTAACCTCCTTTGTTCTTTCTCTTTTGCCTCCTTTTTTGTGTATGCAGGGAATAAATTCATTCTTTGTGCTAACCAATATCATCAAGACGGAGAAACAAGTCCAGGGACTTTGCCCTGAGGTAACTCAATTTTGTGAGTGATGTTATTATCTGTGTGGAGAGGGAAATAAGCCATATTCTGTAATGGAAGGCTTTTTAATTAGTGTCTCATTGCTATGGTGATCCTACATCATCAGGGGCTGATTCATCTTTCCCACCACAACCTTGTTAGATTTCAGAGAAACAAAAAACCTGCAGCAACTAGTCCAGAATTTGTTCTTTGCATTCTCTGTTTAAGTTTGAATCTTTTGGCAAGTGGCAAGATACATTCAGGGCTGCATTTTGTTCTACACGTCTCGTAAGTTTTCTGTTCAGGCATGAAATCTGGTAACTGGTGTAGCAGGTTTCAGCAGCCCAAGGATCTCAGATTTCATTTTAGAAAAATGAAATGACATTCCTAGTCCTTATGACCAGGAAGATAGAAATATGCAGTTTCAAGTGATGTTGAGCAGGGCTTAATGGAACCTAGCGCTTTGGTATAGCTCTTTACCCCACAGCTTTTACCCCACAACTGTTGGTCCCAGTCCTGAAGTCCTGCTCTTCTTCAATTTTAATGATGGCTTGCTTTATTTATTTATTTATTTCGTACATTACAATAATAAAAAACAATATAGAAAACAGTTTAAAACAACCTACTATCAGGAATATAAGGTGTGTTGCAAAAATATACACCTCAAGTGGTAGACAAAGGAAATAAATGCTTTCTCCAAGGAGGCCTTCCTGGTGTCTTTGTTACATATCTTGAGGCGCCAGGCAAAAACATTCCTCTTCTCCCAGGCCTTTGGCTAATTAAACAATCTAGGGCCTTTAAAACTGGGGGCAGGACCGGTGCTAGGGTTTCTTGCACCCTAGTCGAGACCACCTTCTAGTGACCCCCGCCGCCCGCCCCCTGCCAAAGCCTGCTTTAGCGGGAGCCAGGGTGGTGATGTAGGGGGCAAGCAGCACCTCTCCGCTACAGCGGAGAAGCTGCTGCTAGCCTGTCCCGCCCCCCCCCCCCAAGCCTGGCCAGCGCCCCCTCCATTTTGGCGCCCTAGGCAATTGCCTAGTTCGCCTTAATGGATGCGCCGGCCCTGATGGGGGGTATTGTTTTTGCTTGTTACTGTGTTGTGTATTTTTGTGTTTTTATATTGTAAACTGCCCTGTGATCCTCAGATGAAGGACGGTATAGAAATTTAATAAATAATACAAATAAAAAGAAAAAATTGCCTTGCTGAGAGTGAGACAGGCCAAAGTAGGACCGCATACAGCCAAGCCTGGCAACTGTAGTTTGTCAAGGGTGCTTGGAATTGTAGCTTTGTGAGGGGTAAACTACAGTTCCCAGGGTACTTTGGAGTAGGCCATGTGTTTTAAACATACAGTGTGTTCACAGCCAGGGCTCTGGCTCCTGTTGGTGTGGTCTGAAATGAAGCATTTTGCATGTTTACTTTCCCCCCTTTCCTTTTGCTCAGTTTCCCCTTGCCAAAGCTGTTTGCTCTACCGACAAGAGCTGTATGAAAGGTCGTGTGGACCCTCAGATTAATGGTACGTGGGTTTAATGTTTGTAATATGCTGCAGAAAAAAGTAAAAGAAAAGCTGGTTGCTTTTTAAATTTTCATTTACAAAGCTCAACAAATTTTACAGCCAACAATAATGAAACTTTACTGCAACAGCAACTTAAACATGAGGTGACTGTGACTCCATACCTTATGATAAAATGTTCCGTTTACTTGTCACTTGATTAAGAAAGGCTAATTGGTTAATTATATGGGGAGATATGAAAGGAAGATTTCGTACAAAGATTACCACAATTAAGGACAAAAGTGGAAAGGACCTAACAGAAGCAGAAGACATCAAGAAGAGGTGGCAAGAATACACAGAGGAATTATACCAGAAAGATATGGAGGTCTCATACACCCCAGGTAATGTGGTTGCTGACCTTGAGCCAGACATCCTGGAGAGTGAAGTCAAATGGGCCTTAGAAAGACTGGCTAACAACAAGGCCAGTGGAAGTGATGATATTCCAGCTGAACTATTTAAAATTTTAAAAGATGATGCTGTTAAGGTGCTACACTCAATATGCCAGCAAGTTTGGAAAACTCAGCAGTGGCCAGAGGATTGGAGAAGATCAGTCTACATCCCAATCCCAAAGAAGGGCAGTGCCAAAGAATGCTCCAACTACCGCACAATTGCACTCATTTCACACGCTAGCAAGGTTATGCTTAAAATTCTACAAGGCAGGCTTAAGCAGTATGTGGACCGAGAACTCCCAGAAGTGCAAGCTGGATTTCGAAGGGGCAGAGGAACCAGAGACCAAATTGCAAACATGCGCTGGATTATGGAGAAAGCTAGAGAGTTCCAGAAAAACATCTACTTCTGCTTCATTGACTACACAAAAGCATTTGATTGTGTCGACCACAACAAACTATGGCAAGTTCTTAAAGAAATGGGAGTGCCGGATCACCTCATTTGTCTCCTGAGAAATCTCTATGTGGGACAAGAAGCTACAGTTAGAACTGGATATGGAACAACTGATTGGTTCAAAATTGGGAAAGGAGTACGACAAGGCTGTATATTGTCTCCCTGCTTATTTAACTTATATGCAGAATTCATCATGCGAAAGGCTGGACTGGATGAATCCCAAACCGGAATTAAGATTGCCGGAAAAAATATCAACAACCTCAGATATGCTGATGACACTACCTTGATGGCAGAAAGTGAGGAGGAATTAAAGAACCTTTTAATGAGGGTGAAAGAGGAGAGCGCAAAATATGGTCTGAAGCTCAACATCAAAAAAACTAAGATCATGGCCACTGGTCCCATCACCTCCTGGCAAATAGAAGGGGAAGAAATGGAGGCAGTGAGAGATTTCACTTTTTTGGGTTCCACGATCACTGCAGATGGTAACAGCAGTCGCGAAATTAGAAGACGCCTGCTTCTTGGGAGAAAAGCAATGACAAACCTAGACAGCATCTTAAAAAGCAAAGACATCACCTTGCCGACAAAGGTCCGTATAGTTAAAGCTATGGTTTTCCCAGTAGTAATGTACGGAAGTGAGAGCTGGACCATAAAGAAGGCTGATCGCCGAAGAATTGATGCTTTTGAATTATGGTGCTGGAGAAGACTCTTGAGAGTCCCATGGACTGCAAGAAGATCAAACCTATCCATTCTCAAAGAAATCAGCCCTGAGTGCTCACTAGAAGGACAGATCCTGAAGTTGAGGCTCCAGTACTTTGGCCACCTCATGAGAAGAGAAGACTCCCTGGAAAAGACCCTGATGTTGGGAAAGATGGAGGGCACAAGGAGAAGGGGACGACAGAGGATGAGATGGTTGGACAGTGTTCTCGAAGCTACTAACATGAGTTTGGCCAAACTGCGAGAGGCAGTGGAAGACAGGAGGGCCTGGCGTGCTCTGGTCCATGGGGTCACGAAGAGTCAGACACGACTGAACGACTGAACAACAACAACAACAACAACCACATTTAATTGGTACAGCCACGCTGTGTGATGCGCCAAAAAGCAGATTAAAGGCCCATAAATGCGATTAGTTCAAGACAGGGCATAGGATGAAGTGTGAGGTTGTGCAGGTTCTTTGCCACACATTCAGTGTGTAAATCACATTCAAAGGAGCTGCCACGAAGATTCCTTTAGGGCAGGGATTTTAAACGGGGGTTCCTCACTGTCCCTGACAATGAGGTAGGTCTGCCATTTCTTTACCGTGGTTAACAAACCTCACAGATTTATAGTCAAAAGATCTGGAAACGCTGCGAGTTATGTAACTTCACATGCATTTTAAAAGAGAATTAAAAAATAATTCATTAGACATCCACTTGCCTTTAACAGATACTTTATATCAGCCTTCCGTATGTTCCATCAGCCCCGATGGCAAATGGGAGGTTTGTGAAGGCTACTTTACTGACGATATTTGATGGCCAGTTTTGCCTACAACAGGATTGTAAACATACACAAACACACGACAGATAGATAGATAGATTTCTTACAAACCACATACCGTAAGCTTCAAATCCTGGCATTTCATGGGCAGTGCCAAAGTTCCTGTGGGTGGCAAAGAAGGCCAGAAAACAGTTTGTGACATGTCCCAGATATTGCCCTTGGTGTGGAGTTTGTGTGAGTAGTGGTTGCTTGCTATGACATCTGGAATTGTATTTTGCTATTCTGTGCCATAATGTTTTCCTTACCTGTAATGTTCCTAATCTGTGTCTATAAAAACAAATCAGTTTAAAAGCTCTGGTATTTTTAGTGAAAACAAAAACCTCAACTAGCAGCAAGGTTATATTCCATAAATGAAAGTTGATTTCTGCTCTCTACAGGAATCCAGACCGGCAAATGTGTGAACTACAACACTACCATCAAAACATGTGAGGTCGCAGCTTGGTGCCCAGTGGAGTCAATTAAAAGGGCTCCAGAGTAAGACAGGTTTTTTCATAGCAGTCTGTGCGCCCTTTTACTGCGAGGGGGGTGGACCTCAGGCTGGGGCTGCCTGGCCCCTGGTACTCTCCCCAGGCCATGCCCCTCGAGGGCTCTGGGTCACCCCCTGGTTGACCTTGGTTCAAATGTGCAGGTTTCCCACCTGCAACGGGTGTGCCACCGTGAGAACAGGATGCTGGAGCAGGTGAGCCATTGGCCTGATCCATCAGCCTCTTATCTCTGATCGTGCCTCTTGCTTGCTTAGATGAGAGAGATGTGTGAATATGTGTAGAAATTCTCCTACCACACAAGGGTAAAATTTGCATCCATTGATTCACCCACTTTTGCTTCTTGCTCTGCTCACCACTGGCATATGGCCCCTGGAATGTTGCCCAGTAGGGAATGCGGCCCTCAGACCAGAGGGGCCCCCCCCCTGCGCTTTACTATATTCAGCATGTGGGCCCTTGACACTCTCATTCCTGCTAATACTGATAAAAGTCACTCAAATATATTTACAACTCTAGAAACAGCTAGAAATCCCATTTGCAGATCCTGTGACTTTCCCACCCATTGAGCTTCAAATGCATAGCAGCTTTCCAGCTAATACAGTGGTGCCCCACTAGACGAATGCCTCGCTAGACGAATGCCTCGCTAGACGAACGGCATTCGTCTAGCGGAAGCTGCCCCGCAAGACGAAAAAGTCAATGGGGCTGCCTCGCAAGACAATTTTTTTTTCCGTCTAGCAAAAACCGCTATTTGCATTGGTGCTTCGCTAGACGGAAAAATCGCTAGACGAAAATACCCACAGAACAAATTATTTTTGTCTAGCGAGGCACCACTGTACTGTCATTAAACTATATGATGACATTTAATAAATGGGACCTTATTTTTTGAGATCTCTCATCCTTGTCTGGGGTCTCGTTTTAGGCCTGCCATTCTGAGAAGTGCTGAAAACTTCACTGTGCTGATAAAAAACAACATTCACTTCCCGAAATTTAATTATACGAAGTAAGTGCAGACATGTGTTTCAACTGCCCTCATTTCCCCATTCCTGGTAAATTGCTTTTACTATTACTGCCTCTGGGGCAATGTTGGGGGTGCCTGTTTAAAATTGTGCTTGTGTGACTTGCTGGAGCCATCTCTGGGGTCCTCCTGTCCCCCCATCTTGTTTGCATGGTTTACGTGATGAAGCCGTGGGCTCATTCACGCTGCTCCAATTCTCCTGCTGAGATCCTTCCCCAGCCCAAGTAGAATCAGCAAACCACTAACCTGCCCCAGCTTACTGTTACCACCAAACCAATGTTTATGGTTTGTTTTGCTCCAAGCAAGGCACAGTGGCTAAACACAGAACAAAACCTGGTGTCATGCTTCCTTCGTCTGATTCAGACCAGGAGTAGGAGGCATTTGAGGAGGATGACTTGGAAGGTTGAGGTGGGGGCGGGGAGAAGGCTATGCCACACAGCCCTGTTGACGATTCCTCCTCTGTGCTCAGACACACAACAAGGCGGGAGTCCTGGGGGCTGCTCCTTCCCTGCGGGAAAGGATAAGGAGGGCTCTGGGGCACAACTTGGTCTGACAGAGCAAGAGGATTAAGAGGGGAAGATGGGTATAGTGCTGTTTCACAGAGAGAGGCAGCACAGGGACAGTTGTTATTCCAAGTAGCTGATCAGTCTTTGTTTAGAAACTTGGTGGGGAGGCAGGGAAACTCATGGAAGCAACTTTGCAGCTCCTGGGCTGTTGTGGAACTCTTACTACTAATGTCAGACTCCTGGTCCTTGGCTCTTGCTAATGAACTTATTGCTGTTACTCCTTCGCCTTGTAAAAGCACCTGGACCAGGCTCTGCTCTTTATTAGCCACTGAGTTTGTATTGTTAGACCACCATAATAAAAACACACTTCTTCACTTTCAAGCAAAGAAACCTGTTAATTGGTTTTGAGTGGGGGCCAGGACACTTGGCTTCAGATCATGGGTTGTTGGGAGCAAAACAAACCATGGATGCTGGCTTGGACATCATGCTAAGATAAAGCCCACGGTTTGCTGCTTGTGCCAGGAGAGTGGTTGGGCAATGTGCAGTAGCACTTGCATGCATGGTAAGCCATGGATTATGGCTTACCATGATGTCTGAACATAGCCACTGCTTCTAAAAGTTATATCCACCACTATCCCACTCCAGGCTAAACTGCACAATATGTTATCAGCTTCTTGAAAGTCACAAAAATTACTAGCCTGCAGACATTTTTTTGCCCTGTGGCCTGTGCTTCCTGCAAATGAGGAGAAATTATTTCAATTGCAGCCAGCACAGACATGCTGGCTACTGTCTCTTAGCAGACTAGCAAAACTTTTTGCAGGCTAGTAACTTTTGTGGGTTTATTCACAAAGCTGATGATGTATTGTGTAGTTTTGGCATCCAGTAGAGTTGTGGCACTATAGATAACAGTGGTACTATAAGAAAAGCATAATAAAAAATAAAAAATTCCTTCCAGTAGCACCTTAGAGACCAACTAAGTTTGTTCTTGGTATGAGCTTTCGTGTGCATGCACACTTCTTTGGTATCTGAAGAAGTATGCATGCACACGAAAGCTCATACCAAGAACAAACTTAGTTGGTCTCTAAGGCGCTACTGGAAGGAATTTTTTATTTTTTATTTTGTTTTGACTATGGCAGACCAACACGGCTACCTACCTGTAAGTGGTACTATAAGAAAAGCATAATAAAACTGTTGTGATAGAAATTTCCCCCAGCTCTTTTTTTCCTTAGTATGGAGTAGGGGGATGCTGAAAGTGGGGTTATGGGCTGTTGGGTGATGGGGAGTGTGGTTTGAAGACATCTGGACTGGCGTTGGGATGGGGATCTCTGTGGAGGTGCGGGGCTGGGGGGGGATATTGATGATGGGAGGGGAGGGAATCACCAGTCCTTCAGTTTGAGGTGTTTTCCAGTTGCTTCATTCAGCTGCTGTGGTTGTTGTTGTAGGGTTGTTCATCTGTGATGTGTTGGTTTGGTTGATCTTGGCCTGGTGTCTTGTGCTGTATGTTCAGTGAGACGATTCTGTGCATGGTTGTGGTTGGCTGTACTGGTTTGCATTGTTGTGTCGCTTCTTTTGCTTCTTTTTCCTCTTTACTGTCATCCAATTGTTTGCTGTTGTTTCATCGTGGTGGTCGTGGCTGTCACTTGGTGGGTCTGTCGGTTGCCATTCCGGTGGAGGGTCGAGTTCAAGGTTGTTCAGTAGTTGCTGGGCTTCAGGTATGTTGGTAGCCATGTGTTGTGTT
This sequence comes from Lacerta agilis, assembly GCF_009819535.1. Classification (NCBI taxonomy): domain Eukaryota; kingdom Metazoa; phylum Chordata; class Lepidosauria; order Squamata; family Lacertidae; genus Lacerta; species Lacerta agilis. Next base: position 4,004,037 of record NC_046328.1, read on the forward strand.
GTGTTGGTTGTTACAATGAGGCGGAAGGGGAAGCCCCACCCCCCAGTTAATTTCAATTTTCTTATAAACGCTCGGCGAAGGCAGCCCAGCTACAATAAACAATTAATTTTGTGTTGCCTGCAAAATTAAAACAACACTACTTTCCCTCCCATTCTCTGCAGAAGAAACATTTCACCGGATTTTAATATTTCCTGTACATACAACAAGTACACTTCTCCGCATTGTCCAATTTTCCGGCTGGGAGATATTCTCCAAGCAGCAGGAGAGAACTTCTCAGAGGTGGCTGTTCAGGTCTGTGTCATCTGTTTTGGCTATAGAAGGCCTGTCTGTATTATGCCTCTGCTCGCTTGGCTGTGTACAGCCTATACATTTGAAACACGTTCAAAGCAAATCCTTTCCTGCAAAGATTCTGGGCCCTCTAGTTTACCCACTCACAGAGTTACCATTCCCAGCAATCTTTAACAAGCTACAGTACCCAGAATCCTTTGAGCAAAAGGAAGTTCTTCATATGCACTTTAAAGATAAAGTGCAAGCTGAATTATTTCTCCCTTCCTTTTGATAAACTTTCAGTCTGTCAAGAGATGGTTGGGAAGCTGATTGGCATAAGGACCAAATATTTATTTCTATTTCAAGGTCTGATCTGCTGCTCACTTTTCACCAGCTTGGGAGCACAACAGTGTCTCCCCTTGTTGATGATCAGCCCTGTGTTAAAAGTACTCATCTTACTCTCTCTCCCAAGGGTGGCATCGTGGGCATCGAAATTAACTGGGATTGCAACCTGGACAAATGGCTTCACCGCTGTGAACCCAAATATGGTTTCCGGCGTCTGGATGACAAAAAAACAAATGAAGCCTTGTACCCTGGAAACAATTTTAGGTAATTTTTTTTTGTAATTTTAGGTAAAACATGCTTTTGAAGACTTGGCTGTGTTGCAGCCGTCCCCAACCTGGTGCCCTTCAGGTGTTCTGGACTATAACTCCCAGCAGTCCTAGCCAGCAGCCGGGTGCAGAATTTAGCATCTTGAACACTTTAGTTGTTTCCCCTCCTCCCCCATACTCTAAATATTTCTAGTTTCTAGGTCTCATGGCTGCAAAGGTTTGAAACAGCACAGGTGATGCCAGAGAGGGGCTGAAATGGGCTCTCCCCTGGCCACAACAAGATAGGGCTTCAGTTTCCTACACTGTTTTTTGTTTTCCCAAGACTAGCAGCAGAGAAACCTATCCCAAACAAGACAAATAAAATGTGTGCAGATTTGCTTGACTTCCATGCATTTTAAAAACATTGATTTTCCCTCCCTCTTATAACGTGCATTTTGAAATGGGCTTATTTGGGGATTTCAATGATTTGGCAATTCTGAAAAACCAAAGGCCTTCCACACCAAAGTCATCTGCCACCTACCGCAGTCATGCTGATAAAGCACACAGGATGTCTCCCCGCCTCGTGACAGTCCCTTTGCTCACTGCCCCACTTCCCCTTTTACTCCCAATTTGGTGATAGAGAGTGAAGCCAATCCTGGCCTGCACTGTAGGCTGAGGGAGGGGGGGGATCACTGGGAAGCTGCACCCCAGCTTCCCAGGGAGAACAGGGCAGCATAGAAGGAGCAGCTGCAGGGAGTTTTGCTTAAAACTTTCTTTTAAAACTTTCTTCTGACTGCCATTTTTCACTGGACCAGAGAGCTGGAAAGAAGTTTCCTCTTGTCCCATACGTAACTTGAGAATGGGGGCTGCTGGAGTGGGTGGTAGGTGTGTCCTTATATGACAGTCTATTGCAGCTTTCCCACGACTGATGCTCTCTAGGCCAAAATGGCTTGGTTTGATGGGAGTTTTACCAGGCCAGGGAAGGCTGTTCTTTAGGAGTTTTATATATCCCGCTTACAAAATGAGTAGTTTTGTGGGTCTTGCACAAGATATTCCCATGACGATTTGCACCCCATGTTTCCATGACATTCTAAATCCACACATCAGAATGGGCTCCTTGCTTTGGGGACAGGAAGTTTCCTGTGGGGAATCCAAAATAACTTTGCCAGAAGCATCAACAGAAGCTTAGCTCTGTTGCTTCCCAGTAAAGCATGCCTGGGCCAGTGACTGGAGATCCCACAACGGAAAAGGAAAGTTCATTTATGCTGTGAGGAGAAAAGCAGCTAGTACAAGGCAGGGTGGTAATTCGATGACTCACCAGAGTGTGCCGTACTGTGAGCAGAGAACTTGCCTAACAGATTACGGAAAGCGAAATTGCAATGGCCTTTGTGTTCTTTGCAGAGAGAGGATTTGGGGTTCTGGGGTCTGATAATGAGTGCGATGGGGGTTGCAAGTTCCACACAGGTGTGTTGTGTGAGGAAGGAAGCCATCTTCCAGCGATTTTTGGAGTCCAGGCCAATGCTCACATCATCCAAACTGCTCTTACAATACCTTGTCCAACTGTGTTGTTCGGTCCTTGCAGATTTGCAAAGTATTACAAGCAGGCTGGTGGGAAGGAGGAGAGAACCCTGATCAAAGCCTATGGCATTCGCTTCGACATCCTCGTGTTTGGCATGGTAAAAGGAAACTCATCCTGACGTCCTGTTGTTGGTTTTTGATCATGTCAGAGAAATGGGAATTTGAAGGCCAGATTATGTATGACATCATTGGCAATTGCATGATTTAAAAATTATTATTTGTATGCAGTGCTTTTTTCTAAAAAAAAATATGTTTAGGGGTACTCTCATTTTGACTCAATAAAATCACCATTTTATAGTTCAAATCGGGGGAAATAAATACAGTAAACGGACAAAAGTACAAAGATTCACAAAATGTTCAGGGGTATGGGTACCCCTGTGTCCCCCCAGAAAAAAGCACTGTTTGTATGTGAATAGCAGGCAATGGAAGCCTGATCTGGACTAGGGTTGTGGCAGTGTGGGGAGGGGGCATAACCTAGGCCACCCATGTCTGCTATTTTTACGGAAAGGAAAGCTAGTAGAACTTTGTGTTAGGAGGCAGTTTATCCACCATTTGGGTTTCCTTTGGTATGTATTTAATTTTAAAAATTTGGGGTGGGGGAATTGAGGGTCCTCCTAACATGGATATTAAATCTGAAGAGCTGCTCGTTCTTCTTGTCAGTTCCTCAAACACAAATTGATCTTGAGATTGCTGTATGCTGCAATAGTGCGTGGAACATTATTCTGGAAAAGGTCATGCTCAAAACATGCTCTTTGGCAAAACTTTTGTCACCTTTATTCTGACATGGAGTATTCTCCACCATTGCATCCTCTTCAGGTATGGGCTTTGTGATGTGTGGATGCTGATGGTTCTGTTGTCAGCGATGGCTGTCTCCTTTCTGCTTGCAGGAATATGGATGGAATCAATTCCCTGTAAGGGACAGAAGAGCCAGACACCAAATTCATAGATACTTTTATGTATTCTGAATATGCAGCATGTCCAAGAACTTCACGTCTTGAATTTTTCTCTGTGTATGTTTGTTTGTGTGCCATTTTATTGTTGCATACAAACAAACATTTGTTTTAAAAAAGGAAAAGAATTGGCAGAAGGTGGGCTAGATGGACTTGAGGAAGCAGCTTCATGTGCTCATATTTCACATTTTGGGTGCCAATTTTTTATTATTTTATTCACCTTACTCGATTTTATACCAGTTTAATTTCTAACTTGAAATAGAGCGTAGCTTGTTTGTATTTTGCAGTTTTGTCCCCCGGTTCAGTGCTCTCTCCTCATCCACATAGTGCCCCACTTTCCTTTTTCTGGAAGCAGGCCTGACTCAATCTATGAAACAGATGACGGGGCTTCCCCATTCTCAGAGAAAAGGGGCAAAAATCAATTACTGTCTTTTAGGGGGGAAAAACCAATAATCTCTTTTGTTCTCCGTTTCCTTTTCTTCCAACCCCGACCCCCCACCAAAGGCCGGACAGTTTGATTTCTTTGAGCTCCTGGTATATATTGGTTCCGCACTCTCCTATTTTGGCCTGGTAAGAGACTGTTTTATCCCTTGGCATTCAAGTGGGGTTTGATTTCAGCACAAATTGCTTCAATTAAGAAAACTGAATCAGCATTCTCTTGGATATTCCCCCCCCCTTCACAGGCACAGTTTGTTGTTGATTTTCTCATTACTTCATATTCATGCCGTTGCTTCAAGTACAACCCAGTGAAAGAATATTACATCAAGAAGAAGTGTGAGTTGGTGCCGGGACCAAGATGGGTAAGAAATGCAATTAATTGCAACATCCTGCAGCCACTTATGGATATAGCTAGGGAATTCACCTCACTGCTAGAAAAGAAATGCTGGATTTGGACATCACACTAAACTATGGTTTAGTGAGATATGAGTGTGCCTAGTCTCCCCTTGTGCTAATCTCTTCACCTCCGACACAACGGGGAGGGGGAGTTTTTGCTTCTGCTTTTGGTTAACCACCAGGCTTGGGACTGTGACTACCATAAACTATAGTTAGTTTAAAATAGCCATTCTCTGAAACCAAGAACTGAAGTTGGCTTGTTTGAAATGAGACGTACTTAAGGTAATCCACAGAATCTAGTTTTCCGTGTGTTGTTGACTAGCCAGGTAAATGACTGCAGTTAGGTGGCCAAACAAAGCGTGGTTAAAGAAGGGGTCTGGGTTTAATTCCAAGCCATAGTTAAAACCAACCAAGGTTCAGAAGTTGACGACAAAGCCTGGCTTCTGTTCATAGTTTGTTGACAGTAAATAGTTAAGAGACTGAGCAGGGTTTTGACTGCCAAACAAACCATGCCAATCCAATAATAAACTGTGGCTAAGTATTAAGTGTGAACAGGACACTGAGTAACAGCTGCACTCTTATTGCTTAGTTGTAAAATGATAATTTGCAAAGGTCCAAACAAGCCATAGTGGTAAATGTAAGATTCAGAAAAATTGCTGCCTGTCCTAATCTTCTGTCTTCTATTATTCATACATCTGAAATAACAAGTTCATTCAGTGAAACATTTGGGTTGATAAAATGTCTTTGTTTGTTTTGTTGGGCAGACTCTACTTTATGTGACTTTTGTTGATGAGCCACACATCTTTATGATTGACAAATTTTTGAGGACGAGCCTACAGAAAGTTAAAGGCGAGGTTATTCACGTAAGTGTGTATTCACTTACACACTTTTTATATGTGTGTAAGTGTCTGCCTGTGTATCTACATACAGATTTGTGAACAGGTGAAATGTTTTCAGAGGCTTGAAGAGGGTGGGCTAGCTTGTACACACTTTCCTTCTCTAGGGTGCCTGTGAGGAGGAGACAGAAACCTCCCACTTTAGATTATTCTTTGTTTTAAACAGATGTACAGAAATTCCTGTACATAACTAATGCATAAAAACAAAGCATCATAGTCAAACATGAGCAATCAAGAAAAACAAAGGAAATATATACACCAAGTATGTTAACTCAGTCCTTCCAATCTATATGGCTGAATATTCCTGAGTACACATCACAAAACTGCTCCATTTTTCAATAAAAAATAATATTCCCATGTTCTTACTATATTTATTAATTTAACATGAGTCATTTCTCATATACACTATCTAATTTTCCAAAGTTGGAATCACTTCCATTTTAGATTAATTCCCATTTGCCATGTTGTCTAAACACAGACAAGCTGTCATTAATGTTGACTATGGTTATTGAAAGAAGCCAACCTCAAACCATCGTTTATGAAACTGGTCTGTTTCAACTAACTGCGGTTATGATTAACCAGAGTTTAGGATTTGAGTGATACATTAAACAGGCTCACTCTCGCTCATTCCGATAATGCTAAAACAATGGTTTAGTGTTCATGTTCCAACTCAGCCAGTATGGTAGAGCCTTCAATGCCCTGGCTCACGTGTCACATTAAGCAAAACCATGGCTAAGCATGAATGAACAGGTGTGCAGATGCAAAGAGGGGAAAAATCTGGTCACTTCACTCCTCTGGCAGCAAGACCAGGGGAGGACTGAAGCAACCACAATCTCCCATGCACTCACACACTCATTTATTCATGCTTAACCATGGTTTGGCTTAACATTACATGCTAACTGGGCCACTGCCTGTGATGCACCTGTTTGATCAGAGACTGAGAAAATGAATGTGTGTGTCTTTGGCAATGGCTTCATCCTACAGCTTTCAGTGTCTGATGTCCTAAGAACGTAATGTGAGCCCTGCTGGATCAGGCCAAAGGCCCACCTAGTCCAGCCTGCTGTCCTCACAGCACTCCACCAGGTGCCTCTATAGGAGACCTGCAAGACCCATCTCAAAAAGGATATGGCAGAGCTGGGGAAAGGCTGGGAAGGTTCAATAAACATGACCAGGGGTTTGGAATATCTTCCCTGGGGAGAAAGGTTAAATGTGTGTTCATGTGTGTGTGCGTTCTTAGAGCCCCCTTAGTGGCAAAATTAAAGAGCTGCTGTCTAGCATGGCTAAGCCTGTTACGTTCAATACAGCTAAGTTTGTGATAAAAGCTTTCCAATACAGCAATGCAGGAATCTTTTGCCTAAAGCGGGACTCAAACTCATGAACCTGAGAGTCTCATGCTCTGCCTACTGAGCTATATGCAGACACATGTATGTATTATATATGCTTTATTAAAGGTAAAGGGACCCCTGACCATTAGGTCCAGTCGTGTCCGACTCTGGGGTTGCGGCGCTTATCTTGCGTTACTGGCTGAGGGAGCCGGTGTACAGCTTCTGTGTCATGTGGCCAGCATGACAAAGCCGCTTCTGGCGAACCAGAGCAGTGCACGGAAACACTGTTTACCTTCCCGCCGGAGCGGTCCCTATTTATCTACTTGCACTTTGACGTGCTTTCAAACTGCTAGGTGGGCAGGAGCTGGGACCGAGCAACAGGAGCTCACCACGTCGTGGGGATTAGAACCTCCGACCTTCTGATCAGCAAGCCCTAGGCTCTGTGGTTTAACCCACAGCGCCACCCGCATCCCTTTATGCATTATTACATGCGCTTTATTATGCTTTTCTTAATAATTTTTCTTGCATGCTAAAATCAATTGGCTTACTCCTTTTTTTTGTCTATAATCTGTATTTGGTTGACCAATAAATATTCATTTGATTTGATTGCAGAGGAATACTGGTGATTTTATGCGTGCTGCCAAAATCCAGCTGCAACATCCGGATGAAGTTGTGTCTCTTGTTGGGAACTCTGAAGAGATGCAGCCCCTTCAGAGCCAAGGGGGACCTGCTTCTTCTTCTTCTTCTTCTTCCTCCTGTGAGCGTCCTGCCTGGTGCAGCTGTGGGAAATGTCGTCCAGCCAAGGGCTACTGGGAGCAGCTCTGTTGCCGAAGGAAAAATGGGGCCTGCATCACAACTTCTGATCTGTTTGAGCGACTTGTCCTTTCCCGGCCGTTGCTGAAGTTTGCCCTCCTCTACAAAGACCCCTTGTTGGACCTGAATGGTGAGGCATTCAACAGGCAGTTTCGGCACTGCGCTTACAAGCAGTACATTCACTGGCGCTTTGGGGAGGAGGACCTGGAAGAAAGGGCTCTGATCCCCAGCTGCTGCAGGTGGAAAATCCGGGATGCTTTCCCCAGCGAGAATGGTGAATATGCTGGCTTTGTGAAAAAGGCCTAGCGGGGACTTCCGGCTGGCGACGCCATAGCGGGTGGTCGGGGCTGCTTCGGCTGCGAGGCGCCCGATCCATCCCGGGGGTTAGGAGCCCCGCAACCGCAAAGCGGGGCTCCGGTTGGGGTGCGGGAAGAGCGTCCCGCACCCTGGGCTCCCCGGCTGCGCCCACGGAGGCTCCGAACCCTTCCCTTGCCCCCCCTGTAAAGGGGGAGTGGGGGTGAAGGGACAACGGAGCCGGGCTTACGGGGATATGCCCCAACCGGGATGCAAATGCGGCGACAAAGCCCGCGGTGAGCGTCTTAGTTCTACCTTTGAAGAATGGAGCCAAAGGAACCCGGTGGTCGTGAGTAACTAATTTGACCAGAAATCGAGCTTTTGGAACGATCCGGGGGGAAGGAGAAAGGCAGCCTGCCTTCTTCCCTTCGAGTTAAAGAAGCTAACCAATTTGAGCAACTGCTGCTACAGGACTGCTACAATGTGCTTAAAATTGATACATGAGACTGGCAAACTTTTTTCTTGGGAAGTAAATTAGTGGAAAATATCTCCATTTAAAGTTGCGGTATCTGCGCTCCAGTTTAGGAAAATGGCGATGAACAGAGAGGCAGGAGTAGAAATTTGATACCCACTTCCTCCCCCTCTACCAGTATGCTGGGCTTCGTCCTTGAACTGGTACTGAACTCTGGACTAACAGACGAACAGAGGCTCACTGCTTTGAAGGTGGAACTGCTGTACAGGAAAGTCAAAGTCTTGTGTGGGGGTCTGAAAGAGAACCAATTGCCCACAGAGGAGGCTTTTAAAACTTTTAACACTTTGGAAGAAAGTCTTGCCAAAGAGCTGAGAGGATGTCTGGGAAGATGGAGAGAAATGAGTGAGCTACTTCGGAGAAGAAACTCGCCTTTTGGGGGTGGCAGTCCCAAGGCGACGGTAAGATTTGTTATATCCAGTCCCCGAGGTGTGAGCTCGGGGGCCAGGGACAGAGAAATATGGTTTTTACAAGAAGAAAAGGAATGCTACAAAGAACCGGAGAAGCTGAGAGACGACGAGATGGACATCCTGGAGTTCGTGGCAAGGAGAGCTTTGGACTGTGCCTGGATCTGTGGACGCTTGGAGAGGGAAGCCACAGGGAAATTCAGTGTTGAGGCCACCAGGAGAAGAATAATGGACAGAGGGGGTGTGGGGTGAAACACTAAGTAAAATTTGAAGTAGCCTGTCATGGAATTTTGAAATTGGAGGGTGAATACTGTCAACAATCTTTCTGTTTTATTTTTTGTTTGAATATGAAAGGAGATATTTTGAGTTACTATGTTATTAGCAGCAGTTTAAAGGATAGAAGAGATAGATATGATATAAATGATTGGTGAAGATTTCAATGGAAGAAGAATCATGATGAGATATTACTACGATGATGCATTGTTAGTTAAATGTTGAATATATAATTGTGTGTAATTATATAATTGAATTTGAATTTCAGGAGAAATGGTTATAAAATAGATTAAGGATATGAACTCGAAGGAGAAAGGGCAGGGGAAGTCAATGGTCAAGATATGGAAATAGAAATTTTCTTTTTAAAGAAAAGATGCAACAAGAAAACTTGACACTGTTTGTATTTGTTTTATTAATGTATTTGTTTTGTATTTGTTTAATTGTAGGTGTGGGTGTGGGTATATGTTGTTATAAGAAAAAGGTCAATAAATTCTTATAAAAAAAAAAAAGAAAAAGGCCTAGCGGACCGTGGAGACTGTGGCTTTGGGGACAGAACAGATTCAGAGGGTGAGGCAGTGCCCCCTTTTGCAACCACCCACCTCTTCAACAATCCTGCCATTCTGTGCTTCTTGTTCCAATTAATCAAAGTCAGCACTTGCAGAGCAGCATTGTATAGTGGTTAGAGTGATGGATGAGGACGAGTTCAAATCCCCAACCAGCCATGAAGCTCACACTGGATGACTTTGAGCCAGTCACCCTCTCTCAGCCTAATTTACCCCCGCAGGGTTCTTGGGAGGATAAAATGATTGGGGAAGGAAGAACCACTTATTCTGCAGCCCTGAATTCCTTAGACAAAGAGTGAGCTATAAATGCAATAAGCAAACGGGTTTGCTCCATATTTCTTCCTGGTTGACCCTTGAACTGCAAAGTCGTTTGGCTTCTCCTCCTCCTGGTAGCCTCTGCCAAAAGAGAGAAGATGATGCTGATGAAAGCGGGTCACAGATGAGAATAAAGCAGATTTTGGGAACCGCAGGTCAAGCAAGGTGTCAGCCTCAGCCTCCCTAAATCTATTTTCTGGGAGCCAAACAAGGTATGACTTTGACACAGCCTTCACCAACCTGGTGCCCTCCAAATGTTTCAGACCACAAACCTCTTCTGGTTAGGGAGGATTGGAACTTCCTGGGGTCACCAGAGATGGGGAAGGCAGCTGTAATGACACAATAAGCAACCACAACTGGGTTTTTGAAAGCAAAACATCATGCGCAGGACCACATTGCAGAGGAAAAGGAGGCTTAGTCTTCCCACCCAGACAAAGATTCCCACACCGTGTGCTGCGGTTATCCTTAGCTTTTTGTGTTGGCAGGGGCTAATTGCCATGCTCTGAGAGCCAGTGTGGTGTAGTGGTTAAGAGCGGTAGACTTATTATCTGGGGAACCGGGTTCGCGTCTCCACTCCTCCACATGCAGCTGCTGGATGACCTTGGGCTAGTCACACTTCTCTGAAGTCTCTCAGCCCCACTCACCTCACAGAGTGTTTGTTGTGGGGGAGGAAGGGAAAGGAGAATGTTAGCCACTTTGAGACTCCTTCGGATAGTGAAAAGCGGGATATCAAATCCAAACTCTTCTTCTTCTGTGTGGGTGGGTGTGATTCTCATTGGGATCTCAGCTGGGGAGAGTTAAACTTCTTCCTATGTGTCACTCTTAGGGAATGCCAGCGTAGTGCCCACGGATGCCAGTATGCCCACCACTAACTACCTCCTATGGTGTCCTCAAAAGGTCTCACGAAATATCTCCTAAGAAATGCACAAGGCTGTTCAGGACCTGTTTGTGCTAGCTTGGGCTACCCTTGAGCTCATCCACACTTCTCTTTGTCCCGTGCCTAGAAAGCATGGGGTCCAAGAGGTTTTCCACTTGTCTAAGCAATTTTTCATTTGTGCTGCTGCTTTCCCTCTAGTGGGGCAAGAGAGCTGAAAATAATGCCAATATATTTCATATCTGGCAACCAATGCAATCCTTGGGTTTCAGATAATACATGGGTAAAAAGGTAAAGGACCCCTGACACTTAAGTCCAGTCACGAATGACTCTGGGGTTGCGGCGCTCATCTCGCTTTTCTAGCCGAGGGAGCCGGTGTTTGTCCGGAGACAGTTTTTCCGGGTCATGTGGCCAGCATATACATGGGTAGATGAGTCTAAAAAGCCTGGGACACAAATTTTCACAGCTTTCTAGTGGCTATAGTGGCTCATTTACCAGAAGTAATGTACTGTTATAAATTTTTTTGAGAGGTGATTCCCTAAACCCTAGAAATTAATAAATGCTAGGATTTTTGTTATTTGAGATGTGAAGGGAGAAATACCAGCTGCAGAGGTATCCCTGGGCTGGCTTATGCAGACCAGCCTGGCTGGGTTAGTGAAGAGCAAATCTCTTAATATGACAAAAGGTGTTGATGGGCCATCAGAGATGAATCCTTTGGCCTGGCGAGTTAACTCATCTCCAAGTACACACGCGCCTAGACTAGCGGACTACCGCTGCCCATTCCTTTTATATGCGGACGATGCGGTGATTCTATCTTACTCACGTGTTGGACTAACCAGGGCCTTGAAGATCTTTGCCACGTATTGTCAACTCAACCAATTAACTATTAACCATGTTAAATCCAAGATTCTGATTTTCTCCAGAAGTCGGAGATTATACAAATGGAAGCTTGGCGGAGCAAAAATAGAGCAAGTTCTAAAATTCCAATACCTAGGAGTTATTTTTCAATACAATTTGGGGTGGAAAGCTCAAATTCAACACCTTCTTAACAAGGCCAAAACTCTGTCGTACGCGCTCCTCCGATTCTTTTTTTCGGATGGAGCTTTGCATGTTCCCTCAGCCCTAAAGGTGTTCAAGGCAAAAGTGGTTGCCGTGCTTGCTTATGCTGCCCCGCTTTGGGCTGCGATGACAGATCTTGCCCCTCTTGAGACGCTGCAAAATCAATTCCTACGCCGGCTCCTAATGCTCCCCCTGTGTGTAAGCAATGCAGCCATTCGCCTAGAATTGAAGATTGCATCCTTAGAAACTTGCCTGTGGAAGCAAGTCTTCAATTATTGGTTAACATTGTGGCATAGATTACCAAGCCACTACCTGGTCCAATGCTTATGGCGAGATGAATTCTCTAGCCTTTGGACTAGTAGAATCCATGCTAAACTCCTGAGTTATGGAATCTCTCCTTCAGATTCCCTAAAATTAGATCAAATTACTGCTCAAAGACTGATCCGCCAAAGACTGGATGGCATCGATCTACAGTGAAATTATATGCTGGGGGGAGGTGTTTGTTCGCCCCAGAACATCGGTATCACCTTAACTTACTGCGTTCCATCATACCCCTCCTCCCTTTCGACTGTTGTCCATAGACTGGCCTTCACCAAAGCGAGGTTCAACGTTTTTCCCTCCAACGTCCTGAGACATAGATTCTCAAAGGGCCAAGCCTCCGCCATGTGCGAATGTAATAAGGAGACACTGGAGTCTCTCCAGCACATTATGTTCGCTTGCCCCTTGTTCAACGTGCCACGGGCAAATTTCCTGGGACCAATCATACAGAAACTAGAGGGCACCCCACCAGAATTCCACCTCGCCCAAATCTTGCAGGATAAGGATACTCATATGACCCTGAAAGTGGCAAGGTTCCTGGTCGCTGTCCTTTCCCAAAAGCGATGCCAAGGATCACTACAAGCTAGTTAAGGCTTAGTATGCCATTCTATTTTATTGTAAACACTATTTTATTGTAAACACTATTTTATTGTTTTCTACGGTGGAGGGTGCGCAAAGCAAGGCTTTTCCCTCACAGCAAGAGTGATAGAGAAGCTGCAGCCCTCCAAACCTTTCTGGGCTTCCAGCGGCGCTATTTGGCCCTGCGGGCTGAGGCTGGTTAGAGCCACGAGGCCCACAAGTTCCCCACTCCTGCTGTGAAGCAAAACCTGCCCCTGCCATTTTCTCAATCTGCGAAGACAGGCTTGATAACGTACAAAAAATTAGTCTCCAATAGCTTTTTACTTACCAGCTTGCCTCTACATATTTATGTTAGTCATTCTAGTCACTGAAATGTAACAAAACCCAGGAACTTGGCCTTTGCCCAGTTTGCAAAGCGTCCCTGTGTGCTCAGCACGGTGCTCTTTTGCCTCATAGGTTTGCACTAACATTTCTGCACTGATTTACAATGTTTTTTGCTTAGGAACTGGTGGGATCAATGTTGCTATCGTGTTTTAATTTACCATTTTTACATATTTGTATTATCTTCCAATCACTTTGAATTTTATATTGTAATTTTTAAAAAATTAAAAAGATGTTTCAAACTATTTTTAGCACTGTTTTTAATTGTTGTAACCTGATCCTGAGCAGAGTTTTCCAAAGCAGTTTGTGACACATGTCTGTCTGTCTCCACACGTGCGTACACACGCACGCACACACACACACACACGTGTGTTTATCAGATGTGTATCTCCCTCCCACAACTATCACAGCACACTCAGGACAGCTTGCAACGGAACATCAACACAACATCTAACACAGGTTTTTTATGGTGGGAATGTCCAGAACATTCTGGTCTGAGGTTCAGAATGAATAGCAAGGAGAGCTATGGAGAGGAACGGGTCCTGTGCTGTATGTTCAGATTAGAAGTGTGATTTGGATCCGGAGGGTTGAGCACTGTTGCTGGGAGAGTAGGAAGGGGGCCGGAGTCTGTGGTCACTTGCAAGGGTGTTGCTGAAGCGCAGACCCACGACATGCATTTGAATAAAATGCATGTGTGCTAAGTTGCATTTCTAGAGCTGCTGGGAAATCAAAGTGATGGGTTGCTAGGGTTTCACCTGTGAAGTATTATGGGCACTTTGTAGCTTTGTGAGTGAAAGAAATGGGGATAAATTGCCCTTTGATGCTTTTTGACCACTAACTGCAAATACGACAGAATGGTGACTGAGTGGGGTGAAGGGAAAGAGGTAGGAAGGCCTTTAATGAAATCCACATGCCCTGGGCCCCCTCCTGTTCTAGTTATATCTTCCCCTGCTTCCCTGATGCAAAATCCCCCTCTAAAAATAGTAGGCGAAAGAGGTCGGCACAAAATCTGCCCTCCACCCCACAATTTTAACATTGGTCTTGAGTTTTCTCCCATCCACAGTCATGGATAAGCAGGAATTCTAATCCGTGTCAGAGCTCCTCAGTCAAAAACCAGGGACTAGAAACTCTCCCAGAAATATTAAACACAGAATACAAAGGTGACCTTGAATAGAGTGTCTCTTGTTGGAAAGGTAGGCAGTGTGCGCCCGTGTGTGTGTGTGTGGGGGGGATTTTCTTGTACGTTTTATGCTCCTTATCGCTACCCCCAACATCAGTGAGCTGAGGATCCCTTTCCCATCATCATCATTGGCCCAGATTGTGCTGGGCTCCCTGGCCCCTGACCCTGAGCCCCGCAAAGAAGGGATCAGCAAGGAACTGGACGTGACAGAGGACATCTTGCAGGTGTGAGTATTGGCCAGGTGCCCCCTTCTACAAGAGGCAAGGTGTGGCGGCAGTCGGGGCAGATGGTGGGCTCTTGAGTCTGGGGTGCAGCCTGCTGGAAGGTCTCCTGCACAAGCTGCAGGAGGATGAGAGACAAGGTGGCACCGTAATGGATGGCATGTTGGACTTGAACCAGGGTTGAAACAGCAACAACAATTTTATTATTTGTACCCTGCCCATCTGACCAGGTTGCCCCAGCCACTCTGGGCAGCTTCCAATAGATACTGTATGAAAACATAAACCATTTAAAACTTCCCTATACGGGGCTGCTTTTAGATGTCTTCTAAAAGTTGCATGGTTATTTATCTCCTTGACATCTGATGGGAGGATGTTCCACAGGGCAGGTGCCACCACCGAGGAGGCCCTCTGCCTGGTTCTCTGTAACCTCATTTCTCACAGGAGGGAACTGCCAGAAGGCCCTTGGAGCGGAACCCTTTTGAATGAATCTGTTTCTTGGCCTGACCTACCCTGCAGGGTTGTTCTGAACATAACTTGGAAGAAAAGTGGGGTGCAAGTAAAATAAAGTGGGGTGCTGAGCAAGACTTGCATTTGGATCACTGTGCTTCTGCACACAGGGCAACTTCCTGGGGACGTAGGAATCTGCCTATCCATTTAGCACAGTACCACCTGCAGTTTTTCAGGGGGACAGACAGGCATAGCCTACCAATCCTACCAGGGATTGACCATCTGCATGCAAAATGGCTGTTCTCCCACTGAGCTGGGGCCCTTCCCCGGGGGGGGGGGTTGTGCCCACTGCTAGTGAATGAGAGTTGGTGGGGTGCCCTTGTCATCATCCCTTGCCTACAGAGATGAAGACTTCTGCACCCCGACCTTCTGTTGTCTCCCCTTGCTGACTTAGCTGCCAAAATCATTCATCTCTCACAGCACTCCGATAACATGATGCTCCTCCCTGCCTGCTCCCGGATGCATCACAAACTCCTTGCTCTTGTCTTCAGAGCCCTCTGTGGCCATGGTCTCCCAGTTTCTTAGCATTTTCTTAAAGCAATAGGCTATCTATTTGGGGGTCCTTGGGGCCCCTCCCACAAGGAGAACCTCCAGAAAAGCACACTGGAGAAGAGTTTCCTGGCTCCCACTCAAAGAAGAATTCAAACTCAGGCTGCAGTGTCTACCAAAATCTTTAATGCTCAGATAGTGCGATACATGGGCAAAATGCCATTAAAAGGCACAGCAGGTGCTACACAGAGCCAAGAAAGCAAAGACATTGATCCAGGAATGACACATACCCTGGCTTAGGAGCTCTCTTCAGCCCGCCCCCCCCCAAATATGTGAGGGGACTGGGGGGCCCACCCAAGTTGATGGCCATTGCCATTTAATTGTTTGTGCCATGTCATGTGACTATGTAGAGCAGGGCTTACCACCCCCCCTCATATTTTATTCAAATCGGCACCCCAGCAACCCTGTTATTAGGGAGTGGGATGGGCACTAATTTCTCACCCATGCACAGTGATCCTATGTTGAAAACAAACACATTTGTATCCACTGTATTAATGCGCCGAGGGACTTTTTTCTGTGTCATTATGACCAACAGGTGGTGGAAGGAGCGAGCCAGAGTCTAGTGAGTGAGACTGTCCCTGGCCAGAATACTGGTTTTAGCCCTCTCACTGGTCAGAGCTGAAGTTGTTATTTACAACTTTAAAAAGACAGTTGGCAATTTTAAATGTTGCTTGTAGATAGATAGATAGATAGATAGATAGATAGATAGATGGATGGATATAGATATTTAATTCAGTAACTCCCTAAAAAGTGTTAGGAGAGGCAATACATTTGAAATTAAAAGGAAACTGAAAGAAAATAGAAGACCAACAAAGAATTAATCATAATAAAACAGGGGCAGTAAATTGTGGACAGACGATGGACTTTGAGAAAGCCCCCAAAAGAAAGCTTAGCCAAATTTATACTGAAAACTCATAAAAATACCAAGATGAAATTTTAAAGAGAATCAAGAAAAGCAAGGGAATGACTAGAAAAGCCAAGGGAAAACTAAGACAAATGAAAAAACGTGAGGGGCGAAATCAAGTTTATTTACCTTCTGACCAGCAAGTCTTTGGATGTAAAAAGGAACAGAGGAAAGGGTAGGTGGATATGAAGTCTGCTTCAAGCAAAGTGAAGAATAATTGCAGAAAATAGAAGGCTTTTATTTTAAAAGGCAACTGGGCAAGGCATTTCATAAAAAGAAAGCTGGTGTTTCTGTTGCCAAAGTTATTATTATCATTATTATCATTATTTATTTAATTTCTATACCGCCCTATACCCGAAGGTCTAAGGGCGGTTCACATAAAATATCAAATACACAAAATCAAAACAAAAATAACAACCCAATAATGGGTTACCAGAGCATAGACAACAGTAGTTAGGCTATCCCTGTACAGAGAGGGGTGTAGCTGGGCCACCAGGCGAAGCTGATGGAAGGCACTCCAGGTCACTGAGCGGCTTTCCTTGTCTCTTGACAGAGATCATCATCGTACAGGGCGACCAAGGCAGTTTCTGTGCCAAAAGCAGGACTAAACCCTGATTGAAATGGATCCAGCAAAGCAGCTTCTTCCAAGAGCACCTGGATCTGGTCTGCGACCACTTGCTCCAGAACCTCGCTCCAGAAGTTAGAAAAACCAAGACTGGTAAGATTTTAACACAGGTAAGATTTAGAAGTGAGAAGGGTAGGAGGATCCAGGGGGAAAGAAAGCTGTGCATATGATAAAGAGCAAAGCAGAGGGGCAGAAGACAACATACCGGTAGTTCCATTTAATTTCATGTTAGCTCAGGTCAGGTTGCCTTGTTGACAAAAATGCTTTGCAGCCATCTTGTGATAGCTTCTTGGGGACTATAGATATCATGCTAGGAAGAGACATCATCATCATCATCATCATCATTATTATTATTATTATTATTATTATTATTAAAATACCCCACCCTTTTCCCTGATGGAAATCAAGGCAACTGACAAGCATTCCGGGAGCCACTTCAGGTATTTAGAATACCCATTTTAAAAGATGATGCATCAAACTGCTTCCTTTGTAACAGTTGCCCTGCTGATTTCAGTGTGAAAATGCAAATAAGGCATTTTGAGGGTCAATCTACTGATGGCAATGGTTGAGGCGGCCTGGTAGAGGCCTTGGAGTGAGTAGAGGTTTTCACCATTTTGCCGGCCATTTTTAAGGGGAAAAAGTCCAGCAAACGTTTAAGCACAAACATTCAGAATTAGGAAGGGTGAGCCGTGACCATTTTTTCCTGTACATAAAGGGCAGAAGATTTTGTCTGCTAATGGTAAGGCTGAACTGACGGAGGAAATATTTGAAATGTTATTAATCCCGACTCTCTGGCCGTTTTGACTCGTACATAAGGGGGTGGCTGATTGTTCCACTAATGATCAGAGCGGGGCCACACAAAATCGTAATAACCCACATTTGTGATACATTTTGGAATAGATGACTGTACCCTTAAATCCTGTAGATAAAGGGGGCATGTAGCTACCAATTTTCTTTGCCTGGGGTACAGGTATTTCTCTTTAATGCAGGAAAAATGATGCATAAATGCTGAGACTTTATTAGAAATTTAATTTGACCCAAATTGTATTACTGGCATTTTGGTGAAAACTTGCACGATAGGGTTGATAGTCGCTGGGTTTCCAACAAATACTAGATCCTCACCAGTACTTCTGTTCCTAATGCAATATATTTAAAAACCTGGTGTAGCAAACTGCTCCCTTTGCCTATAACCTCTCACTCGGTTACCTTCAACTGCAATCGTAGCTTCTATTTAAAAACCTTTTGAATTATCAGAGGTGGCGATAGGCACTAATAACTAACAAGTAATCTCTAAATGCTCTATCGTAATTATAGCAGCAATACCGTTGTGTGTCTTCTGGCTGAAGGTCAACTAGATGAGTATCTTGTGCTGTGCTTGGCAAGGGATAAAACCTCGATTGTGTTCTGTCTGCAACTTCATAACTCTTAAGGGTTTTCTTTTTTCCTGAGAGAACATTCTGTATTCAGAGTGTTCTCTCAGGTTTTGCTTTTCACCTTGTTGCATTGGCCAAAAAAAAAGCAAAAGACGCTGGTGGTCGGCGCTCCTGGTTTCCAGGACGGGGTTCAAGCCCCTGCGGTGTCCCTGCTTACTTCCAATGCAACCTCTCTCTCTTTCTCTCTCCCCCTTAAGAGCTAAATGAAGAAAGGTGCTCCTCTGATGCATCACTGGTGTGTGTCTAAAACAAGGTGGATTACATGGATGCTTCCCATCCTAGCACGCCTTGCCACAGGGAAGAAAATACTTACTTCTTTTATATATATATACAGTATAAAAGACTCTCTCTTAATTTTGCATTGTTTGTTTAGGACGTAACCTAAATATACAAACAAACAGATCCTATTTAGATTATTCAGAATGTGGAAAAGGCCGGGATAAATGAGGAGATGGCATCATGTTCACTCATTAGCAGCAGAAGAAGAGCAAATATAAGATGCTCAGGTGTCCTATTTTACAGAAGACAGTTGTCAATTTTCAGGGCTATCAGAGGCTTAAGATGTGGACAGGTGACAGTTCTCTGTATGAAGGTGTCATCTATTTGAATGGCCGGGCATTCCAGATCTGGTTGAAAGATCCAGAAGGAAGAGCAGGGGCACTGAAGTTGCCCATCAACAGATAAGCACCTTGGCCGCAGCCCAAGAACAACCACCTAGGCCACAGTCTTCCCCACTACAGTGAG